>NC_139774.1:9777019-10377019 GCF_965231275.1 Zosterops lateralis | reverse complement strand
TCACCAAAACCTGCTTGAGCTCCTGGGAACCCCCTCTCTTACATGACTGTTTGGGCACCTCTCTCACAAGCCAATAAGGTTTTGTTGGAAGTGACAAAGTCCGGGGTTTTGAGGACTGCTGGACTGCTATGGGCTTTGAATCTGATGGCAATGCTTATAAATAATATAAAGCCCTTTGAGGAAAAAAAATAAATCTGTGTGCAGGACCTACCTGCAGCAAAGCCAGAAATTGAAATTCAGGAGCATCTGTGATTGCTTCTACCTTGTCCTCACTTTGCCTTGAGGTCTTCTGGGGAGAAGCTGTGAGAAGAGTTCCACTTATAGCCCAGAGTAGGATAACCATTTTCATGTCTCAAAGCATGAGCAGGAATCCTCTGCATGTGGGTAGAGCTGAAACTTGAACCTTCCTTGTCATAACCCTTCAGGGATGTGTCCCTGTCGGAAAGGGAATTGCCTCCAATTTGTGCAAACTGTGAATCCCTCCTCATTGCTTGCTTTCATCCCCCTCTTGTGCCTTTGCAGGTTTTGTTGCCAGCTGCCAGCTTATTGCAACTGATGGATGTTAGGAAAAACTGCTGTGACTTCCTGCAGTCCCAGCTGCACCCCACTAACTGCCTGGGCATCCGCGCCTTCGCCGACGTTCACGCCTGCACCGAGCTGCTGCAGCAGGCCAACGCCTACGCAGGTGAGGGGAGGGGGTCTGGGGCTGGGTGTGGGGCTGGCCTGCCTCCAGCTACAGCAGCATGTCTTGCTTGGTGTCTTCAGACTTCTGGGATTAGAACAGGAAGGGAAGGAACCCAAGGACAAGAAGAAAGGAACCCAACCTTTATTGGGTTCTTGGCTTCTTCTCTCTGTGATGCCGCAAGTTGCGAAATGCGGTTTGCTCGCACCTTAGGAGGTAAAAAGCCTGATCCTCTGATCTCAGCCCACAGAACAGTTCCTGAGTGTGATCCTGGCAAGCTCTCAGTGTGCCTGTGCATCAGCTCAGTGTTGGTGTGCTGGTGTCCTCCCCATGGACCCTGCCCTGGGAGAGCAGTAGGCACTGCTGGGCATTTCTGTTGTAGGAGTAAATGGCACTGGGCAAAATTAAATCCTTGGAGCACTCAGCTAAAATTTCCATGCAGTCTGAGGCTCTGATCTGTGCAGCAATGGCCCCTTACCCCAAGGCAGGATACTTCCTTGGGAGTGAATGTGTTTGGTTGCAATAAGTAGGTGCAGGCAATGGCTTTCAGCATTTCTCCTCTACATTGTAAATGTAAAGCTTTTTCAGCCAGCCCCAAGCTCTGAATTCCCCAGCACTTTCCAGTCTCCTCCGGCAGAGTTGCCCTTGACCTTTGCTGGGAGAAGCTGATAGTTTTCTCCCAGCTGGTTTTTCTGTTTTCTGATAATTTGTATGGGGACACATACACCTGCTGTCTCCCAGAGCACCTGCTCTGTCCTGCAATTTTTTCCTTATTAACAGTTTTGCCCTTAATTGGACCATAAATAGGGTCAGTGGAATAAAAATTTATCCACTGAGTCCACCCCTATTCTCCTGCAAATAAAACTAAAACCTTTTCAGCTGCTTTGGCTGTATTATCCCCTGGAGAAAAAGGTACTCTGGAAGGAATGGTTAATTGTATAAAAGCTTGCTTGTAATATCTCATTATCCTTGTTTCCAGGCCCTGTTTAATCTTTAACCCAACAAGCAGTGCATTCACTCTATATTTATTTGGTTGTTTGGCAATTAGAAGGTCTGCTTTGTTGTTTTATTGGCTTTCATAAGTCCCAGTTAGTACAGCAGCCCATGTAATGTTAATGGAACTCCATTAATAAAAATGCCATTAAAATTCTTTTCACTATGTTGTTTATGTAACAGCCTTAAACCAAGACAGAAGTCCCCAAGCTCAAGAGTCCATGCATGCATGAGCTCAGTTACTTGAGAAATGCTGAGTTCTGGCCAATGGATAACTTTAGTAGGTGAAGGAGCCTTTTTCATGTGGGCACCACCAGTTCCTTTATTAAAATCAGTAAATATTCTTCCTTGCTTCCAACTAATAACAAGAGATCACATACCCTTCTGCTGCCAGATGCAAGTCCAGAATGAATGAATATGAGATTTTGCCCAGAAGTCAGAGTGCATCCAGCTTATTGTGTGGGGAGTGTTTCCTGTCTCTTAAGTATTTAAGGCCAAAAGAGTTCATTAGATCATATATATATATTTCCAGCATAACAGAGTATTAAACTTTATCCACATGCTGCTATTTTTAATCAGAGCTTTTGGCTTAGCTGTGGGATTTTGGTTCTTAGTCGAGCAAGGAGGGTCTGTGCCTGGGGAGTTCTGCAGCAACAGCTTTGGTGAGGGGCTGTTCAGGGGCTCCAAAAACCTCCTCTCTGGAAGTTATGCCAGCTCGTGTCCCTGTGGTGCTGCTTTTTGTCAGGCAAAGCACTGCAGATGTGAAAACTCAAGGCAGATCTTGCTGCAGAGAGAGCTCTTTGGATACAGGAGTCTGAGCTTCTCAAAGAATTAGAACTTGAAAGAAGCTGCTTCAGATAACGTGTCTGAGATTCATGTTTCTGTAATTCAGCCAAAGATAAATGGGACTTAGCAAATGACAGGTGAGATTAAATTGGCAGTATATGTAAGAAATTCTTGCAAAACTAAAATTGCTGCAACTGGCTAATGACATATTTGACCTAGAAATTATTTTTTAGGAAGTGATTATTTTGTGTGCCTTTTGGCAAGATATAAAGCTTGACAGATTTGATGATATTCAGTCATAATTCTTCCAGTTTGGGGTTATATTAAGTGATGTGCTTTTTGTTTTAAAGCAGCTCTCAGAGTTATAGTATGGAGGGATCTGGAGGCAAAAAAGGGAGTTTGTACAATTGTAGGCTTAAGTGGAAAGTGGAGAACTGCTGGGAAGGTGAGTGCTGAGGTGGCCAGGTTATTTACTCCTTTGGATATTGGCCCTTGTCTCAGTTGCCACTTCCAACTGTATTTGCCACTGGAATATTCTCAGTGGCTTTTCAGAAAGTTTAGTGTCCTTTATTAAAGTATTTCATGGGGCTGCTGCTGCTTGAAATAACATCAGGTTCCTTTATCCTGTTCTGAGGCTGGTTTCTGTCTGTGTTCCACTCTCAGCTGCTGTGGGTCTGCCTTGGGTGCTCAGAGCTGTGCCTAGAGCTGTTCTCTGAATGCTGTGGTCCTTCCACTGACTGAAAACATGGATTTCATTATAATTTTCTGTTCCCCCTTTTCATTTGTTGAACAGAGCAGCACTTCCCTGAGGTGATGCTAGGAGAAGAATTTCTTAGCCTTAGTCTGGACCAGGTTTGCAGTTTAATATCAAGTGACAAGCTCACAGTCTCCTCTGAAGAAAAGGTACAGTAAATTGTATAGCAAGAGTGAATGTAAGAATGCTGGATTGTTTCTAGATCTTACACCAGGAACTGCTATCATGATATGCTCCTTAGGGGCCATTCTCCAACAGAGATCATGTGGAAAGGAAGATTAAAATAATGTGAATCCTAAAAACACATAAAAATGACCTTCACTCGGTTGTTCTTTGCAGGAAGTTATGACTCTCAGATCCATATCATGCTAAAAGCCCTGGGGCTCAGAACCAACTACTTTCCCTCTCTGGAAAGCTAGGAAACTCCAATCTACTGTTGTAAAGCATTTAATACCTGCTGTAAAACCTCAAAAAAAAAAAGTGAATTTCATTAGGCTGGAGAGGAATATTGGCTTCTGTAGCATGCTGGATAGAACAACAAAAGGAAGCCTGGAACCAAAAGGAAGGAAGGAAATATTTTTCTAGTATCTTCAATGTTTTTAATAAAAAAGGGGAAAAAGGCAGTGGTTGATGTTGTTTTTCTGATTGAAACATTCTGTACATGTTGTGTAGTCCGGAGTCCTGGGGAGGAGGGTGACCAGTGTTTATGGAGCTTGGTAAGCTCCAGCCCCATTCTCTGGTCTGAGCTGCTTGTATGACCTGCTGCAGCTCCTGGGGACAGGCATGTGCCTCCAGTCCTTCAGCCTATCTCCAAATTGTCACTGTGGGGAGGTTGTTAAGTCACAAAATAATTAAGGTTGGAAAAGATGTTTAAGATCATTGAGTCCAATCACTAACCCAGCACTGCCAGGTCCACCACTAAACCATGTTCCTAAATGTAAATAGTCACTTGTGAGAGGCTGCAGGAGAGCTTGAGAATTCTGTGGTTTGTAGCTTCAGTGCCCTTGTTGGATGCCTGTGTTTGGGTGGGCTGAAGCTGGACCTCAGTGTGGTGTTGCTGCTGGCTGGGCTGCACATCCTCATGTGTGCCCTCCTCCTGCTCAGCCCCTCTGGGCTGCAGACATGCAGGTGCTTGAGCCCAGAGGGGCTGTAAAACCCCCCAGAAGTCCTAGTCCACAAGAGGTGTGGACACAAGGATGCTCCCTGCTGGTCCTGAGCCAGCAAACTGGCAGCTCCGGGTGCGTTTCTGCAGGCGTGGGGCTGGTGGGGGCTGTGGGGTACCACTGGGGCAGGGCCAGGAAGGGAAGCAGCAAATGGCACAAACTCCCAGCAGAATCACTCTGCCTGAGCCAAGCAAGCCTGCAAAGGGAAGTGCAAGTTTAGTAACCAATTTTTTCCAGTCCTGTGCAGCATTGTTCAAAAGCTTTTATTGGCTTTGCGCCCAGGGGAATCAAAATGCTCCTTCCCTCATCTGAGCTTTACACAATCAAACCCAGTATTTCTTTAGCTGACTGTAAAAGAACTTGTAAAAGGAAAGATTGTTGAGAATGCAAGGCAGTGGAAGGAAATGTAAGCATAAGCTGTACATTCAAAACAAAAGATCTGAATAACAGGAGAGAGGCAGAAAATGGGAATGGAACATAAACATGAAATGTGCTGGAGTTCAAAGAAGTGCTGGAAATTGAGGACAGACTCATAGGCTGCTGTTTCATGTTAACTTCATTACAGACAAGCCATTTTCCTCACTTTTATTCTTCCTATCTGCTAATGTTTGAGATATATATTATAAAATAAATTATATAAAAGTATGGATGTGTGTATACCAGTCTATACATACACATACCAATCTGTGTGCATGCATGTGCAAAATACTTCAGAAATCTGGCAGCTTAATTGTCACAGCCAGATTTCACAAGGAGTTTTCCTGCTCCTCTTCCTGCTATGTCTCATACATGCACTGTAGCCTGTGAGCCAGAGCCCTGCCATCCCTGGATCACTGGGAAGTGTTAGAGACAAGTCCTGCCAGCATCAGGGAGAGAGAAGTGCCCTTGGAATGCCTCAGGGATTTGTGTGTTCTCCCGTTCCTCTGCCACCCAGCAACTAATACCAATTGGCCTAATAAAATATGGCCTTATCTTCACCAAATTTGGCTTATTTATACCCCTAGGCCATCTGGATGACAAAAATTCTCTTCTAGCAGAGAAATATATTTTAACTGTAAAGTGGTGAAAGCATTTCCTCATCACCCAAGGATTCTTCTCCTTTCTCTTCTGTCCTCCTTGTTGTACCAGCCTCTGCAGTTACGCAGGCCTTTTCAGAATAGGGCAGAGATTTGTTGCCCCTCCTTGCTCTTTCTGCTATAGCTGAGTGCAGTACCTGGAAGACAGTTTTATTAATGTTTTCTGTACCTGACCTAATTGGCTCTTTTTACTGTTTGCAAGCTAAAAAATATATAAAAATAATAATTATTTGTTATTTACTAAAGACGTGTGAAGTGGGGAGACTTGAGAATGGTCTGCTGCCAATGCAGAACAGTGGCTAAAGAAATTATTTAAGGATTGAAATTTTTGGATTGGGGATTCTACACAGAGTCTGGTAATTGATTCATTGTCTCATGCTGCTGACATGCAGCAGAAGCTGATGCAAGGTTTGGCCCTCACTCTAGGGAGTCTCTAACAAATGGATTTTTGGCAGAAGACACTGGGAAAACATCTGGGCTTGCTCTTTCCATAGGCAGTATGCAGAGAGGGGATATTCCAGACTTTTACCCTTCTGCTCCATAGAGTGGGAAATTTACTTCTCCCAAGCTCAGGACTGTTCCTGCAGCCAGGCAGGTGCCAGCTGCTACCTCAGCCCATGCCTCAGCTCTGCACCAGGCTGTGTGGGGAACTGCTCTGTCCATCCCACCCTGGCAGCAGGTCCTGCATGGCTGGGGAGTCTTGGGGGAGCGGCAGCAGCTGCTCGGGGTCTGCAGCGGGCACGGCAGGACTGGAAACAGATGTGGCCTTTAAATAGAGATATTGCTGGCTTGGATTAAAGCCTTTTTCCCACTTCTCTGAAATTAGGAATCAGAGCCAACGGATGGTGCCAGAATCTGACTTTTTTTTTTTTTTTTTTTTTAAGTTATTTTTAGAGTAGGCACAGCAGGGAAGCATCAGTGCTTGCCTAACTCTGGAGTGGACGCCAGCACCAAGGAAGCAGCTTATTCCTAGTGCACATTTGCCTTACCTTCCTTTAGATTTGTTCACTGTCCTCCTGACCTGTAGCTGGGTATGTCCAGCCCTGTGACCTGTTCTGCAGCTCAGCCTTTGTGCAGAAGAGGTTAATGAAAAGCCTGTTTGTCGGCTAAACATTTGCTTTATCCTCCTTCCACGTTCATTTGCAATTAAAAAAATCTCACAACAACCCAGTTTCTACTTTAAAGGCCTCATAGCCGAAGTTAAAATGTTTGTTTGCCTATTCATTTTAATTTTAAAATACTTAAAGGCTCTGCAATAGTTATTCTCCTCAGCATTTGCTGTGGTTTGATTACACTGCTCCCTGTTGTGTTGCTTAAATCCTCATTGCTGTGTCCTGAATTCCAAACAGTTCAGCAGGAACTTTGTTGGCACAGGAAATGAGGCTAGTGCTTTACTGCATTTTAAAAGTATATAGTTTAGCCTAAGAGGAAGAAACCCCTTTCTGCTCTGCATCTCCTTCGTGGCAGGATGTGTCTGCCAAGGCCTCCTGCAAATGCATTTATCAGCGACAATTGGGGACTGAGAGATGGTGCCCTCGTTTTTGGTTGATTTTGTCAAATTAGTGACCTTGGACCAAACAAAATGGTTTCTTGGGGAGTGATGGGAGGGGTGGAAAGAAAGAAATAATTATCTGTGCAAATTGGCCTGACCATTTGGTGACCCCAGAAGGAAGCTGAAACCAAGGGTGCTTGCCTGGCATGCTGGAGGGAAGGGCCAGGGATGCTTTTGGGGGAAACATGGGACAGAAGGGGTCTCTGCTCAGCCCCCCTGAGTAATTGGGCAGTGAGAGAGCTTGGGGAGTGTGGCCTGTAGATGAGAGTTATGCATCAGAATTTAATTCTCTCTCTGTGGGGAAACTCCACTGCAGTGGAGTGCAGATCCTACTGTGCAGCATCTGAGACTGCATCAGCCCCTCTTCCTGCCTTGCTGGGTGTTTCAGGAAGCCTTTCCCACTCCCGGTGACATTTTTAGGCCTTTCTTTTGCAAGTGAGGCTCCCAGTTACATAAGCACATGCATATTCATAGGGGACCCACATCGCTCCTGCGCCTGTGCGCGCCAGGGCTCTGCCCATGGGGCTCTTTGTGAGCACCTGGTCACGGGCTCCAGCTCTGGATGCTTATCTCAACCAGCTGGATCTGGAAGTAAAACAAGGTTTTGGTTCAGACCAGAAGCCCAGCGTGCCCTTGTTCTCCAGCTGGAGTATCCAAGTATTTTTAGCAGTGAAATGCATGCAGTGCAGAGGCTCCATGGCTGCAGGCAGGGCTTGCCCTGTGTGTGCGGAGAGCTTGTCCTCAAGACTTCTTGGTTTCTGGGGCTGATGGAACTGGTGTAGTGATTAAATATGAGCATAGTGACTTTACTGTGTGGCCAGTAAAGGAGGGAGATCTCAGTTATCAGGAGTAATTGTTGTGGCTGATTTCATGAATAATGTCCAGTGCAAATGTCAGCAGGCTCATTAAGTTTCCTGGCTGCCTTCCAGTGCTAATGTCCAAGAGTTATATGATTGTTCTGGACATGCACTTGGCTCTGGGAGTGATACAACACATCTAGATGTGAAGTTGCTTGTTAACATGCGTGGTCAGCTCTGCTCTTTACTACAGTACTGCTTGTGCTCTGTGCAGTCACAGCTTTTTCATGTTTGATAGAGATCTTGCACCCCCTTCCTCCCATGCTCTAAAATCACCATGCTTCTGATTTTGGGTGGGTGACCCTGCAAGGAAGTTCTCTCTTCCCCATTTAATTGTACTTTATCTGTGTAGGTCTTTGAAGCAGTTATCTCTTGGATAAATTATGAGAAGGAATCTCGCCTAGAGCACATGGCTAAGCTGATGGAGCATGTTCGCCTGCCCCTTTTGCCCAGAGATTACCTGGTACAGGTTAGTCTGCAAAGAAGTCATTAATACTTACACTTAAGCTGCTGGTTTCTCCTTAATCAATGGCTTGGCTGTTTGTGTCTGAGATGGGTAATTTGGTTTGTTGCTGAGTCTGTAAACAGAAGAATAAAAGCAAAAACTGAGTGGACTCTGAAATCAGTGTGTGCTTCAGAAACCTTCTTGTAAATGGGACCAGTGCTGAGAGCAGAGCTGCTGTCCCCCAAGGGGAAACATTGATAAGTTATTATCTTGTGATTTTTCACCCTGAAAATACCAAAGCGGTGTTGTTACAACCTTGTGCAGCTTTTTTTTCTCTCATGCACAGGCAAAACATCATAATGGAAACATATACTGTGTGATAATTTTGGTTTAAGATGTGTACTGTGCATACATGTGTGTCTGTGTGGCTGGCAGGAGAGGCACCCACTGACTCAGTCTGACTTGGAGATTGTTCTTCATAAATTAATTCCTGGGCTCTGGGCCTAGATAGTAAGCTGAGAATTCCCAAAGAAGGAGCTGGCATATGGGCTCTTTGTCTTCTATGCTTTTATCGTATGTCTAAAAAAAAATCAATACAATTGGTATAAAATTGGTATTCACAAGATGAACCCATCCTGGCTTTGGTTTTCTTTCATCTGTATCTTCTGGTGGAATGAAAGATACTGCCTCTTCTAAAATTTGTGACTCAGATAAAAGAAATCATTTACTTTGTATCCAGACTCCTGGTGAATTCTCCTCTGCTGCATCAAGTGTTTGGCAGGTGATAAATTCTTGTGAGTGATCTTGGAAAAAAGTGAGAAGCTTGGATGTTACTGCATTTCTTCTTTAGGAAGATCTGGAAGTCTGTGTTTGTCTTCTACATTATTTTTTAAAAAATGTTAGTACGTTGGAAGGGAAATTCCAGGTTACATGTTCTTTTCCCAAAGTTCTATGTGACCTGTGCAAATGTGTAAGTGATCCTTGTTGTGTGTGCATGTTCTCAGACAGTCGAAGAAGAAGCTTTGATCAAGAATAACAACACCTGTAAAGACTTCCTTATTGAAGCCATGAAATATCATTTGCTTCCTCTGGATCAAAGGCAATTAATAAAGAATCCCAGGACAAAGCCAAGGACTCCTGTTAGCTTGCCAAAGGTAAGCTAACTTGTCACTTCATGCCACCTCACCCCCGTTCCTGATGGCATTTCCAGTCTTTGACAGGAGCTGGAGAATTTGCTGTGTTACTTTTTACTGACTCAGTGGTTGTTCTCAGAAGTGTTTTACTCCCTCTTCTGGCATTGCCTGTGCCCAGCAAGGAAACATAATTAAGTTGGATAAACTTAGATAAACCCTTAGGGGAAGGAGTATCTCTGCTCTTGAAACGTTTTGTCAGCCACAAGTGGTTTGGTGGCTGGCTGAGCTGTGGAGTGGCTGCTGGAGGGCTGGCTGAGGTTGCTGCTCCTGGTAAGAGTGTCATGGAATCCTGCTGAGGAGGGTCACAGTAGGTGTCTCTTCATTTCCTGTATCCATAATCAGAAACCAGGAAAGCAGGAAACAACAGCACCCAGCCCCGTGGGCAGGAAGTCTGACACGAATTTCAATGGACTCAAAGCAGCAACTGAATAAATAATCCTTGCTACTACTCCCCACGTTTATCCCGCAGGCGTGGATGCTCTGGCCACCACTTTGTTAGTGAAGAAAAAACAACTACAGGAACTTTTCCCTGGGCCCCAGAGATAAACACATTTTGGCACATTGTCTCTCAGCAGACTACCACTGAAGTTGCTAGTAAGCATTTGGAGATTCCAAGACATCAAAACCAGAGTGTGTTATTTTTCCAAGCACAAACAATAATGAGATTGCTTTGTGGGATGTAGGAGATCTGTGTTTCTGATATTTGGATACTGGACTGTCCACTGAGAAATCATGGTTTTGCAGCATGTGGCAGCGTGTGTCAGGGTCATTTCAGCCTGCTGTTGCAGAGATGAAGTTGGTAGAACACAGCTTTGGGGTATCATGAAGGGCTTGAAATGGCCCTTGTTAAAGGACTAAAGTAGTTAAGGATAAAAAGAACAGCAAATCAGTGAGTTCAGAAGTTCTCAACATCTTCTATAGCATGACCTATGAATACAAACCCAAATCTTCTACAGGTCTCTCTCCCTTCTTTTGTACTGTGAGGAAAGGGAAGGAGGTGATGATCTTTGAGCAATCCTGTTACTGAGAAACTTTCATCTGGCCTGTTGGTCTTGCTGATGAGGGATTATTGTCTGCTGTGAAATCCCTTAATTCTGTAATCGTGTGAAGCCCTGCAGCTTGCCATGGGAGACTGTTACACAACTAGTAGTCAGGCTGTTAATTTAGACTCGATTTGGTTTCTAATATCATGTTCTCATCTTGTAGATCAAACAGGCCACTATTTACATGCTCCTCAAATTCTTTAAATTGCTGTCTAGCTCTCTACTTTTAAAGCAACCCTGCTTGGAGTTAAGTTTATCATCCAAGTGACAATCTTATCCCCTCCACTACTCCCAGTTGCCTTGCAGAGGCTAAAGTCAGTTTTCCAACTGCTCTTTATCTATATTTGAAGCCCCTTTATCTTGTTTCTAGCTCCTTGGCCTTGTAAAAATTAGATTGTCTTGCGTGATGTTTGTCCCACTGATTTGCTGTGATAAAGGGAGCAAATCCTCACTCTTGATGGCTGTGGAGGGTTGAATGAAATGTGTGTGGAACAAAGTGCAAGTCCAGCTGCTTGCCAGTGCAGGTGTTTTGGGGGCTGGCTGCCTGTGCAGGTGTTGGTTGGCAGTGCCCAGCTGGGGCTCAGAGCCATGGGCACTCTCGAGTGCAGAGCTGCAGGCTCCTGGCACCGGTGTCCATGGGGAGTTTGTCTTCTGGCAGCAGGCAGGGCGGATTTGGGAAGGACCATACTGCATGCTGCCCAGGTCTTGTGGTCTTCTCACTTTGCCACCAGTGTCCACCCCTTGTTGTTACTGGTATTGCAGTCTGGGACTGGATGAACCTGAGCCTGACCCAGCAGAGTGGATCTTACACTGCTGAGGTTGCCCTTGACCACCTTGACATAGCTCTTCCCCATCTCTAAGGAACTCAGGGTTTAATTCCTGCATTTGCTTCAATACCTGTGGCAGCCAAAAGCCTTAATGAAGCTGACAAATCACATCCTTCAGCAGCCCAGACCCCCTGGGTGGTGACAGTTCTGGTGATTTCCCTGAGTGTCGCCTTCCCTGCAGGTGGCACCGCAGCTGTCACGTTTTATTTGCTAAGTGGCATTGATTATTTTTAGCACCACCATAGAGGTAATGACTAAACAGTGGGCCACCAGTGGAAATTATGCTGGAATCTTCTTCACTTAAAAATACTTGTACAGTGAGTCTTGGGTATGCCGTGGTGCCAAAAGGTTTTGTATTTCAAGGAGAAATTGGGCAAGTTGCCCACCTTGGACACAGTGAGGAAGAGTAAATGGGGTGGCCCTATTTAGTATGCATTAAATTGAAGAGAAATTTTTCCCCCTTGAAACATAATTGCCTGAAATAAGTGTCCCTGCAGAGGCTTCTAGCTGGCTTTCAGCACATGTTTTTGGCAGCTGCTTTTGATCAGGTTGTGGTGATGGTTTCTCTGCAGAGAGCAGCTGCCCAGGGTCATGTCTGAGGTTTTCTAGCTCTTCTCTTCCCTCTGCAGGTGATGATTGTGGTGGGTGGGCAAGCACCCAAAGCCATTCGCAGCGTGGAGTGCTATGATTTTGAGGAGGAGCGGTGGGATCAGGTTGCTGAGCTTCCCTCACGGAGATGCAGAGCAGGTAAAGGGAACTTTGCTGCAACCTTCTTTGTTTCCCTAATGCAGCTCTTCAGCACTGGATGGATGTCCTTAGTCCTCCCTTTAGCTTCCTCTGTGCCCCTGGCCTCAAGCAGCTCTTTCTTTTTGCCATTCCTTCCTCTTCTTTCCCTACAGACCTCTTTCCCTTCTTGTCCAGGTGGGTGTCCTGCTCTCTAGTGGGGTTGCTCCTGCCTGTCAGCCCTCCATAGCCACTGTCTCCCCTTCATCCTCTCTCTGTCCTGGCTGTTCCTCCATCAGTGTTTCCCCCTCCTCCTCCTCCCCTGTTGCTGTCTTGGCAGCCCACAGGGGTCTAGTTTTTCTTGCTGGTTTCCTAGTGAAAATCAAAGAAGCTGAGTCAATCCCTCTTGGTGCGGAGGAGTGGGTGATGGAGAGCAGATCTTTAAGTTGGGAGTGTTCCTCTGAAAACATCTGACAGGGTTGCGAATGTGGCTCACCATTTGGTGTTCCCTCTGGCTCACAGAATTACTCATTCAGGTGTGAACTCCATCTGTGCCTTACACTGCCACGTTTCCATGTGCATTTCACTTCCCATATGACACGTACCTTTCATCGTGCTTGACTGCAACGCCGTCAACCCGCAGAAAACGCCGAAGCCTTTGCCTTGTGCCCTGCCTTTCCCACCCCGGTGGGCGAGCATGATCTAGACAGAATCCTACTCTCCTCCCAAGGTGTTTGCTGCAAAAGACCCCCTCTCCTCTTTCCCCAGGCGTGGTGTTCATGGCTGGCAATGTCTATGCCGTGGGGGGCTTTAATGGGTCTCTGCGGGTGCGCACGGTGGACGTGTACGACGGCGCCAAGGACCAGTGGACGTCCATCGCCAGCATGCAGGAGCGGCGCAGCACGCTGGGCGCTGCCGTGCTCAACGACCTCCTCTACGCCGTGGGCGGCTTCGATGGCAGCACGGGTAGGTGACAGTGACAGGGCAACAAAACAGGCAGTGCCTGATCCCTAAAAAGTGATTTCAGAGGCCCCGCAGGGGTTGTAGAGCTTCGGAGTGGTTCCTTGTCGCAATAGGACATGAAATAAAGGTGCTTGACTCCAGGGGTGATGGAGTGACAGTTTTCTCAGCTGCTGGAGAAGTGGCATTGACATACTGGTCCCAGCCTGAAAGGCAAGGGATTAGGAAGTGGGATTGCAGGAGCATGGTGGGAATTATGGGCTTGGGAGGAGGTGGAAGGCAGTAGAAGTCAGAAGGTTTTATTTACAATTCATTCAGCCTTTTTATAACATGCTGTGCTAAAAGGCGCATTATTGGTCCATAGGACTGACACCTCTCCCATTGGCTCAGTAACAGAAATAGCAAACAACACCTGTTGTTATGGGAAAGGAATATTGTTTACGCAAGGTTGTTTTGGGAAAAAAAGAAAACCGTTGAAAAGTTTCCCTTGGGAAGAGCTAGCAATTCTCAGGCTCAGAAAATATCAGATCCACAGTTCCTGTGCTATTCCTCTGTGGTTCTGTAGAGAAAGAGCCAGGAATGGGGTTTGGTGTGTAACTACTCATGTGCATGTTCTGACCTGTCAGTAATTGCAGAGAATCTCACCCTTATTATTTTCTTTAGTGATACAGTTCTTTCAGCCTCGTTCTCTGTATGATTATGCTTTTTCTGGGCTGAAAAGGGATTTTTTCCCTGTTTCACTTAAATTTTTCATGGCAACATGAATAAAATACGAGCAAGGAATCTTACAGGGTATGTGTGTCTGGGATTTATCTTGGCATAGCTGCGTGTTTAGATTCACACTTCTGCCTCTGCTGAAAAGCTCTGCCACTTGGTTACGCCCTCAACTAACTATTGCAGCAGGGTCTGGAGGAATTTTTAAACCTTTGCACGGACGTTTTGTAATGCTTGAAAGGATGCGGGGCTTTGGAGCTTGGAATTTGGACTCTGTTCACCTTGGTGTCCTCAGCACATTGGAGAGGCAGCAGTCCCAGGGCAGGGGTGATGGGGTAACAGTTTTCCCAGCCACTGAAGAAGTGGCATTGACATGCTGGTCCCAGCCTGAAAGGCAAGGGATTAAGAAGTGGGATTGCAGGAGTGTGGTGGGAATTACGGGCTTGGGAGGAGGTGGAAGGCAGATGAAAGTGCAACACCAATCTTTTTTTCTTCTCTTTTTTTTTAATTAGAAAACCTGTGTATCCCCTTTTTAACTAGGTCTGGCATCAGTTGAGGCCTATAGCTACAAAACCAATGAGTGGTTTTTTGTGGCTCCCATGAACACAAGAAGAAGCAGTGTTGGAGTTGGAGTTGTGGAGGGTAAGAAAATCGGCAGCCATTTCCATCAAGCAAATGTTACTGTGCCAAACAGAAGCCTGAATGGTTAAGTGCAGTAAGAGGGAACAGCAAGAACTGTTCCCTAGACCAGTTGGGAAAGATTGATTTTATATGACATAATTGCTGCAACTTTTTCCATTCTCCTCTTTATCTTGGTGAAAAATCATGTGTAGCTTTCCAAGAGCCTCAAACCTGTATCACACCAGCCCTTGCCTCCTGCAATTAGGTGTGTGCAGGTTTCTTTGAATCCAAATTCTTCCTGGGCTGCTTTTGGCTGGTGAAAGGCAGCGCTGCTGTGCAGAGGATGCTGCTGCTGCCGACAGACGCTGCGTGGATGGAATACCCATCACAGAAAATCTGCTCAGCCAGAGAAGCAGGAACAGCGTTTGTCCCACAGCCCCAAGCTGGTGGTTTGGCAGGAATACTAAAACCTGTGTTTACTGACATCAGGCAGAGCTCTGCTCTGGTTCCTCAATGAGCAGGGGCTGACGACAGCAAAGGGCAGTGCTGCGGCAGCTCGGAGCCAGGTGGGAGGCCTGGCAGGATGGTGGCAGCTGTGGCACCTCGTGCCAGCACCAAATTGGAGGGAGCTGGAACTGAGCAGCTTGGTTTGGACTCAGGAAGTTTAAGTAGGAACGATTTTTTCCTTTACAAAATCTATTCTGAAGCAAGTGAAAGGCTTTATCTGAACTTTACTTTCCAGTTAGTGCAGTGCAGAGCAGCTTTGGCACAAGCCTTATTATAAAGCTTTACAAGGCTTTGGTTTGACCTGTTTGAGTGGGAAGAACATGGAATATGTTAATATACAGGAAATGTGTTTATGTGAGAAGAAGAAGGGAGATAAAGTCAGAATAAATAGTGGTCATTAACTTAAATTTGCATATTTAGAAGCACCTTCTTCAAAATTGGCCCATGCTTGGGAAGTGCTGGGCTGCTATCAATCACTGGAATTTATTCAAGTGGCTTGAATGCAGAAAAAGTATTAAATATGGACCCGAGAGATGCATTTCTATGGACAGATTTTCTACTGGAGACTTATGAAATCCTTTTCCTTTGCTTTGTTTGAAAGCACAAATAAGTGTTGCATACGTTGGAGTCCATGATAAAAATAATGAGCTGGTCATACTGGTGTAGGGAAGAAGCTGCAGCCTGCAGTCAATGCACAGGGTTCATCTGAATGTGACAAAAATTGATCAGATGATCTGAAATATACTGTAAATACCTAATAATCTATGCCAGCTGGGGAAATTATCTTGTCTTGCTTGCACTCTTGCCTGATTAATTGACAAATACCAGGCAGGACCAACAGCACAAATAAGGGTTTGAAATGTTCCTAAAGACAGGAAGATGCAGAAGGAGGCCATGAGTGGGCCTGAGGGAGAAAGAAAAGAGCCAGTCTGTTCTTGGAGCCTTGCAAACATCCAAAAACAGGAGGATGCAAAAGCCTAAGGCTGAAGATAACTGCTGGTGAGAGTCTTGTGCATGCAAAGAATTGCACGGCTCATTCATGGCTCATTCTGCTGTCATGGATTGAGAATTGATATTATTTCTGGGCTTTGTACAAAAATTTGGATTAGAATTTTTCTACATATTTGTCAAGCTTTTTAAATTGTTGTTTATTGTAGCATCTAGGAGACCTAGACTTGAACCAGAATGCCATGTGCTGGCTGCTTTAGTAAGAAGAATCCTTCTCTGCTCAGAGAATTAACTGCCTAAATGCAAAACAAGCTGATAGATGATACAGGGAGACAAGGGGAAAGGATCAGTTGGGCCTGGGAACAGAGGACACAGTAGAGCATCAGCTTTGTTTCATGTATGATACAGTCCCATGATTGTGCTGCTCTGGTCTCAGTGTGTGTTTATCAGCTTTCAGTGGGTTGAGGTAGGGAGGGCTGGATACCCCAGGAGACCCTCACAACACAGGTATATATACAGGTGTGTCCTGTGCTGTCATCTCTGGGCACCAGTGACTAGCTGGCCTCAGCTCTGCTTGCAGCATCTCTGGGTTTAGATTTGGCCCAAGTTCTACAAAATCAGGTCTGGGTTTCTTTGCAGATATTACATTATTAGAAGAGGCTATTTTGTGTTTATTGCTGATGTGATGCTGTAATTAATGGGCAGTGACACCCTTTGACAGCACACCTGAACGGGGGGAACCCTCCCTCAACAGAACACCCTCTATCCCTCCTCTCCTGGGCCAACAAATAATTTGGAAAACCCTGTGGGCTGTGACATCTGATCAAGCTGTTGTGTCGTATCCTCGTGTTGCTGACAGTTTAACAGCTCTACAGTCACTCCTGTCTGTGAGCCCACCCCAGATCCCTTTGCCAGGCTTATCCCCAGACACCCGGGCAGGTTTAGGTGTGTCCCCTGGAGCTGCCCTCAGGCAGGATGTGTCCCCGTGGGCTGGGCTGTGGCTGTAAGGTGAGCCGTGGCTGTGTGTGCTGCAGGGAATGATGACTGTGTGTGTTGCAGGGAATGATGGCTGTGTGTGCTGCAGGGAATGATGGCTGTGTAGGTTGCAGGGAATGATGGCTGTGTAGGTTGCAGGGAATGATGGCTGTGTGTGTTGCAGGGAATGATGGCTGTGTAGGTTGCAGGGAATGATGGCTGTGTGTGTTGCAGGGAATGATGGCTGTGTGTGTTGCAGGGAACGATGGCTGTGTGTGTTGCAGGGAATGATGACTGTGTGTGTTGCAGGGAATGATGGCTGTGTGTGTTGCAGGGAATGATGGCTGTGTGTGTTGCAGGGAATGATGGCTGTGTGTGTTGCAGGGAATGATGGCTGTGTGTGTTGCAGGGAAGCTGTACGCCGTGGGGGGCTATGATGGAGCCTCGAGGCAGTGCCTGAGCACGGTGGAGCAGTACAACCCCGCCACCAATGAATGGACCTACGTGGCCGACATGAGCACGCGGCGCAGCGGGGCAGGTACTGCTGGGGATGGCACCTTCTCTGCTCACAGACAGGATGGAAAAGTGGGATTTGGCATTGCTGGGCTTGCAAGTGCAACCTCTTATACCCTCTTTTACCCCCCACATCCCCGCTTCCTGTGAGGGGTAAAAATGTAATGGCGTTGGGAGCTCTCAGCAGGTCTCCTGGCTTTTATAAAATCTGCCAAATTGAGATTGATTTCTGGATTAATGAAATAATGTTCAGTGTCTCTAAGTAGCCCTGCTAACAGATGCATCTCACTTGTAAGCAAAGAGATCTCTTTCCAAATTGCCAGCTGCAGAAACAGCTGGGCATGGGAAAGCCAAGCTGCACCTCCCTCTCCCCAGTCATTTTAGGGTTTCAGATGAATTTTCATTTTGGATCTTCCTGCAAGCAGCCAGTGGGTGCTTTGCAACACAAACCACATCTGCACATTGGGTAATGTGTAGGATAACAAAATCCATCCCAGGTTGTCCCTGCTTAGCTAGTTTCTAGTTTATTTTTTGTTGGCAAGAGTTGGTGATCTGGAGGATTAGAGGAAAGGACTTGTGAAAGAATCAGATTCTAGTCTTGATGGTTCTAAATTTCCTACATGATCATGGGCCAGGTAGCAATTTGTCTTCTCAGTGATTGTTCCACTCTGAAAGGGATAAGAGCTCTTGTCCACTGCATTTAAAATCATTTTCAGGTGAATGGGAATTTGTCACTGTTGGTCCTAAAGCTCAGTGTGTGCCATGTGTCCTCCCTGATATTAAATTGTGCAGTTACCACAGCCAGGCCTGGGGGCTGCTCTTTGGGGCTGAAATGACCCTGCAGGTTAACCTGTGGTAGAAGTTCTCTTTTGAGCTGGGCAGTTTGAGGCTGCTCTCTACACCCTGTCTCTCTTTCCTCACTCCAGTATCTTTTCTGTAGCTCCAGGTGAGATAAATATGGAGGCACTGTTGGTTTGAGTTCTATTGAAGAGGTTTGTAATATCTGCTTGATGCTTAAACCTAGTCCAGTGCAGCCTTCCAGGAGAGCAGAATGAGTATCTCCTATTGTTGGCAGGTGTTGAAACAGCAAGAATTTTGTGCCTGTAGTGAAATGGATTTTAGTGAGTTGTCTTTGTTGGAAGCACTCTGCTCTGAGTGCTGCCTTACAAATGTTTCTCCATGTAGCAACTCCTTTGTTAGGAGTGCTCCTACTCCCCTGCCAAATTTGTTTGCAGTTTTCTGTTCCCCACCTGAAAGCTGAGCTCCTCAGGCTCTGGTTGTCCCCCAGGTGCCCCTCGAGCAGGGTCTGGAGGGGACTGCCCAGTGCAACAGGCCACAGTGATGCTGCAGCACGATCTGCTGTACAGCTCCAGAAATGACACCATGCTCTGCACTGCTGTCCCCATGCTGACACCTAGTGGGAGTGAGGACAGGTGTCCTCAAGTCCCTGAAGCCACCCCAGGTCCCTGGAGACACTGGGGCTGTGGGGATGTGCAGGTGCTGCCCAGGTTTTGTAGAATCATGAATTTTTTAGATTGGAAAAAACCTTTAAGATCATCAGGTCCCACCGTTAACCCAGCACTGCCATGTTCACTGCTAAACGACGTCCCCAAGTGCCACATCTGCACATTTTTTGAACACTCCCAGGGTTTGCTGGACCAACTGAGGGGTTCCTTTCCCCTGCTGGCAGGGATGTTCTGTCCCTGTCTGCAGTTTCAGGTGAAAAAACTAGAGTGTTTCCAACTCTTTTACTCTCTTACTCGCTAAATTAGTTTACTCATTCAGTTATTTCTCACAGGTATAATTTCTGTTAACAGTTGAGTATAGTGAAATGCCGAGGTGCTGCACACCCAGGCTGCTGGGCTCAGATGAGGCTAAGTGACTTTCCATTTCCCAATGAACTGGGAGAAACCTGCTACAGCTCAGGAGCCAGGGCTCACATTTGGATGTGTTCTGCTCTTCCCAAGTCATGCATGTTGGAGTGCTTCAGCCACACCAAGGATGAGGCCCAGTAAGGTGGATATTTATGGCACTTAGAGACTAATTATGTTTGCCAAAGGTGAACCATGAATCCCAATGTCATATTAGGATTTCAGCACCTCTTGGTACAGTGAGAGGAGGCTGGCCAAAACCAAACCCAGCAGTAGCAAGCTATGGTAATTTGGAGAAGGGAGAGGTGACAGTGGTAGACCTATGTACCTGTCCCCAGATGGGGATGCTCCTGATGGAGCTGCTGAGCCTGGGTGGTGCCTGTTCTTGGCTCAGCAGCTGTTCCTGTCGTCTCCTTTCCTGACCAGGAAAGATCCTTGCACAGGGACCAAGTAAAAAAACTGCTGATATCAGGCTGGCAGGGCTCCTCTCCTCCCTGCACACCAGTTAATGCCTGTGGTTGAAATTATGTGATTGAGATCTGTTTCTGTTTTACTAACATCCCACCTTGTTAATTTTAATAGAGGCCTTTGAACCTATTAACAAAGATATGTTGCTGGAAATTTTAACTCTCATGGATTGGCGAACATTTTAATTAACTAATTTATTTAATATTAGGCAGAAGTTAGCTTTAAGATCCCCGTCATTCCCAGAGATTCAGCCAGGGGCCTTCAAAAATGGCTGAGAAGGTGGCATTGGAGGCACCTTACCTGTGCCAAGTGCTGCCAAGTTTTGGGGTGGGAGTGGGAGGAGAAGAACCAAGTGGCAGCTTCAAGAGCTGTGAGTTGTAAGTTGTTGAGGAGAGGAAGATCATCCAAGGGATGAAGTCATGTGGCACAATGGCAGTAGGAAAAACAAAAGTAAATGTTATGAAAGGGAGAATCAGGCTAAAAGCAGAGGGTCCCATGGCAGAAAATACCAGGCAGATGGAAACAAGGTGGGGTGGGAGGCAGAGAGCAAGTCAGTGTAAAAGAGATGCAATAAAGACAGGGGAATGTCATGGGACCAGACTGCTGATCTTGGATAGCCTGACAGCTTCCCAAGAGGGGACATCTGCCAGACATTGCTGTGCAGGTTACTGTAGTGCCACGGGATGGGTGGGTGTGCCTGGTGACCTTGATGCACGTGTGGCCTCTGTGTGTGAGTGCCTTGGGGAGGCCAAGGCCATGCTCAGCAGGAGCAGCAGGGCTGTGCAGCCCTGTCCCTGGGCTGTGGCTGACCTGGCTGTGCTCAGCAGGGCTGTGCAGCCCTGTCCCTGGGCTGTGGCTGACCTGGCTGTGCTCAGCAGGGCTGTGGCTGATCTGGCTGTGCTCAGCAGGGCTGTGCAGCCCTGTCCCTGGGCTATGGCTGACCTGGCTGTGCTCGGCAGGTGTCGGAGTGCTCAGTGGGCTGCTCTACGCCACCGGTGGCCACGACGGGCCCCTGGTGAGGAAGAGTGTGGAAGTCTACGACCCAGGGACAAACACCTGGAAGCAAGTGGCAGACATGAATATGTGTAGAAGAAATGCAGGTAACCATGACAAGCCTTTCTGTGGTGGTTGGCTCAGTTGTCTGTGTGTGGTTTATTCATGTGCTGGTGGTGTATGTGATCAGTGTTGTGAAAGATAAAAATGGGAGTTGAGGGATCTGTTTGGGAGTGAATCAGAATGTGACAGCAGCATGCTGTGGGGGATGAGTTAGCCCATGTCTCACCATCTGTGCTCTGCTTTGAGGTGTGTGTGCGGTGAATGGTCTCCTCTACGTGGTGGGAGGTGATGATGGCTCCTGCAATTTGGCCTCTGTGGAGTACTACAACCCCAGCACAGACAAGTGGACGTTGTTGCCAACCAGCATGAGCACAGGGAGGAGTTATGCAGGTAAACAGGCAGTGGGAGAATGGGCAGCAGTGGAGTCATCCATAAACTTGAGGGCTGTGCCCCTGAAGCTTTAATTTTTTTTTTTTTTTGCATGTTTTATGTTGATTTCAGTAGAAGCAACTTTCACAGAAGTGGTAGACATCTCCCTCATCGCTGACCTTTGGCTTTGCAGGATGATTGTAGCCATGTGGCAACCCAGGAGCTGCTCCTGCCATAACTGTGTCTGTCTGTTCTTACAACAGGTGTGGCTGTGATTCACAAACCCTTGTGACATACGATCAAGCCAATGTGAGGAGCAGAAGTGGAGTGGATCCAGCTAGGTGGTGTTGGGAAGATGACTGACCTCTGACTTGACCCATCTCATTGCTGTTAATGTCTTAGCATGACAAGTGATATGTTGCAAGCATCATCCACTCTGCAGTGGATTGCATAGCCAAGTGAAAATCCCTCTGAGGACGTGTTCCATGCTAGACATGAGGTGTTGCTTGTTATCTGTGGTGCAATCAACTGTTCTTCTCGATGGCATGTGTCCTGAGATAAACACTGTGCTTGGACTGCAGGCACGGGATTTCTTGTGTGAAACAAAACTGCTATGTTTGGGCATGTGAGTAAAAATGAACATTTCTGGATTTCTTCCCCACTGATGCTCCATGCACATCGTTGATTGAACTCCTTTCTCACTGTGCCTGGAGGGTGGACTTTAATATTGGCAGTGGAAACTTCTGAGTTCCAACAGAGAAAAACAGCAGGAATGGACTGGATCAGGGTGGTCTGGCTCGAGTGTGACGCTGTCTCAGTCATACGTTTGTACATGCCACTGGACTGCTGTGTGTATCCCTGAAATGCTCGTGGAAATAAACACCATGTGGTTTTTCTACTTGCCATGAATGCTGTGTGCTGTGCGTGATGGGACCTGCTGGGCAGTGCCTTCCCCAGGGCTGAGCCACACAAAACTCCACAGCCCCACACAACACACGCTGCTCCCACGGGGTTCGGTGCTCCTGGGAAACAAATGTTGCTTGAATAGAAAATGTTCCCAACCCACACGTTTCAGCTGTGCTGAAAGCTTCAGTTCTAGCTCTGTCCAGCATCTCGATGCCATTTCATAATAGAGCATTTAGATGTTTAAAAATACCTTATGGTGCCATTAATGTAGAGACATTCCATACAGCGAGAGCCCTCTGTCACCCAGGCAGGGATTAATGAGCCAAGTAAAATACCTGCAGTGTTTTAATGCTTCCAGACCAAGGAGATTAACTAATCACTGTCACTGTAATTGCTATTTTAGTCTTGCCCTTACTGAAAGCATTCCTCTATTAGTATGAATCCTCATAAGATTATTCAAAACAGACAAATCTAGATCCAGATGGAAGGGACCTGTCTTGCTTATATACCAAATTCTTAAAGTTTTCTGTTTAAGAAGATGTTTGACTTTGAAATACCTTTTTGTGTCTCCCTATGAGCTCTGACATGCTTCTGCATTCAGAGGTGAGCTCCCAGAAGCCCCAGCTAAAGGGAACTAGTGAAGAAAAATATAGTCTCTACTCTTTTTCTTGTTTGGGGGTTTTATTTGTTTTGTTTTCCCCTTGAAGATCAGCTGAGGCTTTTTGTTATGGGCAGCTGTCCAGTGTTGTTATGCTGGCTTCTGTCTCCAAAGGTCTGCTCTGTGTGATCTTAGACAGTAGAAAAGAAAAATACTTAAACATTTATTTCAGAGGGATCCAAGCTGCATCATCTTGTGCTGCTTTTGTAGAGGAGTGGGTTATTTCTATAAATATGTAGGTTTTGGTGTTAGAGTTGACACAGTCTTTGTAAAATGGGCACTTGTTCACTGTGGGGGAAACAGCCCCTGCCTGTGTTGTCAGTGCCCTGCAGACGGGCTGGCATTCCCTTCATGGGGAATGTGAGGGTGCTCCCACTCATCTTTGGATATTCTTGCTTTTGCAAATAAGGGCAAACTGTCTAAAGACATTATTACTCTTTATGTCTACTCTTCCACTATATGTGAACTCAGAAATCTTTAAAATAGTACTTAAAAAAAATTTAAAAATTAGTCTTTTCCATAATACCCTTTAAACCTTTTGCTTTGAGTTTTACAATCTGCAGCAAAACATGCCAAAATAATCGTGTGACATGCTGCTCTCCTGTGAGGTGCTGCTTACTGTAAAAGCCATTGAGGCTGGTAGGAATGTATCCCAGTAGGAATGTACCCTGGTGGGAATGTATCCCAGTAGGAATGTTTCCCTGGCTGCAGCTGCCTGAGTCCTGACCTGCACCTTTGTGGTGGCATAAGGAAGGTGATGAGGCCTCAGCTGGGACAGATTCAAATTCACTGGCCCAAAAGGTGGTTCCCTTCCATGCAGCTTGGGAATAAAAGATAAAATGGGTCAGACAAACCATTTCAGTCTGAGGAGGCATCTCTTGTTAGGTGAAGGTGACTGGATGAGGGCATTTGGGCAGACATGGCCCTTGTTAGGTCTGGTATAGACATAAAGCTAAATAAACTCCTCTATAAATTACTGTACAGCCCAACGGTTGGGAGCAGTTCCCAGCCAACATTCTCACACCTCTGGCTTCACTGGAATAAAGGCAAATATTCTCCAGAGATTATGAGTTTATTTGGGCTGGAGATGAAAATTGGCAGGTACTGCTAGAGAGGTGCAAGGTTGCAATTTGCTGTGTTAGTCAGATATGAAAAGTGGGTATACCTGGAGGTGGGATAAATTTTATCTGCTGCTATCCATCTGTTCATAAACCTTCCTTGCTCATAAGACAAACAGGTTTTGGTGGTTCCTTGCCCTTGTAAAATGGCACTTCTGCCCAGTGCTGGCCCAGAGCTGTGGCTTGCTGGACAGGGCTAGGACTCACAGCCCTTGCCAGGGACAAGTGATGCTGTTCCAGCTGCAGCCAGTTCTCCTCGATGGCAAATGACACATTTCCCCCTCCCCTCCCAAACGTTGCAGTGTTATGCAAGTCAAGTGACCTCGTTTCCAGCTATGCAATACCAACAACCCTGACGTGTGA
This sequence comes from Zosterops lateralis, assembly GCF_965231275.1. Lineage (NCBI taxonomy): Eukaryota > Metazoa > Chordata > Aves > Passeriformes > Zosteropidae > Zosterops > Zosterops lateralis. Next base: position 10,352,878 of record NC_139774.1, on the reverse strand, counting down.
TGAACCAGCTGTACCCCCCACCCCCAAAATGCTTTTGGAATTTGTCTTTGGTGTGTGGTTTCGTGTTTGTATTGTTCATTTTGAGCACCTGAGCCAGATCCTTTACAGATTGCCTTTTTCTAGGACTGAAAACGTAGCATTAGCACTAACAAATTTTACTGTAAATATTTTTATAAGACAAAATAATTTTTGGATTGCTTTTTATGGTCTTCAATGACATTTCTGGAGCTAATTTGTGCACTCCAGTGTGGTTTTTGCTGGCTGTGGTGTAGGTGTAGCTCTGTATGTTCTCTGCACAAGAAATGCCATGTTGTAAGAAAGATCTGGGATAGCTGTTGTGTTGGTTTTAATGTTGAAATGATAGCACTGGGCTCCAAATTATGAGATAAATTCAAGCCCATTACCTCAGTCACCAGTAGGCTCTTAGATTATTGGTTATTTTACAACAATTTCAATACCCTGATTTAATTTTCTTGTGCCATGAGTTTGGTTCCTGGGTAGTTTGGGGGACAAGCTGTCACTGTGGTTCTGTTTCTTGGCTCCTGAATGAGCTGCTTGAAGACAGAGATGCTCTGCCACAACAGTCTGGGCACAACCCCCCAGGTTGCCAAAATCAGACAAATTATTGCAGGAGCTTTAGTAAAAGCTTTACAGACCGAACTTGGACCTCTTCCTCATGTTGGTCCTTTGTGAATATGAACACTTTCCTCACCTCCTTCTGTTGTAATCTCTTTTTGGGGTCACCCTGTGCTTGACCCCCTGTTGGGACTCTGGCCTTGGGTTTCCTAAAGGGGACTTTGCTCTTGCAGAAAAGCACCCCAGGATGAGCCCCAACCCCAACAGCATCATGTGTGGTGCACACCCTGCTGGGCTTCCAGAGCAGGGTAGATTTGCCTCAAGCAATCTGTTGTTTAAACAAGTTAGAATAAAGTCCGTCTTTTCCACTGGTGCCTAATAGATAAATTGGGGGTGATTAAAATCAATTTTCAGTTCATTCAGTTTTTCCAAACAGTGTCTTTTTATGGATGTATACAACAAGTAATTACCATAAATACACTTGGCAGCATTTGCATGTCACCACCATGAAAGCTTAATCATGTTCTCTGGTTTACATTGTTTGGAGACCAAAATCCTTAATATCCAGCGAGGTGTGATGCCTGTTCGTCAAGCCAGCGTGATGGCTTAACAGATAAATGCTGTTCATCAAGTTACTGTGGTGGTTCAACAGATGAATGCAGCTCAATCTTAACCTTTGGGATTCATTATTCATATATTATCAAAGCAGTTTCCCCTTTGCCCCACATCATGCCCAAAAATCACTTTCATGTGAGCATAATTTGTTGCTCAAAGCTGCAGTGTCTGGGAGTGTGCTAGACATTATGGTCTGAATATGGGCTCATTCACCTTTTTTCAGCTGCCCTTATCTTTGTTTATGGGTTTATAAATTATTTTCCTCTACAGTGACAATAAATAAATAAATATTGATAATTTTAATTTGTATATTTTATGTATAAAGAACCTCAAGGGTAATGAATGATTGTGAAATAATTTACCTGGGTGTGAAATTTTTTGGTTTTGTAAACCAGACTTTGTTGGTTCAGTAGCTGACAGTATACTGTAACAAGTTAGTTGACTGTTTAAGCTCATTTTTAAAATTAAAGATTATTTTCTTTTTGCATGAGTGTGGAGGACAAAGGACTTTGCAAAGTAATTCTCTTGATAGCTGTCTTGTCCAGTGCGACGAACGACTCAAGAAACATTCTCCACTGATATATTTATATTATGAAAGAAAATCACACTGTAGTTCCCCATAATTTAATTTGAATAAAAACTGGACTAATTAAACTTTTCTGGGTCTGTTTTGACGTCATTGGCTTCTGACAATGAGGGACAATCTCATGACATGGCTTTATTTGTCCTCTCTTTAATTACAGCAGGTGCCAGCCCTGGGGTTCTTCTGCCCCTTGGTGTGGGGTAGTGGCACTCGCACGTGCTGATGCTGAGATGCTGCCCTGATGCTGTCCCAGACTCTGCTCTGCTCCTTTTCCAAGGGAAGTTAAAAGCATTTCTCTTGGGCATGGGGAAGCCCTTGGCTCAGGGCATCCTTGGCAGAAGACAGAACCTTTTAGGGAATGCAGCTGGAAAGAGGGAAAACACGAAAAATGAGATTTTAGCACCTGGGGTTCAATATTTCTTAATAACATCAAGTAACACATTAACCAAGTCACTCAAGTAATTTTGCCTTATGCTCACAAAACATCTCACTGAGCTCTCTGGTTTTCCAGAAATGCTCCTTGTGCCTCCCTCATCTGTTAATACCAATGTATGACATCAAATTTGCCATGTGGGATCCTGAAATTTAATTACCTGATACACAGATAATGAATGACATATTGTGGGTTGCTCTATGCAGCTGGGGGACTTTGCAATTATTCCTTATTTCATTTCAAAATGACTTTTCTCTTGCACAGCTGGCTCCTTTTAATTCATTTTTTAAAAACTGATAAATCTATAAATCCATGAACCTGCAGCTAAAGGAGAGCCTTGGCAATCCAGGGAGAAATCTCACTACCTTGATTTTGCTGCCTGATTTTTTTCCTGATATTATTGTTTCTTTTTGCATCTTGTATTTTCACCTTTGGGCATGTTTTCCACCCTACATTTCATCCTTGACAGGGCAGAAACTGCAGTAGCTGCCACCTTGCCTCATTCACCTCAGAAGGGTAAGGGTTAGGGTTAGAGTTTTGCAGTGAGGAAAGGGAAGGCAGAGAGGAAAGGAAAGAAAATAGGGGAAAAACTCACCCAGCAAGGTTACAAGGTCAGAAAAGCAGCTCCTCTCTGTGTTATTGGGTATCACATGCTGGAATAACCCAGGGTGAGATGTGTCTCTTCTGCTGATGCCTTGAGTTTTAACTTTAATGTTTTGCAGATTCTGTGCTGTCCAGGGGTGCAGTTCTGAGCCTCATGTCAAGTGTTAGTCAGCTCTGTTCACAGAGCAGGGAGACAAAACAAATCATTTTCCTGCAGAAGACCAAGGACAATGAGTAAAAGTTTGAGGCCCCAAAGCCTAAACAATGGTGGACTGAAGAGAGAAAACAAGAAGGATGAGGCTTCACAACCTGAAGCTGTAATTGGACAATTAATCCCAATATGCGAATGGACCAAAACGTATAAAAGTGTTGAGACCTCGTGGCCAGGGGTCCATTTTGAGTCCAACTTTGGGTGTAGCCCTGGCCAGGCTCTTGTGCTGCCCAAGGTATGTCCTTTAAGGCCTTTCAATAAATATCTACTTTATTCTCTAGCTGTGCTCAGTCCCTGTCCCAGGTCAGCCTTCCCAAGGCATCACTGCAGCAGAGATATTGTATGATTTGGTACCTGAGTTATCCAGAACCACAATCGAAAGGTGGGGCAGGAAACAACCTCAGCTATGGAAACTTCAACACCTGATCAAAAATGAACCCGCTCATTTGTAGGCCCAAATGCATAAATAAGGCCAAGGAGGAATTCCCTGTGTCCCTGTGCTCTGAGCTGCAGTGATGATGTAAGTTCAAGACAGGATGTGGCTGTGGAGGGTTCAGATGGTAAAATTTCCTCTGCTCTGGCTGGAATCTTGTTCTTTGACCATGCTAAGGGTATTGTGTGATGGCAGAGAATAACTACAGTTAAAAAATAACAAAATCTGTTGGATACTTCTGAAAAAGCTCTAGAAGGCAATGGACCACTACAGAAATATTGCTAAGAACCACCCAGGGCTCCTAAAGCATCCCACAGTTGCTCAGTGACTGATGATATTGCCTCACAGAATGTTATTCTGCGCTGTAAACAAGCACAAAATCACTTAACTACTCGGTGGCACAAAATATTCCAAGAAATTTGCCAAAGTGATTAATGTTAACGTTCTTGTTCAGCAAATTGAATGAGGTTTAATTGGCACAGCTGCTGAAACTCAATGCATTTGATTTGGCCGTGATTTACAAAATATGTTATCATGAACCTCCTCCTTCTTCCACTGCAAACCTCCACAGCCTCTGCTAAGCATATTGCTCATTGAATTACTGGTCTTAAATGTTAGAGGTTGTTTTTTTTTTTCTCCACTCAGTAAAACTTCAAAAAGAGCCCTTTAAAATATGAACACTTGTCCCAAAGGATCTGTTCTTCTTTCCTAATCACAAGAGGTTTAAATGTGACTTTTCAATGTTTTTCCTATACTTTGTTACATTATGCTCTTTCCACAATATTTTGTCATTTATAATTCTTAAAATCCCCCTTACTTTTAGATAGAGAAAATGCTGCAGGATATGTGGTGCACCACGGTCCAGTCTCAACCCATGGACAACCCAAGAAAAAGGGGGTTTTAAAAATCTGCAAGAGCAGGGCTTTATGTCTCAAAAATCAGTCGAGTTACTTCTTACATAAGTTGTTTTTAATAGCTGTATCTTGAATGTAAACATGCTTCTGTTTTTGAGAGCAGGTGTGACATTGGGAGTAGCTTGGTTTGCCTAACACAAAATGGAACTGATATCTTTACCATCTTAGATAAAAAAAAAAAAAAAAAAAAAAAAAAAGGTGGGAAGTCAGTTAGTTACTGGCTTCCTAAAAAGGTGGAAGCAAGTTACTTAAAGCAAGAACATCTGATTGATGACTTAATTGCAATAAATTGGCTGAAGCACAAGAGTTGGCTGCCTCACTTCTACCCATGCCTGGCCACCCTGTGCAGGGAAGTTTTGATCCCTGTTCTGGACTGTCTCCCACTTTTTATTTGCAAGAAGTACCTTATACACCCAGCTGGTCCCAAAAACCTTGTCCCACCAGGTGCACACAGGGCCTGGTTTCTGGGAGAGCTGATGTGATGGAACACATGGAAAGGGGTGTGGGCTGTGAGGGGGATTTGGCAGGGCAGGTTCCAGAGGACATCGAGCCCCTGTGGCCAGAGGAGAGGGAGAGGAGTGAGGATGGAGCTGCAGGAGAAATGGCAGGAACAGAGCAGGGGGAGTTCTCAGCCTGGGTGGCACATGGGGGGCTCACTTGGACAGAGGTTGTTGCAGCCTTTAGGGCGTTTGCCAGGGGCTGGTGGTGGCATCTGTGCCAGGTCACAGGGAATTTCTGTGCTCTCTCCTTTGTGCTTCCTCTCTGCATCTCTAATGTCCCTGCTGTAAGAAGAAAAAAACTGGGACCTCTCCCTAAGTGCAGGGGATGTTTTCCTAGAAGGAGATGATGCATTGAGGATACAGCACTAGATTTCTCTTGACTTCGCCTGTGCTTGGAGATGGATATTTTCTTGAAAATTATTCTATGTTTAATGAGTTCCAGCATTTAATATGTCTGTTTATGGCAAAATATTGCAGCCTCAGGTGCTGACTGAAGGAATGTGGTGCTCCCCACTGCAATCCTGCTGGCAGTAGGATGCCCTGGAGGGCTGGATGCAGTCAAGGTGCTGGGCTGAAGGCTGCAGGCTCAGGTGGCAGTCCTGGTCTGGGTCCCCTGGGCTGTCCCAGCAGGGGTGATCTATCAGTGCCATCAGCCTGTCTGCTGACACAGGGCTCCTGAGAAGTGCATGGTGATACATCAAGTGATGGCTCTCTTGATTCCTTTCCAGGATGTTATTTATTATGACTTTTTTTCTTGCTCTCTTTCACGCTTCAGCACTTTCCCTTTGTCCCCTGTGTGTGCACAGTGTCAATGACAGCCAGTCCTGCAGCTGGTGTCCCCCATGCTGGTGACAAAGGGGACTCGGGGGTGATGTCCCTGCTCACAAATGTCTCCTCAGCTGCTGCTGTAGCTCAGGGGACAAGTGTCAGCCTAAAGGGTGGTGCAGAATCAGGCAGAGACTGAGGAGCTCAGCCAAGAAGAAAGATTCTGTCTTCACAAGGATGTACTGAGACAAAAGAGATTTATCAGGTTATCATTTGTGAAGGGGGGAGAGGGAAGATAATTCCCATCTGACTTGTGAAAAATGCCTTTTACCTGAAGACAAACTGACTTTTTTCCTCTACACTGAAGGTGGCATTGAGATCTAAAAGTTGAAAAAGTATGTAGGTGTTTTAAACTTGCTTAGAAAACAGCTGCAAACCCTCATCTCCAAGGAGACCTGAATTTGGGTAAAGGGAACTCCATGATTTTTTTAGTGCTATGTGCAAGAGAAACACACTTCATTTATTGAAGTGAGGCTCCTCTCAAAAAAGAAAAAAGTGAGAAATCACTCAGCTTCCAGCATCCTCTTGTCCTGGGGAAGTTTTGATGTCTGTCACAGTGATTTTAACTTTGTGACTGTGGTCTAAACAATTTCTGTTATGTTATACTTAAGAATAATTAACCCAAATTAATCCCTGTCTGTTTTCTGTGTGTTTTATAATGTCAGATTGCTATGTTAATATGGCAAACAGTTTTTTCAGAAAAATGGAATTAGGAAGCCCTAAAAACGTATGTTAGAAAATAGTATCAGCTTTCTCCAGACCCAAGTGGTAGATATAAAGGATCCTTTCTGCCCCAGCAGGTGCTTATCTACTGATAATTCAGGTTTTCCCAGGTGTGGCTGGAGATATTAGATATAATCAGACAGCATCCCCATGAGATTTTCTGTGCTTTACTATAATGCCTATGCAATTCCCGCCCCCCCCCCCCCCCCCCCTTTATCTAGTTAATTTTGCAGTTTCAAATGCGTGTAGCAATTTGAGTCAGTGCAGGGTAAATGTCTGTTTTCTCTGGTGCTGGCAGGGTGCAATCATCCCCAGGCTGTGGGAGCAATCGCTCCAGAAAAATCTCTTTGAATTGGTGGCAATGGGAGGAGAGAGGGCGAGGAACCTGATGGGATCTGCCTCAGGATGTGCCGTACAGAGCACTGGACTCTGGGGGTCAGCACAGCCAAATAAATGAGCGTCAGCCCGGCTATAGCAAGAGCCTTTTGTGATCAGGGTGACTTCCTGAAAACTGTATTTGGGGGAAAAAAATATAAATATTTTCTTCTCAAGCAGCGCAACTGTACAATTCCAGCACTTATGCTGTATTTTCCATATAGATTGGGATGAAAAGTGCTGTGGCACAAATCCTTCCTGCTCAGTTCTTCAGAGTCAGCATATCCAAGCCTCACGTTTGGTGGCACACAGTAAAATCAGCTCCAGATAAAAAGCTGGAGTTTTTAGAGTCCTGCTTCTTTTAAACCATGTTCTTGGTCATCTCTTTTCTAGTAGGAGGTGCCTGAAGCTGCAGTGAGCTGAGCAACAGCTGATGTGTGGGGGAGCCTTTAAATTGACTTTAGGGGCAAAACTTGTGCACTTGGAGGTGCAGTCTTAATTAAGCTTTAATATTGGCTGGCTGTGAGCTCTTAGGGGTGTCAGGAGCTGTTTTGGGAATGGAGCTGTGTGTTAGACACTGAGGGGCTGGAGCATGCCCAGATAAGGGCAGGGGAAGGGGCTGGAGCACAGATCTGATGAGGAGCAGCTGGGGGGGCTCAGCTAGAGAAAAGGAGGCTCAGGGGGGACCTTGGGGCTCTGCACAACTCCCTGACAGGAGGGGGCAGCTGGAAGGGGTTGGGCTCTGCTCCAAGGCACAAGGGACATGAGGGGAAAGAGCCTCAAGTTGCACCAGAGAAGGTTTAGGTTGGATATCAGGGAAGAATTAATCACAGAAAACACTGTTTAGCCCTGGCACAAACTGCCCAGGGCAGTGGTGGAGTCACATCTCTGAAGGGATTTAAAAGACCGGGCAGATGTAGCACTTGAGGTCATGATGTAGTGGTGGCATGGAGAGTGCTGGAGTAACAGTTGGACTTGATGATCTTGGAGGGCTTTTCCAACCTAAACAATGTTATGATTTACCCCACTTCACAGTTTGATTGTCTGCTAATTCTAGTCCCCTCAAGAAACTCCAGGCAGGAATCATCCCTTACTGATGGAGAAAAAGAGAGGGAGGTTTAGGGTCTCTCTCCAGCTGGGACACGCTAAAGATGCCTGGGAGAATTCTGGCTTTTTGCCTCCTGCATAATGATTGAATCCTGCCAAAGCTGCTGATCCTTGAGTGCAGGTGACAAGGAAGGATGAGTGGATGCTCCTCTCCAACAGCTGGATTCAAATCTAATGGAAACAACAGGGATGCAAATCTAATGGAAACAAAATTTAAATTTCAAGTCTCAATGACATTACCTTTACCTACAAGCTACTCATCTCTGTAAGTAGCATTTGAGTAATTTCTGGATGTCAGAGAGCATGATTTTGTTGAGGAGCTACAGGTGGTTGCGGGGCAAACAATTACTCCCGGTAGAAATCAGAGCCCCTGATTTGTTTCACTCTGCCTCCTACCTCGAGGGCTTTTTTATTTGAAACTTATGAAATAAGGCCCCAGAGGTTATTAGCATCTCCCTTTTCTATCATAACCCTGAAGTGGGCCCTGCCTAGGAAGGCACTGATTGCCTGTGCTGTCACTGGCTTGTTGATGAACCAGAAAAGCTTCTATTAGTTTATGGAAATGAGACTTAGACTTACACAAAAGCTTGACACCATGCCATGTTTTTAATTAGTTTTTTTGAAAAGATATGTGAGATGAGACATGCATATGCCACCAGTTCTTAATGTGGCTGTTAAGGAGCAGGTCCTTGGTTCTGAAATCTGTGTCTTTTTTCAGTGATCTCATTTTGTAATTACCATTTAAACAAATCAGGCAGATTCATTTAATTCTGCCCTTCCTAGAAAATACCATTTTAGTTGTCCTGATTCTTTCAATGAGAGATTATCTGGATTTGTTCACAAGCAAATGTAAAAGCAAATGGTAAAACCAAGATCAGTTACTTGATTATTTGTACAGCTAGTTTTAGTACTAGCCCTTTCAATTAGATATCTTTCCTTGGCATTTTAAATCTTATGAAGCTACAACATAAATCTTGTGATTTATGGATAGGATTATTAGTGGAACCTGGTCCCATTTGTGACTTCTTGAGGGAATCACTAACATTTTGACGACCTTTTTTTTCTTTTGTGTCAAAAAGAAGCTTTACATAGGCAAGTACATGTGGAAAAATGTAACCTACTCCATTGTCTGATCACAAAATATCCCCTAAACTGTTCAGTTTCAGATTTTGACCAATTAACAGATGACAGTTTGTTTCATCACCTCTGGTAAATCCAGCTTTAATTAACTGATGTTTTAATGGTTCCTAAGTGGTCTCAGGCTTCAGTATAACTGGATCTAATTTAATTTGTTGGGCATGATTCTGCACTGGGGGAGTCCACAGCCAAGCCTGTGTTCTCATCCCTGCTGCAGCAGTGCCAGCCCACAATCCATCACTCACAAGTGTCCTCAGGAGCTGGTCCAGAGCCCAGCTAAAAGCTGAGTAGGGACAGCAGGAGGCTTCACCAGCTCTCCATGTGGCTGCACACTTGTAAATGACTGGGAGGTCAGGATGACTCATTTATTTATTTATTTATTTAGAAGAAAAGGCACATTCCCTGTGGGAGTTGTGCCTGGCAGAGGATGTCACCTGGAGCTGTCCCTGCTGTGGCACTGAGGATCCCATGCACACTGGCACAGCTCAACACCAACCCCAGCCAGACACGAGAAACCTCCCAAAGACACCAGGAAAGGGCTGGTTTGTAACAACAAAATGCCAAATCCCTGAGGTTGGCTTCTTAAAGGCATCTGGAGGAGAAGCACCACAACCCAGTGGACACCTTTGAATTATCAGATCTGTGCCATGTTGAGGAGATACTGATTCTGGATTCTGCCTCTTGCAGAGTTCAATATTTGAACAACCTTTGTTCCTTAAACCAGGTATTATAGTGTTAGAATAATAACCATCTCTCTTTCACCAAATAGATTTTCCATCCTGTACCTGGGCTCCAATGTCCAGAGAGACTCTTCACCTGCTCTTCTAGTGCAACTCATATTTGTCCTGTTGAATCAAGCTGTCTGTAGCTTAAAAGTACACAGAGGTGTGCAGAGTATAATCTGTACAAATGTTAGCCCTTGAGTTTGAAGACCTCTATTAAATTGGCCTACCTATATTTGCATGTGTATTTATTCAATTCCTTTCTTTGCCAAATATATTCAGCATGCCAGAGGAATGTTTCTCTATTTTACCTGCTGGCAGGGCATCTGTATCACTTCCCACCTAAAAGTGGTGTTGCATCAATCTCTACCTCTTGCCAAAGATTTACTAAGAAGCTAAAATACTGTGTTTAGAACACAAAATTTAATTTAGTAATCTTAGGAAATAAAAAAAAGAAAAAGAATTGCTGTACTTGATACCTTAGCTCTCATGCTCACCATGCCTCTAGCTGGAACATGTACAACTATTTTTATTTTTATAAGCCATGCTCTTGTTCTTCTCAATGGTCACAGAGCACAGAAATGTTCTTTGTAGTGGTCTGGTTTGATGTGTTATGTTTACACAAGACCTTTTTGCTCTGATGGTGCTGTATGGAAGCTTTTATAAAACTGATACAGATTGAGACTTTTCACTTTTGTATTGTAGTTCTTGAAGGGTATCTGGAAGGGTGTGGGAGGGTGGGGGAATTTCATCAAAAACATGCTCTGCAAGCAGGTACTGCTCAGAGTTCTAAAGATAAATGGTGTGACACCCCATTTTACTGAATCACAGCTCTAATGAAAGATAATTTGGTGACCTCACCCTGAAAGGGTTGGATAAACTATGCCAGCCCTGATGTGATGGCTTTGCTCTGTCTGGACTCATCACCAAATCACTTGGAGAGTTTCTCTGAGCTCATGGATGGTTGTTTCCATCCTCCACTTCCTTCTGTCTGTCTGACCTCCTGGCCACTTACAAAGGGGTTTATTTAAAATGGAATATAGAGGAATTATGTACAATCTGGCAATGCAGGGCACTGTTAAGAACTATGGAAAAACAAAGACAAGTTGCTTACAGAGCCCTGGCTAACAGGAGAATTAACAAACTCAGCTGCTGCCAGAAGTGCTTCAGCCAGTGAAACTCTTACCCCAGGGGCCAAGAATCCCCTGTGGCAGCAGATCCCAGACTCTCCAGCCATGCAGGAAGGAAGATGCTCACCCAGCCACTCTCTGGCAAAACTCTTTCATGATCCATCTGAAGGCCATTCACTATGCTCAGCATGTACTGAAATTACAACTAAATAAGTACTAATATAAATTTAATTTAACTATTACTTGAATATGGCAAGGATTTAAAGGAAAAATTAATTTCTTGATCTTTGTGGTGTAATATTGCTTCTGCAAACTCTTCAGCAGAGGATGGGGAACCCTGGCAAGATGCTAAATGCTGCCTTTAACCATGGAATATCTTAGCACACAGAGGATGAAATTAATGAATATGATGATAAGGTACAACAGAAAAAGATGAGTGTTGTGCCTAGAGGTTAATTATCAAGTAATTCAAGGGAGGCTGCCTTTATAATACTAAGATTTTTGTGACAGCATTGTGTGTTGGTTTTGCACAGCCTGGTTTTTGGTAGTGGGGGCCACAGAGGGCTCCTGTGAGAAGCTGCTGGAAGCTTCCACCGTGTCCAGCAGAGCCAATCCCTGATTGCTCTGGAGATGGACACGCTGCTGGCCAAGGCTGGGCCAAAGAGAGATGATGATGACATCTCTGTGATGACATATTTAAGAAGAGTTTGAGCAAGGGAGCTGGATCTGCACCTGCTTTTCCTGGCCACTCCATCCACCAGCTCACGTTCACAGCACATTGTCCAAATTATGTTACTCCTCCCAGCAGCAGGGGAAGGGCAGGGAGGGTGGGTGAGAGATGGAGAGAATTGTTTTGCCCAGAGGAAGGGTCTGCTCACATGCGGAGGGGAAGGAAGGAAGACCAGACCTCCATGAAACAGATGAGGTCAATATGTAGAAAACACAGTTTGGAAAAAACTGTGAGAGTAGAAAAAATGGAAAAAAAATGTGAGTAAAACATCTAGAAGTCAGGTGATAGAAAGAAGAAGAAGTATTGTGAGCTATACTGGCTTTGAAAGAAGCCAAAAGCTTGGCAGGAGTGCACATGTCTGAAAAGAATGACTTTGCAAGAGGAAGACTCAGCAAATGAAAGGAAATTGGGTTGTTGACATAAAAGAAGGTGGTTCTGGGAGGAGCAGCCTTGGTTTGGGCTGTCCATTGACACGGTGGCTGCAGGGCTGGTAGCTGAGTTCTGAATGAGGCACAAATATACATGTAGTTTCAATTTCTAAAAGCTCACACTTTAACTGATTTCAGTCCTGGAATAAGCATTTCGAGTTTAATAGAAATACAGTTCTGAGGGATGGGAATCCTGGGGAGACATTCCTGGTTTGGAATAAAGTTACCGTGCTCCTAATGCTGAGTTAGTCAAAGATTGTTTTGGCCATTAAAGGACACTGAAACCCTCAGGAAAAGGAGGTTTTTTTCCACCACAAGATGGCATCAGTTTTGCAGAGATAGACTTGCAAAAGGACCTTAGGCTGGAGACAGGAGTGGATTTAAAATAAAAAGAACATTTTGAAATTCACATACGACTAGTAAGAACAAAGCATTTGTTTCCAAATGTCTCTTGGAAAACTTTGTTACCTAAAAGCTTATTTTGGGTGCATGAAATGAAGGTCTCACTGATCAGATTAGCCAGTGCAGCTGCTGATTGTGATCCTACTGGCATAAACAAAATTTTGCCTGCAAATGCTTTTCTGATGTTTGTGCACATCAGATCTAAGTAAGTTTATATTTCCCTCATAGGCCTCCTAAAGCCTTTCAGTTGTTTGCTGTAAGCAAGCAACAATATTTACCCTCATTTAAAGCTCATCTAATGTGTTCTAAAGGTCTTTATTGTGGTTTGTTCTATAGAAATCCTCATTTACATGTTCAGTGCTTCACATTTGTATTTTCCAGTCCTTTTTCAGGACTATTTTGACTCTGTGTGGCTTTACAAAGTTTTTTTGAGGTAAAATCCCACTAAATATGGGTGTTGCCTCACAAGTCCCTGAACATCATTGGCTGGACTGTGATTTATATTCATTTAGATAATTTTGTAGTTATTATTTAAATCCAATAGTAATTTACTAGTAAACTCAGAATATATTGGTGCTTCTTAGGCTTCTCTTTTCAGCGTTTTGGTTGTTTTTTTTTTTTTTTAATTTTACCTTACAAAAGATGTACAAGATCTTGTTTTGTATCATAGATCTGTGTTATTTTCTCAATAGAAGCTCTTTACAACATTCCAGGATGGCCACATTCCCTTTAAAAGAGCTTAAAAAAATAAAAATAATTCCTTTCTTTTTTCTTTTTCTTTTTCTTTATTTTTTCCCCCGATTTTGTCTTAAAAGCAACACTTCTCAAAGTGTCACACTGGAGATTGTAACTCACAGTGTCACAAGGTTATGACAAGGCATTTGGAGATTTATCAAGTGCCACCACAGGTTCTGCTTTGCCGTGTTTTACAACTTAGAGCTGCCAAAGGCTTATTTCTTTCAACTGCTGTGAGAGCGTGTTGCTTTGGCTTTCATAAAACTCTCCAGATTCATGCTTTGTTTTCTTGTTTTTAGAAAAATTCACAGGCTTTCATGTGTGCTCGTGGTGGATGGTGAATTCTCCCAGCCCTTCCACCACCAGCAACGTACAAAGCAATGCTGAGTCTCCATTCAGCTGCACAATAATGTTCACCTCCTTTTGTTCCTCTTGCAGCTCTTGAGTTATTCCTGAAGCACAAAGTGCCTTTGTGAGGGCTGCTGTAACAGTGATGCTTGTGTTTGATCTTGCATGTGCTTCACACATGAAATTCAATGGGTGTTCGAGCCAGCAGGCTGCCAAACTTGGCCTGGGATTGCCATTTATTGCAGCATCTAGTCCCTTGAAAAGCAAACCCAAGAGATGTTGCTTGACTTGATGTATCTCTTTGGTATGGCTGATCCTGGAGGGTTGAACCAGACTATGCTGAGACAGGGAGGGGAAGAAGGGCTTTTTCACAACAAGCCACTCTGTGACAATTACACTCTGACTCCACAATTAATTTTGTCTAGATGGTCTCTGACACAATTGCCAGATTAGCACTTCAAAATGACCAGGAAATGGTTGTGTCCACAGAGCAGCCCGAGGGCTGCTAATGAAGGAGGTAATTACCTCTGCACTGAGGAGCACTCCAGGCCTGAGCACTGGGGGGATTTCATATTGGTCTCAAGATGTTTCATCCCTTCACCATTTTGCACCAAAAACTGAGGGACCATCAGAGCAATGACCATATCTGTGCCTTGGGGAGTGCCTGTAGCAGCCCTGCTCCTTTTCCTATGAGGATTTGCTGAGCTGGCCCCTAACAAACACCAAGGAGCAAAGGTGGCACCTGCATTTTCCTGTGCCCATCACTTATTGCTGGTCATCCTGGACCATTCCCAGACAGTGACGGCTTTGCCTCTCAAGCAGGCAGGGCAGGGCTGTGCCAGGTTTTCCTCACACAGGCTTTCCTGTGCAGCACAATGTGGTTGGGGTTTATTGTCTATTCCCCCCCTTTTTAAATGAATTTGGTGGGGGATTACAGGTGTGGTGGTTTTCTGTTAACCTGCAGTTGGGAATACCCCATGGTTTGTTCAGGGTTTAAGTCCACTGGCCAGGAGCAGAGTTGAGAGAAGAAAATGTTCTTTTGTGGTGTTGGCTACCCTCCTCCCTGCGAGCAGAAATGTTCCTTTTAACTTTTCTTAACTCCCCAGGAGGTAGGTTTTTTGTCTTTTGATCTCAGGAAAGTTTGGCAACACGTGTTACCAGCCTTTTGTTTGAAATGTGCTGGAAATGAGTCTATTTTTTTGCCTTCAATACAACCTTTCTTTCACAGACTATTTTAACTTTTAATCATGTAGAGGTAGCATATCATTATACCATTTTCCCTCTACATGTCCACTTAATGGCTTTTTACTCTTTTTAGTTTAAGGCACTTCTCAATTATTCCTTAATCAAGTTATTTTAAATATTTCTTTCCTCTACATTTCTAGAAAAGTAGATAAGAAATAAAAAGGCAAATGATATAATTGCAAACCTGGCATTTTTGGCATCAAAGCTCTGACAGAAAACCTGCAGGACTGAAGAGCCTGGTGTATGAGGGCAAAGTCTCCAGCAACTCTGCAAGTCTTTTGGACACAGATTGTGGGAGATTTTGCTTTATTTCTGCAGAAGTGTTGTCCTTCTCCTTGGGCAGACTGTGCACAACCTGGTGTTTCATGGCATGACAACTGACTTTGGTTTTATATCAAATCTTTACTAGTGGCTGTAGCAAAGACTGAGTGCAAGAGCTCAAGCTCCTGACCCTGTCCTTGGCTGTGCATGTCCCTCCTGGCTGGGAGGCGCCTGATGGATATTGTCTTTGAAAATGTACCCCCCATTTTCTGACAGTGTACAGTACATATTGCCACCTGGCAATACCCTGTGCCTCTTAAATACATGTCCATATTAACGTCATCAATTTCCTGTGTTGGTTCTCTGGTATGAGGCAGGGCTGGTAATTTGACTCTTCCCTCTCAACATTCAGCTTTTATTATTTCTTTTTTCTCTAACTCCATTTGGGTAGCTATACCCTTATGCATAGTGTGTTCCTGAAAATGCATTCAAGTTTGAGCTGGCTGAACATGGTCCCCAGAGTTAGAGTCAGTGCTACTTACAGCCAAATAATCTAATGACTTATCCCTGTGTGGGAGATGCTGGGGGTATGGGAATGAATTTCCTCCTGACTTGGAGAAGTGAAGCAGCACTTTAAAGATAATGGGAGGATTCCTGGAAATGTTTCTGGGCTTCAGAGAGGGAAAAGAAGAGCTTCATGAAGCATGAGCAATGGCTTTGCAGTGCAGTAATGTACAGAGAAAGGAAAGAGGCTCCTTGCTGAGGGAGAGGATCCAGGTGCTGAGTCCAAACAGGTTGGGAGTTCAGGTTTGAAACAAGAGAAACTGATGGAGTTTCTTATCTAGAAAGGAAAGTAATACTAAATTAGATGGAGTTTAAGGGATTTAAACCCAAATGTACTTAGAAGTTCAGCTGGGTTTGGATAGAAGCTTCTGGGCTGGCAAAGGTTCTGCAGGATGCTGTTTGCACTGCAACCCTGTGTGCAGTGACCTGCAGCTGCTGCTGTTGTAGTAGGAGCAGTCCATAGAGAATTGTTAAGAATAAAAAAAGCATAGGCCTCCTTTAAAGCCTTCATTGAGGTTTTGCATTGTGCAGGTTTTGGGAGGCACCGTGTGGGTGTGATGACCACGGATGGTGCTGGCACCACTCTCTCCAAGAAGCTCCCCTGGAGTCTCCTCAAGGAAGTGGAGAAGGACCAACAGATCCCTCTCTGTCAACCTTCCCTTGCACCCAGGGCTGCTGGAGATAGGCTTGCTCTGCTGGAATTGCTGTGATGTTTTTCTCTGCTGTGAATGAGGGAGGAAAGCTTTTTCGTCCAACTAAATGATCTTTCCTTGCTAATCAGCAAGTGGCTTGGCCAGTCTCTGAATTCTTGGAACTGACTTTAGAGAGAGAGATATGCATATGTTTGTGATTATTTTACACCAGCATTATTTTGTAATGGGATTGTTGGCAGAAGCTGTTACTGGGAATTTTCCCTGTCTTAATTTAAACTGAGACTCATCAAATTAAAATGAACCAGGGAATGAGGCATTCTGAGTTCAATATCCTTCCTCTCCTTCTTCCTCCTCTGCTCCCAGTCCCATAAATAATGTGAGTCTCAGAGTCCCTTGGCCAGCAGCCCTGCTCCAGGCTTGATAGAGTTTTCTCTGTTTGTGAGAACAAAAGCTGTAGTGAGCCCGGAGCAGTCCCCTCAGACTGGCAGCATGCACAGAGCAGGCAACAGATGCTGGCATTTTTTTGTGAACCCAAAACCTAATTATGCTTGGAGCAGTCCCACAAGTCTGGGAAAAAAAACCCCAAACAACCCTCCAATCTGATTTATGGATTCCAGTCATCACTGCTGGGTTTTAAAGCAGCAGAATATGTTTTCCAGTGATTTTCCCTTTCCTCAACCTCAGGAAAACAGGCAGGAATGTTTTACCTGAGGAGGGATGATGATGAGTTTGGTGCCTTTCCACTGTAGGGCTGCATGTTGGGGAGCTCCACATTGCCAGAGGGAAGCTGAATTCTCACTGGGGCATGAAACAGGGAACCTGGCACTTAGCAGACATGCAGGTGTGGCCCCAACAGCTCCATTTAGTAAATGTTTAGGGCTGATGAACCTGCTTCCAGAGTGCTTTTGAGGATATCTCTCATATTACAATGTCAAAATCCAGTATGACTCTGTACAGCTAATTTTTTTGCCATTTCATAGTGGGTATTTCTTGTTTTCATCTATATTGAACAGACATTTTACTCTCATCACAGTACCTGCCCTGCAAGGATGGAGAGCTGGAGAACCTTGACCCTTTTATGATCCAGGCTTCTAGAGACCCAGAGCCAAAGATATGAAAACTGCCTCTCACAAAAACATAAATTATAAAGTGAATAGCAATTCATTTCCCCATCAGGATAAAATTTGTGTATGCCTGAAGCAGGAGAAAAACTACATAGAAGAGAGGCAAAGCATTTCCCAGAGCCTTGAAAGGCCTTGCTGGCTCTGATACACCTCCAGTTCAACTGGACTAACAGCCCATGGCAGCTTTTGGACATCTTTTGTGTCACTGCAGATCTCATTTTAGGTGCAAAAGAAAAGTTTTGCCTGTGAAGACTAAAGAAAGAAAAAATAATCTGTGTACTCTGCTTGTGGATGATGGGGAAATGTTGTAGTGCATAGATGAGTTCATTTGAATTGTACTTGCAAAACAGATTAGCAACAAGCAGAAAGTAAAAGAGTGGCTTTGGGGTGTGGAGGAGGTGATGGGCTGTGGAAACTGGGCTCCCAGGGATAGCTGAGAGGAGTCTCTGTGTGCTGGAGAGCTCTGAAATCCACCATGATGGTGTGGGCATCTCCTCCAGCACAGGCTGGATCTGGAGGCCTGACAGACAGCAGCTTCTGACATGAGAGCTTTTGGCACAAGCATCTCCTGTTCCTTTAGGAGTTTCAGGCCCTGGAGAGCTGGTGTCACTCAGAAGATGCAACTGGGGCAGGGACTTGGATTTCAGAGGGTGTTGGCAGTTTGTAGAGGGCTGAGCTCTGGCTGGAGTTAGTAGACACTCCACACTGATTGTGAACCTGCTCCCTAAGCTCCTATTTGCCTAGGAAAGCTCTGTGGGTGTGGATTTGTCTGTGCTGCTGCTGTGGTTTGGTTGATAGGGCCCTTTGCAGGGAAATCCCCTGACTGTCCCCACTTCCTGTGCCCTGGTTTGCACCCCAGAGCCACCTCGAGTGCTCAGAGCAGGATCCCCCAAATGAACCTGACTGGGCAGTGGGAATATGCTCCAGCCCTCCAGGGCATCCAGAGAAGGGCTGCTCTGACACATCTGTGGTGTGCCCATTCCCCAGCACCAGGGGTTCCACACTCCCCATCCCATCCCAGATATCCCCTCAGGTGCATCCCTGGCTGTGAGAAAGCTGATGCTGAGACAACAGTTGGACAAAGCACCATCAGTCTTTTTAGTACCCTGGCATGATTTGTTACAGCTGAGTCCTTCCAGCAAATCCTGAAGATTTTCAGCAGCTATAAGCTTTTATAGCAAATCAGATTTTTCCATCTGGCTGACTGGTTATAAACACACATTTCTCAAGTTGGCTTGTTACGCTGTGTTGGTATTAAAAAGAAAACCCACGATGAGCAGTGGAGTGTTCATCTGTGTCTGCTCTTGATGACTTGTGCCTCTTGTAAATGAACACAAATAACCAGGAAAATCAGTTTGCATGTGAAATCCCAAAGACAAAACCTCAAGCACAACAAAGAAATAGGTTGGTGTGGGGGAATGTTGAAGGAGGCTGGGCCTGATTGCTGCTCTGAGAGCAGCATTCTAGAGCAATAAAGAGCTTATGGAATATTGATAGGGAGCTGCCTCGATTTTAGAAGTGCCACCATCCCCTAGTCTTGTCAGGGTGATGGGACTGACTTCCAGCATCTGTATTCAAAAGTATCGATCTGGACCTTCAGTGTAAGCCTTCACCCAGGGATAAGAAGCACTAATTAATTTTCCTCGTTTCTTCTGAATCTAGGTAATTTGAGAAATGTCTTATTGATTTTGATAAGTTAAATTTGTGTTCTGTGTGCTGTGAACATAATGAGAAGGGTTTGCCATTAAGGGCTGCTGTGGGTGGAAGCACAGTGTTATTGGGTGTGGGAAAGAGAAATAATCCACTCACTACTCCCTCCCACTTAGTTGTTGACATTTTTCTTGCTTTTGTGCCTGTTGTGGGTATTTTGGATGGATTCAATGATCACAACTAGAAAGGATGTGAAGTACTTTTAGTACTTTTGCCATTAAAACTTAGCAGCGTATCTACAGTGCAGTCGTAGCAGATTTAGGAGATCTCAACTCAAAACCAGATTTCCAACTAAGTCTCACTGTGTTCCATCAAACTGTGAATTTCTCCAGTTTAAGGTATGGAAAGGATACAACTGTCTGTCTGACTGGTGCAGTGCAAATGTGGAAGAACCTGGATTTTGTTTCCTGTGGCTTGGCTGTTCTCATGCCTAATCTTTGGGTGGTAGTTGATATTAACCTCTCCCCCACCACATGTGTGATTTTGGATCATTTGAAGTAGAGAACCTCTGAGGTTCTAATACAATTTATTGGAAAAACATTATTTCCACAAGGGAGTGAAATCAATTGAATGAGCAATTTGCATTTAAACCTCTGTCCTCCCCACCCACACTCCACCCAGCCTGTGTCAGAGGGAAGTCTGGAGGAATTCAAGCAAAATGTGGTCTGGCAGTGTATGGCTTCTGGCCAGCCTCCAGCAGCCATGTGTTGGGCTTGTCACCTGTAGGATGTGAAATGCCAAAGAGAGTGACTGCCACATATAATGTGGAATCTTTGACGAGGGAATTCACTGTGCAGGAAATGACTCTTTCCATGGGGCCTCTCAGGCTGCTTGGCAGTTATGAGCTTTTTATAGCAAGTCAAATTTCTTCACCCATCTGCTTGTCTGCTTATGAAAATGCATCCCTCTGGTGCACTTGTTACATCTCATTACTGTTGAATAAAATCAAAAGTCAACATACCTTGGCCACTGGCTTAGTCATCTGTGTCAGCTTTTGGTGAGGTGCAGCTCCTCCCAAAAGCACACAGATGTTCTGGACATAAACATCTCCCCCGTTACAGCTTCCAGGTCTCTAATAACGAAATCAGCTTCATTAATGATGAGTGTAAAGGTAATGCACACCAAACAACAGCCACCCTGGGAAGCTTTCCAAAGTGGAAATGTGATGGATAGGTGATGCAGATGTTGTCTTTCATGAACAATTACATTTCCCTTGATTACACCCTCTTGAGAAGGAAAACCAGAAAAGGAAGCTGATAGTCAATGTTTTTTCTGATTGCTTAAGTGCCTTTCACAGGATGAGATGCAGTAAAAACATTTGAAGAGAAATGTTAGAAATGAGAAATTTGAGAAATTTACTCAGGCCTCATATATTCTGTACATCAAATCAATCTCATGCCTTGGCAATCATTTACACTCCCTTTCCAATGCTGCTGGCTTGGTCCACTCCTCATGGGGGAAAGAGGAGCACAACAGTCCTGATCTCTAGGGGCAGTCTAAATAGCTTGCTCCAATTTTGTCTTGTTATCTTTAAAGTCTTAAAAATTAAGAAGGCATTTTATTGTGCTCTGTATAAACAGTCAGCTCCCAGTGGGAAAGTTAATTAGAATAGCCAATGCATCATATTACCAACCATCTGAGTAGTGCTCAGTGCCCTCTTTTTTATGGCCTCCTGAACATAATGCAGGTTGTACAGATGCAGGTGCACACAGCCAGGGAGACCTGTAAGATGCTCTTAGTGGTAGGTTTATCACCTGTTAAAACACAACTATTATTTATTGCTAAGACAAAAATGTTGGGTCTAGCCCAATACTGGGCTAAAGAATAAGACACAACCGGTGAAACTGTGACTTAGATTAAATACTAAGCCCCCTTCCCTTTCCTTTTTCCTTTCTCTTTCCTTATATTGAATTATTTTCAAGTTTCCAGGCCCACTTGCTTGAGGTTAAAGGGGCTCAATTCCATTTTGTTTTTCTTTCTGTACCTTTTCATCATCTTAATGGTTTCTATTTTTATTTTCTTTCCTTCACTGGCATTTCTTTAGCTGGTTGGTGTCTAAAGTGGGTTGTTAAGAACTGATTTTTACAGCTTTTATATGGGCACCAATATCCACTCCTGATGGCTTCAAATCCCACTTTAGGTGAGCATGATCCACCTCCTTCTGCCTCCTTGTCACCTTCTTTGGGAAGAGTGTCCTCTCCACCCCAGCTGGTTTGGTTTGGCTGCTGTATTTCTGTGTCTGGTGAAGTCATTCCTGTGGGTATTTCATTTGGAAAGCCTGGTGCTTTTCCTTCAGGATGATGGGCAGTAGAAGGGACACTGTGGCAATGCAGGATGGCACTGTATATTCATCTTATGGAAAAGTCTCCATGTGTGATCCAGTCTTTTAGGTGCTGTTGATGGGACACCAAGCTTTATTTAGCTGGCTTTATTATAAAGTTGTTATTCAAGGCTGTGGGCAGCAGCTCACACCTTTAAATGGTACTGCAGTACAGAAATTTCCTCACCTGCCCACCTAAATCCCAATTTTTCCTTTAAATAACCTCCCATTTTACAATAATAACCAAACCTGAGGCCTCTTCATAATGTCACAGTCCTACTCTGTGCTGTATTCTGGTACAGTAACTCTCTTTCTGCAGGGGGTATCTTAGCAGGCTATGACTGTGCTCTATCTGTTTATTTATAGGCTCAGGATTAATGTAGTGTGGATGAAAAACATGTTTACTTATAGGATTGTGACTAATGTAGTGTGTGCATTCTACATCAGTAAACATTAATGAATATTCCTCTGCGAGAGGCTGAATAAGCAAGTGGATTGTGTGATTCCCACATGGAAAGGCTGGTGCTGCAGCACTGGCACGGAGTGATTCTGTCTCCATCACAGCAGGATGGAGCATTGGACCCATTACAGAGGCCAGAAGCTGATGTTCCTTTAATGAATAATGACTTGTGGTGCTGAAATGCTTATTGAGGTTAGCCAGGGGTGACATTAAACCTGTGGGATGGCACCAGTAGCACAGAATCCATTTTTTCATGTAAGTACTATTCAGATTAAATAACTGAATATTGAATATATTGACAAATAACTGAAATTGAGTGCTTGGGTATGATGGCAGCAGCTATACCAGTCATTATGAAATGAGGTGGAAAGCAGTGAATGGTCTGACAGAAAGCTCATAAACAGTGATAGCCCAGCACCACCCCCAAGGTGTAACCCAGTCACTCCTCCTCAGCCCAGTCCATGCTGTATTTGTCCATTTGCAGCACACCTGCAGAGCTGGTTCTCCCAAGCTTTGCAGCGCCTTCCTTTTACATAGAAGTCTTGGCAATGCTGGGAAAAGAAATTATAGAATCTGCAGGCCTGAATGGGAATTAGAATAAATCACCATAGATCACAGCTGCATTTATCCCCTTGCATCAGGGCCAGCAGCCACAATAAGGCAGGAAGGTCTTGTCTGAAATGTTCCTTGCAGCTCAGCACCTCTGTTATCCCTGTGCACTGCAGATGCCTGTCCATGATTGGCACCCTGTGGCTTCCAGCCCCCAGAAAGAACTGCTGTCTGAGCTATTCTGCAGCTTTCTTTTCCCCTGACAGTTCCCCTCACAGCTTTCCAGCCATCCTACATGTTTGAACTCCTCAAGTAGTTTTGAGTGCGGTTCCTGCAAATTCATCTCAATGCAGGGGCATGGGCTGGTGCTGCAAACCAGGGGAATGTGTTGTATTTGACAGATTAAACTGACATGTTTGTGTATCAAATATTGACTGAGGGAGCTCCACCAGACCCTCCCTAGCTGGAAGGGAGAAGCAGTTTTGACTGTAGCTGGTATGTGACCTTGGGTATCACCTGCAGCGGGTCTGGCTGGCAGATGCAGCCTGGGGTGGTGGGTGCATCCTTTTTGCACTCTTTTGAGAAAGCTTTAAGCCATACCTTGTTCTGCCTGTTCTTACCTCTTCCTTCATCCCTCTCAACTTGTGCCCTCATTGTTAAACCCTCCCAGGTGTGAAATGAAGGAGCCTCCTCTGCAGCTTATTCTTCTGACACCACCTTGACTGGGTGTTGTAAAGGGAACAGGATGTGCTGGATAAATACCTGCAGTCCTTGGTCACAGTTTGGGAAAGAAGACAGAGAAATTCCTGCAGGCAACTTTATTAGATTACCTGCAATAACAAAAGCTGCCAGCCAGGGACTGTGCTGCATTGGAGCCCCAAAAGGGTTCTTGGGGTTCTGTGTGATGTCACCATACTTCGTTATCCCCATTAATACTTCATCAAGCAGAAGAAGAAAATTTTCCTTTGAAGTTATACATTAGGAAATCAGCTTACTATAGCATTAAAATAGTGACAGTTTTGCTCGGGGGGAAAGGGAAGCAGGCAGCCCAGCTATAAATACTGCATGGGAGCGATTAATAACTTCAGGAATAAGCAAGTGTTACAAACTAGAAATTTACTTGCTATGGCCCCTAAAGCTGAACCTGATCAGAACCTGCTAGTTCTGATCTTGTTAGTTCATTCTTTCATCCTTTCTGAGCCTAATGCAAACCCTTGGGGGAGCACTTCAGGCCTAGATGGTGCCAAGTACTAAGGCATCATAAAAAGAACATTTTCAGAATGATGTGATGGACTAGTTGGGAATGGAGGCAGAAACATACTGAGCTTAGACCTAACTTTTTCTATCAATTACTGTAATATAGCAAAATGTGTCTATATCTTTATTGTATGGTTACAGATTGTCTGGGAAAAAAAAAATCTTTGCTAGTGGACACGAAGGAAAGCACTTTGTCTGGTAAATGTAATAAAAACTGACCAGCACACTGTGCTGTAAAGATGAAAAGTGCTGTAAATGTGTCACTACCTGTTATGGGGTTTATGTGAGAGATTTGTAGCCATCGAGACAAGCTGCCCATAGGGAGACCATTGGGAATTTGGGAAAGGGGATTGTACTTACAGGGGTATTGGAAAGACAGATTCTGCTGTAATCCTTCCCATGAAGCACTTTTTTGAAATCTCTGTTATCAGTGGCAAGACAGTAAAATCTAAATACAGACCCATTTGGTCTACGGGGTTATCTTGAGTTCCAGGATCAAAATAGGTCTGAGCATGACAGCTCAGCTCTAATCACAGAGAGGGAACCCCCTTTGCTCTCTGGGTCAGTGCAAATGCTGTCACTTAGACTGGGCAAGGGTTTGACACGTTTGCTGGAGTAAGGAGGAAAGCATTTTAGAACCTTTTAATAAAAACTATTTGTACAAGAAGTGCTTTGCAATGAAATGTCTTTTGATGGGTTTTGCTGAGAAGAAAACTTCATGCTGATCAGCTGATGGCAAGTTTAATTTAGTCTGGTGTTCCCTCAGGAGGCCTTGGCTGCCCCATTTCATTAATCCTCTGTGATTTGTTCGTTTGGGAAGGACATTTTTGTCTCTGCTTTTTTAACTACATGTTTGCACAGCTGCTGGCATAACCCTGAGTGGATCTGTCAATAATGACTATTTCATAAACTGTTAACAAAGATGTGTCCTGTGCAGACATGGGGAAGTGCTCGGGTGTCTCAGACATGAAGCTTTTTCCTGCCTCTTTTCTCAGCCCAGGTCAGCCCTCTGCTCTACCTTAATGTCCCCAGTATTGTTTTGGGGGAAAAAAATCTTTATGGGAATTTCATGCATAACTTCAAAGGCCCTTAGTGATTAGAGCTAAAATCTTGGCCTGTCTTATCTCTTGTTATAACTAGCTAATGTGTTATCCCTAAGAAAAATGAAGTGAACAAGGTAATCCTTTAAGTTAATAACTTCAGGAATCAATAATAATTCTAGATGCTGTGATTTGCTTTCTGCTTTCAAATTTAGATCAGTAAACTATGTCCCTTCAGCTCCTCTGACAGAAAATGGCCAGAAGATCCCCTTTGAAGTGATGGGCTTTTATGGCTTGTTATCTGTTAATAGTATTTATAATCTAATGGAGAACAACTTTCCAAATCTGTTTGAAATATTTTGAAGCTTCTTATCCTGATGTAGCATTATAATCCAGCACTAATTCACATTAGGCAAGGTTTGGATTTCAATTTACAGTTGCAATACTCAAGTTTATTTAGCTAAACCATTAACATTGGTGTGATGTTCATACAAACAAGGTGCAGTCACAGAGCTCTCTTCCACATTTCCCTCACAACTATGGACCAATCTTCTAAATTATGGACAAAGAAGAGATTTGGGGAGTTTTAAAGTTTTTAAATCCAGATGGTTCTGAAGAAGAACAAGGCACATATTTCCTTGGAATCAAATCTGCCTCTATTGCTGTCTCCAACCCTGACAGTAAGAAGTAGCTCAACATCCCCGGCCTGCCTGGAGTGTTTATGGCCAGTCTTGCCTTGGTGGTGACAAAACCAAGCTGGGAAAAAGTGACAATGTGCAGATCCAGGAGGTGCATTTCCCAACTGGCCTGAGTTCAAAGTGGTTTCTTTTACCATTTCATCCTCTAAATAACTTGAACAGGATTCACTCATTCCCCTGGCATTTCTGTGCATATTGCACAAGTGCCCTGCAGTACAAAACACAAACAAACATCAAAGCAGGGAAAATAATTTGACTTTCTCATCTTTTTGGATGTGCCTTTTAATTCTTTTTTTTATTATTTTTATATATATATATAATTCCTGGAGTAGCCTGTGGCTGATATTAAAGTACAGGCATTTGAAATAAAGTGACAAGGGGTTATCTTCCTGGGAAAAAAGGAAACTTTTAAAGGGATGTGATCAGATCCTGAAGTCTGAAAAAAATATAATAGAAGAGAGGAGGCCTCCTTTCAAAAGAAATAGCCTGAGCTAAAAATGAAAATTTTCCTAGTTTTACTATTTTTTGTCAGCTCTCTGCTGTGAGGCAGGACCTTGGCAGTATCCCTGGGGAGCAGATGGATGAGAAGGAGAGCAAAAGTGCCTGTAGCTGTTCTGCTGCTCTTGACCCATCCATATCTTTGTTCTCTCCCTCTCTCACACACTCTAATTTTGGGTGGTATCTCTGTGTCCCATGAGTAGCTGCTGCAGCACCTGGGCAAGGTTCCCTATCTCAGGGTGTTCATGGTTTGGCAACTGGCAGCAATGGGATCTGAGGAAATATTTCTTCAAAGGGAGTATTGGCAAGCAGCACTTCTGTGGAAACTGCTTCACATAGACTCGGATTTATACGGTGCTTTCAAAATAAATCATAAATGGAAAGTGGAAAATTGTGTGCCCTCCTGTGCTGGGAGGGTTTGGAGCAGGAGGGAACTATAGGGGGGCTATTCCAGCCTTCCTTCTCCCTGGGCTCACAGCCCACTGGCCTGCCTGCTCTTGCTCCTGACATTATTATAAAGAAGGTTTGGGATGCACAGGGGTGGTTATTGTGTCAAATCAGCTAACTGGGGAATTGCTGAGAAAAATGGTGTTTTTGGAAACTTTCTCCTGGGTGTTCATGCTGCATTTCATACCTGTGAAGCTGGCAAACAGCTGCTGAGGCTGCTTCTCAGCTTTGAACACATTTGGCCTTTGTTGGCATTTCCTTGTCACCATTGACTGCATGGATTTCATGGAATCATAGAATGGCTTGGGTTGGAAGGAACCTTAGAGACCAGCTTGCTCCAACCCCCCTCCCCCACTACCCTGGGTTGCTCAGGGCCCACCAAACCTGGCCAACTCATTTTGTGGGTAACTTTTCCCTTTTTCTTCATGTTCCAGAGCTGTAAGTGTGTGGAAGCACCTGAGTGTGTGGGGAGACCCTGTGCCCCTGTACCAGGGACCTGCTGCACAGCTCGGGCTCCCTGGGAGCACATCCCCCTCTCCTGCTCCTCCTGTGACCCCACAGCCTGTGCTAATGAAACCTCTAAATGAAGAGGCATGAAGCTGGGAGCAACCCCGAGGTCTGTCAGCACTTGAGCACGGATGGGATGTGCACCCTGGCATTCCCAGGGCCCCTGGGATGCTCTGGATGGAGCAGGGAGCACAGCTCCTGCCCTCACACAGCTGCTGGTGTGGCACAAGGGCTGCTGCTCCATCCCTCACTCCAGCTGCTGCTCAGGGGTGTGTGTTTGCCCATCACTCCTGATCAGCAGTGCAATGACACCTCAGAAGGCTGTGGCTCTCCCACAGGGGTACTTTGGGAATCCAAGCACCTGCAGGCTCTTGGTGGGAGCTGTTGAGCTCCTCACAACCCCATTTGGACTTGGTTACCTTCTGCTGTGCTTTGGGCTCTGTCCTTGTGCTGCACACCTGGCCCCAGGCTCTGTATCTCTGCTGGCTCACTGCATCACTCCCTTCAATCCAGGCACAGCTCCCGAGCAGCGGCAGCTTTGATATTTCCAGGCAAGGTTAGCACAGGCTCATCTAACTCGAGGTGTTTCATTACTCCAATTGCACTGGGGAAATATGATGTTTAATGGCTTTGTGTCACTTGATCTAACAGGCCCCTTTTGGCTCATGTAACGTGACCTCTAGAAATGCTGTTGAATTTGCAGCCTATTAAAATTTTTCCTTGTCCTGCCAGGACTTGCTCCTTCCCATTGCTCCCCAGTTTGCAGCAGGTGGGGAGGATGGAGCCATCCTGGCAATATGAGCTACTGGCTCTCTCCTCCTCTCTGACTGTCAAATGAGACAGGGTAGAAAATTGCATGTCTGCTTTCCACAAGCAGCTACAAGTCATTGAACTTCTATAAAAACCAGCTTGTGATACTCTGCTCTTCAGCTTGTCTTATTTGCTTGTTTACTCTCTAATTTTTTTAGCTTCAGCAACTTGTAATGGAATATTGGTTATTAGCAGGTATTAGCAGGATTTGGCTGCTTAGCTTTACTGAGTAGGCTCATTTACTTCTCTGTATGTTATGTACAAATATAAAATCTGAATTTAAACAACAAAAAGTTCATTAAAAATATTGGCAGCATATTCCAGTCATGAGGACCATTTTCCTTGTGTCTTCCCTACACTGTCAGGTGCTTTGGAACCACTCCCCCTTTGACATACCCTTGATTTAATTTACCATTCTTGCTCTAGGTGTCCTTTGCTCCCTGTAATTAGTAGGTGTCTTGAGCCTCTAACTTTTGTGGGGGACATTGTCAGAAGAATTCTCTGTGGTGTGTGCTGATTGACATTTCAAATGCCCGGTTTCTTCTCTCTGTCCTCAGAGTTCATTTCTCTTGTGAAAGGCAGTAATTATGACTTGAGACCAGCTCCTGTTGTCACTTCAGAGCTGAGAAGGGAGATTCACCTGGAGTGGGTGAGGGTGGAGCAGTTTAAGGGCTGCTGGTTCCTGTGTCACTGTGGGTAGTGTCTACCTGGGAAAGCCACTGCCCACAAAGGAGGGAGGTTCTGCCTCTCTCTGCCCTTAGCCCTGCAGTATCCTCCTTTTCTCTCCATCACTGTGTCCTTTCCTGTACCTTTTGGACAAGGTGTGTGGCATTACAGGTGCTCTCCAGTACAGGGCTTTGGGTTCTGCCCCCATCCTCAGCCCACCACAGCACAGGCACCTTTCCACACTCTTCAGTTTCCATTTTACACTACTGGGAATATGTTTTTGATGTGAACTTTTTTTCCAAATGCACAGTAGAAACAATGATTTCAGGAGCACAGGAAACATGTTGGGTGTGTTAATCCTCCTGCAATGCAGAACGCTGGTGGGTTCAGTTAGGAAAATTATGAAAACTGCAAAAAATGGTTCTGATAAAATGAAAGAATTCTCTTGGTAGCATTACATATTCTTCACAGCTTTGTATGCTATTTATAGCAATATATTTGGCAATCCAGACTGAATACATTCTTCTTGCAACTGTCAGATTTGGAGCTGGTAAAACAAGGATATCTGCATGTCAGTGTGCAGCTGTCCTTGAGTGCTGAGATTGTGTTTCTGCATGGGGTTCTTGATCTTTTTTTGAAGGAAAAAAGTTTCTGGGTTTAGTTTGGCTTTGTGCATGTCAAAGGTCCTATTTCTCTCTGACTTCACAGTCTGTCAAACAGAGGTCTCATTTTATTGCTTCTGTATAGCTTTGGGACCACCACCCCTTTTTCTCTCCTCAGCTTTGCTCCTGGAGGTGTGTTCAGATGAGCTGTGGGCAAGCAAAGGCACTTTGCCTCTGATTGAGGCAAATGTGGCTCTGAGAGTGTCTTTGCTTCCACTGTTGCTGCAAAGTTTTCCACCTACTACAGACATGCTCCTCTGCCACCTCTAATTCTGGCAGATTAAAGATTTCATGTGTTCTTAGGAGCACCTTTGCCATCAAGAGCAAAAGGGACTCGTGGTTCCAAGTCATTTAGAAGTGTAGAAAAATTGAATCCTGAATAAGATCTTGAATTTTTTTAAGGCTGTGACAGTGGCATAAGTAAATAATAATGAAGACCTAGGAGAGATTAAAATGGAAAGAAGCTGTGCCAGCACCTGCCAAACTGATCTACTTGAAGAAAAGGCATTCTCTTCTCTATCATACATATTGCTCTGAAAATTCCCACACATTTTCTTCTTTGATAATAATAAACCTTTTCACCCAATGTATTTCTAAAGACTGTGGCCTAGTTATAAGCCTCAAAGTTTAACGAGGTTCAAATCTGGTGCTGGGCTCCTCATCCAGTCTGTTGTCAGCCATCACTCAAGCCTCTGATTCCTCTCTTGAATCAAAAGTGTGCAGTCCCCTCCTGCTTCCTTTTGGCACGCTCTGCACATTTCCTCTCATTTTCTGGCTCTCTTGAGCTTTAGGAGTATGCTGGGAAATAATAAGAGAAAAGATAAAGAGTTGATTTAATGCTTAGCAAATATTGGAAGGGTGTTTGTACGTGTGATTAGAATTTATTTATTCTGTTCTTAGGTAGCGGAGGAGGGTTTGATGTAATAGCTGAGAACATACATGGCAGAAGTTGCTGAGGAAGGCTTTTCAATGGTGACAGCTATGAATTTAAAATTAGCAACTGCAAGTCACACCTAAAGAATCCTTTATGGAGTGGAGAGGGATTTCTCAGCAGTGTGGATACAGCTACCATCAATAGGCACAAACCCATGGCAGGAGGCTGCAAGGAATTTGAGGTGTTGCAGAAATTTCCAAGGAAATGCGATGGTGAGAGATATTTGGGAAAGATAGAAGAGATTATCTAGCAAATTAAAAAGTTTCCTTCTTCTCTTAATTGGCATCAGGCCCTCAGTCAAACCCTGTTCTTCTTGGGCTGGGGAGCAGAGGGTGGTCACAGAACCATAACAATGAGTTCTAGTTTGGGCCAGTGGCTTCTGAAGCATCTCCTGGGCTCATGAGTGAGTGTGATACAGAGAACCTGGAAATGCTGAGCTGCTCTGGAGTCTGAACTGTGGTGTGGGGTAGGGACAAGAATGTTCTGAAGAAAAGACCTCATTAGTCTGCAATGAACAGAAGGAAAAGGCAAAGAAGAAAGGAAGGAAGTCAAGGGTGATGGGAACTGGAAAGAGAATAAAACCTTGGGGGCGGGGAAGAAGAATAAGAAGGAGAAGAAAAAGAAGATCCCTGTTTGAACAGACAGTCTTGTAAGAAAGTGATATAAAAATAAACTTAATTTGCTTCCTAACATGACATTGCAGCAACATAAGGTTGGAATAAATCCTGAGATGGTTTATTGCAGAAAATATAGAGTAAAGCTCAATGAAATAATTTGTGTATGAAGAATGAAAGAACATGAAGGAAAATGGAGTTGTATTGCAGAAAAAAAGTCTGTTGCAGAGGGAAAATAGACATGTGGTTCCAGTTCAGCAAAGGCTGTAAATGATGCTTTCATCTTTCTCTTCTGAACATGAGGAGAGTTTGTTATGAGAGGCAGAAAAGAAGATGCAGAGTCAGACCTCACACCAGCTGGAAACTGAGAAATTGGATGGATAAAGGGACTGGGGATGCCCAAGGGACACAGGCACCCCTTGCTGGCTTCCCTAGGGACAAAGCAGCTGTGGCCCATGAGTCAGCTCCAGCATCTTCCAGGATGAGCACTTAGTGATTCCAAAGTGAAAAGAGAGCAAGGAACACTCCACAGTCCAACAAACTGATATATTGAAAACATGCCTAAATTGGCTATCAAATAAGAACCTCAATAGCTTTTAAAAATGTTTTGTTGTTTCTGGTTTTGATGGCAGTGAGAGCAACAGAATCAGAGAAATGAATGGAACATATTTGAAGTGAGACATTGCTGGCAAAGTACAGTGGCTGGGTTTTTTAAAAAGATTTATGGATGGTAGGGAAAAACCAAAAGAAAGAGAAAGCATAGAAAGCCAAATGAACTGTCAGAGCTAAAAAGTGTCGTCATTCTGGAAGCAGCTGAAAAAAGTCAATAGAAGACAATTGACTTTAGATAAATTGTCAAAAAAATGTCAGCAGTTGAGGCTCAGAGAAAGGCCTCTTGACAGTGGAAACTTATCATTTTCCTTGATAAAAGTCTGTTAAGATTATTAGAAATGCATTGATAAGAAGTTTATAGAGCAGCTTTGAAAATAAATGATGAAAGGGAGACGACAAAGAGCAGCTCTGCCAGAGGTAGGAGAGGAAGTGCTCTGTAGCAGAATGACCTCTGCTAGAGAGGCAAAAATGGAAAGCAAGGGTACAAAATACATTTTTCTTGATCTCTAATTTTTTATGATCCCAAAATACTTTGATATGGAATGCTAAAGGAATTTCTGATAGAAATGTAATTTCCTAAACCATAGTGACCACTATGAAGATTGAGATGTACAAGTGACTGCTCTGGTAGCAAGAATTCATGTGCCTCCAGAGGCTCATTCCATGATCTTTGCTTATAGAAATGGATGTTTACTTATAGGAGTGGTCCATTTTCTCTTTGCTCTTTTCCATAAAAAATGTGGGGAGAAAATCAGATGTTTACAATGTTTTCATTAAGGTAGCCTAGGGTGCTGCAAGAGTGAAACCCAGCAGCAGCAGCAGCATGGAGGAATCGTGGGTGGCCCAAGTTTGTGAGACTGTGACAACAAATCAGAGCCCTCTTTAACCCTTCAGAAATCAATTCTGGGAGAATTCACTGCTCCTGCCCAGGAGTGCTGGAGGCAAGGTGTTGATGCTGAAACGGTCCAGACATTTCTATGGATGCTGTGAATCCATTGGGCTGAGGGAGGAAAGGTGTTGAAACAATTGCTCTGCTTTATAAAAGAAAGACCAGAATTATGGAAAGAATATAATTACTCTTATCCCAGTGCCTGAACTTTAGCAGCAGCAGAAAAGC
Organism: Zosterops lateralis; assembly: GCF_965231275.1. Lineage (NCBI taxonomy): Eukaryota > Metazoa > Chordata > Aves > Passeriformes > Zosteropidae > Zosterops > Zosterops lateralis. Next base: position 10,320,600 of record NC_139774.1, on the reverse strand, counting down.
TCCTTTCAGACAGGTTCTTCTCGTGCCTTTTCTGAAATAGTAACTTCCAGATACAGGGTCCTAACCTGGGGGTCTGCTTGTGTCCATCACCTGCTGATTCCCATTTCCTTGGGTTCCACTTCCTTGATCCCAAGAAAGGGGGATGTGGAGTTTCCTCTGCACTCGTGTGAAGGAGATTTGCAGGCAGTGAAATACTGTGGTTGAAGGACTCTATCTTGATGTGATTTATTAAACTCATGAAAAATGTAAGAAGATTGAATTATATTGGCACCATATATCATATTGCTGGGTGAAAAATTAAGATATATTAGTGGAATTTAAGTGACTAGTTTATCACTGGATTTGCATTATGATTAGCCCAGCTGTCTCTGCAGAGTGCTCTGCCCTGGGTGTGGGCAAGAAAGCAGCAGGCAGGATGTCCAAGTGCTTTAGGAACTCCAGAACACAATAAAGCACACACAGAGGTGTGTGGCTATTATGGAGTCATGTCTTAATCTGCATTTTGATGATATCAGACTTGATAGAACAGCAGGAGAAAATTAAGGGGGAGGATTTGCACCAAGGAGGAGGCTTTAGTGAAACTCACAGGGTTTTGTTCAAGACTGAGGAACAAAAGTGAGGCAAATTGCAGGACAAAGGGAAATTTAAAGTGTGTTCTCTGAAATACTGTAATTTGTCTGTACCAGCAGAAGGAGAGAGACAATTCCAGTAATCAGCAAGAGACAAAAAATTCTTAAGTAACCATGAAGAATCCTGTTCATGCAAAGTTTTTTTCCTTATTAATAGAAACCAGGGAAGAACAGCAAAGTAGTTAATGAAAATTGTAGTTAAGGTTATTTTCTTATCTTAATTTTCAGTTATATATGTTATTCTGTTTCTAAACACTTTCAGGTCCATCTCCTAAAGGGCAATAATATCAAATTAAAATAATCTGAACTGAGTTGTGTTCTAGGAGTATTCATTACTTTTATACTAGAATTTTTGGGAAACACAGATTTTAATTCTCAATTTGAACCTTCAAAAACCAAATGAAATTTGGAATTTAATAGCACAGTTTATTCTCTTTATTATCTCTACTTTTGACCTCATCCCTTCTGCCATGTTTGAGTTGGTCGTGTCAGTTTCAGGCTAAAATGTAGGGTAAAATGGTGTATAAATGGTGCAGTGCCCATCAAAGCGTGGCTGGATGGTGCTGGGCTTCCTCTCCCTGGGCTCCTCTCAGGTGCTCACACTGCACAGCACTGAGAGTTCTTGAAAATGTCATGTAAGATGCAACTGCACAAATTACCAATTCAAAGGTTATGGATAGGAAAGCGCTGTCCAAGGGAAAACGACATCATGTTTAAAATCTAGACTGACTAAGTGGCTTAAGAGGGCAAAATTTAATTAAATGCCTGGAGCCAGCCTGAACTGTTGGAAATAAATCTAAATTAAATATGATTACAAAGTGATCTAATAGAATGAGATAAGTTATAAATAAATTAGACATAGATTGTGCCACAGAAACAAATCAACAGAAAGTCCTTGGGTGTATATCAGTCCTGGTACATTTTTATGACACAAATCAAAATAGGATGAGAATTCCTGACTGTACAGCAGAAAGGAGCCCATAAACATGATTGACAAATCTGCCAACAAAAGTTGAGTCCGTGGGGGGTGAAGATGGATCATGCAGCAGTTTCTGTGTAACGTGCTCTTGGGGGCTGAGAGGTTATGAATTATTACAAAAAGCCTGGGTTGCTGCTCTGCTTCTTTAATAGCAGAAATGGTGGCAGATTTAAATGGAGAACTCTTGATACAGAAATTAAACACCATTCCCAGAGTACACTTAATGGTTTTACCTTTCTGCCAATGAAACATGGCTTGTGACTGCAAAAATAATCCAGGGAAATTGTCTACTACATCGGAAAACTCTCTGTGGTTAATCCAGGTCCCAATTAACAGAGTAATCCAAGGATTTGATCACTGATAAAGAAACATTTGCTGCACGATTTTGTGTTGCAAAAAGCAAACTGTAATTAACTTGTAGCAGTTGCTTGAGATGATCCAATAAATAAATGAAGATGAGGTTGGCTGCTTGGCAAATCGTATCAGCAAAAAGAGAAAGCAAATCAAAAGGTACCTCAACAGTGGCAAATATCAATGTTTTAACAGCTGGCAAGAGCCAGCTCTTCCCCAATTAAAAGAGCTTCAAAGAGAATGCCTAGATTTCTATTATGAGAGAAATAACCTTAGAAAAAGGAAATGTGTACAAACACAGCAAATCTTGCTGTTCAGCCTATTGGCCTCTGAATATTTGTGTGTTAATTATGATTTCTCTTGGCACAGAGACACACAGCAGGTTCAGGGGAGAGAAGCATGTAAAGAGCAGACCCAAGAGAAAAAGAGCCAGTGTAAACAAGCATTTGTAATCTGACTAAATATATATATATATATTTAATGAAAATGTGACCAGGAGTGTCAGGAGGCAGATGAGGCTGCCCATGGGACCAGGGAGTGCAACTGTCCCATTCTGGATGACAAAATGACAGACTTTGGATGTATCAGATCACTTACTCCTGAACAGATACCAAGATCAAAAAAGCACCCAGCATTTTTGCTGAACTCCTCTTGGAAAGCTTTGAGGGAAGCCCAGGGCAGGGTGGAGTGCTGTGTGCTTTGAAGTAATCCTGCTGTGGCAGGAGCTGGGGTGCCGAGGGGTCCAGGCTCTCCCTTTGGTGGTACCATGTGCAATGGCAGAGAGGATCTTGTTCTCTACCTACAAAAGGAAATAAAAGTCTTTCTGATGTAAAGACTACATCTGTTTCAAAGCTAGAAGGAAAAGAATAACCCCTTTTTTCTGGTCTGCAAGTGTCATATTGCTTGTGGGAATGTTTCCGTGGTCCCTGGGGCAGTGTAGTGTTGCCTGTTGTGTTCTTTCCACCCTCAACACCCACGTTTGTGTGGCTGCTCAGCCTGGGCACTACAGCACAGATACAGCTACACCCCATGTTTATCTCTACATGTCAGGTTTCTTATGAAATTGTGGTTCTTCCAGCCTGCATTTTGGTCACAGAACCCATTGCAGAGACTGATGGTCAGCAAAATAAGACTGTCAACTCCCCCTAAGCTGCCTCTTTCTTTTGGGTAAAAGCACAATATTGCCTTTTATTTTCTAGTCCTTATCTTCCTTTTTTAGTACAGTGTGAACTGATGCTGGCATGGAATAACATGACAGTTCCCTGAATCAGCAGTCATAGGTTTTAGAATGAATAGGGCTTCTGTGGGAAATTTATTAGGTTTAGAAACAGAATTACAATGGTGGTGGATAGAGAGGAATATAACCTTGAGGAAAAAATGAAGCAGTCTACTTCCCAGTCCTCTGCCTATTTTTCAAGCTGACTCTGTACAAACTCAAACAACTATTTCCCAACCATCCTTTTAATTACTATTAATATCATCATCATCATCATCATGATCATCATCATCATTACTCTTACTATTGAGATATTTCTGCATTTTGCTCTGCCTCCCCCATGCCCTCAGCAACAGTGTGCTCATGGCAATGTTGCAGGAGCAATGTGTGTAGCTGCCTTTAGTGGAAGAGGGAAGTGAGATGAGCATTTTTAAATGGGAGTTGTAACTTGATGTCCTCTGCAGGAGGGCATGCAGGGGAGCAGACAATCAGCAATTGCTGTACTGCTTCCCTTCCCTGCCAGCATGGGACTTTGATCTCAGCAGGAAAAATGTCTTTTGAGAAAAGGCTTCACAAATCACACCCCTATCACATTAAGTAGGTTGTAGCCTTAGGACCTGAATTTGTCCAGTGAGTGTGACTTGATCTGTACTTTCCTTGCACAGCTGCTCTTATTTTAAACACCAGTCTGAGTCTTGAGTAGGTTGGAGCTGCTTTGCTGGGGGTTGAGCTCCGGCCGGGAGGCTGAGCATGACAGAGGGACAGGCAGGAGGGGCAGGGGACATGCAGGAGGGACAGGGGACATGCAGGAGGGGCAGGGGACAGGCAGGAGGGGCAGGGGACATACAGGAGGGACAGGGGACAGGCAGGAGGGACAGGGAACATGCAGGAGGGACAGGGGACAGGCAGGAGGGGCAGGGGACAGACAGGAGGGGCAGGAGACAGGCAGGACCAGCCCCAGGCTCTGCTCTGTAGGTGCAGCCCTCCTGTGGAATGGAACCCTGTTCTCTCAGCTCTGTGGTAGTGAGAGAACAAATACTTTCTGTAGCTCCTTTCCCTGGGAAATGCAGCCTCTGTCCCTGTACCAGTGTCACTACCTTGGCTGCAGTTTGGGTTTGTGGGTTTGGTGAGTTCAGCTGGAGTTGGGGCTGTGCTCTGCTGGGTGGTGGCAGGGGCACAGCCTGTGCTGTGGGGTTGCTGCTGCTGGGCTGGCTTTAGGAGCTGAGGGAGAGCATTTGCAGGGCTATTGGGTTAAACCTCATTTACAGGAACACCTGAGGACAGAAAACACAGAGCTGGCACAAATGCTGTCAATATGAACTATTGCAGACAAACATTTGCCAAGCTACCACAGGGACCTTTTTATTGCTTTGCTATTGGAATCCTTTTTCCAGCCTTATTTGTTAATGGTATGTATACAGGAAAAACGCAGTGCAAACACTCTGGGTCAGAGGTACAGCTGACTTTGCCCCCCTGCTTCATCTGAGGATTTGTCCTTGTGCACTAAGGTAGAGGGGACTTGTTCCTGGTCAAAAACTAGCAAAACATATTCATAATTAGGTGTAAAATGAATTTACTTACAAGACATTAGTCATCCTCACCATTTCAAATAACTAATGTCATTGGTGAAGTTAACTCTCCTTAATTCACACACAGAGAAAAGTCAGGATAAGTAATTGTCTGTTGTTGGCATCTTAATTTTGGAGCTCAGTGCAATATATTTGGTTGCTTGTTTCATGGATCTAATCATTGCTTCATTTGATATCCCTACCCGAGCTGGTATTCATTCTGTAGTTTCATTAAAGAGCACAGGATATCAAGATAAATCAATCAGCCTTTTCTCTTCATCATGGGACAAGTTTTCTCCTGCAGGGGAGGGAGCTCTTTGTCACTTACTAAGCTTTGGCATCCCTTGGCTGCTGTTCCATTGCACCTTGGGCTGCTGCTGAGCTGCCCTTGCATGGACTGGCTGGGCTTGGGTTTAGAAGCTGCTGGACTTTGCAGAGCTGGCTATATGAACTTGGTAATCCTGAAAGATCTTCATCTTAAAAGTCTTTTCCAACCAAAACAATCTCATGATTCTGAAGAGCTGCTGCATATGTTGTCAGAAACAGCTGCAGCTGCTGCCCTGCTCCCCTAAAAAGTGTGTTCTGGTTGTGTCCCTGCCACTGCTCAAACCACAGGGGCTGGGCCAGGCTCTGTGTGCCGAGTGCTGGAGGGAGGATGCGCATTGCTCATTCCTGCCATTGCCCAGCTGCTCAGGGCTGTGCTGGGCTCAGGGAGGGCTGGGCACGGGGCCCACATGGTCTGTGGCCACTGGCATCACTCAGTGCTGGCCAGGGCTGGGCAACACCTCCAGCTTTGGACTTGATTTCCATTTTTATTACTGCTGCACTTGGGAAAAATGAGAAAGTTAGTTATATCTGTGTTCATGTTCTCATCTCCATTGTTAGCCATGACCCAACATGCCACGTTTTGCTGTTGCAGCACCCAAGTGAAATTGCATTTCTAAATAGGGAAACTCAGCTACACGGAGTCTGCAAGGGGCTCTGCAGAGATGTAATAACTGCTTGTTCACCTGTCAAAGTGGAAAGGAAGTTTGCTTGTTGCTTTGAGCATAATTTTTGCTGCTTCTGCGCCATGTTAGACTTGGATTCAATATTAAATAAATCAGAATTCATGAAAAAGGCTGCTCCTTTTCATGGCATTTAATGGATTTTGAATACTGCACTGAACTGACAAAAATGGCACTGAAGGCAATGGTTGCACAGACTGCAGACCTTTAAACTGCATTTGAAAAGGTCTTAAATATATTCTAAAATTGGCTTTCAAATATTTGTATATTTTCTTACCTCTTCCTGCCCCACTCTCCCTCTCCCCCCCAAAATAATGAATATGATTTCAAATATCCTAGGAAACTTTCAGCATAAATATATGTAAATTTTAAATTTGTTTAAAGGGATATTGTCAAATGTGTTTCTTTAAATAGCTTCTGACATTTTTATTTACTTCTCGTGTATAGTTTTTAAAAGTGCAGAAATAATCCTCCTTGACCCACTGAAGCTTCTTCCCATTTATCAGACATTGATTTTTGTGTGTTTCTACTAGAGCTTGAAATCAGCAGATCTGTGCTGGTAATTAAAATACAAATTATCATAGCAGTAGCCTTTGCATATGTAGATCACTTCATATAAACATCAAGATAGTGATCTGTAGGTGTTACATATGAGTTGTATTTACACATAAAAGCGGGGGGGAAATTGTTTAATACAATAAAATGTTTGCTCAGTGAAAACCCACCTCCCCTCTGCATGGACAGAGATGAGGCTCCTCCTGGGATGGTCAGACCCTGCCTGCCAGCAGTTTAGAGCTGCATCTCCTGGCCCTGGGAAGGGGCTGGCGGATGCTGGGTCCTGGAGCTGTCACTCCATGGTGGAGTTCCTGCTGTGTGCAGAGCAGAAAAACCTTTCATTTCCAGCCAGAACATTTGTACCTGCCTTGCTTCTTTCCTGCTCTTGGCAGCACGAGAGGCTCTGCCCTGGCCAGGCATGATAAGTTCTGCTGGTTTCTAAGGCAACCATCACCAGCACATCCATCTGGACACATTTCAGGAGGCGGAAGGAAATCAAACCCAAACCCCTCCTGCTTGTCCAGGTGTGAGTGACAGAAAACCATGGAACAGTGCAGACACTCATCTGTCACCTGAGCAGAACCCTGCACTTGTGCAACAATGCTCTGAAGCTTCTCAGGGCTGGAGGTGGAAGTAAATATGCTGCAAATAGGCATTATCAGATGAAAAACAAACCCAACTGAAATTCTTAGGCATGTGGACACAGAGATTGTTGCCATGCACTGGGTCACTCTTGCCATGTCTCTGTGAACAGTGAGCAGCACCCTCTCCATACCTGGGAAAAATCCATGATGGGAAGGGGGTCCAGAGCTGAGTTTTGTTGTTTGACTCCAGTTTTTACAGGAGGCAGATCTGGGGGCTCACAGTTTGTGTGGGTGTGCATGTGGTGTGTGAGTTACACACCACACGCTCGTAGGGGATCATGAACTCTGTGAGATTATGAAGTTTGAAATCAGTAGGTTGAAATTTGAAGAATAATGTTTAAACAACAACTCTCACACTTGAGTAGAGGATTTTAACTGGATTTAAGCTGAGGAAGTGTGTTCCCTGGATTGGCTACTGGAAACCTTGTGTTAGAGGAGCAAATAATTTCTTGTTTTCTCCAGGGTGCAGCAGAGGTGTGATCCACAAAGAGGTGCAGATGGCATTGATTTGCAGGATTCCTGCTGAAGGTTTTAGGTGTGAGTCAGGTTGGCAATGATGTTCACTCTGCTTTGGCAGTTGACTGCAGGGAGAAGAATTTACGTTTTGTTAATAAAAGCTTCAATGACCCAATGGCACCATTAAAATAAAAAAATAATTTGGTCTGCTAGAACAATTTTTATTCAATATAGGTGAGCTAAGGTGACCTTTTGTCCTGATATTTTGCTTCATTTCTTTAGGAACAAAGCACTTGACTCCCTTTCACAGTGGGAGGTGAGCATGCATAAAACTTCCCATGACTCTTAGAGCAGCATATTTTGGGAGGAAAAAAAAAGAAAAAAAAAAAAATCTATTGGGTGTGAGTGGTCTGTTGATTTCTTAGGCAGGCATTGAGTTTCTTGGGTGGCTGCAAGCAAGAAGCTTTTGCCCTTTTTCACGGTTTCTGTTGCTGGATGTGATGTGCCCTGAGGATACTCGGGGTGGCAGCTTTGCACCAGGGCTGGTCCTGTGTCACTGGGGAAGGTCACTGGCACCTCACCCAGCATCGATTGTACTGCTGTACCTTGAATAAAGGTTAAAAGAAGAGTTTTCTACCATATGAAGTGGATATTGATTTCCTGAATACTGGGAATTGCACTATGGCTACACTTTCTTTTGCTGAGATAATGTCACTTTTTTTCCCTTTTCATTTTTATTAAGGGCCACGATGCCTCTTTACACAAGCTCTCTGCAGTCTTTAGTAGTTAAGTGGTTGGCTTTCTGGTTTTGTGAGGGATTGAAATGAGAGTATGATTTTAATGTTCCCTGTTATACCACCCACCAGTTCTGTGTCTATAAAATTTCATTAACTTTAATGATACAATAAAGAAACTCCTAAGTGCAATAATGCAGTGATGATAGAAGGGGAATAACTCAAAGCAACTCAGAGCACTCCTGTTGTTCATGCACTCCACATGAGATCACATCTTCAGTAATTCAGAAAGCAAATGCGCAAGATTGGTTTGATTCATGTTGGTACCTCACAGACCAGTGTCACAGGGTGTGTGTGCAAACCCCCCTGGGCAGGGGGAAATTTGGCTTTCACTTGCTGTGCTGCCATGGCTGACCCTCTTCCCTCCCATCAGTGACGCTTGTGATTCAAAACTTCTGCTTAACAGGGCACAACTGCTGACTTCCTTTCCAATGCACAGTTTATTCAGCAGTCCAAGGCAACTACAAAATTATTGCATGCTCTCAAATTCTTCTTGCAGGGTATGTTTTGTTGTTACGGAAATTTAACACTTGATACAGCCTTGCCTTGAAATTGTCTGGCCCTGCCACAAAACCACCCCAGCTGTCCTTTCACTGTGACCATTCTGTAAAGCAGTTGTTGATTTGTAATTTATTTTTGCAATAGAATTACTCACTGTGAGTGGGGAGTACAATTTCACAAGGCTGATTTTATTTATTTTCTTGTTTCAAGAACAGATATAACCCTATATTTACAAAGTAATTCCACAGTCCTTCACGTATAATACTTAGTCCATGGAAGTTATTCATCATATAATTAAATGAATGGCTGCCCTTTAAAATTTATTGTAACAGGTAAAAAGTCCTCCAAATTTATGTAGTACTAAATACAGCTTTACCTAAATTGCAGGCGCTGGTTAAAGTGACCAATAGTTGTGCTACATTATAATTATGTGTTCTTTCCATTGCTTTTCTTTGAAATTAATTCAGGAGCACGAGTATTTAACTAGACTTGGGTTGTTTTTTTTCCATTCACTGGTATGCTGAGGCGGGTTATACCTGAAACTGAGGGCTAGAAAATAATAATTTTGCAACCACCTGAAGTGCCCATGTCACTCCTGTCTGTCCTGTAATGCCCAAAACTTTCGCCAAGCGTTTAGAGCATTCAAAATAATGATAACGATTTTTCATTCATTTAGTGAAAGAGAGGGATAAAATAGAGAAGAGAAACTGAAGTGACCTTTTGTGGTAAGCAGAAATGTGCCAATATTGAAACACAATTATCTGAAGTGCCTGTGGGTACCAGCTTCCTGTTGATAACCCGTGGTGCTAATTACCTGCAAGAATTCAGGGCAGATATTTGTGACTTGAATTAATTGGTTCTCAGGAAAGGCAGTGCCTGCAGAGGCTGTAGAGAGAAAATTTCAGAATTTCAAGATGGGAAAGGTGTTTGTGATGAGGATGGGGCCTTTTGGTTCTGCCTTCCAGCATTCTCCTCTACATGTGTGGCTGCGCCTCAGCCAGTCTGTGAGATGTGGTGTTTGATCACACTCCTTCAACCTTCCCAGAGATTAGAAATGTGATTTGGTAGCTTTTTCACTTCTTTGTCTCCCTATAGCCTTGGAAATCTGTGGGGCAGAAGCAAGCTGGCCAGTTAATCAAAATACAATGGACTGAAAAGGTCAAAATAGTAGAGCAGACTCAATATATTTTTCCTAGAATGGGAAGTATTAATATTCTGTGTCTTTATAGACCACAGTGTAATGTCAAGGACTGCAACATCAGAGCAGAAAATAGAAGAAAGGCAATAGATTCCCTTGACAAAGATTTTAATTAGAGTGAGTAATGACACAAAATTAACTGTGGGTTTTTAGCATGTCTCATTTTGGAAGATACATGGAGTCCTGTGAAGTGGCTCAGAGGATATTTCGTTTGCAAAAACCAGAGTGATTTGCACTGTGAACAAAGTCAGCAACTTTGCTTTTGGATAAAAATGTGCTGAAATGCCCACTGATGGTGTGAAGGCAGGATAACATCACTGCTGGGGTACAAGGTGCCCGTGGCAATTCTCTGCCTAAGCCTTCCTGCTCATCTTCCATAGCTGAGTTAATTTGCACATATCCTGGTGGAGAAGTAAATTGGTGTTACATTTTAAAAGGGATTAGGTAGGATCAGGTTTTTCAAAGAGCTTGGTGCCCATCAGGGTGTTAAAAAGCCAGCAAACTTTTGTGAGGGCTTGAGTCCTGCTGCCTTGAGCATCTGGCCATGAAAAGCCCAGAAGATGATGCATAATCCAGGGAATTTTTGCAAAGTTAATCTTTACTGCCACACGGAAAAAGCAGCTTGGTTTTCTTCACATAGCTGCTGAGCCACTGAGGATGTGCTTTAAGCTGCAGAAATGCTCTGCTACCCCCAGCTCAGCCCCCATGAGGGCAGTTGATGTCCATACACAGTGACAGCAGAACAAGGGCACCCAATTAGGGACCTCCATCTGCTTAGCTAATATCACCTGAGCATCTCCTGATAGTCCCACAGACACACACCACCCAAAGCTGAGGATGTGCTGACACAGTTGTTCTGACTGTGATGCTTCTAAAAAGGTGTATTTTGGCCCCTGCTGCCCACTGAAGCCCCTGTCCCCTCTCTGGGCACAGCTGGATGAGCAGCACTCAGGCAGGCATTGACCTTTTCTTCTGCCCTGGTGACAGATGTTCCTCACAGACATGTCAAAATGTGTTCTTTCTACTCCCTCTCTCCTTTTCAGGGTGTCTTTTTATTGATTAGTGCAGGCAGGTAAATCTGAGCCTAAAGTAATTACCTTCTCTTTGTTTTATAAGGTCCCTGGGCCTGATATATTTTAATGACTTTCCTCCCCTTTAATGGATATCAAATGACTCTTCATGACATCCATCATTTCTCCTCAGTGACCCTGTTGGCTGCTTACAGCTGGTTCAGACAATTCTGGGCAAACAGGCCTTTTAAAGATAATTAAAATCCAAAAGGTCAGTTACCCTTGCAGGCCTGCATGCTGATGTTCAGCTGTGAGTAAGAGAGTTTAGCTGCCCTTTATTATAAACACCCAACTGAAAACCCTTAGCACAGCCAAATCCATTTGTAATAATCCCACACAGGTCTGGCTTTCTCCTCACAGCATATGAATATTGAGCTTTTAATTTTTTCCAATTCCTCCTACCAGCAAAGGGCTCATCTATATCAATTCATATCAAATTTTTACAAGTATCAGCTTCTCCTGCTGCCTCCTGCCTGCCTACCCCAACACTCACATCTTCAGAGGAATATTTGCACTTCTTCATTCCCCAACAGTACTGATGAATGAACTTGGAGCCGTAGGAGCTCTAACCTAAGAATCCACTCCCTTGTTTATCTTGGCTTATCTCCATGCTCCTTTCTCCAAGTAAAAACGCTTTGGACTTGAACATTTATATATATATTTATATACCTACATTTGCATATGAATATATGGGCATGAGAAGAAGCATTAGATCTGTAAGAAGATGATGGATGCTCTCCTGAACTGGAACCATTGCAAGGGGAGTTCTGTGTGTTCTTGTGACACAGAATGTCCAGCAGAATATATTTAAGGAATTGTAGGCCCTTGAGATGGTGTTGCCCTGGCAGGGTAGTTTTGCAGGCACTCTATCCTGGCTGAAGGAAATGGCTTGGTCTTTTGGAGATTGTGACAGACAAGGATTTAACCCAAATTGCTGAGGTGAAAGGGTCCCAAGGCTGGCTGTATGGACAAAGCAGCATTCCCAGAGAATAACTGCTTAAACAATTACATCTGACTCAATAAATGTACCCATTAGGACCTGCAAATGGAAGCACTTTGTGAATGTACATTCATCCTCCTACAAACTGAAACTAAACAGGAGTTTTCTTTCCTGAGAAAGCTGTGTCTGAAAACATATGAGGTTTTTTTTGCTCTTGCTGCAAAAGTAGTTAATTGACAAGAGTTTCTGTGCTTTATCATCCCAACATTACATGTTTATCTGCCAGGTACTTGTCAAATCAGGCTGCTCTATGGACAAGACAAGTAAGGAGAAAATGTAATTGTTAGCAAGGGAGGTGGGTTCTGGCCAGCACTTCAGTGTCAGCATGTTTGCCTTATCTTGGGTTTTCTTACTTTTCAGCCTGTGCTTCTCTTTGCGCAAAACTTTTTAGCTCTCATGATTCTCCATCCTGGGCTTGCAGGCCTCAGCAGAGGCATCTTAGAACAAGAAAATGTGATGGAGGTGGTGGCCATGCAAGGCCCAAACAAATTCCTGATAGCCAAATGGCCATCATTGTGATGGTTAATATCTAAGTTTCTGTTGGATGGGTAATGTGCAAGCTTACAGATGTATAAATGTGAAGGATAAAATGATACAGATAAAATGAAGGATTTAAAGTTTTTCCACCAAAGCATGGCTTTTATCTCTTCTACTTTTATCACTTCTGAGAAGACCCAGTCCTGGCCCCACCACAGGCACTGACACCCAGCTGGATGCCCAGGATGGCTTTGGGAACTCTTCCAGTAGTTTATAAAGAAGCTTTGTCACTGCAGGAGCTGCTGGTCAGGTCAGCTCACAGGAGGACTCAGGGGGTTGGATTTTGGGGCATTCAGAGGATCCCAGCCATTCTGAGCACAGCAATGAGGGTTGGTCATTTGAGAAAGAGATGTGGAATTTGCTATATTTCTCAGTCTGAACAAACCCATGAGAACATAAAATCCCAGCTTGTTTATGCAGTCTTTATTTAACAGGTAATCAGTCAAAGCTGCTCCGATTGCACTTGTGGCTTCAGGACAGTCACTGCCATCACCAGCCTGGACACTGTTGGAACTGTTGGACAATATGTTACAGCAGGAGTAGGTGTCAGTTCTCCTCTCCCACCACTGCTGATGGTTATTACTGTCTTCTGGAAGTCTCCCTCCCACTGATGGCTGATCAATGGGCTGGGCATCACTCCAAAAGCAGTTGTAGGTCAGTAGTAAAACTGCAACAATTAGTAAGTTTGCCTTTTGCACCAAGTATTGCAGTGTGTTTCCCCACCTCCTCCCCAAATAGTCTGCTTATTGAATTGTTACTTTTTCTTGACACTAACAGATGGTTCCTAGTGGCTGGCATCTGCAATATTTGGGAACAGATTGATGAAATTGATAATGACCGGTTTCTGCAACAGATGGCTTATAGACAGATTTGGGTGTAAACTGACAATGTTACATCTAAAGAGAAGTTTCCAATGAACCCACACATTACAGCTATGATTACAACATTATTTAGACCCTGAAAAATGAATCTAAGCTTAGCATGAGCACTATAGAGTGTCTAAGACAAAGGTTAAGAAAGATTGATTAGATAATTAGCATCTCTTTATTAGCCTTTCACCACATCTGCACAATGTTTTACATAAACATTCCCAGCCTAAAATTACAATGATGATGTTTTAATATTTATTATGTAGATAGGAGAGAACTCAATTTACTTTATAAAATAGAGTTGTATCAGATTTGCAAACCCCATCTGACAGAAAATGATACATAGAAAATAATAAACTGGCAAGAGTGAGCCCCATGCCTGGTGGGGTGGGAGCACATTGGCTGCAGTTGTGGCTTTTCAAGCCTGTTCCCACTTGTGAGCAGAGCACTCTGCAGCCTAGACAGGTCTGGAGGATGGCTGTGGCTGCAGGATTGCTTTTTAGTGTTGGTCCTCTGCAGGAACCTGCAGGAATCTGCAGGGCTCTCCACAGCCCTTCACAACAGCTGTGGTGGGTGTCCTCCCCCCACCTGGATAACAAATGTAAGAATGTCCTTGTGGTGTGTGATGACACCACTTTGACAAGGGATTTTGTGGCTTCCATAGCACAAGTCCAGGTTTGCAGCACCTTGGCAGCTGAAGGCACCTGAGATGTCTCTTGGTGCCTGCTGAGCCCTCTGGCATCTCTGTGCCAGGCTGGGTGTGGTGCTGGGCTTGATGGTGTCACTGCATCTCCTGTGTCAGAGCAAAGGCTCCCAGGCTGTTGGCTCAGAGAGCTGCCAAAACAGGGTTCAGAGACCCCCAAAGCAGGGTTTAGAGATCCCAGGGCAGGGCTGGAGACAGAGGAGTGCTGCTGAACTGCTGGGCAGTGCTCCAGGGCTCCATGTAATCAGGCTCTGATCTTAGCAGTGTCTGCAGCACTTCAGGGGGGACATGCAGGAGAAAGGGGATGCCCAGCACACTTTCACTTCTGATTGGTATTTTTTTTTTTCCACTTCTGATGCATTGCTTTTTTCTCCCCAAAACTGCTGAGGCCTTTGAAATCCTCTGTGTGATGTTGCCAGTCATTCCAACAACTCACTGGCTGGTCTTGGCCAGCACTGTCACCTCCTGGAGAGGCTTCACAGTGAGAGGCCACCTCTGTGGCTCTTCTTCAGAGCTGGGGCACTTCTTCTTCATCCAAGCTCTGAAGGGTTATGGTCCCTCTCAGTGAAGCCCAGGGTGTTGGGACATGTGTTGGTGACATTTGGCTTGGCAGAATGTCTCTGGAGTAAAGGCTGCAGTAGCTGCAGCTTCATCCATCTCAGCCCATCAGGAACTCCCTGGCACGAGAGACATTAAGCAAGAATTGTGTGAGGACTTGGCCTTGCTTGGCACTGGGTCTTCTTATCTTGACCAAGGACTCCTGACACTGTGAAACAAATTGTTCAAAGCTTGCCTGGACATCTTAATTTGTGCCAAAGCTCTCAGAGGTGAGCCCTGCTGGAGCTGTGAGACGGGCAGTGAAGATGTATGGGGTATGCACTCCTGATAAATTCACCTGCCTGAAAATGTCTGCTGGGGTTCCCTTGGGTACCCAGTGCAGGGACAGCTCTCCAAGAGTGTATTTCCATCTTTACTGGTACAGCTGTGGATTGCTGGGTTGTTTTTCTAGCAGTGAGAGAGGACAGATGCCACAGAGGATGCCACCACATGAGGAATCCAGCTTTCTGTTGGTACAATTGGCATCCTGGGACAGTTTTGTTTGTTTCTAGCACAGGTATTTTTAAATCCAGACACTCTTCCTATAGGCAAAGCTGGAACAGTTTAACTAAAATGAGTGTAAAAACAAAGGAAAATGGAGCAAAAGCCCTTAGGGAAGAGCAGTTCAACTGAAAATAGTTCTCTGGTTGACTTAAACAAACAAACTTTAAAACTGGGCTGCATTAATTTAATCTGGAGCTGCATGTTTTGTTGGAGTCTTACAATGCAGAAGTGCAGTTAGGTGAGCTCTCTGAGCTCTCTGCCTTGCAGAACTTCATGTCTGTATAATTTCTCTCAGTAGCTTTTTTATTTTAATTTGTTCCTTCTTATTTTACTTCCTTTTAAAATAATAAAAAACCCACTTGATTTGTTTTAAACAGCTGCAGGAGTACAGGTGGCTCTGGGCAGTGCCAGGGTGTCACAGGAGTAACAGTTTCAATCATCTTCACCTTTTTTTCTGAGTGGCAATTTTTCAGAGCTCTTTTGTATAATATTCCAGCTCTGGTTCTGATACAGATATTGTGATTGACATGCAGTTTTCATTGGGTTTGAGTAAATGTGGCTTTTGGATATCAACCTGGAATTGCATTGGTAAACACAGAACTGAATTTGGCTGCAACTATTTACATCTAGTATCAGATTGTGGAAAATAGTGTCCACAAAATGGAAGTGAAATATTAAAATTCTTGAAGCTCTTTTAATCCTTTTTGTTCTTATTTTCTTTCTCTGATATGAGGTTCCTCAGATGTGGAAAAACAACACTCATGTGCAATACAAATGTATCCAAACAGTGAGGTTCGTTTATTTACATAAATGCTGTTTTCCCTGCCTTCCTGAGATTATTTTCCAGTGCAAATCACTGTTGCTTGAATGTGCAGTGCTTATAATGACTCAAAAGCTATTATGGCTCCTGCTCTGAGGGATGATCAGCTTCTGTAGCAATGCCCAGAGAAATGTTCTGCTTCCTAATTGTTGCTCAAGTCAGCTAATTTGCCTTTTTCCCCAGTGTCAGGTGAAATGAGGCATTCCTCATAAATAAAAAGGCCTGCCTTTTTATTTATCTGCCTGGAGCAGGCAGCCGGAAGGCCATGGGAGTGGTGTGAGGAAAGGGACCCCCAGCCCCTCTCAGCTCAGGAGAACCTCTGGCACCTCTGCCCCAACCCTGGGGACATCGGGGTGTCCCCTCTGTGGGGAGAAAGGCCGGGGACATTTCTGCCCTTGTTGTTTGGGGCATTGCTCAGGGCTCAGCCTGGGTTTGGGGGCATTTCTGCCCTTGTTAGGGACATTGCTCAGGGGTCAGCCTGGATCTGCTCCTGGCACTGAAGAGAAATCTTTTCCCAGTCTATCATTTTTTTTGATCAGGACTTAAAGAAGCCTTGATTTATCTCAGCTGCCCCACACCTCAGTGTCTCTCTGTTATTGACCAGCACAGCCATTCTGCTGAGATATCCCACATAATCACATTATGAGGCAGCCTATTCTCTAGTTTGATGAGAGAAAAATAATTCACCACCAGGATAAACTGAAAACCACCTAAGACACTGAGTGTATTTTTTTTTTCACTTGTAAAAACTGGAGGAGATATGTGAGATTTTACATCATGTATGAGCCAATGATCCAATGTCTCTTTGCAGTACAGGATTAAACACTGACTCGGGTGTTCTTTCCCATATTCTAAGTACCAGATTCTTCTTTCTGTCCTTATCAGATGACAGGCTCCCAAGCTGGGAAGCTCATGCCCAGAGGCAATGGGAAACTTGGGTTGATTTTCAGGAAGAATGAGAGAACTTCTCTCAGTAATCACCTCCTGCTGTAGAAATAAAGCCAAAAAAAAAAAAAAAAAAAAAAAAAAGGTTTGCCTGCGGCATCTGTGATGGTTGTAATGGCTTTGCACAGCTGGGCTTTTGAAAGAAAATATATAGAGGAAAAAAATGCTCATTTCAGGAAAATGTCACAAATAAGATGTTGGCTGAAAACTGTGGTTTATGCCCAGTGTTTCTGGGTGCTTTTAGGTTGTCAGGTGGCCCCAGATCAAGAGAAAATGGCACAAAGGTACAAGACTGAGAGGTTCAGGTGGGTGCTCACATGCTCACACTCACATCCATGTTCATACAAGAGTAGTGGAGGTTTGAACCACAGTAAAATATCAGCAAGATAGAGCATAAAGTCTGTCTGACACACAAGAAATTTGGGCTTAAATAAAAAAACTTGAGGCATGCTGCTGGAATGAATATTGAGCTGTGTTCTGGATTCCTAATAGACACCTTAAAAAAGGATATATTAAAAGGGCAGCCAGTTCCTATTATTTTTAGCAGATTTCATGGTCTGCTTTCAGGCTATTGCAATGAATAACAAAAATAAAATATTCATTCTATTTTCCTATTTGCTTTTTTTAACCTACTGGGTCCCCAGAGCACTGTGGAATTGAAGTGCTTCTCTGATTGATAGCATGTTGCACCCCCACAATAGCAGTAAGAAAGGAACTATAAGTCAGTTTTAAATTGTTCTAAGCACAAGATTTATAATTTAAAAAAAATATACAGGTAAGGAGCATTGTTTCTTGTTAGTGAAGGAATTTATGGGTTTAATATGTAATTGGCAAGGAGCAACCCAGAGAAACAGGGCAAGTCTCAAGAGAAAGTTCACTCAGCTGCAGGTTGAGGCCCCAGGCAGACCTTGGTCAGGCTTGGTAAAGCCAGGCTGGAAAAACTTGCAAAACCAAGGGATTTAGGGACAAATCTCTTTTGGGAAAAACCACCGTTGTACAATATATTTCACTGGGGCAGCTGCTCCAGCAGAAGTTCAAGAGCCATTGAAAAGGAGCCAGATTTTCTGTGTTTATGAACCTTGCACTGATTTCTTTCCACCTCTCTCTTGGTCAGGGTAGGTACTAGATATTTCCTGGTACTTTTATTCCTGCAGAAATGTGTTCACACCCAGAGTCAAAAGGACTTAGGTAATGACAAATTATTCTGGTAATTCTGATTTCTGTTTTCCAGACCTTGCTGGCATACGGCTGCTGAGGGGGCAAGGAAAAAAGGCTCCTTTCCCTCTCCAGAGCCTGTGACAAGCATAATCAATAAATGCTATTGGCTGCACTTCTGAGACTTCCAGTGTCTCAGAAAGGGATTTGCTTTATATCTAGTAGGGCAGTGGAACTTAATTAGCAATTGATTATTAAAGGAGTTCACTGATGAATAACAGCAATTTTATATGTGTAACTTTATCTAGCTATAAAACGTGATTCACAAGCACTGATGGATTTTTAAAGTCCTTGCTGGAACACAACATTGTTTTCAGGGCTCCCCTTGCTTAGCATCCTGGTCACTGTTTGCCACTGGCTGATGTGTGACCTCCTGTGAGGGTGAGAGGGACCTTGCAGGGACAAGTCCTGGCTGGCAGGGTCACAGCAGGGCTCTGGGGTGGGTTTTCTGGGAAGGGCTTTCCACATGGGCTCACCAGCAGTGCACTGTGCACAGGGGCTGGGAGGGAGTGACCAAACTGGCTCATAAAAACTGCCTTTCAGATGTGGAGCAATGCAAGTGCTGAGTTTGGGACTCAGATAAAAAAGGCTTCTCCAGCTGCAGCTGAGCAATGGCTGTGCTGTGTTTTTGCTCCACAAAACTCAGTCCCCTCCATCCTCCCCCCATGCAGGATGAAAACATGGGTGGGCACCCCAGAACCAGCACTGTGCTCAGTGCCCACCCTTGTGAAGGTTCTGTGGGGTCATCCATACCTGTTGTGCCCTTCATCCTCCTCTGCTCCCCATGTCCTGGCTCATCCTCTGGCCAAGGGTTGCTCTGTTCTGCCCCCCTTTTCAGCCTCCACTTGTGTAGTGGTTTTATTTGGTTTATGCATATATTTTTTACTGGTTTGTCTCCATCATTTTGTCCCATGGGGACTGCATTTAGTACCATCTTACTCCTTTCTTTTTATGCTTCCTACATCCAAATTGCTCAGTATATCAGCAAATATCATCCTGTCACTCTCTGCCATACCCATTTACTGCTGCTGCTCTTTGAGGCTGCAGCTCTGTGTAAACAAGGAGGTGGATAAATTACCCAGAGGGTTCATGTTCACCTCCCATCACCCACTGGCCATGAGGCACGTCACGCTTTCCCTGGACATGAAATGGTCTTTTCCCATCACGGGCTGTGGGATAATAAAAGCCTTGCTTACCATAGAGCAGGCCTAAGGTGACAGAAAACCAGCAGTGATTTACCCACTCTATCTACTTTTATTTATAACTTGTGGCTTCTCTTCTGAGGGGAAAGAAAAAGGGGAGTTTTGACTTTCCCTTTCTGGATTATGGAGGAGAGGGTCAAACCCGAGTTTTTGACTTGATGCTCCCATGACCTGAAATAATGTGACAAGTGGAGCAAAATCACAAATTACCCTTTAAAATGTCTGCAGGTGTCACAGGGAGTAAATTGGGCACAGAAATTGATTTCATGGTATTTGCCTCCTATGTCAAGGTAAGAGCCTGAGTGACTTACTCAGATTTTCAGTAATTTGGGGCACCTACAGCTCTTCCCAGACTTGCAAAGTGTATTTTGCAAGCAACTGCCTCAGTTGTTGGGAACTAACATGCAGTTGCTGCCCACTACCAGCTGCATTAGTAAAAACTACAAAAAATCGGTATTTGACATCCAGGCTTACAACTTGTATCACTGTGCACATTTCCCAAGAATCCAAAGATTCAGGGTCAGGTTGGATGGGGCACTGGAATGGCACAGACTGATTTGGCTCTTGCAGTCTGCAGGCTGGGCCCTGGACAAGGTTCTGGACAGTCACAGGGACCTGCTGAGAAAAGTATTTGGGAATTTGGTAATTCAGCTCCAGCTGCCTTCACAGTAGTGGGCATGCACAAATGGAACTGATGGAGTTTCCTTTGCCTGCTAAAGGAAGCATGAAACAAATTATTTTGTGTCCAAAGTTTGTAGTAGAGCCATGAGGGACTTCTAATTAGGGAGCTAATATGCACTTTCCCAGTGATTAGGTAAACACATTTTTTGTTATTTATAATAGCTTCCATCACACAGATTCAACTAATTACAAAAACTTCCCTTGTAGAAACCATTTACAATTTTAATTCCAATTATTTTTTGATAATTCAGAAACATTTTTCCTATTACTCATCAGAAAGCAGAAAGTTAATCCATTCATTACCATGCTGAAAGGCTGATTTGAAACCAACCATGGATTACAAAGTCAGACTGAAGGTGAAAAGCAGGAGTTTGCTGTGCAGAAAGTTGAGGGGGGGTGGGAACAGCTGTAAAACCCCCAATAGCACAAGGCTGAGAAAAAGGAAATTTTTGCAGAGCTGGAGAAGAAATGCAGTTGTGCATTTACAGCCTGAGCACTCCCATGTCCACTGAGCTCCTTTGTCCTGCTCCGTGTCAGCCCAGGACGTGCAGGGCTGGAGCTGGTCCTGCCAGGACTGAAATGCTCTCAGCATTGATTTGTATCAATTTCAAGGAGAGCAGACAGGGTGGGAGAAAGTCCTAAGGAAGGTGAGACTTGTTTGCATCCCAAAGACATCCCTCAAATCCCACACAGACATAACCAGCTCCACTCTGCTGGGAACTGCAGGCATCTTTCATGTGGTGGCTTTGCCTTTAAAAATACTTGTCTTACTCAGACCCTAAAAAGACCAAAGGTTCAAAGTGTCTTTCATAAGCACTGTGGGATGACAGTGAATCTCCTGTGATTCCTTTTGACTCAAAAAAAATAGAGGCCAGGTTCTACCCATATCCCTCTCCTTAAATTAGATGCTTTTAGTGGAGCTGCACTGATTTACAGCTCTGGACAAAGAATGAATACATTTCTTTTAACTGAAATGACCTTTTTGTAATGTATCCAATCTGGAAATTAAACATCCCATCTGATGTCCCATTTGGAATTTTAGTATATGAAGCTGTAAGACATTTACAGCTTTTTTCTCTGAAAATGATTACACTGTCTGTTACAAACTCCTATAAAATCCTACAAAATT
Source organism: Zosterops lateralis (assembly GCF_965231275.1). Lineage (NCBI taxonomy): Eukaryota > Metazoa > Chordata > Aves > Passeriformes > Zosteropidae > Zosterops > Zosterops lateralis. Next base: position 10,299,430 of record NC_139774.1, on the reverse strand, counting down.
TGCTTCTGCCTCCCAATTTTGTATAACAAACTCAAAATTCAGAAGTATATAAAACTAGCTTATTGAATTCAATGTGAAAAGTTTTGATTTCTGTACATAAATACTTTCAGAGTTGCATTCTTACTACCTCTTCTCCAAATATTTACTTAAATAGACCTTTCGAAAGACAGTTTCAAACTTCAGAAATTAATTGCTCACTAAAATGGATTTGACAAGCCATGAATGCAGCATCCAGGTTAGAAAAAACAAAATGTTTTAGTTTTGAAATGCATCTTGCAAGGTCTATTGTCGCCCTGATCTTTTTCAGCCTTCTGATATTTGCATTTTTGTAGTGGAGTTTCTCACAGATTTTCATGTAAGCAAAAGTAATGTTTTGTAAACTGTTCTTCTTGCTCATCATTCCACTCTTGAGGAAGGACAATTGATAGACTTTTCATTTGACTGGTGTGGCTGGAGAGGTGTCAACCTCCTTGGTCCAATCTGTGGTCATTGCCCAAAATCTATATAAATCGAGGTCAAAAAAGAAACTTTCTTATTTTTGCCCTGACCACCTGACTGTTGTTCTTTTCGTGTCCTACAGCAACAGTCTATGTCTTTTGGAGGCGCATACTCAGAAGGTCCAGCTCAGCCCATGTTTCTTGGCTGACAAGAGATTTTTGGGAGCTGGTCCAGCAATGGAGACACTCGGGAAGGGCTTTGCAGGCAGTGAGGCAAAGGCAGGGAGGGCAAGGAGGGACATGACCTTTCAGACCTTTAAAGACAAATGTTCTCAGCCACTTCTGTGAGGGCACCATACCCACCCAGCAACCTTCACCTGTCCCAGATAGAAAAAAAGGTTTGATGAACACTCGTTGTCTCACCTCTCACCGTTCCACATCTCCTGTGCTACTCCCCAGCTCTTTCAGGGCTCTTCTAGGTGGCTTTTTTTAAAATCAGGCTGGAGGTGAGTGCAACACCTCTGGTCACTGGTACAGCAGTGCCCAGTTATGTGGGGCTTTGCTGAGAGGAGCCTGATTTGCTTTCAGCACTGAGCTGACACGGCTGCTTCAGACCTTGTTACCATAAATCCTCCCCTGCAACCTGGGCATGATAAATCGGATCAAGGGAGCAAAACATTCTGAAGCAGTGTGGGTTCAGTGACAGAAACCATTCAGGAAAATGAGTCTGGGGCTGTGGCACTGAAACCACAGAGGAATTTCTGCTGAATATCAGGCCTCAGAATGCCAGGGTAAAGATATTTTCTCTGCGCTGAGCTGGCACTGCTGTGCACACTGTACCATATCCAGCTCCCTTCCTGATATGCCATGGCTCTGAATATGAGCCTCTCACCCAGAGCAGTCCTTTTTCCTCATCTTCCTCATCTTCCTCTGGATGGGATCAAAACTGGGAGCATGGTTAGTGTCGTCACTGGTTGGAGTTGCAGAATGGTAAATTTAAACTTAATATTGCTGAGTATTTCCTGGGGGATGCTGGAACCACGAGAGACCTTGTGCTAGAGAGCCAGAGCTCAGCCTGGCTCATCTCTAGCAGCTAATGAGCACAGAGAGAAGGCAAAAATGATGGATCAACAGTGTCAAAGCGTTTTCCAGCACATCCCCTGCATCCAGCTGTCCTAAGGAGCTGTACAGTGCCATGGCTGTGTTGAGGTGCTGTGGTGGCTTACACAGGCAGGGGTGGCAGCTGACCTGCCCTTGCCAAGCCAAGCCCTGGGATAGAGACCACTCAGAGAGCAAACACCAGAAAATGTATTTGTCATTGCTTCAGCTTTTTAGAGAGGCATCATTGTAGTAGAGGCCAGGCTGGCTCAGGAAATGGATAAAGGCAGGTAGTGAGTCCTAGGGAGGGAAGCACCCTGGAGACTTCCTTGAAGGATGCTGGGAGGGTCTGTGCTTTTTGGCTTTCACCCCTGAGGAGCCAATCCTCCTGCCTTGCCAGCCTGCAAAGCTCTGAAAGCAAAAGCCAGACAGCAGGAAAACCTCCTCACTGCTATTAATAAGCAAAGGGACTAAGCTGAGTGCATTAAGAGCCCACCTGAGCACAGAGCCTCTTCATGACAGCACTTTCCAGAAAGGATCCATTTGGTTCCCAGCCACCCCCAGTGATGGGCAGGCAGAGCCTGTCATCCTTGTCATTGCAGATTGCTCCAAAGGGAGCAAACACCATGTCTGAGCTCTGCCAGGGCCAGCCAGGCTCAGCAATCCTGCCAGCCCACTGCAGGTGCTTTAGCAGCCTCCAAAGTGACCCAGAAACGCTGCTTGGTGGGGCAGCAGCACTAAGGGAGCACAAAAATTTCTAATAGTTTCTAACACTTCCCTGGGAAGAGGGAAGCTGAACCAAGAGCTGAACCAACGTGGGGCTGATCAGCAAATGCTGCCAAGGCAACGTGCATGTTGCATACGTGAGCATAACTCTTCAGAAGAAAAAGCTTCACAACTTTGTATTCTCTGCCCTAGAGTCACTGTTGTCTCAAGATTCAGTGCAAAGATGAAAACAAATCATGCTGTCAAAAAATCATACATTAGAAACAAATTATTCTCTCTAAATGCATCTTGGCAATATAATTGATAAACTGTGAGTATGTGAAATAATTGAAAAAGCAGGGTGGGGACATCCAGGATAAATGACTAAAATAAGAAAGTAATGAACATATGTAAATAAAAGCCACAATCAATAAATATAAATTATGCTGTGACAAACTGTAAATAATCAGAGCATTTCAGGCCTAGAATGTGATCCTTCTTCAGGGACAACTTGCTTTAGCAAATCTGCAAAAGCCTTAAGAAGAAAACAAGAAGACTGAGGTTATCAGGGCTCTTTGAAATGGCAGACACTATGGATTAACCCCTGGATTCATTACTCAAAACCTTCACCAGCAATGTGGAAGTAAGACATGATACCAGCCCACTTCCTTCCTCCACCCCAACATACAAACAATCCTGGCAGGAGTGATGCCCTCAGCTTTTCTCACACTGATACAGACAGATTAAAAAAAAAGGGATGGCATTTTTCCTTCCTGATTTAGCCATTTAGATGGGGCTTTTGAAGGCTAACTCTTGTCTCTTGATTCACTGCACTTTCTTCCTTCCCCCCCATCTCAGGAATCCTTGTGCTGTTCAAAAATAAACACTCACTGTTCCCAGCTTCTGCAGATGCACGTATTGAGGCAGTTTTTTGTCCACCATGGAGGGTTTCATCCCATCTCTGTTTCCAGGTCCTAAATCCTTTCCAGATCCTGGGGATTAAATTATCATCAAGACCAGACCATGCCAAGACCCTTCAGCAGGAGTGGGAATGCAGCCTGCATGAGGGATGAGCTCAGCCACTGCTGCTGAGAGTATAAAGCAGCCAGAGATCAGCACTGAGGATGGACTGAGGAGATTTGGGATGGATGAGGGCTGCTGGATTTACACCCTGGCCTCCTGGCTGACTCTTGAAAATGAGGGTGAGGGATGACAGACCTTCACTTGCTGTTTCAGAACACGGTTGCTTTGTCTCAGGACAGCTTTCACTCATTGCCCAGAGCTCAGCAGGAAGGTTCCTGCTCACCTGCCCACTGTGGGTGCCCCAAATGCCCCCAAATATTTGGTGAATCACAAAAGCACAGGATGGTTTGGGTGGGAAGGGACCTTAAAGTCCATCCAGTTCCACCCCCTGCCATGGTCAGGGACACCTCCCACTCTCCCAGGTTAGTGAAGCCCCATCCAACCTGGCCTTGAACACATCCAGAGATGGGCCATCCACAGCTGCTCTGGGGAACCTGTGCCAGAGCCCCACCACCCTCACAGGGAGGAATTTCCTCCCAATACCTAATCCAATCCTGCCCCTCTGACTGTATGAAGCCATTCCCCCTTGTCCTGTCACTCCAGGCCCTTGTCCAAATCCCTCTCCACCTCCCTTGGAGCCCCTTTAGGTACCAGAAGAATCTCTAAGTTCTCCCCAGAGCCTTCTTTTCTCCAGGCTGAACAGCCTCAGTTGCTGTAGCTTTATGTCACATTAAATGAAAGTGAGCTAGAACTGGAATAAAAATTTTGTTAGTGGACAGATTTGAAGGAAAGTATTTGCTGCTTTCTAAGACTGAAGCTTGTTTGGAAAGCACCCTCAGGAGCAGTGCTCAGGCAAAGATTGCAACCTCCACCCTGCTACTGGCTTGCGGACATTATTGTGTGTTAAAAATATATCATGCTCTACATCTAGAGGTAATAATAAGAAGAGAAATGACATTAAAATGCAAAGTATTGTCAGTGGTTATTTCCATGGAAAGTCCATTTCCATTTAATAGCAGAGAATCCATCACGTTCTGCCTTATTTCAGCTGTGATGGCTCCCAAGAAAAGATGTAGGTCACAGCATGTTGAAGGCAGTGCCTTTGAGAAGAGCTCAAGGTGCACTTTTCAGGTAGTGGAGGGGAGAGTTGCTTTGCCACTTTCCTTTACAGCCATGCTGGCACTCACCCTTCCCCAAAAATGGTTGAAAATGTCACTAAATTTGGCTGTGGGGCTGCTGTGAGTGGGGGCTGAGGGAGAAGAGCAGGAGTGGCAGTCCCCTGAGGGAGCAAAGCAAGAGCTGCTGCAGGAGGTGTGGAAAGGAAAAATGGGCAGAAGGTTTGAAATTTTGGATACAAGTGAAAGCAAGGCTCACCCACTAATTCTGCATTTCTACAAGTGCCCTGCTGGGTTAATGCTGTGCCCTGACTTGCACCACAGTCCAGGGGAGACTGAGCAGCCCAAATGCCCTGATTTTAATGTAGCCCTACAAGCAATGGTTTGGGACATACCCCTGCTCCACTATAACAGAGGATTTTACAAGACTCAATTAGCAAGGTAATTAATTAATCAATTATGTAAAACAGATGAGCAATCCGATACCCTGTTCTACAGTGATACAGCTCTTTGTTGAGACTTAATTAATACACAGGCTTGGGGACAAAAAAAAAACAACAAAAAAAAAAAAAAAAAAAAAAAAACAAAAAACAAAAAAAAAAAACCACCACCAAAGCCCCAAATCCTACAGAAGAATCAGTTGGAGAGAATAATTCCAGCAGAGGATGGAAACTGGGCTGGAGACCAGATGGAATGACAGCCCTGCTCTGAGAAGATAGTGGAGTTATTTTGGGTAGTTTAACAACCAGCCTGATGTTTGTCTCCACCACTACAGCCAGCTGAGCCAAATTGGGCTCTCCTGCCTGCCAAAACAAATCTGTGGTAATTCCTTCTGTGTAACTGCTCAGTGCCCACCTTTCCAAGCTGGCTGGTGCTGTACATGACGAGGGAGGCGTTCAGCAGATGTGTTTGTTGTTCATGTGCCTCCCAGCTCCTCCTGCTGTACCAGGAGGGCTGCAGGGCTGAGCTGGAGCTTTAGGGTCTCTAACAGCCACCAAAAGTCACTGCAGGTGTTGGATTCCTACGTGACCTGTACCAAAAGCAATGGGGATATTGATCTTCTGTAACAGCCCCTTGTAACCCAAAGTACTTCAATAGCCTACATTAATCTGTGAAAACCTAGATCTTGTTACAGTCTCTGTTTTATTTAATTTTACTTTAGGCTAGTAGTTATTTGGGTCAATTCTTTGCAGTTGTGATAAATTGATACATCATCTGTGATGGAGCAAAACTGTCGGGGCTTCTACTTACACAGACTCCTACTCGAATATATTTGCATTAAGCAGATTTGTGACACTCAATACAGAAAAATCAGTGTCAAACCTGCAAGTCTCTCAACCCCCCCAAATAATTCCAGAGGTAATGTGTTTCCAAAGCTGAAACCAATGTGCTTATGGACCTTTCCTTTAGCAATATGCTCCAGGGTCGATTTTCCCGTGTTCAAGGGCCAGATTGCAAATGTATTGGCTGGGAATGGAAGCAGAGTCATGCTCCAGCAATGATTTTTATTGAGTAACTATAGATGAGAAAAGGCAGTTACTACCTGGCAAAGACCCTGCATTTTAAGTTTTCTTTACAAACTCTCTCTCTGCCCAAACCTTTAACATGGAATTGCAGGAATTTATAGCGATATGTGCAAGAAGCTGATACTCAAGAGCAGTGGCTGCCAGACTGTATTTCTTTCTAAGGCTACTGTCAGAGGGGTTTCTACAGCTGGGAGGTGACTGCAGAGCCACTGAATGCTCACATCAGAGCTCTACATTCCTCTCCCTCAGTGCTGGGCTGACATACTGCTGCAACATCAGAATTTGCTTCTGGCCTTGCTCTTCCTTTCTTCTCGGGGTGCCACTGTGTGGTTTGTGTGTTTTAACCCTGTTTTCAGGGATTCAGTTCAAGCAGTTACTGGATATTGCCCAGACTGGAGCAGGAACCTGCTTCTGCAGTTTCTGGGTTTTCATGGTTTGATCCTGAGCTGCTCCAGTCACTGGAGTTCTCCACTGGAAAAAAAAAAACAAACCTAGGTTCAGTCCTGGAAGAAGTGGATAGGATTTCTCTGTCCATGCTCAGGGCATCCATCCTCCTCTTTCACAGTTTACCTAAATTTGTTGGTTTCACTGTTTTCCTTCTCTTTTCCATCTCTGCACCCTGCCTCCTCACCCCCTCTAAAAGCACTGGTCTCATTCCAAAAGTGGGAGTGTTCAGAAAGTCAAAAGCTTATTAATAGCTCTCTGCCTCTTTTTAATCTATTCAAAAAGCTGTACAGTGTGCAAAGCTGTTGTGACATGATTTTTCTTTTTTAATACCTCACCCTTTGACTGTCAGCATTTAAGGAAAAATGAGACTAATCATCAGTGAAGGCTGTAATGCTGCTGTTTTATAGCTGCTGGGGAGCTCAGGAGAAAATGTTGTGAGAAGATATAAAAGAGAGCAAGAGAGAGAGGAGGTGTAAGTGTATGTATGCATCCAAAACAAAAAGTATATTCATTTGCAAAATAATATTAGTAAAGTAAGGAAAGTATATATTGGAAAACAGTGAGAAAAGGGTTATTTTGTAACTTTGCCCTGAGTGCTCCTTTCATGCAGAGTTATCACCCTCACCCTGATATTGCCCAGCCTGGCAGATTTTACTGAGGATGCAAAGTACAGCATTTGGGTAATGGATGAACTCCACAGTCCTCCAGGTAAGAGTTGTCCCTGCTAACATTTTACCTTGAACCCCAAATGACCTTTTACTATTGCTGGAGCAGCATTTCAGCCACAGACACTCTTCAGTATCAGTGGAAAAGCAAAGATTGTATCTCCAGACAGGGAATTCATGGAAATTAGTCCAAGATTCTTCTTGGAAAATGGACTCAGAGTCATGGAAAAGCTAAATATAAATCAGTGCAGCTTATCAGGACATGACAGGTGGGATATAATAATCTACTATGAGTATTTTAATGTATGAAACCAAAGTACAGCAATAAGCCCAGTAGAAGTTGTTACAGGAGGCAGTAGCAAAGTAGGGGTGATAAAACACAAGCTGAACCTTATATACAGGGAATTCTCAGAAGTGGATATCCCAAAATATCCAATGCATATCCCACTCCCAGGAGGGTCTAAAGACTATATATATATATATATATATATGTATTATATGTCTATTTATACACACATTTGTAATCAGAAGGGAGTGGTGTGTATGTATAGCCATGCATGTGTAATACAAAACACAGCTTGCAATGTGCCTGCAATTTGAAATCTAGAAGAAATATTAAAAAGAAAAAAAAAGTAGAGCTCCAGTCATCAACCCTTTCTGACAACTAAAATCTCATTTGCAACTCACACACCTTTAAGCTCTGGGTTTCTTTGCTTTGCTCCCAGCACTCAATGCCACACACAGCATCTGACACCTGGAGCAGCTGAGACACTTCAGCACAGGAGATCAAACACTTCAAAGAGTCTCAGAGTGGTTTGGGAAAGGGCAAACCCAGCTGTTCTCAGAGTCAGGTAAGGCAAGTGACGTGTGGTACCCGCAGTAAAAATAAACTAATGAATGCAGGAATTTTAACCTGAAATTTCAGGCAGGTTCTGACCCCTGATGGCCCAACTCAGCCAATGGTGTATGGACAGATACATTATCAGTGCATAGCTGATGAGATGACAATTGTGCAAATGCCTGAAAATAGGTTTCTGTTTTCACCTGGTACTCCTGGTATTCCACATACAGGGAAAAGGTGATGAAATAACATTTTTAACTCTGTAATTAGCACTGCAATAATGCTGGCTGTTTAAATTGGTTAATAATATTAAAGAGGAGCTCTAATTTAATTATAGAGACACAAAGCCAGGTATTTCTAAATGAGGATGACTTCCCACCAATTGCATTTAAAATAATTTTGCCTTCATTTATCATGTAGATAATGACCACTGCAGAGGGTGGCTGTGGTTGTGGAATTGCCCTGGATACCTTCAGAAGAGACAAAAAAAAAAGAAAATTTACCATCTGGAGAGGAAATAGAAATTAAAACTTCCCCCTCTGACCTTGCTAGTTCCTTAAAAATCAGTTTTAATATGATTTGAAAAGTTCTGATTTTGGTACAGTTATTCTGTTCTGTTTGGTTTAATTTCTGCTTCTAGAATAGAGGTTCCTGGAGACCTTGCATTAACTCCACAGATTACAGCTGGCATTGAACAGAGGTATAAGTTATGAAGCACATATAAAGGAGCATCCATTTCCATGCATGATTAAATGCTGACTCAAGGTAGTGCAGTAATTTTGATCCCATAAGTTTAATAAAATTCAGGACAGGCAATAAGGAATCGCAGACAAATTAAAATTTATTGAGACAGACAAAAATGCAACTATTCCAGACTACAGTTAAGCATTTACAGTTAACCAAAGGAAGCAAAATGCTCACATTCCACTTAACTCCTTATGGAAAAAGCATTCAGAATTTACTATGCAGTTCTACTTACTATGATAGTCTACATCCATCTACAGTAGGGACATCGAACTGAAACACGTAATATTTGGATCTCTCCTTACAGATCTACACATTGAACAGTAACAGACATCAACAGCATTGAGAAAAGTATAAAAAGACCAAAACCCACCTACTGTAGAAAGGGCTTTTTGATGTGTAGTAACTGTACAAAGCAGTCTGTGGATGAAAGGATGGGACACAGGAGGGACTGCGAGAGAAGCCAACAAATGGAGGGAGCGAAGCTTGAGGACCTGGTGGTCTGGGCCAGGTGTGACCTTAGATCTACGTCAGTTGCTGCTTGAGGGAGAAAAGGCTACAAAACTCCTAATATCAAAATATTCCCATGCCAGAAATGTACACTGAGACTAACAGACTAGGCTGGAGAGGCAAAGAGAAGCATTCACTAACAAACAGTGTTGTTTTTAAATATAAACTTTACATCTTCAATATAAACTGTGGAATAAATATTAAATAAACACTTCAGCTGGTTGAAAATAATAGTACAGGATACAGGCAAAGAAAATAAAGAGGATTCTTTGTGTTCACAGCAAAGGTCGGTAATGACCCAAAAAACCCAGCTGTGCTGAAATCTGAACTCAACATTTTGATTTAACTACAGTAGTTAAAAGAAACATAAAGCAATGCCTAACAGTATCTCACAGACTGTAATATGAAAAGAAAATGAGATTAAAAATTGGTTTGTGTTTCTAAAAGAATGGGACAACTCTAATTCCATTTGGTTTGTGTCTGTAAAAGAATGGAACACCTCAGATTCCATTTTTCACCATGAGAAAATGTTTGGAAGGTCAATTACTTGATTCAGATGGGGAGTAAGTCCTGATTTGTAAAAAAAAAAAAAAATAAAAAGAAAAATAAAGGAATTGAATTAAATTATGTTGAAAGTAAATTAAATCCTTTACAATGCATGAAGAATGGAAGGGGCTCGATCTGGAAGAGCACTGGTTCTTGGTAGAATCACTGGTTTCTTTATCACTATTTCATTAAATAGAAGATTTTCTTAATGCATCTCCCCAAACTGGACACACACATACATATGCACACACATATTTGTGCATAAATGTATATATACAGTCACACAGAGATATACATATGTATATATATAGGCTGCAGATCCCCCAACACGGGAGGATGCCAGTGGATCCCAAAAGGGCTTTGTTAAAGGATTTGGGAACTTGCCCTCAAAGCAATGCAGAGTCTGAGCTGCCCTTCCAAGCATGAGAGCCTGTGTGCCCTGTGTGCCCAGCTCCTGCCTGGCTGGGACCCCTGGGGTTGGGCACTGCTGCCCTGCAGTTCACCCAGCTGCCCCAGCCCAGAAAGTGGCTCATTTCCCATGCAGGCTGGAGTCAGAAGAACATTTGCACGAATCAAACAGGTGTCTGAATGGCCATCTTGAAAGGGGAGTCAGCCTGGATCCAGGCCAGCAGGCTCAGAACAGTTGTGTGTGTTTGATTTCTGGCTGCAGGGGGATGTGCTACCAGAGGCCACCGAACCAGCCAAGGCACCTGCCCTCTGTGCTGGGCATGGAACTGTCACTGGGACCCACCCCATGTCTGAGCTGGTGGGTCTGGGACAGATACAAACCTTTCCAGCTCTGAGTTGGAATCATGGCATGTGGAAGATCACAGCCAGGAGACCACCAGTGGGTGGTGCTGCCATGTCTGTGCATGTAAACTCACAGATGTTCACATTCACTTTTAAAGGCTTTTTGAACAGCTTTCACTTTACCATCTTGCATGTTTCCATGTGACCCAGCCCACTGCAGCCTCAGGCCTGGTACTGCCTGCAAGGGCTTGGATTGAGGCTTTACCCTGGGGAGGTGCTGGCAGGAGAAGGGATTTGCTCTGTGACCTTTGATGTAAGGCACAGCCCAGGATAAGCCGTTCTGGAGGGACACAGCACTGCCAAAACCCCCAGCTCTGTGTGGAGAGTGAGTCCAGTCAGGAGGATGAGTGTAATCTGCTGATTGTGGAGCTCAGATTTATGTCAGAAAGAAATGGCAGCTCTGTGCCTCAGGCAGGTCTTGCATAGGACAGCAAAGCCAGACCCAGAGAGTGTTGGGTTAATTAAGAAAATACCAGAGGAAAAAGTAGACAGGAGGTTTGAGAAGGAACCTACTGATGGTGTTCAACTGCTTCTCACAAAATCATTTTTGGGAGACAGAAATGATGGATTATCTGCTCCTCCTGCAAGTTGGCAGGATTTTTCTGTGAAAGGTAAATAGAAAAGGTGTTTGTGTGTTTGTGTGTGTCTGTGTGTGATGCATGGAAAATGATTATTAAATATATTTTTCTAAAGCTATGGGATTTATTTGAGTCAGGGCAGATTGCAGACCTTTTTCAAATGACTGTGATGGCAGATTTTTGGGAGGATGCAGGGGCGTGAAACAACAAATTCCTCATGGTTTTACACATCCTTCTGCATTAATAATGATTATACAGGCTTGCTCTTTGTTCTCAGGTCATTGATCTGGATAAATAGGAAATAAAAGAGGAGAAGCCTCTGCAGCACATGGTACCTGAAAAGAATTCCACTTGTGATCATTACCCAAAGGGCTGCCACTGGCTTTGGAGAGGGCTGAGTATCAACATCCCCAGGCCAATGTACCTAAAAAACTGACTTCTGCCAACCTGTGTGGTATTTTCCAGCTTTCAACCGACTATGTAGTCAACCATGTTGTGACTCAATGCTGTCTCCACCTCTATATCCACCATTAACTCAGGAAAAAAAAATCTAATTAGTTTTTGTTATAAAACCCACATTTTTCATTCTGCAAAATAACTCACTGGCCAATTACAGGCACTGCTAAAATACTTACACCTGCATCCTAATGCAAGAGTGGGGTAAAGGTTTCCCTCACTGCTTCACAAAACAGCAAAAATAATAAAAGGTCACCATAGCACTGATGGAGAACTGCCCTGGGAAAGGACACTGCAAATAATGTAATGTCAATATGCTCTGATACAAGAGGTTTGAATAGATGGGAGGTATTGAGGGAATCACAGATTGGATTTTAATACCACTCTGCTTTATCAGTGTGTGCTACAAATGTGCAGCGTCACACTGAGCCAAGGGGTTATGCTTTTGAAATATCACCACCTAAAGCTGCTTTTTAAAACAGGTATCTTTACATTAAATAAGTGACAGTTACTTTTGAGGGTTTATGTCTCTGACAGCATTCTGCCTTTGCAAGGAGGGTTGCTAAATGGAGGACAGACAGGTCTGTGGGGTGTGAGCTGGGAGCAGAGGCTGACTGTGTGTTATTAGAGACCCTCCTGGTGCAAACGAGCTCAGACAGAAGCTGAGGAACAGCTCTGGGGGTGGCTGTGATGCTACAAATTCACAAAATACTCTCCTCTTAAAACTTTGAAAGGCAGATGGATTCTGTCCTCTGCCTCTAGAGCTTGGTCCAGGACAGCTGCAGGTTCTCAGCATCTCTTAAGATCAAGGCCATGTTCCTTAATCAAATGGAGAGTGTCAGTGAGATGGTCTGTGCCCTGGTGGGAGCTTTGCCTTCAGTGTGAGCTGGACTAAGCCTGCTGGACTCATTCTCAGGGAATGGAAGGAAGGGAAAGTCCTGCCAGTGGGTTTTCTCCTGGATTAACCCCCTGGTGCTGACTGGGCAGCCACTGTCCAAAGAGATTTACTCTACACTGGGACACTGTAAATACGAACTAGAAAATGAGGCACCTACTTTTCCTCCTTCATGAAAGAAAAAACTTTTTCTGATATGATCCAGGTAACAATTTATGACACAAACTCTGATGTGAGAGGGGCTGTTTGTATTGTTTTTTTTTGAGCCCCTTCCAGGATTCTTTCACAGGATGGATTTCATAAGTGGTTCAAGTGAGGATTAAGACACAAAATGGTTTTGAAACAAAACTCATTGCCCCTGTGGACAGAAAAAAAATCCCCCAAACCAACTGAACAAAAGCAGTATTCCAAACAGTCCTTGCTGGAAAAAAAAAGTTGTCATCCAAATTAAATTGACTATACAAAATTAAACTCAATAGAGAGGGAATATTTGTGCCAGGTACTCTCAGATACAATTGCAGAGATATGATGTGAGTTGCAATATTGTGCAAAACGTGAGTCCTCATTATGATGGGCACTACCATATATAACCAATTTCATCATCCTTATCATCATCTTCATCTTCATCATCTTCATTAGCTGCTCTTACATGAATCTTCAGTTTCCCTTCTTTGTCTTTTTTTGTTGCTTCAGGCTCCTCTTCCAAATCATCCAACAATACAACAGATCCACCACTGCCAAAATCCCCTGAGGTTTCTTGTTCTTCTTCTGAAACAGGTGAGCAGGAAAGGTCATTTCCTCACAGAACACCAAATGCCACATTAATCACTATCCTTGTCATGCAAGCCACTCATTTGCAATGTTATTGTTTAGGTTAATTGGCTCAGCTATTCATGAAACAACCTTAACATTTCAATTAGCATTATGAACTGAGATAAATAGGTATCAATTGAAAAATCTATGTATAAGCTGGGATAAATATGTATTAATTGACTCTGAAAAATCTTCTTGCATAAAACACTCCCTATGCATTGTCATCGTCCTAGAGGCGTGACTGGAAAGTTCCAGATCATGTGTATGCAGGCCAGAAAACCATTATTACTTTCATTTCATCACAGCTCTGTAAGCCAGGCTAAAAAATCCAAAAAATGGTTTTATTTGAGTGCATAAACCTCACTCTGCAAATGTAGCTACTGAACCTAAGATCTGTGATGTGATTCTGAGCATCCTGGACCTTCTAGGTCTCTGCTCCTTCTCAAAAAAAGAAAGCAGCACTCACAACCATCCCTGAAGCACTCTGAAGGATTGTAGGTGACATATTCCTTGTCTAGGCACAACAGCTGATTGGTGATTTCACTTACCTACATAATATTGTCCTGTCAGAATTTCGTTGGGCTTGATTGCCAATGTATACAAGTTTACACGTTAATATTATATATATATATATATATATATATATAAAAAATATCTATTAAATATATTATTTTGTATACTCTGGAATGGACATCTAAGTTCCAGCAGAGTTCCAGAACAATATATTTAATAACAGTGCAGAGCAACCCCAGACCCTTAATCTCAATATCACTAACTGCACTTTCCAGGCTGTTGCAAAAACACCCTAACAGTGGCTATAGCCTGCTAACTTGTGCTGCACCCCTGCTTTCCAGAGCACCCATGAGGGGCCCATTTGTAATGTGAGTAGGAAAAGAGAGCAGCACTTTGAACCCTGGTACTGGTGTTTCCCTGCTGTCCCTTGTGTTATCATAGTCGGTGGCACAGCAATGGCAGGGCTCACAGCAGTGTTAATTCCCCTGCTGTCTGAGGAAAGCAGATCATTACTCACCACAGCTGACTGTGCCTTGCTTTCTGGAGCCAGCTATCTCATTCCCATACTTATCAACACACCAGCACTGCCCCGTGCTGCCATGGCACTGCGTGGCTTTGTAATAACCTTCTTCATTGCACCGGGGGATGAAAGCACCTGAATAAAATATAAGGTGTGCTCAGTAATGCAATCCTCTGCAGGAGCAAACACACAGAGAGGGTATTATGAACTTAGCACTTATATACATGAAGATCTTGACAATGCTGGCAAGGAAATACGTGTGATTATCTGGTGCTTGAAAGGGGGAAGAAATTATTTCTGGTTAAGTCTTTTCAGAAACCTTGGTCACAGTGTATAAATGTTTGTTTGTTTGTATCCAGCACACATAGAAGGGTGTCACACAGCTCTAGAGAGAGGTTCAGTCTGTCCCTGAATGATTGATACTCCCACAGAGCCTTTTCACATTTAACTCCTGGTTTGAAACTTTTCTTCCCAACTGGATTATTACCCCAAACTTCATTAGTTCTGCATTTCCCTCCATTTGCACTCCTTCAGTGTTTATCACGAGTCTTTCCACAACACTGTAATTATCCCTGGAAGGTATCTGCCATCTGCTTGCTATTCATACTAATCTCAGGCACATCCCCTGCCTTACTCAGAGTTCCCATGTATAAAAGAAGAAATAATGCACAGGCTTTACAGAGAGGGACAACAGGATTTGAATCTGTAAGCCTTCGAATTGGAAGCCAATTCACAATTCACTCACAATAAAACCAATATATTTCAGCCTTGTAGAGTGTGGTTCATTCTGGCTTCTGCAGAGAGGGAAACTCTCAGGAGAAACCTGTGTTATTGTTCCTACCATTTTCAGCAGATACAGCAAATGTACTTCAATATGAAAAGCCCTCTTGTCCTTTGAGATGAGTTAGCTTTATTCCCACTGGAGGTCAGTACATTCATTTTTCCCTTCTTTGTCAATTGCTTCCATTTGAAACATGGCATAAACACACCCTTGCCCCTAAAATTTCTTGTCTCAACTGATTTTTGAGAACGTGTTTTTCTCCTTTGTCAAAGATACCAATGATTTACTGGTGGTTCAGTAAAGTTTTTTAACTAGTTCCATGTGTAGCATCTATTCAGACAGCACATGAGTCAAAGGAGCCACTTCCACTCCATTTCTCACAGGAAGAAATGAATGAGAAGGTACTGCCCAAATGTCACCAGATTTCCTATACAAAGGACATAAAAGTGGAAGTCAGTCAGTCTCATGCACACAGAGAGCTCACAAAGTGAATCTGAATATCCAAACTCATTGCTCTGCAGATCTTGTCTAATGTTTGTTTGTATGCTGCTAATACAGGTCTGGGAGATGAGAAGAGAAACCTTTCAACATCTGCAGAAATCTTTGTATATCAGATCAGTTGTGGAGACCACATCCATGAGTGAGAGTACTTTAAATAATGTCAAAGCATCATCTTACAGCAGGGTTGCTAATAGGTAATCCCATTATGTTCATGTACAAATGTAAGCATGCCAGCGACTATCAAAGATTCACTTTTACTATTTATAAGACAATAGTTTTAATAACAAATAACCTTGGCAGGTTTTCATAAGTTAATGCTGAGTGTTCAAAACTTCATTTCAATATTGATTAGGAAAGATATTTTTTTCATTTTTATGCTCATGTCCTGTCTCTGATAAGCACTCCAGGTGTTTATCAAAGCATACACAACCTTGGGAAAAGTGCTCAGGTGCTGCCTTGGAGCTGGTGTAAATCAGCACAGCTGTACCCATGTCACTAAAGCTGCCCTTTCATATCTGATGAGCATCTGGCTCCAGGGCAGGATCAAAGTGGGAACTTTGGGGGCATTACAGGGTGAGCAGAAAACAGCTTCTGCATTTTAAACTGTCTGGTGCTTTCTCTTTTCTCAGGGCAATGCAACCTTTTCCTTCTTTGAAACAGGCCTTTTTGCATAGTTTCACTGTTTCTTGTAAGGCATGAAAATGTTCCATGTCACCTATAAAAGCTTTAAAAGATTTAAAAATAAATTATGGCCCAGGCTCACTGCCAACGTAACTGTGTGTGGAATAGATTCACACTTTGGGTCACACTGAAGAGTGGAAGGTACTTTTCCTTCTGCGTGGGAAATTCCTGCCAATTTGTATGTAACACTGGAGCTTTAAATATTTAGCTCTGCATACTAATGTCACAGTATTTGCCAACCATCAGAGGGAAGATACAGCATGTCCTCTCTGATGTGTCAGGTGCAGGTGATAATCTGGAGAGGATAGAGAGCTGCTGGGAACAAGTGTTGTACAATGCGGTGATTCCCCCTGTAAATTGTACACGTATCAGCCTGTCCTCGTTAGAAATCAGCTGGCTACAAGCTCTGCTGTCCTGGAGCATGGCACCCAGAGAGATCATTTGCTGGGTTTGGCATCAGGGAACATCTGGAGCTTTCCTCTCCAGAGGATCTTTCACAGGCAGTGCTTCCCCACAAGCCTGGACACCACAAAATGTGAGTCACTCCCCACAAAGTAGCCTCAAGCTACTGAATCCTGCCTCCCCATCTCCCTGTGTCCTGGGAAGGGTGTAATTATTCCACACAAACTAAATAGCACTGTTTAATCTTTATCCTCTTCATGGACCCAGACCTATACCTCCTTTTTTTTTTTTTTTTTTTTTTTTTTTTTTTTTTTTTTTTTTTTTTTTATTTCCTTATCTATATAATACTCCCCTACCTTAGAGAACGGGAGGAGAATAATTATATGCTGAAGATAGTGAAGCACACAGGTAAAAGCCAGTCAGAATTAAGTGCTAGCCAGCACACAGCTCCTGGTGTTAGCTGTTATATTAGCTGAATCCACAGGGTTGATGCTGGAGAAAACAGTGACGGGAGCAGAAATTTATTACTTTAGTGATGTGGGAGAAGCATTATCAGGCTGCACAGTTGTATGCTCTAAGAGTACAGTCTCTGAAGTTAATTGTACTCCAGATAAATCTGGTAGGAAAAGATGAATAGTGCTGTTTACTTTTTAATTCAGTCTCCTGGGATGCTAGACTTCATTTGAAAGCCTCCAAATTCAAATATCTAATGGCAATGGCTTTGAAGTACTTTGTTGCAACTGTCATGTGTTTTGAAAAAATATATAGGGAAGGAAATATCAAAAGTCATCATTTTTATCAATGGATACAAGTTCACAAAAACATTCTTCAGGCTACTGTCCATGCTACTGTAAGAGCTGTGTTCTCTATGTCAGGGTCAGAGGAGGAAAGAGAATAATTAAAGATTAGTTCCTCTGAAAATATTAATCTCTCTTTTCCAACTTTACCAATGCTACAAGTCATGTATAAGTTTGGGCTTCCATTTGAATAATTGTTCAGTCAGTGAAGAGAAAAGACAATGTTTTCTGCTGTATAAATAGCTCTGATATCAAATTAAAATCTCTCAGACAGGTGTCATTATGCAGAAGACTTTCAGGGTAGGTGAAGCAAAGAGTTCCTCTTTATATTATAATCTTCCAGCTTGTGGAACAACCTGTGCCTGACACCTTGATTTGTTGAGCTTCACCACTTTCATTCTTCTTCTATTTTTTTTTTTTTTAATACAGTTGACTAGAAGTTATTTGTGCTAAGGGACCGTTCTTACTGCTTTTACTTTGTCATTTTACTCCTGCTATTGTGATCAGATCCCAGTGACATGTGCTACAACCACCTGCATGTTGAACTACCTGCAACCCAGGCATCATTCTTCCCACACACCAGAATAAACTACTTATGTTTCAACCTAGATGACATTTATTGCACATAGAACGTAACAGCAAAGCACAAAATAAATATGGGATAGTCAAAGCTATTTATTAAGAACTGGGCTTCTTACTCTTTTAGGTGGCTTTGAAAATCATGACACCCATGAGACAGACTGTGACTTCCTCTGCCACAACATTCCTTTGAACACAAATGCAGAATATTTACTGAATAGAGCAACATACTCTGAGTGATCAATCCTCCCTTTGCTCCCACAGCTGTGAACAGCAGGAGCTGTAACTCTGAAACATCTTCATCTTCATGTGAACTTGCTATGAAAGGATGATGGATCTAAATCACAGTCCCTGTGGCCTTTAGGAATGTTTATTCTTAATTGAAACCAATGAATCCAGGTTGGGATTGTTCTCAAGGCACCTGAACCTTGAGTCCAAATGGCAGTGGCATGTGGGAATGGCAGGATTTGGCAGAGCTGTGTGCAGGCTCTGCTGCTGAGCGTGGAGGAGCACCAGGCTGTGAGCAGCACTGCAGCAGGGCTGACCCTGTGCACACCCTGGGCTGCAGCTGCTGCTGCTGGGGGAAGCTGACATGTTCTCCCTGGTGGGGCTGACAGCTGGGGCTGAGGTCAGCCATCCTCCTCCAGGGTGAAGTGCAGGGCTTGCTGTTAACAGGGACTTTCATCCCTCCTGCTGTGCCTCAGGGCTTGGGCTCTCTGTGTGTACAAATGTGCTGGGACACAAGTTCTGGTAAAACACCAGCACACAAATTCCAGGCTACATATCACTGGGTGATTTTAGGGTAGGGAATTAGTCACCTGAAATGTTTTCAGTTCAGCAACCTGATTTTTTAGCAATTAATTGGGAAAATGCCAGATGGGGATTTATTTAACCTGATTTTAGATATCCATCAGAGGAAAGCAAATCATGAATCAATTCAGGTTCCCAACAGGCATCAGAGAAAGGGACAGACATGACCACATCTTACAGCATGAAGCATCCTGCAGGCTGCCTAAAATGAGATGATATGAATTCCTGTTTTCATACACACAGAATATACTGAAATACTTTAAAGAGTGAACCCCAAGGAAAGCCTGCATTGCACTGTAACTGGAGGGAACAGGAATGCCATTGGCTGTGCACCTTCAGTCACCCCTCAAAAACAGGAGCCTTGAGTACCAAGCATCCTCCCAGTATTTACTCTGACCTGTGAGGTGAAGGCAGCAGTAAGCTCTGTGCAGACATTTCTGGAGAGCTGTAAATTAGTTCTGAACCCATTGCCATGCTGACACCTGTTCTGTGTGTTGCTATCTCATTATTTGTTTAATTTCATAGTGTCAGGCCTATGCTCGCTGCTGCATATTCCCGACTCAAAACATTAGTCTCTAATTGAAAAACCATTACTGCATATAAAGTTACAATAATCACAGAAGCTTTAATTAGTTGAGTAAATGAATAGCAAGTAATCGAACTTACCCAACAGACTCTTCCCTCTACTTAGCTTTTGAATTCTATTCATTTCATTCTGGCAAGGAAGACCTAAAATATAATGTATAAGAATCAGTTTCCAGATGGCACGGGACAGACTCTGTAATGACTGGCTTCACTGCTGACATGAAATGTAGGCTACTGTACACCTGGGACTGAGAGAAGCCCATATGCTGGTATTGTACTGCAAAACAAATTTATATCATTAGCTCCACTAATTAAAAAAAAAAAAAAAAAGGAAAAGGCTACAACACTGTAGTTGAGAGTAGTGTTTGGGGGCCATTTTAATTGTTAAACCATTCTACCTCTCTTTTCACCAAACTGACACCATGCCAGCTCTCTGATTTATGACTTGCTAATTGGCTAATTTCTGTGTTAATAAAAGAGTAAATTCTTGAGCTTCCTGTCAGCACACCAGTTTATTTCTAGACTGTGTGTACTAACACTTACTACTTCTGTTTGTTTTAATGATCAAGGGATGTTAATAAAGTTCATCTGTGACATTAAACACGGTTCCACAATGCCCTTCACACTAGTGCTGGGGAAAAGGGCTTTTTAACACACCTGCCTGCCAAAGCCCAATCTCTGCAGGCAGGCCCTGACACACGGGGAGAACCCAAGAACTCCTGTTAGTATTGCAAATGGCACAGCTCACCGCCCGGCTTCTGGAAACAATAGCACCACTCGTTGTTGGAAAGCTTCCCGTCTTTGAAGGAGTCGCAGGAGTTGAAGAGTGGCTTGACACACGGCTCATATTTATCCAGATAAATGGCACTGATCTCCGAGGGATCCAGCAGCAGGTCATAGTTCATGTCAAGTTTGTTGAACATCCAGCCTAAGGAGTCCTTACAGATTGGAAGGATGCTGGTGTCAAATCCTGTAAGAAGACAGGCAAACATTCCCCAGCTGAACCCCGGCCTGCCCCCGGCACAGGAACCACTGCTAAGGTGAAGCCTTGCCAACTTTTCTTTTTTTGGCTGGACTCTGAACACTGAGCTCAACTGCCCAAAGCAGAACAAAATCCTAAGGCTGAACTGATTATGTAAAGCTTAAAGCCCAAGCACAGCTACAAACTCGAGCACTACTCACACTTTGTGGGAGCTGTGGGGTGGAGAGGGCTGAGATTCAGAACTGGTTTCTGCAATTCATAGTTATTTCTACTCAAAAAATTCTTCCTTGCTTTCTTTTTTCTCAGTCCTCAGTCCAAGTGAGTTGGCCTGCTTCCAGGAAACTGAAATGTGATGAGAAAAGGCTGCATCCACCATATTTTCAAACTAGACTAAATCTGAATGCAATTTAAATCCTGTTTCCCAGACTCATCTCTAGTTGCCTGATCAAAT
Source organism: Zosterops lateralis (assembly GCF_965231275.1). Taxonomy (NCBI): domain Eukaryota; kingdom Metazoa; phylum Chordata; class Aves; order Passeriformes; family Zosteropidae; genus Zosterops; species Zosterops lateralis. The sequence continues at coordinate 10,278,619 of NC_139774.1, read as the reverse complement.
TCTTTCCTGCTGTGCTCTCACCTTCTACCTCTCATCCTTGCCTTTCACTCTTCAAAGGCCTGTCTGTGTGGTTTGTGACAACAAACTGCTTTGATCTGGACTGTGAGCTGTCTGGGGGAGGCTGGGGGAGAGAGGAGGTGATGTGTCTGGTCCTTACACCACTCTGAGGGAGGGCACTGCTTCAGCTGGAGCTGCTCAGAGCTGCCCATGCTCTTGTATGCTGTACCAGCACCACTCCTTCCTGCAGCCTCCAGGACTCTGCAGCAGTACAGGATTCTGCTTTTCCAGAGCTTTGGCAAACCATCACCATCATTCATTTTAATAGCCCAGATTCTTCAAAGACTGCTGCAGCAGCAGTGGTTATCACAGAAAGCCCAAGTCATGCATATAGATCCCTACTGTGTATATGAGATACACCTTCCAGGATCCTGCAGTCTCCAGAAAAACAGTGGCATGGGGCACTATAAATCCACACTATCATGGTATTTGTTCAATGCTTAGACTAAATTCCAAGTTATCTTACAATGTAAGGAAGTATATTTGTAATACAGAGAAAATAAATCTGATAATAAGGGTATCGGTTTCAACCAGGACTCAGAAACATGAATCCATTGGTTGAGGATTTGCAGGGACAGAGGGCTCCTGGTACCCCAGGCCTCTGGTGCTCACACTGCTCCAGCTGTGAGCAGTAATGTGCCTGTGCATTGCTCATTCTGCTCTGGGCCACATAGAGAAGCCTGATGAGCTTTTTCTTTTGGCTGCAACTTCCACTGAAAGAGGTTAAGCTTAGCTTTATTTGCTGTAGGTGTCCCTTTATTTGCTGCATGATGCTGCTTTGTTGAAGTGAAAGCTGAGATGCTGCTGGAATCATGCTGACAGTTTGTCTAAGCTCTGCAGCCTACCTGCTATTTTAGGCATTAATCCAAAGGAGAGCAGAGCTTTTTGCTGGAAGCTGTGTTTTTTGTATGCAGCTGTGGCTGAAGGTTGTCAGTGACACAGAGGGACAATCAGAAGGGTTAACTAATGGGAAGGTTTGTGTCATTCATAAAACATGTTTCTCTAAGGAAGGAAGAAGGTAACACCATTTCCTCAGGGCTAGAGGCAGCTCAGGCAGGGAAGAGAGAAATCATGCTGAACATTTCATCACATTTTTATGCTGTTATCTCCCATAACATTATCTAATCATGTTTGAGCACAGTGAAAAAGAACAAGGCCATGTGAATAGATGTAGGGGGGAGCTGCTTGCCTTGCTGAAGCAATTAGAAATATTGACTTCAATTATTTAAGTCATCTGAAGAAGGCAAGCAGGATTTGGTCACTGTGCAATCTTTTGTCAAGTGAAAGGATTTAAGATTCCTCACCTTTGCCTTTACGGAGCAATAGGAGCAGGGCACACAGTCCTGCCCTGTGCAGGTGTATGGTGCCAGATTCTCCACCCCAGGGCAGGTTAAAAGTAGTCAAACAGACAGGGGTGGATCATCCAACTGCATGGTGGAGCTGGGATCAGCTCCAGCTATCCCAGTTTAAGTTTTCAAGAGCAAAAGGGTTAGTTTCCAATGTCTGCTCTTTTTCTGCAGAGATGCTCTTCCTGGCAATGGACTTTACACACCATGGTGTCACTTACTGCTGCAAAAGATGAGTAACTGCGAGGTGTGTTGTATGATCAGCTGAGTATGGTATGTGTTGCCCAGCCCCAAAGGGTTTCTAAAGGTCATCTCTTAACTGGCAGGGATCAAAGCAGGGAGGAGGAGATCCTGGTATGAACTTCCCCCTGACAGTGCCTGGAGATGATTTCTGAGTCTTGTTTCCCTCCCTCCAGGAAATCTCCACCTGTGTGTGCAATGAGGATACACCACCAGCCTGCCCTCAGCACGGATCTGAGTGAGCAAATCACCAGTAGTGACTGCTGTGGGTACAGGGCTGCTCTGTGGCACACCATCAGGGCTTGGTGGGAGATACAGCTGGGAAAGGTCACTTGAGAAGACACTTAATTACATCAGTTGAAGAGGTTTTGATTATAATTTCTTATAAATAAGGGAGCTTTCACTCTTGTGACCAGAGTTCCAGATTATATTTATTAAGAGGTAGGTTTACTAAACAGTGCTGAATTATCAGACAATGTGATCTGGAAGTCTTGAAATACTGAAGTGGTAGGTGTGACAGAAAGTCCTGAGCTGGATGGTTATTATCAGTGGAAAGTTAATTCTTTAATTGTCCCCCAATTGAAGGTAAAGTAACTCCACTTGATATTGTCTTTTGGTAAAAGGTGTTGCCCATAAATCACGTTTTGCAACATTGCATCTGCAGCCCAAGTCCAACAATCCTGGATGCTCTCAGCACCCAGCACCAGGAGTGAAAGCCAAATGTACCCTCAGGGTGCAACACAGGCTCTGTCTCATGGCATAACCAGGGCAGCTGATGGGAAGTGGCTTTTGGAGCTCACTTACCTGCACTGGGAGGTCACTGCTCCCACCAGCCTGGTGAGACCAAGTGATATTGAACAAATTAACTTCTTTTTAGAGTCTTTTGATGTACTTATCTACAAATATGATGCAATTTTCTGGATTAAATAAATCATACACTGTAATTCTGTTAAGAATTCAGTGCTTGGTTAACAGACTGGATTTCCAGCACAAGAGACCCAGAATAAGCAACCTCAGTGAGAACTTTTCTGCATCTGTCTGTTCATCAGTGCAGGGCTGAGTGCCTTTGGTGAGAAGCAGGAGAATGGTGCAGGCTCCACATCCCTCTTGGCTCCTTGGCAGAGGCTGCCAACACAGATGCCAATTAATGTCAGCTGAGGTGGTGGCTGCTCTCATTTGGACACCTGCTCACAAGGACCTGGACTGAGCCCATCATGTTCCTCTTTCCAACTGACAGCTGTTCAGCATCCTGACAACTTTCATTCACTACAGAGCTGGAAGGAAATCAAGCTGGTGACCTACATGTAAAAGTCTCTCATCCCATTAACACATAAAACACTCCACCTCCTCTGAATTAAAATGGAATTAAATTTAAAGGAGTTTTTAGGTGAAAATCCTTATTAAAAATAAACACACTTTCTGGCATGAAAAAATTATTTTCCCCCTTCAAGAGCTGACTTATATGAGCCATTTTTATTTTATTAAAGTATACTACAATTAAATTAACAGGGGTATAATTAACCTAATTTCCCCCATCTCTTAAAATAAAAGAAGGAGGGGAAGAAATGTTCTCCAGAAAAAATCCTTTAATTGCATAGATCTCTGGTAAAAGAAAAACAACACCCACTCCAACCAAGGAGACTCTCTGGATATAATACGGGGATGTTATGAATTATCAACAGGCTCAGGAGCAATTTGAATCTGATCTTTCTACCTAATTAGTTTTATTATTTCCCTATGTCAAAGTATGTCCCTGAGTTTCTTACATCATTTATCGAGGAGATTTTAATTGCACAAAGCTTCCAGAAGACAAAGTGCCTGGCCCACAGTGCTTTGCTGGGATCAGAGAGCTCAGGGAAGGAAGGTTTGAAATCTCAGCACAATGATCTCCCTTATCCTTTTCCTTTCAAGAGAGTTACAAAGAAAACAAAAAGGAGTGTACTTTTTTTTCTTCACCTGGGGGTGAACATAATACGCTCAAAATGCTTATTTACACTCACACTAACATCTTGAAAAATGAATGCAGCATAGAGAAATCTCTGCTGGAAGACTTTCTCCAGCCAGCCGATGTGTCCGAGGCATCGCAGTCGTGGCATCCCACCATCTGCTCCTTTTACTGCCATGGGGGCACATCCAGAATGGATCACTTTGAGGATGTTCATGCCTTTTCAAACTCTGCAGGCACAACCAAACCAGCTCAGTTTAATGAAGTGCTGTGTGTGGTGAGGAGGGTAACACATGCAGAGTCATAGAAAGGGCGATGTGTACATCAGAGTGAATTTCCAGAGCTGTGCCTGTCCTGTTTGCCAGGATTCACAGGCATTCTTTTCTACAGCTTGGGTATGTGAACTTTGCTTTGAATTCTGAGCCCTGTTTAAGGTGTCTTTCATTTTTACGAATGTTTGAACTTGGAGAGAGCCAAACACTGCTGTCCTCACCCTGTGAGTATTTTCAGTGGCACCAGAGAGAACGTGAGCTGCAGCATTTGGCACATGCAGATTAATTCATGAATGCTGTTGCAAAACCTCAGAAAGAAAAAACAAGCCCAAGTTTTGTGGAATTCAAAAATGGCTTAGGCATCTAAATTCATAAAGTTTCTTTTTTTTTTTTTTTTTTTTTTTTAACTGATTTAGAAGAAAATAAGAGAATGTGCCAAACTAAGTCAACAGTCTAAAAATGAACATTGTTGAGACCAAGTGTTTAAGATCATCAGGCAGCCTTTCAAATAAAAGCTGCCAGGAATCAAACTAAGCTAAAAAGAGATAACAGCTCCTCCGTGAATCAGAGCAAACACTGCAGAATTATCAGGAATGTTTTTCTCACTGAAATTGCTTAAGAAAAAAGAAAAAAAAAAAAAAAAGAAAAAGACTCAACACCTTTAGGATTGTATTTGGTCTTTGGCCTCTGGCAAGGTCATCATGAGGATGTCAAGAATCATCTGCATGAAAACATCCTTTTGACAAACTGATAAAATGAGATTTCCTGTGATTCTGGGTCTAAAGGACTTCAAACAAAGTTTAAAGCCTCTAAGGCTTTCTGTCGTGGGGTTTGAAAGGAATTCACATCTGGAAGCCATGATTAGCTGTACATCCATCCAGTTGCTTTTTGCACTGTGGTTCAGATCCTCTGCATGAGAATATCTTTTTCTGGAGCACTGTTTCAGAAATAAGTAGGACATATGGTTTTAAAGATACTGACTTTGTTGTAAATACTATGCAAAATAAGGGGACACATGAAAAAAGATCATTTACACAGAACACGACTTGTTTCACCACAGTCTTAAGATCCGTGGTGAAATGATTGGGTTTGACTACAGTTTTGAGCAATATAACCTGTGGTATATTGTCTCTTTAGGAAGAGGGAATCTGTTGCTATCCCAGCTCAGATGTAGCACAAAAGAGAGGGGCTGTGGAGACCTGAAGCAACAGCAAATGCCCACCCTGACGTGCTGGGTCTGCCCTAGTGCCCCTGTAGCCTCTGTGGTGTCACCCTACAGGGACAGCAGGTGAAAAGAGCCATAAAAATAGCAGCTGACTGGACCCTTCAAATTCTGGCTTTGGATCCTGGCTTTAGACAGCTCATCCCAGAGAATCAGTGAAGTGACAGGGAGGCACACACCTCAACTAAACTTGTGCATCCTACTTTGCAGCCCAAGGGCCCACATGTTTTGGGACATACTGTTTAAAAGAATTAATGAGTCCTTACAGAAAGTGAATTTGCATCTGCTCTCTGATGAGCATGACCTCTTTTAATGCTGTTATCTGAGTATTTCCCCTCCCTGGTGGCTAAATGACATCAAAATCAGTCATGTTGGCTTAACCCACAGAGAGTAAATGTCCTCTAGACTGTTCATTTTCTTCCTTTCTTAAAAAAAAAAATGCATCAAAGGAGGCAAAGCTGGTGTTATTAAACATGTAGGACACAATGGGCTCCAGCTTTCTCGACCATTTAACTCTTCTAGCTCCACAGCTCAAATGTGGATGTTATAACTATTCTTTCCCTTACATAAACTGTTAGCAGGAAATTTTGAAGTAAAATATAAGTGAGTTTTTTCCCAACATTGGCATAACATCGACTATGCTTGTATGCCGTATTTTCATCTTGTACCACTGACATTGTGTCAGAAAATGCTTGGCCATAGAACTGGTGGCCAAGCAGAGACCAGAGTCCAGCCCTGAGAAATGATTTGGATGCAGCCACATTGAATTGGAGGGTGATGGAATTTAACTGTACAGACACAAACTACACCATCTTAATTAACCCCAGCGCTTGAGAAAAGCCCCTGAGCAGTTTCTGTCACTCCACCAGAGGTGATCTCCATGGCCTTCAGACAGTTACTTGCCTGATTAACTTGTGAAGGTCTCTCTGACTGTCAGTTTTTAGAGCAGTTTGGGCCAGAGAGAGGACAGAAGGGCTGCAGCTCCTTCAGAAAACAGCATTAATTTGCAGGATCAGGTCTAAGGTCACTGAGACCTGCCTGACAGGATGCTGCAGCACCAGCAGCTGCGCTCAGTTCAATTCTCTCAGGCTGGGAAGCTCCCACAACACCCAATGCTCAGGGGGAAAAGGGGTTTTCTTACTGCCTTGTGCCGTCTCCGAGCTGGTGGGTTTGATGACACGATTCGCATCCTCGTGAAGGGCACCGAACCAGTCTTTTAGCCTCGAGGCCAGATTCCTCAGCTCTTTGTCTGTGCAAGCTAGGAAAGAACAAAGCATCACACTGAGTCAGGAGCACCAGGGAAAAGCCTCTCCTCCCCAGAGAGTCTATTAGAAAAATCCTGTTTATGGTTGTAAAGTTCTCCTCATTAAGAGCGCTGAAGGAAAAAGAGAAGGTCAGGGAAAAGGATGCAAGCTAAAAAGAAAATGTAAGTCATTATGAATTATAAGTTGTACTCAAGTACTTCCTTGGAAGCTGACACGGTTGGTGATGGAAGAAGTGCCAGGCAGAGCTCCCTGCTGCTTGGCAATTAGAGCTATGTGGGTATTTAACTTCAATGTTTTCACCTTTTAGGATTTCAGAGAAAAATATCACTCAAATAGATGGAAAGGAGGGACATCCTTGCGTAGACATGCTACTTGAAAATGATGCTCGAGATAATTTATAACCACATTCGGCTTGGTATAAGGCCATTATCACCGTAATAGAAAATATATATACTTATTATATACAGAAAAAATTGTTATGTTGCTCTAGTTCTATTGCAAGTGAGACTCTACCACCTCTGAAGGTTGTCAATTCCATTTTGTTACCTAGGTAAAACATCTATTCTCTTGTAAATTTTACTGAGAAGTATCTAATTTCCCCAGAAATTTCTGCCAAGAGATTAATGTCCAGATGAGGAAATATTTTTAGGGAAGAAAGCTGCATTAGCCACGAGTTTCTGTCAAAAAAAAATATTCTTATTTCTGTATCATGTTTAGTGCTTAAAATGCACATGCTCAGGCAATTTTATTATGCCTGCTGTGCACTCATTCTACATTTTTAAATGACATTTCTTGAAATACAGAGCAAGATTTTATGCCACAAAGGCAGACATCCTCCACAGTCACAATAAGTCTTCTCCATCTCACTGCAAATTATAATATTCCTCCTTCCACCTTACTGAAGAACAACTGAGTCCCACAGCTCTCCCAAGTTAAACTCACTGCTCCAATGACAAGGAACTTGAGGATTTGTTTGTTCTCACACTTTAGTTTGGGACAGGAATAACTTTGAAGTTAAAAATAGAAATTATAGCCTTTTCTAAATTTGATGGGGGAGAAAAAGACCTTCCCATTTTTTTTTCCTGTAACACTGAAAGAGTTTGATAAATTTTCCTATGAAAGATAAAAATATGAATTATCCCTCTAAAGCTGAGTCTAGGTAAGGAAAAATCAGGTCTTAAACAAAACATCCCATCAATGTAAAACAATTGGAAGACAATGCAATACCAATTGTAAAGTGGCCTGCCTTGCTGAAAAAGCTTTATTTTCTCACTTGAATTAAGATTACATTCTACTCATGATAAACTATCTTATCTTTCCAAGTTGGGTGAAATAAAAAGAGGATACATTCATCCAAGAAATGAGTAATACAGTTTTATTGTGCAAACCTGATACTAAATAATCATTGTGACAAATGTCACCTTTAGGAGGGCAAGGGTGGAACTCTGGACTACAAACATCCATTCCTGTGCCTTCCTACCCCCTCACTGTGCCTTCTGGACAGGTACACTGAGCTTCAAAGATAGTCAAGGCCCAGGAAAAAGAAATAATAATAAAGAAAATACCTTCTAGAGCCATTTTACTGATTCAGATTTGTGTGCTTCCAAACACAAAGCCAACCCCAGACACCAAAGCAACTCAAAGTGAGCCAAATGCTTTGAGGGACACTAAATTTCCTCCCAAATTCATCCTGTTTGTAGGGCAGGAACAAGGAGTACACTCACCTCCTCTCCCAGCCTCAGCAGCCTGCAGGATGCACTCCCCAGGGCCAAATAAAGCCTCTAAAATAAATCTCACCAATTGGTCATTTGGTGTAAACTGCATTGACTGGGGTAATTGGAATCCATGCTTTTAAATTGCAATACAAACCAGGATTGAATGCACAGCATAGGTGGGACAGAAGTAATTAATTAATGGTAAACAGAAGTAATTAATGGTAAATCAGACTTGAAACAACTCCTCTCTACAACTGAGCCAATCAAACATGTCAGAGTGTAAAATGCCATTTGTAATAAAGCCATTACAGTTTTCTCATGTCTGTAACTTCAGCCATGTGGAGAAAAAGGTTTTTTTGGAGGGCAGTGTTTGGGAGTGGCCCCTGGGTGAATTTATTGCTCTTGTGTTTGCTGACCACAAACCCTGCAGATTTCCTTCGGAATTTGATCTGAGGCATGATTGACAGTAAGCCCAGAACTGGAGTCTTCTGCATTCTGGATAGTTTTTCTGTGAATAACTGAGATATTCCTTAAGTATGCTGCTATCCTTAAGGATGATTCCACAGTGAGCATGATGCTGAGGTTCTCTCTTAGGACTGCAGTCTTTCTTCACTGGAATAAATGCTGTTTCCTGAGTCAAACAGGAGCCAACTTTGCTATTAATATGAAGTGAATAATTAATTTCTGGACAAGACTTCAAAAATTTAATTCAAAGTTCTGTTAAATTCCTATTCAACTATTTAATGCCCTCAATCTTACTTTCTCCTGCACATTAAAATAGAGGAAGTATCCTTTTATTTTGCATTTCTTGTATTAAATTTTATTTTAATGCTACCATACCAGGTTAAAAACATCCTGCCTTTCTACCCAATGCAACTGCATTCCATTTTTATTTATTTCATCTGAACATTATCAGAGGCATATAATCATTCTGAATGTGTTTGGTTTAGGGCACATTTGGAGCACTTCAAAGTGGACTGACATTCAGAGGGCAGGAGCCTCATACAAACAAAGTCAGTGCTCTGGCATCCAGGAACCAGAGCACTCAATGTTTTATTTTTGGTGGTAGGGCCCATTAGTTGTATATCAAACAATTAGAAAGCACAGCTCTGAGGAGCCCCTCATCTGAGATCCTTATATATAAATTTACATTAGTAGAAGTTATAAAGCATTTTTAAGAACCCTCTTCATGAAAAGTGCAGTGCAAATGCACCTCTTCACTATTAATAGAAGTTTCCAGTCACATTTCTGAGATGAGAAGAACAGGGCTGTAGGAGGAATGGATGTGATAATGGGTCTCTTGCTATTTGAAGATTTATAAGGAGAGAACACCGCGGTTGCAAACAATATGGATATTGACATGACTTGAAGCACTGATTTAAAACTCGAGGCTGAAGAGAATCACCAAGGGAGGAACCTCTCCACAGCCCCTCTCCTGCAACTGAAATCTGTCCAGTAACTGTCAACAACCATTTAAAGCCGTGAAACAGACCCATGTGCAACCATATGTAAATAGCCATTTTCACTGGTGTGTATCTTCTCCAAGGTAAGAGACCCTGGCTCCAATTCATTTCCTGCACTTTTTAAAGAGAAAACAACCCACAGTTCTTTACCTTCGCTATTTTATTGATGCCAACAAAGGATCTGCTTCAGCAGCCAGCTGATACCAGATCATCCTGTAACATTAATTCCTGGATCCTTCCCTGCTGATGGCTTTGATGATTTGCTCACAGCCCACTCTGAGAGAAGCAAGTGGGATGGAGAAGCAGGCTAGGTAACAAACACCTAGCTCACCAAGCTGACCCCAGAGCACAGCCCCTGCCCCTGAGGTGGCAGAGGGACCTCGAGCAGGGTCAAGATCTGTCCCTGCTCTGGGTCTCAGCAATGAGAACGCAGGGGGAGGAGGATGTGAGAGCTGCTGGACCCAACAACATCCTCAGATCTGCATCTGCTGATGTGACAAATTATCCTGCAGAAGTGATTTATTAACAAGCACCTAAAGTGCAGATTTATTCCCAAGGGTGAAGCACTTGGCCCAGCAGTTATTTATTCCTCACAAACTGAAAGCACTGTTGCTAAATACCTATTTTCACCAAGCAGAAAGCATTAATCTGACCTAATGGAAAGCCATTAGCATGCTGTAAAGGCTCAGGCTTTTATGGGCCTGCTTTTGTTAGGGACTTTTGCAGCTCTACAGATACTAATCTATATACATCGGTGGTGAAAATTAGCAGTATAATATTTAATTTCACTCTTTCAGATAGGGACTTTCAACAGTACTTAGTGATAGAAATCAACATTAAAACTGAACTTACTGTAGATGTATAAGATTAAATCAATACTGAATCACATCCCATTTTTACTCCAGCCTAGCACAGAAACATTGTAAAATCTCCATCCACTAACAAAATAAAAAACCCCAAGCCTCACAACTCCTACTGCAGTGAATTCCCTAAACAAAACTTAATTCTTAGGAAGCACACTCCTGCAGGACCATGGAAGTGTCTCCCCTGCTACTGGAATATTCTGGCAAACAAGAAGTCCATATTGCCCAGGAACAAGTTACAGTGACATGTTACACTATTTCCCAATAAGCAAAGAATGCAACCAGGTTCACAGAATATGTGCAAGAGGTTTTGTGTCATTTGACTTCCCTGTCATCTCCTTGGCATCTGTTTGTTGCTTTCTCACTCCTCCTGTTCTTATTCTAAAAATAATTCTTACAAATAGTACTACATTCCTACCAATTACATGAGGAGAGATTGTTTCTTTGGGTTCATATTATTGTTACATAATACTAATTAGTCTCTCAGGTGAAGATTGATGAGCCCTGATTGCCAAAAGGATGCACCTCTGAGAAGTGGAACAGCTTCAACGGTTTCTATACTGCAGAAGGAAAGAAACTGCAAGTGCTGAGAAATAACAAAAAGGAAAAAAAAATGTTGGCGCTTTAAAAAAAATGCATATTTAGTTACTGAGGTTAGTGTTCTTCTCATGCAAATTAAATATTCAGCTTAGAGATATGACACTACTTTTTAATGACCTGCTTAAGGATGTAATTGTGCTGCCATGGACCAGAATCAATGGGTTGTGGTCGAGGTGACCAGCCACAAAATGTAAATAACAAAAAGAAACCTTTGCAAGAGAGCCCATGGATTGAGATGCTTTTTATTCCCTGAGCAACAAGAGATAGTGGATGTATTACTGGAATCCAGCCCTGCCTGCTGCTGGCTCACAAGCAGAAAGCTGCTCTGTTGGTGGCACATGTGAGTGGTAACACACGGTCCAGTCATTTGTCCTGTGAGCCTGGAGGACAAGTCCATTTAGCTTTGATTAAAATGTGATATAGCACAAACTTAAATGGCATTGCCCAATAGTGATCTATTCCTCCAGTTAGAAGTAGGACAGGCATTATTTCAGCAATTCAGAAGGGAAAAAAACCTCTCATTTTTGTATTTTTGAAGACTAACTCAACAAAATTATGTGGCAAAACATATTTAAAACAATGTGGCAACACTTCTTAAAAAGGTTTGACATAAATATACCTTAGCATGGAGGCTGACAGGAGATCTTCTGTTCCAAGTACTAATTTTTATATTATCTTTGTATTTGGCAGGCTTTGTAAAAAGAAAATGCAATTTTAACCATGCTTTCTCTGACAAACATCATGACATTTTCTTGTAGGGAAGTCACCATCTTATTTCACCCTGCTATAATTGTGTCCACATGTGTGCAGATTATTAAAACAGGCAGTGAAAAAAAATGTAGCATCTTTTGGTCTCCCAGAAATGCAAAATAGTGCTCCAAACACTGCTGCAGAAGCTGGTTTGAAAGCAAGCATCAAGATAAATTCAGGGTTATGTTAACCTTCCCCTTCCAATCCAACTACACACAACATATAAACCTACACACATCTGGGTGAATTGCAGATTGACTCCCAAGTGTTTTATATGTGATATTCTGGTGATGCAACTCAGGTGATAATTGCCTTCACAAATATTTCACTGTTCGTGGTTGGAAGGAGTAATGCTCTAATTTGCTCTTTTCATTGAGGCTCCAGGCAACTTCTTATAACAATAAAATATAAAGTATTATGCCAATAATTTTATGGAGTAGAAAGGAATGGATTGTTTGCTGTTATTATAAGGAAAGGTAGCGCATTCCAAACATGCCTTACTGATCCAATCAATGAACAGCTCACATGTAAAATTGCCCCTGTAGTCACCAACACTTCATGACAACGCTCTGTGTGGATATATTTGTCTAACTGCATTTTTTGGCACTCACTGGCTATTCTTCCCCAGCGTTGACACCTTTGCTGATAACCACCTCTGATCCTTCTGTCACTTGTTTTGCCTTGTCTTATACATACAGCAGCACACGCCAAGATCCTGCAGTTCAGACTTTGAGATGATTACAGGAGCAGCCGAGTTATTGGGAAGATGAAATAGGCTTTGATCTGAAGCTTCTTTAAAATGGCACATTTAAAACACAAAGCTCAGCTGGAAGTGTGTGAAGGAAGATTGAGAGCTTACAAAGCTCCCTCGCCAGCGCTGGAGGCAAAGTGTACATCTGCTTTCCTAGTACTTACTGCTACTTCCTTTTGTGCTCACATTAATTGTGAAACCCTGGAAAGTTCATCTGTGCCAGGTGATTAAGAAGCCTGGAGTTTTATTTTAAATACATCCCCACTCTAATGATGGTGGGGGACTGTCAGAGGCAGGCAGGAAGCTTGTGGGAGTAACGTCCCTTGTGACATTCTGGCCATGTCAGGTACTAATTAAAATGTTATCTCCTGCATGGTTCTTAGCCTCCCAAAATTCATTTGCCAGCTCACTCTAATGCCTCTCATTCAATTCTTTCATAACACCTGAAAGGTTGGAATAGAGTTACATCAATTGAAAACTAAAGCAGAGCAAATAAAAATGTCTGACTGAGTGGACTTTTCCAACAATTCATGCAGCACTCTGGATAGAAAATGGCTTTATAGAGTCATCATCTACTTTCTTGCCTTCCTTCTCCCCTCTCTCCCTCTCTCTGTTTTTTACTCTGTGAACAGATGTCCACAGCAGATCTCAGAGAAGAGACTCCAGCAGGCTTTAGCCACGGCCTGTCCAGCACTGACCAATCTTTGCAGGAGGGCTGAGGTCTCAGAAAAACTGACCACTGCTCTGAGTTTAAAGCAGTGTTTAAAGTAAACACACATCTCACAGCCCATGGGGGGTTTTCACAGATATTTGACTTTGCTGCCGACAGCTCAGCAGATATTGCACTCTAAGGCACTGGGAATAACAAATAAGCAAAGCTGGAAGAATAATTAGGAGTAGAAACAAAACTCACTGTGGTTAAAGTGAAGGATTTGTGGGACAGTTGTTTTTAGACAGAGTATAGGCTACTATAGTGTGTGTATTTGGGCTTCAAATGGAATTGTTTCCCACAGACCTTCCAAAGCCACAGTTGAAAATGATAGAGACAACCTGCTGAACTTCATATCCAGGAGCCTGTTTTGCTCCACTTGCTGCAGAAAGAGAAATTTAGAGTCTGATCTTCAACAAGAATGTTCTGAGTTATAGTCGTTGTAAATAACTTGAGCTGGTGATGTTAAGGGCAGCTGCTACTTTCCATAAAGAAAATGGCTTTAAGCTGGAAAGAGCAAAATTATTTTCAGGAAGTAAAATTAGCAATTTGACAGTATTTGAGAAGAAATGGGCAGATCTATTTATGTCTAATTGGAGCACGAAAGCAACAGTCAAGAATAAAAATGAAAAGACTATAAATAGGAGAAAAAGTGAAAACAGAGGGTGATTTCACAGAATGCCTATGTTCAGCATAAGCACATGCACCACTTCTCAAAAAGAAGTTGAAAATATTACTATATATGAAATGAGCTGTAAGACATCTCTAATTTTTATAGTTCCTTGTGCAGTCACCGATAGACCTAAACTGAATTAGGAAAAAACTCAATGGCAGTAGATAATTTTTGTAAACTGTCATAAGGAAGAGAGATAGTCATTATTATTTGATACCATTCTTTTAAAACACATGGAGGTTGTTCATGGGATAAAACTACCTTTACACAATTATGTTCTTCTGACACTACTCCATCTCTCTAAGTTTGTTCAAACCTAAAATTAAGGAGCTCCCAGTTAGTCACTGGGTTTGTTTTTTTTTTCTTTGCTTTAATGTGAAAAGTTTTTATTTTTATGAGCAGCAAGATCCAAATGCCAGTGTGTGCTGGACATGCTTTGTTTTGGAGGTAATGTTTGGGCTCTCCACCCTCACAGTAATGATCATTGCTCTACCTGAAGAAAAGAACTGCAGAATACTGTACAGAAAGGCAAAGGCAGGACTCTCACTGTGCAGCCTGAGTGGGTCTAGCTTAGGGCATTTCCAGAGTGACAGTGAGCAATAGGACTGATCTGCTTTCTCACAGCAAAAAAAATCCCACATTCTTCCAGGAATCCCTGCCAGGGTATCAGATACTGCCTAAAACCTGCAGAGAGGCCCAGGAACTGATTGCAAAGACTCCTTCTTCCAGGAACTGGTGCTCTATCAGACAGAAAAAAGAGGGAAACAATTGAGTAGATTCACTTAATTTTTATTAGAGCCCACCATCCTTATTCTCTTCCTGAGGGACCCTTGAAAAGCGACAGATAAATCCAATTTGCCCGTGCTTGAGCAGGATGGAGAGAGAGATACTCGTGAGTCAGCATATGCCAGCAGAAGCTGGTTTTCCCCCTCATTAACTTTTTTGCACATCAGCTGATTTTTACTTTATACTGAGTGTATCCCTGTGCTTATTTTCTCTGTTCCCTACAGAATGTCATCACATCTGATACCACCAGGGCTTCATTAATGTAAAATGTTGTCATGTGGTGAATTATTCTTAAATGAGAAAACACAGACAACCCCAGAGGAGAAAATGAGGAGTTGTTGGACAGCATGTGGCTTGGAGCATTTGAAGGTGTCTCACAGGAATTCCTCCAGCAAATTGCTGGGAAACCTGATTGAAATTCAATAAGAAAGTGCAAATGAGACAACATAGCTCCCCTGTGGATTGCAAAGATGCCCTGGCAGGAAATCAGAACCATCTCTGCACTGCTGCACTTTGCAAAGGCAGAAATGCACAAACACCAGGAGGAAATGCAGCGCTGTGACCCCACGCTCAGGACAGCAGAGGGAACAACCAAGAGGAGCAGGAATCACCATAAGGAAATACAAGAGTCCTGAATATTGAGAACCAAATTTGCATGGATTTATGACCTGCCTAGAGTTTTATTGGAGCCATTTGTACACCAGAGCAGTGCCATTAAGAGCAGCAAAGAGCAATTGGTGTGTGAGCAAACACACTTGTCTGGGATGGTTCATCAACGCTCAAGTGCATCCCACTAACAAAGGCATTAGAATGCACTTCCCATTAGATGCACAAGAAAGTGCATCACAAGCAGGGCTTTGGCTTCTGGGCAGACAATTCTGTTGTGTGGTGTGAGCACAGGGACTGTGGAAACTCCCCAAAGGAGGACTCCAGCTGGGGGTGAAATGAATCAGCACCTCCTCCCTTACAGAACCTGTGCTTGGGAACTTGCCTGAATCTATCCTGGAAAAGTGGTGGAGCGGTTCCATTTTTAACAGACTTTGGTGCTTTTGGCTGAGGTGGTCACTGACACTGTTTTGGCCTCTGATTCTGGACCACAGAGCTGGAGTAGTGCTAAAGCACAAAACAAACTTCTCCAGGACTGAAAAGAGGATAGCTAAGATGAGCTGAGTGTCAGAGAAGGCTCAAAACACTCACTGTTATTTACTTACTGTAACATGTATTTACCTCATTTAGCTACGAAATAAAGAAAAATATGAGATGGGCTTCCTGATGAGCACCTGGCACTCAAAAGCTGTGGGAGTCAAAAACTTCAAAAAAGTATGGAATGTAGCTGCAAACATCTCCTACTAACACATGTTTTGAGGAATCATTTAAAGAAATGTCAATTCTTTTCTCAGCTCTTGATGTGCATTTGTGTATTTTTAAAGTCTTTTAGAGGCTGGATTGAGTTTTGTGTATTCAAGGACATGGTTTATTGAAAATCTCCCCATTTTTAAAGATGTTTGCACTATTAAAAATTTAACATCCAAAATAATAGAAAAGCAGCAAGTGAGATCAAAACCATCCTGTGGCATTATGAAAACCATAAGCTGTGCAATTAAAAAAAAAAAAAAGATAAAAATGGCTTGTGTGAAAGGAATTTGTTTTGTAGGAAAAAAAAAAAAAAAAAAAAAGAAAAAAAAAAAAGTCAGATTTGGAACCGTGGCTGAGAAAGCTTTGAAAGTGGCCAGGCTGACAGGGTGTGTTGTAGGGCAGTTGTAAGCTCTTGTAGCTGCAATTATTATCATCTCCCCAAAGCACAGGCAAGTCTGTGAGCAAAAAAGCAGCAAAGAATAGGAGAAAAGGCTGCCTGGAAGAGAAAGAGATCCCTCCCCTTCCCAGGCCTAGATGGTGACTTGCTGATGGCTTAAGCTGAAGTCAAAATAATATGAATCTAATTTAAAATATAGTCATTCTGAAAAAAATTGAGTTCCTGGATTGTACCTGCTGAAAGAATGGGTGAGGCAAGAGAAATGTTCTGGGAGGGGGCAGCAGCAGGGGTCTGATCTGGGTTGGTTTTTCCAGCCTTGTCCCCTGCCAGGCCACAGAAGAGCTCTTCAGAGTAATTATTTCATCAGAGTGGCTGTGCATCAATGTTCTCAAAGTGTTTGCAATTAGAAAATCTTGTAAAAGGTCCAGCCAGGCATCCTGGAGGACTGAGGATCTGGAATGCAGGATAAGGCTGTACACTGTGCAAACATCAGCAGCTTTCCAGTGGCAGCTCTGAAACTGGGAACTCCAAGGCTGTGCTGGTTCCTCTAATGCTGTTACAGGAATTCACCCTTTTGTGAAAACAGGATTTTGCCTAGAGCTTTATTTATCAGACTGTCCAGTTCAAATCCCAGATTTCAGTACGTGTAGACCATATTATTGAAATTAGACTATGGACCTTCATCTGATTTTCCAAGGTTACGAATTTATGTGAGTAGCTGAAAGTTCTGGGTGTCACACATTGAAAGAACATCAGAATATATTATTCAGTCTTCCTCCAAAAGCTGCCTGATGCCTTTTACATTTCTCTATTCCTTTGGTGCTCCTTAAGGATGCAGAGATATAATTTCACATTCCATACCTTTCAATTTTTTAAATTTTTTTAATTCACTATAGAGCTGGAATGTACTTTCCCCATTTTGCCACAACTTCCTGGACATTAAAAGATCTGCAGATGACAGGACTTTAGTGCACCATTTGCTATCCCTGCCACGGTCAGGAAAAGCAGCCATCCCATAAGGGCAACAAAGTCTCATCATTTCATTGTGAGCGAATAGCCACAGGCTGTTCTTATGTATGGCTTGGTGGAAAGGATCAAAAATAATTCCCTATTACACTTGCTATGACTGATTATAGAAATGCACTTCTAATGTTAAGATAATCTTAAAGAAGTCATTGGGAATTTATTTTTCTTCCTGAAGCCTTCCCTGACAGCAACAGGAGACTGGATTTAAGTATCTGTGTACCAACAGGTGGAGGGGACACACATTCACTCTTGCTCACAGACTCACAGAGCTGCCTCTATGCAAGTAATAATGCAAGAGGTTCTTCCTCCTTCAGTTCTTGTAAAAGCAGGCAGTAAAGATAAAAAATTACCCTTGCATTAATACCCTCTGTCTGTAAAAAGTACTGCTTAAACCCAATTATTTTGACAGATACAGAGGAAAGTAAAAAAAAAAACGACCTAGGTAAATTACAATGGAAGAACTCAATGTATATCTAAGAGTATCTCAGGATTTCACAGTAAATAATGCTTTCAAAGGAAATGGTAATCTTTCTGCATTGAAAGCTTCTGATCTTACCATCTTTACTTCAGATCATAGTACTGAGCATCATTACAAGAATGTGCTCTTTGAAGCATGTGTACTCTATTTTCCTTCTATTCATCATAAATACTCTCTCTGTGAAAGCATGCTCTGCCACTGTGCACACATTTTTCTTTCTAAGATTTAATTCATTTCCTAAAGAAACATCATGCAAAAATCAATCTTGCCACTACAAGTTCACAAGGCCTGATTCGTTTAACAGATGATTTATTGACAACTGTGAGATAGAAAATAATGGAATGTTGTTACTAAGAGCAACATTAGAGATTCCCAACAGTGTTTACAGAGATGGTACACACAGAGGGTGTTAATGCTCCTTCATGGACAAGGGATACATTGCAAGAGGAAAGAAGAGAGCTGGCCGTGGCTCATTGCTGGGTTCCAGCTTCTATTCCCCCTCTGCACACCCACCTAATGTTATTGCATAATTCCTGACCTGTGCTGGTGTTGGTTTGATTGAAAAGCAATAGTTTGTGGGAAGAGAGATAAGAAAGCCAGTGTCCTTTTACATAACCAGTTCTTCAGAGAAAATGTGAAAGTTCCACCAAAAGTGCATACAAAGGAGCAGACCCCAACTGAGTGTGGGAGTTGATGGTTTGATAACTAATCTGGAAAGCACTTGTCTAAGTACTGTCACACACAGGGATTAAAGACTTCCTTTTCTCTTTCCTACTCATCCCTTTTTCACACAGTGCCAAAGAAAGCAGAGTTTGCAGTTCTCCAGGCTGAATACACATTGGACTTCTTAATATGGTGTATAGATCCCTTTTATTTTCTACTAGACGACATGGGGAAAAGAACCAATTCCTTACACCACCCCTTTACCTATATATATACCTATATATTCCACTAGTGTGGTGGGATCCTGGGCTGCCTCATAAAGATTTCCCCTGAGCTGTCTTCTGCTCTCATATTCATCATGACTCGAGTGATCGAATGTGACCTTCAGCAGGATAACTGCTTTGCTGTCCCCAAGTCAGGTGTTAAATCATCCCAATTTTAGTTCAATAGCTCTTGTAAAAGAGTCCAAGCCCTAATGTCAGGTGTTCACACTCTTGATTCAAAGTGCCTGCACACACCCTGGGCAGAGAGCATCTGCTCCCAGGCACAGAAATGGCTTTGACATCAGCTCCTGAGGACCAAGGAGCTGGGGCTGAGCTGGCAGAAAAATGCCCTGTGTGCTCCAGATCTCATGGCCAGAATCCTCAGGGGGAACTCAGCAAAGAGACCATTTAACTCCTAGAAAGCAGCAATGGAACATTGCTGGGCTGCACGAGAAAGCAAAGGGTTCTGAGCACAGCCTGTCCCTCCAGATTGGTCCCTCAGAGATCTGACCCTGTGCCAGATTCTAAATCCCAGCACTGCAGAGCAGAGAAGTTGGTTTCTTTAAGTGACCCATCATGCTCAATGCTACACTAAGCACAGGAAACAACTTCTCATGCATGAAAGACTCTATGCTTTTTGGAAAAAGTAAAAAAGTAAAACAAATCCTTAATCCTTCTTTCTGAAAAATATCAGGAAAAGAAATTACTCCTACAGATTTTTGAAGAGCAAAAAGTGAAGAATGTTTGGCATGCTTCATTAAACAGACAAAAATAGAAAACATTTTGAAAACACGGAGTTGAATACATCCACAGGACTCCATAGGAAAAAAAAGAAGGCAAGATTAAAATCTGTTCCCAGAAAAATAATTTAAACCCAGAACGATACATTCCCTCCCCAGTAATCAGTCTACAAATAGGATGATTTAACTGAGACCCTCAAAATCTCTGTAACAGAAACTCAGGAAAAACTGATTAATTCAATTGTACTATAATGCACTGTCAGAATTATAAAGTGAAAATGTTAACTCAGCCTACAAGGCCTTTATACTGTGTAATTAAAAAAAATCTCCAGCACCCACATTTCACGAAAACAAGTCTATATATTTTCCTGTGTCAGGAGAAGGGTGAGTGGGAAGCCCAGGAGGCAGGAACTGAGGCAGTGGTGTATTTACAGCCAACAGTCACAAGGTAGCAGCACAAAACATCAGTCTAAAGGATTTCCTGAAGATCCCAGCGAGGTGGAGGTGAGGAGGACACAGCTCTAAGTGTGCGGGGAACACAACTTGTGGCAATCAAGTGCTTAGTGGGGAGGAAGTTCAGTGCTGGGGTAGCCTGTGCCAACCTCTGAGCCGGCCAGCAACAGCCCAATAAATGAACAGACCTTTTTCTGGATTTCCTTTAGGTGAGAGATGTGGAATATGACCCAACATCAGGGCACAAGGAGAGCAGGGAGCAGAGGAGGTTTGGCAGGGTCATGGAGGGAAACCTCACATCTGACAGAGTCTCACAGTTACAAATTGGCTGCTCAGTTCCTGAGCTGACCTGCTTTTGAACAAGAAGTGATTGTTTTCACCTCTCAGTACCCTCTCTATGCACTTTGAAAAGGAAAAGGTTTCATATCAATTCTCCATATGTTACACTGTATATACAGCATGATGGAATATGTATGCATGCACAGTAACTCGGGATCTTCACAAGTAAATCTGTATTCTAGGACATAAATGTGGAGGTCAATAGGTCAACAAAGATTAATAAATTCATCCTTTATCTCCTATAAGGGGTGGAAGGACATAGAAATAAACTGTGATCTGCAATAGAGTGGTAGCTGAATATTCACAGATTTCTCAAGAGCTGGATTTTTTGGCTATTGATCTGCCAATCACTTTTCTGTCAGAGGAAATTCAGTTATCCACGTCTCACTGAGCCTTTTTCACCTAGTTGCTTTTGTAGAAGTTGTGTTTGTTGTATATCTGTATCTTTTATAGTATCTCAGAATGAAAAATTCAATAGCTGCTGTGTTGAATTCTAAAGATAATTATTCTGCTTGTTTTGAAAATGAAAATGACATCCACTTTTCTCTCCTCTTGCTCTCACCATCAGTTTAGTTCAAACAGCTTGGTATATTTTACTACATTAAAAAAAAGTATCTTTTGTTATACTGGTGTTGTCTGGGCAAATGCTACAGCTATGGCATTGTCCCTGCTATCAGTGTACATTTGTAAAACTGTTAATTAAAAGCCCTTTAGTACAGGAATAACTGTGACTTCTCACTATAAGGATGTTGCAATCATTCTTCTTTACTTACTCCATATCTACCATAAATCCCAGTGACCTCCCCATTTTCTGGGAACTCACTCAGCTCCCTCTCTGTTCCAAAGCACCACCAGAATTTCCTTCCCAGCTCAGCATCCACTTTCTGCACACCAGTAAAGACAGACTCACACATTCCAAATGGAGCCAACACTGATGCCAACCCCTCTTCCTCTATTCCTCCAGCTCTCAGGCACCTTCAGTGCAGTTTTCTCAAGAATCTTGTTCTCCCAGGTTTCCGCCTCCCACATTTTTCTGCCTGTC
This sequence comes from Zosterops lateralis, assembly GCF_965231275.1. Taxonomy (NCBI): domain Eukaryota; kingdom Metazoa; phylum Chordata; class Aves; order Passeriformes; family Zosteropidae; genus Zosterops; species Zosterops lateralis. The sequence continues at coordinate 10,257,205 of NC_139774.1, read as the reverse complement.
TTCTTGCAGGTTCCATCCCTGCTCTTTGCAGCAATCTGGGAGATGTCCTCTGTCCCCACCCTCCTTTTGTCCTCCACAAGCACAAACTCAGTTCAGTTTGCAAGATACACATGTGAAAGATGGATGGATTGACTTCTTCTGGTCAAATTGAAATTTTTGTCTGAATTTCATACACCTCACAAATGCCAACTGGTCAGCTTATGCTCCCCACAGACAGAACTAAGCTCCTCATTGCTCCTCTTTAGTGTTCAAACCCCTTCACAGCAGACTTTCCACCACCCTTTTTCTGTATGTTTTAGTGGGGCTGCAGCCTTTCCCGGGACTGTCTCAAGTTTATCTCTGTCTAAATGTTGTGCAAAGTCAGTAAATGATACTTTAAAACATCATTTCCAATCCATTCTCATAGGTAAGGGGGTTTTAACCCTTTAACCCTCCTCCTCCTGCCTATTCTTCTTTCCTCTGGCCTTGCTGAGTCCCACCATCCTCTGTTCATATCATTTCAAGACGCTTCTGCAAAGACAATTTCACAAAGATAAGATGGTCCAGCTCCTGCTGACCAGGCCATCTCTGCTCCCTGCATCTTCCCACTGCTCCCCCAGTCCCCACACAGAGCACATGAGCTGTAAGTCTCAGTTTTGAGACCTTTCACAGTTTCCATTTCACTTCCAATCACACCTTTACTGAGCCATCACTGACTTCTCTCTGTTAACAATGACAGCCTTTATTACCCAGTTGCTAAATTTTGAAGCAAGTATCTTCAGCTTTTCTTGTCATACCTGTCAGAAACTCTCTGTAAACACCTGCAAAGTCATGTTCGGAGACTTCTGAAACTCAGGTTTAACATGATGCCTACAAAAACCCCAGATAAATACACTTCAATTCTTGTCTGAGGTGCTGACTGTAAGACTGCACATACTGCTGACCTGTGCTGGCACATTTTTAATTAGCAGTGCTGGTGTTGTTTATTCCCTTTGGTTTATGTAGGTTGTAAACTTTTTGCTTAGAAACCATATTTTTGTTCCTTTTACATGAAATAGGCATAGCAAATATCTGACTACTTTATTAGCTAAGCAAGGAAATTGTTAAAAGGAAGGTGCCTTAAAATAGAGAACTGTATAACCCCTTCCAGATGCACCAAATGTTGCTTGCAAAAGATATGAAGATGAATATAACAATTTGGCATTGTGTCAGAAAGAAAACCCACTAATTGGGATGGATGATGATAAAGAGAAAATCAAAAATTCATGGCATGATTTAGTTCAATGTAAATCTGAAAAAACACCCCAGCAGTGTCAGGGAAATTATTCTATATTTGTTTAAGCGAGAGGCTGCACAGGATGCAATTGAGCCATCTGTGCTTGGCCCATCTGTACTTTGAGAAGTACTGTAGGACTGTACTGCACCATTTCTGCTGTCAGACTTTGGAGACGTTACAAGAGATGCCAAGGAGCACGAATGGTGGGTGACAGCACATCGGCTGAGATCTCTTTTTCAAATTGTCTTCTCTCTACTCCCTTACAGAGGCATTCCAAATCAAAATCACTGACTAAATCTTCCTAAGAACTCCTTGAAATCACTTTCTTTTTTCCTAAATTGCTCAGTTATTACTGCTTTTCAATGGAAAAACAAACAACCATCATCAGTTAATGATTATATATAAAAATTAAAATCGATTGTTCTCTAAATAACAGAACTAACAAAGTCTGCTTTGCTTCAGATTTGTTTCCTATGTCCCCAGTGGCTTTGAGCCCACAGAAATCTCCAAAGTCACACGTGCCAAAGTCATGCCCAAACTGCCTTCCCACAAAACTAAATCCCCAAGGAGCATCTCTGGGGACTTTCCTGCTGTCTGCAGGACTGGTGGCAGGCCAGGGAAATGCCAAATCTTCCCCTTGGGCCTCTCTTGTCAGCCCATCTCTCAATTATACCCCAAACCAGACAGGAATCACCACTTCCACTTCCCTGCTTGAGCTGATTTACAGGTTCAACAGGTGTGAAAAGCAGTTCAGCAAAAAGGTTGTGCAGCTTTATTAAAAACACCTCAAATGTATTTAAATGGAATAGAGGAAAACAGTCCTTGATTCAGATAATTCCTCCTTATGGGTTTATTTTAAAAGTGAGGAAAACTGTGTTGAAGCCATTAAAGTACTGATATGGAGGCTTTTCTCCTCGCTCTGACTGCTGTGGGGAAACAGCTCTGCTGCATTTACCAGGGACAAGGGACACAGGGACAGAGGGACACAGGGACAGAGGGTCTCTGCCATCGGGTGGGATTTCCTTTCAGTGGTTTCTCTCCTCTTAGATACAACAAAGGCAGCTGCAATGAATTCATATCTATATATTCAGAGAACACTGCAGTTAAGTGTGAGTGGGCTGATACAAAGCCTTACTAGCAGAGAAGCATATCTGTGCTGCAAAGAAAGTAGTAAAACCCACTTAACTGTGAATTAATACATAATGAACAACTGAAGATAATTATTTCAACCTAGTGCTGCTGACCTGCTTCAACACTTCCTTCCTTTTTCTCTAATCATATTTTTAGATGGTTTTGCACTTGACTTCTTAACCACAAAGGCACTTAGTAGTTTGTGTTTTCCATTAATTCTCTGTATAATAGTAAGTATTGCTTCCCCCAAGACAGAAGTGTAAATGATTGGCTCTTTTTTATTTTTTTTTTGTATGGTGAGAATGCAAACCTTATGACTTAGGGCTCAGCAGAGCTCAACACATCTCATGGACCTTTAGTCTGATAAGGCTTTGCCACAGAATCAGGGAATTCAGTGAAGTGTGGTGGATGTAATTAAAATTGTGTTATGCTGTTGATCCACAGGCAGATAAATTCTATAAGAATTAAATTGCATTGGTTTGTTAAAAAAATTGGCTGTTTGTTTCCTTGTAAAAAACAACATCAATTTAAAGCCGGTGAATCTATAAATCTGAAATGAATTACAGTAGTTCACAAGTTTCTCAGAATAAACAGAGGTCTATTTACTCCCCTACCAAGAGACTCCACACTTTATGAAGGGTGCAGTGAACCAGTTTAATAACAATTACAAGCTGAAGGGATCTACATGCACAGATTGCTGACTGCTGGCACATTAATCCATTTTTTTTTTCCATCCAGAGAATAAACTTCTTAGCAGAAAATACTGAGATTTTCTGGGAAAGAAGGTCACAGGTTTAAATCAAAATGTTCTGTTTGTAATTTTTAAATTTGCTATTATTAAAACAAATATGATTAGGTGCAAATGAGCCTGGCATCAAATGTCATGATGTGGGCAGAGCTCTTTGCTCCGAGTTGAAAAAATTCTGGTTATTTTCCTTGTGTACTAATGGCAATATTTCATCATCTTTAAGAGTCTAATCACAATGCATTCTATGTTAAATATTATAAATCAAGAGTCCTGCTTGCTTGTTACATGGACCTGAAGTTTAAAGAGACTGGCCTTTTGGAAAAGTTATTCTTTATCACATTTATCAGTCTGTGGAAATCAGAGTAAAAAGTCACCTGTTACAATCTTGTCTAACAAAATATTAATACATACTCTCTCATAGACAGCAGCAATTACTCACTGGGCTGTAGAGATAATGGGAAGAAACCAATGGAAATTACTTGGCACATGCACGCAAATTCTTGAATTAAAATCAGATGAAAGTCAGATAAAATTGCACCAGGTTTGAAGCTGAAGCCATGTAAAAAAATTGGTTAATGGGCATGCCTTCATTGTGAAAAGAACATTGGCTCATACTGGGAAGTGGTCTGCTGCAGATTTACCTGTGAATATTTAGAATAAAGTGAATACTATGTATTATATGATCTTTTCCTCAAGTTATTTATGTAGTTAAGATGAAGACAATGTACAATAAAAATTATATAAATAGGAAGAAAGATCAGGACTGAAGAGCAGGAGCAGCTCATACATAGAAGAGAAGCAGACACACATTTTCTGGAAAGAATCCATTTCAAAAGCCTTGTGCTCATGAGAAGAAAATTAGGACAAAACAAAAGGACATGGGGCAGGACAGAGCCAATGTGTACGTGCTCAGGCAGTTTGCTGGTGATAAATTGAAGTTTTTGGTGGCACAGAACACATTCAGAAGAGTGTAATTTTTCACCAGGATCTGGGACAGCATCACAGGAGCTGGGAAAGGAGGACAGAGCAGGATGCTGACACAGAGCTCCTGTAAGTGTGTCTTACACACACACACCTGTAGGTGTGCAAGCACCTCTAAGCCAGCCAAGGAGTGACTGACTGAGTGTGAAAAGGAGACTGAGCTGTGTTGAAAGATGGGAGCACAGCTTAGAAAAGAGGATGCATTTAGAGGGATGAGGAGACACAGACTTTCCTCCTGCTGCTGTTTCATTGCCATGCCACACATGGCCTCAAATCTTCTAATTTTCTCATGCTTTTCCAACTAAAATAATCAGTTGCATCCTTAAGGATAATGTCAATAGTTCTTGAGAGAGTCAGCTGAAGTCTGCCATTTCCCCTTTAATTTAGATTCCTGAAGTTCCAGTAGCTAACAGTGAGGAAAAAAATCAAAAGATGAGGCTTGCGATTTGATTATATCAAGAAACTTGCATTTTTCACTTCTAAAGTTGTAACTCTGGTAATTTCTTCTTTCTTTTACCCTTAAATAGGTACTTATTTCTGAAATCTGACTGCCTACTTCATCTCTTTTCATACTGTTTATCATACAGGTAGCAAATCTCAGAGGGAACTTCTGTTCACTGTCAGCTGTTGCCATTTATTTTTCTTGTGGCAGATATATATTAGTTCCTTAAGTATGTAATTTATTACTGGTCTTTTAAAAATCTTCTCTGTAAATCTGTGGGGTTTTTTTACTACATGTTCTCAGAATACTTGCCTGGTGTCAGAAGGCTCATTTATGGATGAAGTTATTTATGGACAGGAAACAACACATTGCTTCCTTCAAGAATGATTCCATGTGCAGATAAACCCAATACTATATCCTCAAGGAATTCACAGAAAGTTAATAGAATAAGTGGTTGGAAAGTGCTTCAGGGAAAAGTATCTTGATGTCTTGTTAAAATTAGGTTACAGTGGTATTAATCTTTTCTTTCTTATCTAGGTTTCTATGCAACATCCCAAACACTAGTGAGCCTTTTCTGGAAAACATGTTTCAATATCCATCTAAGAACAATTTAAAAAGGGTAAAATCCAGATCCCCAGCAGCTTTAGGAAAGCAACAAGTTGCTTTGAACTAAACTCTACCAGTCTGATTTTCAAAACTGCTGACAGCACTAGGTATCCACAGATGCTACTCGTGAAAGTGGTGTTGTGCTTATTCTGCTGAAGTTAATCCCTTCTAGAGACAGATGAAAACACAGCACTATCACTGCAGTATCTGCCTGACTTGTTCACTTGAAACTCCCCCAATTCTTCTGGGACAGTATCAGATCATCCACATCACTGTGCACATTTTATTCTCATCCCCAGAATCACATAAGGAGGGTGCGAGCACTCAGTCCCTCCTTCTCCCAGAGGTGAACAGAGTACTGAATAAGCAAAGTAGGTAATAAAAGTATGCAAATAATGCAGGCCTGAACCCACACTGCATACATCCACATTTTATTCTAAAGCATGGTCTAAGCTAAATTCAAAATTGTGTTTTCTCCAACTGCAAGAGTGCAGGCTGCCCAGGGAGCCCAACACCCAGGGAAATTTAGGGTTGATTTGCTTGGTTTTCACCTCCAAACCCATTTAGGAGCAGTTGTGCTGGTGATAGATTAGGCTTACAGTGATTAAACTATTGGCTTAGATTCCTTCAACTTACACATTCACGCTCTTTGTTCCCTCTGTAACTACAGGTGTGCCAAGAACAAGGTGAGGTGAGTGCAGCTCCTACATGGGCAGTGCTCAGTCCCCAGCCCAAGCCTGAACATACTGTGAATACTAAAACCTGGAGCAGCACACCACTGCAATGTTGCAGCAGAAGGTTTAGTGTAAAAAGTAGTATTTGAATAATTTCCCATTCTTGCTACAATCATTAACATAAAATCAATTTATGTTGTGACATTTTCAGTTCTTATTATGATCTCTGTCACAAGAGGGAGGTTTTCAATCCGCCATGAAGTCTTTAGGAGACAGCAGAATAATATGCACTAAGTGCATTATACAGTTTCTAATTTGACCTTTTCACGGTTCTACAGTTTGACTGCTTGGTCACTCCTGTTCCTTGGCTGTCTTGGTAATCTGAGAGGAACAGGTAGGATGGTAAATAATCAAAATACTAAATCTTGAAAAGGTTAACTTCATACTGCAACTGACTTACAGGTTATATATATTCTGTGCTCCTACTTTGCAGCCCAGAAAAAAGCAGGAAGAAAAGGAAATGACAGACAATGACTGCTCTTAAGCCAGTGAAAAAAGGAATTTGGGAAAAGAGTAAGATGTGTGTGTAATAGCCACTAATTTTATTCTGCCAGTAGTTCACTTGTATTTATGCTGTATGAAATAATCTTCTCTTGATGGAGATGTGGAGAGCTCTAGTCACTCTTCACTCTTTTAAGGTCTGAGAGCCCCAAACAGTGTATCATGACCCAATGCTAATCCTCTTCCTGCTACCATGGTTTTAGGGTTTTTCATTTTGTATGAAACTAAAAAGTAATCAAGAGTGAACCCAGCACTGAGTAGAAGAAGTGGCAGGTAATCATCTTCTCTTGTTATTGTTTTAAATGGTGGCATTTACTGCAAAGGGATCCAGGGTCAGGCAAGAAATGAGGAGATTGCAAGTGCTGAAAGAGAACAGGGAGAAGCCAATCTATCCAGCCACGTGGGCAGACGGGATATCACCCACCATCTGAACGGATTGCAATGAAACCAGAACATTCCTGTTGACTCTTTGGTGCTGCCCTGAGTTACTGTCCCACAGCCAGGCAGAAGAATTCTCCCAGGAAAAGGGATGGGAGACAGGCTAGGAAAGTAGGTCAGTTCCTAGAATGAGTTCTGTGCCAGTGGCAAAAAAATAATAATACTAAGAAGGGCTGGACAAAGGGTATAAAATGTCACATGGAGTGATAATATATCTCCACAATACTCTCACAGATGTACAGAAAGAAGAGAAGGGCAATAGAGGTGTCAAATGAATAATAAAAAATATGATGGCCACTACACTACAAAGATACAGAATTTTATATAGTGTGCCTGTCTTACAGGAGAATGCTTAGAAATGAACAATAACGACAACAACAACAAAAACCTAAAAGGGAAAAAACCCTTCTTTAATGGAATTTTAGAAGGAATCATATTATATAGAGAGAAGTGCAGCTCTGGCTGGAAGGGTCTTTGTGAGGGCAGGGGAGAGGTCACCTCACGAGGCACGGCTGAGTTTGGCTTCAAAGCTGCTGTGAAGCTCTAACTCCACATCCTATTTATTCATCCTAAGAAAGGAGGAACAGAGTTTTTCAAGTATTTGAAACTCATAAGCAAGTTAACTTTCTGCTCACATGTCTGGGAAGACTTTCAGAAAGGGGAACAGCCACAACCAACATGCAGAGAAGCTCCTCTCCATTTCCCACTAAAGTGGCAATAATCTCTATTGCTTTGTAGCCTATAAAGCAATAAAGAGCTGCTAAGATTAATTAAACTCTGAAGAGAAACTGAAGTGTTTAATCAATCACCAGTGCTGTTTGCTGCTATACCATTCATAGGGATTATTATATAGCAATTTGAATTACAAAACAAAGCAATATAAGAAGGGTGTTACTAGTCAATGTTTGGATCTCTAGTTCCAGGTATTGAGGACTTGCTTTTCCATGGTATGTGAAAACTATTAACAGGTTCACACTGACCATTCATTCCCTTCAGTTGTGAGTGCTCAGCACTTCTGCAAATCAGACCTCAGGGCTCCAAATCAGGAAACTGGAAAATTAGAAGATGCAGCTAATGACCCTTTGTGAAAAATCTGGCTTAGCACGATGGGCACCATTGCAAAGGAAACCAGAGCCAGGGACTGCACCAGAATTGAATTCTCCAGGAGAGCACACATCAGCTGCTCTGCCTACGTGAGGTTTTTTTCTCTCTCTGTTCTTCAGCCTTTGCAGTTTTGCTGCCCCTTGGGCCCTGCAGCTTTGGAGAAATATGATGGAACTGTTGGCTCCTGTACTCTGCAACCTGACATGGCCAAAACAACACCACTCTGTATTGACTGAGAAAATGCCATCGACTTAATGGTAGAAAAATACGCAATAAAACCCATATGATATTGCATACAGAAAAGAGTTGAATTAAATAGTAATCCTATCTAATAGATGGACTTGGCAACCTTTCACAATTTCAAGTGTACTTTGAAAACCAAACAATTATTTGACAATGATTTCAAATATCAAAGGTATTTTAAACCACATTCAGGAAGCTTCAAAAGACGCTTTTCTTAAAAAAAAGTGAAAACATGATCTTGCATAATTCCCAGGCTGGTGACATTCAGGTGTGAGATAAGAAGAGAAACATGGTAATAAGCCTTTGAATTCATGCACAAATCCTGCATTTGTTAACAGTATGTTTGCTCTTACATTCCATGTTAACAGTGGTTAACAACTTTAGTGTAGCTATGGGAACATACCAGCAAATTATGCATAATTCTAATTTTCTAAGAAGACCATTTACAGAACCCTAAACATATATAATAGTGATGTAGATCTCAACAAATTGTTAGGAACTGAACTGCTGTAAACTCTTGTTCTTTCAGAGCTTGCTTTATTTCTGTTGAAAGAAGAGGACATTACAGCTCCAGGATGGGCCCCTCTGATACAAATTCACCCTGACTTTAATGGAGCTCAGTGGATTTGCAGCAGGCAGAGATCTTGGCTGTTCTGATTTTCCAACTGAGAACTCTCCTGTGTGGAGAAGCCCACTGAAAATAGGTATTCCCTACAACCTATGTGTATGGTACAAGCCACAACTACTGAGAAATGTAAAGTTCAGTTGAAGTCACGCCATCATGAAAAGACAGAAAAAATAGTTTTCTGTAATGATAATAGCACTTACTGTACATTATATATGTTAAGTATTCTAACCACTTTAGTAAAAAAAAAAAAGCCATTCATTTCCTTTCATAATATGGTCAAGAGTAATTTCTGGCACAGGGAAGTGAGAATCATCAGTGCAGCTTTGTGGAACTGATTACCACGTACTTCAACAGAGACCAGCAAATGCTATTTAAGGAGCAATTTGAATCACTGATGTGGTGATGCAGGAGCTGGTTATGTCTCCTTGATGTGGAAGGATAAGCTGTCACAGCACTGACAATGCATAGAGCAACTATGAACTATCCATAAATTACTCCAGTGCAGGAGAGAAATGGAAGTTTGCTTTCATGTCCTCCTGTTGCCTCCTTTTCAGCCCAGTGACAAGGACATTTGAACATGTGAGCACGTTCCCCCTGAGCAGAAGCAGGAAGGATTAATGGGCATCTCCTGAGACACAGGAAAATGAACAAATATCTGAGGGACAGGATGTGAAGGGATAAAAGAATATTGGGATGGTCACACCAGGTTCATTTAATGATATGTGATGGTGGCTGATGTCCAGTGCTGTTTAGGAGAATGTACTGTTGTTATTCTCCAGAAAGTTCTTTCAACTTCCCATGATTTTTTCACTATTTAGAGCTGAGATAGATCAAAAATGTGAACAAGAGCTAAAATACTGAAGCAGTGACAAAGTGTCTTTGAAGTACACCAGGAACTCAAAAGCTTACACAGCAAGTGGATTTACAAGCAAAATCATCACTAGAAGAAAATAAAGACTATCATGAGATGCTACTGCACTCCTTGAGAGAAAATAATGATGATGATGATGATAACAATAATAATAATAATAATAATAATAATAATAATAATAATTGTTATTGTTTGGAATACAGTTTCTGTGCTGAAGAAAATGTAGTTTCAGATGATCAAAATAATTTAAAAAATTGGGATTGACAAGCTGAATCACTGAAATACTGACATTTAGCTTGTTCATTCCAAAGTGATGCCTCTGCTTCAAAAACTGTCAGATTTCATTTTTAAAGAGTTTTTTAAAAGGTCTTTTTACTTTACCATGAAGAATTACCCCCTCAAATCCTGAGTCTCCAGTCCAGTCAGTAAACTGAAAAATCAATTATTTGCACAGTACTGGTTTTGAGGGAAAAGGCCAGAAAATAGGACAACCATATACAAAAGTTAGTGTGGAATCAAATGGAGAGTGAAAGAGAACAAATATGGAATTTATCCATAGGGTAGACAGAGCCTTACGAGAAACTGTCTGCTATTCTTAAATTATATTTAGAAATGTACGGGGAAAGGTAGGAGAAGAAACTTTGCTGTGAGTGGAAAAGTTGGCAAGTGTCCCAGTCACGTAGAGAACCCGAGTACTCCAGCTTGGCAAGAGGGCAGATGGTCTCTGCAAACTATTTTAACACTTCTCAGCAGAAGACAGCCATCAAATAAAGTAAGGGAGAAGCTGGTCTTCAAAATCTGAAAAGAAATGAAAAGTATGTGCATGACACAATAGTCCCTGGAGCAAGGTACGTGTCTACACAAAAAACCTGGAAAAGAGCCCTCTGGCAATTCAACTGAAACGTTATTTACGGAGGACAGTAATTCTTGTTTTGGAAGGAAGATGAGTACAGCAATTAAAGCTGGAGCTTTAAACCTCTGCTGGAGGTTTCCTGATGTGTGCAGTGTGAGTCACAGGAGCTGGGTCTGCATTTGTTTACCTGTGCAGTAAAGTGAATCCCCAAGGCAATGTGAGGTTGAATCCATTAACATTAGCAAAGAGCATAAACAACTCAAATAAAGGGGTTTGATAGAACAAAGTGTGACAGTGTCCACATGAAGAACGTTGGTTAGTATTTAACAGCAAGAGGAACTGAATTAAGAACATATCCAAACACCTGGACTGTGTTTAGTGATATTAAAATTGTGCAATTTGTTAAGAACTTTCTGTAGCTAGGCCACGTGGCATCTTTCCAATTCAATTTCCTTATGCAAAACAAATAATTTTGCATAGATTTGCATGTTACTAACAGGAGAAGAGACTTATTAACATCATAAATTACATTTCACTTCTATTTAATTTATTATACTGAATTAGCTGTTGAGAGTCCTCAAGCCTTATCTCTCTGTTTAGACACTTATAGAGCACTTATCACTGTGGCATCAACGCCACTCCTCAGCCTTGATACAGAGCCTGGGATATGGACTCAAAATAGTCATCTGTGAAATAAAGCAAATTGAGTTCTGCTTTGTAACTGGGTATTCTGTAGGAGCAAGATAAGTCATTTGCAGAAGCCCAAGGCATTCTGTTCTATTAAAAGAAATTTCCTAAAAGTATTAAATACTGTAAGTGCTCTGCCCCAGAGCATTAAGAGGAGTGGAAGGTGTGCACCCAGCTGCTCTGCAGACAACAGTCTAAATCTGAAAGCAGTCCTTTACAGCCAGTCTAACAACCCACCCATAAAACCAGCCAGCTGGCTGGATCTCTTCTGGCTACTTTCTTCTCCTCTTAATCATTGTGACCTACAGCTCAGGATGTTTTTCACACTTCAGACCCATGGAAAAGGCTCTCATAATCTTGTTAAAGGCTGGCATACTTGACTTGCACTACAGAATCCTGCATTTGTCTCCTCAGGGAAATAAACACTTTTAAAGAGCCTTTGGACATCAAAAATGCCTTAGACAAATACAATGGCCACCCTAGTAATAAGTGAATCAGTTTTCTGCTTCTCACAAAAATGTCTACAGCCAGGAATTTGGATTTTATGTGCCCTTGTACAAACTCATCTACAGTTTTATTTTTTTTTATTGCTCACATGTTCTCAAAGGAAACCAATTTCTCTTTCAAGCAGCAGTGACTTTAGTAAGTCAAAGCATCCAATTGCTAGAGGAGGGTTTACTTTACCTCTCATCACCGAAACCCTGCTGTGGAATACAATCTGTTTTCAGAAGAGCAGAGAGGTGAAGGACAAAAACAAATGGCAATTACTCAAAGCCTGTGAAGAGCCTGGAGACTGGTATTCTCTTGCATCTGAATTAGGGCAAGAAAATACCCTGGTCAGAATGTTGCCAAGGATAATGCTCTAACACTGAGCAAACTGAAATTTGTCTTGCTGTCATTGAGAATATTAAGCTGTAATATAATAGTATGTAACATTTGCATTTATGGCTGCTTTTTAAGAAAGATTGAACCAATTTGTTAACTCTCCTTCAGGACAGATGTTTGGCAAGGACATGTTAAAATATTCACAGTTTGCACTGTTAACTCTAATTCCATTATTTCATGATTAAAAGCTTTCTTGCTACTTTCAGAGCCTTGCCATAGCAGTGAAACAAGCTTCTGAATTTTCCCCTTGAATATCCACTTGAAAAATAACTTGAAAAATGTTGCACTTCAGACGAAATTCATGCAACACTTTTCTTAGGTATTCCACCAGTCCAAAATGTAACACATTTAATCCATTTTCAGGTATTTGAAGCAGCAGGAGAAATAAACCACAGTATTTTTCACTATCATAGTTGCTAGAGAAGCACAGTCTTTAGCATTAGTAAAAGAAAGTTGGCCTTACAGTACTTTTATATACACAGTGACTCTACCACAGAGAACCTCAAACTCATATATATCTGCAAAATTTCCAGTTACAGAAACTGGAACTCCAATAATAATTGCAGTATTACTGGCAATTATTTACAAACTTAAGGTGTAGGTATTTACCAATAGAAGCACTTCTTGTGACATGTCCTGACAAAAATTATGCCCAAGCAAACAGAAACGTGTTTGGAACCTGGTAGCAGTTTGCCATAAAATAAGAAAATAATCTCTTTGTATAGTAAGTTAAATGCAGGAGCAACTTTGTGGCCTTCACTAATTCTTAGAGTGTGACACACAAATCCAGGCTTGCTTAAAACATAAACTACATTAATGTAATTCAGTTTCCCAAGGTCAGGAGGAGTTTATTTCCAAACCCTTGCTCTTACCAGTGCTGTCGTACAACATGAAATAACACCACCACACATCAGCAGGTCCTGAATTTCTTTGGAAACACAAAGACCTGACAATGAATCTGCTTCTCAGGAGCTTAATATATTGCTTTCACTTGCATCTTCTTTATTGTAGCTCTTTTATACCTGTACTTCAACTGCACATGGCAATTGTATCTTTCCTTTATTGAGGGCTGCAGCTAATCAGCTGGTTCCATAAAGCACCACATAAATTCTGTTTTATGAATTCTTTGTCACAAGAATGTAGCCAAATGCCTCCTGTCCCAAGACTCAGCAGCAACACATCACCTTTGTACAGCCTTACAAAACCATATGGAAATTACAGCAGCCCATGAACAGAAACTCCTCAATCACCTTTACTGTGTTAGGGATGGTGAGGAAAAAATAGAAACCAGTGATGTTTAACAGACATGTCTTTAAAAAGAGTGAGGAAAAGAAAGAGAAAGAAAATCAAGTGGGTACAAGTGGATAGACATTTGCAAGGTTGCCTTTGCAACACAAGAACCTCAGCAGTGTGAAGTGCTGCCATGAGCTCCCATTTCCCAAAATCCCTTAAAAGTAGCAGATGCCTTTCCCCTTTCCTCAGATTCCTCATTCATTTCACACCCTAAAATACATGACTAGAAGAAAAAAAAAATCTAAAAATTTAGGCGCAAAAATACCTTTTTTCCCCACCTAATGCATACTGTAAGGATTGACTCAAAGTTGTATTTATAGCATCATTTAAATACCTATACCAGGTATTTATATTCTTTCTTCCTACAGCTTTTCCAAAGTAGCTGTAACAGTTCTTTGCAGTAGAGTTAACTTTTAGAAGACAGGACTTTTTACTTGGTTTTTGTACCAAGCACAAAGAAGTCTGTGAGAGGAATGGCTCAGCTCTAGACTAAAACAGTGAAAAACTCACTCAGTCTCCCACTTCATCTTGGAATTCTCTATGATAGAGCATTGCAGATCTGAATATACAAAAAAAGCCCCAGACAAAGTCTTACCAATGCCCTGTAAAGTATTGCCAATATTTCTGGAGATGCCTCTCCAGACACCCCTGAGGTTTAAATAAGTCTTCTTCTCAGCTCATAGCTGTTCACAATTATTCTGTTATACACAGTTATACACAGCCAGCACACTGAGGCCTTTCCTCCTCTAGATATTTCTAACCAAGGAGCACTTAGATAAAGCAGATGTTCATATTATTAGAACCCAAGTGCATAATTATGCACTTTGTGCTAATGAACTTCTTCCCATTCCTATTGCTTCAGCTCTCAAGGACATCCAATTGAAAATACAAAAAGGAACTTATTTTTTAAAAAAGTGAAATACTATCCAGTGTTTTTTGCAAAAAACTCGACTTCTTGACATAATGTAAACTGAATAGGTAACAATTCCTTCCACTTGCTTGTTTATTGAAAAATCTATTTTAATCATTTATTGCCTTCAGGGTAACAGCATCCTCAAATGGACTTTCTCTACACACTATATAGCATACTCATACAATTAAAAGAAAAAAGTCAAAACACTTAAAAGTTATATTTGCTGGTAAGAACAACCTGTGCTTTAAAAATTCTGATCTGTATATATATTTTTTTGTTGTTCAGAACGTCTTACTTGCTCATGGGATTTTACTAAATTGAGGATAGTGATTAATATATAAGCTTCATGTAACAATCTCAAATGTACAATATTGAGACTTGTATGATTTTTTTTTTTTAATTTATAGTGTCCAGAATGGTAGTGTCAATACTTAAAATGAAAGGGCAGCATGATATAGAGTTCATAACACTGGTTAGTTTTGTGCCTTTGGCAATTTCCCTCAAACTAAGTCTCCAATGCCCAGCACTAATCTAATTTAGAGATAAGGTGCTTCATATATGAGATGCTTTTTCCAGTGCCTCTGCAGCCCATCAGATTTAGAGGAAAGGACTGCAAATGAAGGAAGGCTTTATTTTTTACACAGGCCAACATCACTGCACTTTGAAACTGCAGGATCTCCCCTTTTTGGATGGGATCAGCTGGAAACAAACATTGGGTTTCATGCATGAAAAATTCAAAGTATGCAAACCATCCCTGAAACTTCAGAATTTATCATAAGCTCTTCTCAGAAATGTGTTATACTGGCACCTCAGCACTGGGACTTGTGGAGACAAAGTTGTTTCTGGTGTTTTCCGGGGTTTCATTTCAATCAAACACAGCTCAGGCAGGAGCTAATTAATCCCTTTGTGAGAACAACAAAACAGAATGAGGCACCTTTTTCATATAACTACCTTTTTTTAGCCACACCTGAATGTTATTGTATAACATTAGCAGAGGATGTAACACACTTGAGAAATACATGGGCATTGCTTTTTCACAGTGAATTATTACAGAGATAAACAACTAGGTACCATAACAGTTTGAAAAATCACAATAAAGACAGATATGTATATTTTGTTGTCACATTACAGTTCCAAATGAAGCCAAATTTTGGTGATCTCAATCAAGATGCCCATGGATTTTTCAAAAGGTGGAACCCCTTTTGCTTTTTCTTTTGCATCTTAAACTCTGCATGAACATTTGCCACCTTTTCAAGAACTGAGAGCTTAAACCTGAATTTCAGTTGTGAATGATCAATGAGGCTTTTGTAACAGGCAACTTGCTGTTCGAAATGACAGTGACATGATTTTATTTTACCCAGTATTCATTTTTCCTGCTGACAGGGATTGCCTGATAAGCAAGTACTTGCTGCTACAGACCATACTTACAATTTGGACAATTTTTGCCTGTTGTCTGTGCCCAATAACACCTGAGCCCCAACTATCTTGGTAAAAAAATAGGAAAATAGGTCACAATGATAGTAAAATCACCTTCAGCCAAGCAAGATGGAGCCAGGACTATAAATTATGCAATCCAAACACATGGTGATATCACTGTATAAAGTATATTCTCATAAAGGAAAATGTTTCCCCATTAAGACAGCTTTCTAAACTATTAATGAAATGAGAGTACAATATTATAGGAATGTAGTTAAGACTAAATTTGAAAATCATCCCAGAGTAAACAGATTGCTTAGACATAAGCTTAACCACTCTCTGTGTTACTATCAGTTAGAAATACTATAAAGGCTTGTCTGAATGCTTGCAGAGTCAAAGAATTTATGTATAATTCAGCTCCAAATCTGAGATTTGACTGTCCAAGCTAATCCCAAGGACTGCTCCAGAGAGGCTGCAGGGACACCTGCAGGGAGGGTTAAACTGCAATTCTGAGTGACCAACCCAGTCTTCAGAGTTCGACCTTGTATCTGAAAAAATTACTAAATGCCAAAACATGGATATTTTAATATTTTGGGTTTAAAGATCTATGGTGATTGCCGAGAAATTTCTCCAATATTTACTTTTTTGTATTGCAGGATATTTTAGTGTTTTTGTGTGGATGTTGGATTCCTGTTTGATAGAGATGGACCTGAGCCAAACCATTCAGATTTTAGTAATTTAGTGAAGATTCTCATTCTAGTCCACATCTAAGACAGCTGCTTTAGAGAAAACAGATAACATTATTTTTTTGATTTACATGCAGTCCATTAAACTGAATTACAAAAAAATGCAGTTCTTCAGAGGAAAATTAATGTAGAAAGGTCGCTGTTGGGTCAGTGGAAGCTATAAAATATGCAGGGATATATATTTGGAATAAGGTGGTGATATCACAAATGCCATCTCTCTTCTTCTGCACTAATAAGGAATTAGAAATTGAAGAAACCAAGAACTAATTTGCCACAATGCTGCATAAAAAGTTACAACCTGTCTGGAATGATCAATTAATCTCTAGGCTATACTCATTTATACCTCTATAGACTCAGAATAACTTAACCAAAAGCAACCAGCTCAACATCGTTGATGGAAATATTCCAGATTTATACTGGATTAACTAAAGATGGAATTTAGTCCTTAAGATAAAAAGGAAAAAAAAAACCAACAACCCAAACAAGCAAGAAACCAGAAAAAAAGATGTATTTGAAACATCAAAAGTCTTATTTTCTCCCACATTTTACTAAAAAGGTTTGGGTTTGTTTTGTTTTTTTTTTTCCCTCACACTGGGATGTTTTAGCTTCATTCTGATGCCTTAGATTTAGCTTTTGTATTTTTCAGATCCTGTCCTGCTTTAGTGTGTAACTCTAAAGCTCCATAGCCTGTCAGCTACTGTTCTCCCATTTTATGCAGACAAAACAGTTCCTCTCTAGGGCTGAGACTCAAGGACACCCGACAGCCCCAGGACCCAAAAAATATAAACACAAGTGAATTAGGGGGGAGTGAACTGGGGGAATGTGACTTCATTATCTGAGGCTGGAATTGGAGGATTAACCCCCGATATGCAAATAGACCAAACTTATTTCTGTGAAAAACTCATGACCATTGTCCAGCTTGGGTGTAGCCTCTGAGAGGCTCCTGACTGCCCAAGGTGTATCTATTGAAGGCCTTTAATAAATACCCACTTTATTCTCTTAACTTTGTCTGGCCTGTTCTGGGCAGCCACTCCCAGGCATCACCACAGCGATATGGACTGTAATTAATTTCACTCTCAGTTTTCCAGAGATTTTACTACCCTTTTCTTGGAGTAAATGTTAGGGAAATATTCCCAAAAATGCAGAAATCAATATCCACAAGAACAACTATATGGAAGCAGTCTTATTTATTTGATTTTATTTATGATGAGAGAAATTATGGTGCTCTAATTATCAGTATCTGCACACAAACACCTGCTGTTACTAGATGGTGTTTCTATTAACACAGTGTGCCACTTCAATAGTTTTCTGTTTGCAATCCAAAATCAAATTACTTCTTGTCTGAAAATTATTGTTAGTTGCTGACACAAAGTGTTTACTATGTCTGTCATTTTCTAACCTTTTCTTTATGCCAAAAACAGAGAAATCAATAGCCATTTTAGCTTTTTATTTACTGCTGTTTATGAAACCAACAACCACTGAGCTCTCTCAGTGTGCTCTTACTGTTTTTGTGGGTTTATGCACATCAGTATCCTTTGGGATCCTGCATCCTTCACATGTCCAAGGGGGAAGTTGTCTGCAGGGTCAGTGATCCAGGTGATGCCTACACTGCCCTTGGGACCTGTGCCCCATTTAGATTTGAGTTCTCTATTGAATTTAATGTGGAACTGAACAATCCACAGCTACTGGTTACATGGATGAGACCCACCAAATCAATTTTTTCAATATTATTTCTATTTTAGCAGGTGGCCACTCCTGTGAAGGGGTGAAACCTGTATTTACTGCTAAACCTGGGCAAATGCACTGCTGTAAGTGCTTGAGAAAACATAAGGACTTGACTCAGGCACAGAGAGCTGCCAGGGAGTTAACACAGCCTTAAAAGTTCTCTTTCAAAAGATTTCAAAAGGTTTGAAAAGACTGTCCTACTGTTTTTAATATAATTACACCACAACAGAGTTATTTTTATGCAGTTCCTGTCTCCTGCTGCTGTCTGGGATTAGTTATTTAGCGATGATGAGGAATTATGTCTCGTGTCCTGGTTCAACCTCTAAGATTATGTCAGGAATTTTGGCTCAAGGTTATTCTCTTGCCATGTAAGCTTGTTAAAGGGATGCATTTACCAAAAGGGCAGATCCTGCTGACAGGGATGTTGCTACTACAGTCACATCCCCTCAGCAAGCACCTGAAAGCAGCAAAGGGAACACCAGGCTTCGAGTGCTGCCTGCCCCTCCTTTCTGTCCCTGCTGCCTCTAAAGCAGATGTTGTCTGCTGTATTTTGAAGCCTGCTGTAATGTGATCAAATCCATAGGAGATCATGCCAAAAAAAGTGACAGCTAGTCTATGGATGGTATCGTCCCTAACTTGTTATCTGTCTGGGGCTGCTGCAATCAATGCTGCTGTGCACAGTTCCAAAACCTTGGAGCCAGATCAAAACACAACATTTCTACAGGGGACAATTCTGTCTCCTTTTCAAGTTCACCTCAAAGCAGGCTTCACATAGGCACCTGAGTGCTTTCTGTGCATAATTGTTGAAAGCACAAAAATTATTTTAATTCATACTCCTTGGTACCACAGATCCAAAGCTGAATTTACTCTCAGGCCTAACCAAGTTTTTGGGCTGATTTTCCTTTACAACACAATTATACTGGAAATTACAGCAACCTGAAAATTTGCATTTCATTTCCACTGTATAAATACTTCATACGTATAATTCAGAACCTCAGTATGGGCATATTGAATGGTGGTGAAAAATCCAGTAGTGTTTGCTCAAGTTGAAAAGTGATTTGAGATATGATGTTTGAAATCCCTCTGTATTCCTCCTCTGCAGAGCAGCTTTGGGCTCTTAAATCATACCATTATGAGTGTTTGCACTTACATGCTAAAACATGGTGCTCATATACTGGTGCAAGAGAAATTTAGACTTGTTTATCCAATGATCAAGTTAACAATTCACATTTCATGTTGTCTATTTATACAGTCACAGTCAGTTGTATTTGGGAACAGGAAAAACACCACATGGATTTGATAACTGGCCTTTCCCCATCAGCTCTTGCTTTTGTCCAGTGTGCAAAAGGAAGATTCTTGTGAGATGAAGCAACTGAACAAAAACCTCCAGCCACTATGGCTTTTCTCTTTCTTCTGACACTGGCAAGAGCTGCATTTTTCTGGCTCAATCTTGGAGCTATTGGCTTTTGCTGCCAAGAGGTGACACCAACAGCCACCCATGGGGAGCAGAGGTATCTGTCCTTGCCTGCTTCTTGACTTTTTAAATCAAATATTAATTGGGTGCAGTCATTTAGTTCCCTACTCACAAACAGGATCTTGCAGAAGTGCAAAAAAAGGGAATATTTCATGCTTTGGGGATGCTTTTCTATGCTTTTGGAATAAAGACTGATCTGCTTGTGTGAAAGCTTGCAGGCAAGAAAAATTGTATTGGTAATAGTAATTATTATTTACAGAAACTACATAACTCAGATTTGCTTGGGTAAGTTCATTTCATCGTGTAACAAATTAAAAAACTGAATTGAAGTATTCACACAGAAAACTGTGGAGCAAAAATATCAGATCCTGCATAGTTTAGAGCTAAACCTACTATTTACTGACGAAGTCCAGAGGAAAAAACCCACCTAGTTTTCATGATATACTAAAGCTTTGAACCCTGGGTAACCTTAATTTTTGGAATGCTTTTGTTTCATCATTCCCAGAGTTTGAGACTCAAGTAAGTAACTTAGAAATCTACCTGGAAATTCAGTGACAGAAAGAGCCTTTTCCAAAACTAAAGCCACAAAAGGAAATACTTCCTAATGAATCTGCACCAATGTCCAATCAACCATGTTCATGACTCATGCTTCATCTTCATAAACTTTAAAATTATGTACTCTTGCAGTTATGAAAACCTGTGAACAGCAATTTGAAGCTGAAATATTTGCTGAAAGTGGATTTCAAGGCTTTAAATTCTTTTAGTTGCCAGTCATTCAGACACATGAAATGATACAACTCATTTGGGAAACAAGACTGATTTCTTTGAATGAACTTCATGCTCTGAGTGCTCTTTTTATATAGGAAAGGAACATTAGACCTTCTCATCCATCACACCCCATAGGGCTGGTAGTTAAATGCTACAATTCATACCCTAAACAATGTAGATTCTTGATCAAGCCTGCCAAGATCTATTCCTGCAACTTAAAAATGTTCCCTTGATTCTCCTTAGAAATTTAAACAACACTTGGCATATTTGAATATATTCCCTTCTGCCTATTGACCTTATATTCCCCTTATCAAGATAATAGAATTTCCTTAGAAGTTGCCTTGGGCATTTCTGCAAGGTCAAAAGCACACAATGCACAGACAGGGATAAACCTACTCTAAATTACTGCATCCACTCATGCTCCAGTGGTTCTGCAACCCTGATGGCAACAAATGAAGTCTGGTGTGTTGGGAGTACAGCACTTGGAAAGCAGGGAAAGGGTTTGGTCAGACAGAGCCCTGACAGGCTGTTAAACATTTACCACCTTGCCTGAGCCCCTCCACCAGTGACACAGACCCAACAGCAGTCATAGAGAATGGGGGAAGTTGACAGAACCACATTATTGCAACCACAAATTCACACCTGCCAAGAGACACCCCAGCCATTGCGGTGTGTTGGCGTCCTGATAGAATGAACAGCACACTCAAGGGAAGAATCTCTGCCTTTGCCAGGAGGTTCTGAAGAACTGAAACCATTTGTTTCTTAGCTGAAGTTATTTATGGTGGGTTTTTTGGAAGCTTCGTTTGGTCTAAAAACAAATTCTGCTTGATGAGGACTCTACTTACTATTGCAAAGAGGTACCTGAACACCACCAGCAGACAAGGTTCTGTGCCTTAAATAATTTCTGTCACTTAGAGCCAGTTTCTAGTCCTTTTCTTTTGTTGAAATTATAGCCTTTTTCATTTTATAGTATTAAACCAAAGGGCATACACACTCTGGAAGGGCAGCTAACCTCAGGGCAGTTTACAGTTCAACCTCTGTCTCTGGGTAGCCAAGTTGAAAATCAGCAGCATGTCATGGAAGCATATTGTAAAGCTGGGATACTGCTGTGAATTATGAAGCATATCAAGTGTTTGGATAAATCAAAGGAATCTAAATGGGCCTAAAATAGCAAAGACTAAAAGCATTAGGGCTTGTCCTCTTTTCCAAAATCTTCCATTAGTACTTTCAAAAAGACCTGTTTTCTACCTCTCATACACTGATTCAAAATTCCATTTAAGAAAATGAAGAACATGATCCTGCCATCTCCTCGAAGATTTAACTTTATGGTAGAAAGATTTTATTGTTGTTATTTGCTATTAAAGGTAATAATTCTGCTGTAGTTTTCTTTTGCTTGCATTCGTGCTATTTTATTAATGTCTCCATAGCAGCAGTTAGCACTGCAAAAGGAATTCCAATTTTTAACATGATTATTAGTCTTCATTTTCATCCCCAAAGCTGGGATGTTTTCGAAGGAGCTCAGGGAGGAGGAAGGAATAAGACTCAGACACTGCAGTCCATTGTTACCTCTGAGCACATACACTTAGATTGCTTTTCTTTGATGCTGCTGCCAATTTTATTCACAAGCGCATAAAAAAAAGGTCATGACATTTAGAATTACAGTACTTTGGAAATTAAATGTTCCTTTAAATTTTTAATTTCGGAAAGTATTTTATCATGGAATAATATTTGAATAATGATTAAATGAATGTGTAAAGATTAATGCAAAGTGTCCTCAGACTGGAAGTTCACAACCACATATGTTTAACCTTGTTGTGTAATAGGCATAAAAACGTTGATATGTGAGCTCGAAGAGCTGCATTTCCATTTTGCTGGAAGCACTTGCACTGTTATTCTCCTTAACATTTTTCCACTGGCATGTCTGTATAAGGCATGAGGCTTAGCTCTCAATCATTTTCTACTTAACATTACACTTCAAAAACCTGGCAACTAAATAAGGAGCAAAAACGAATCCCAATGGTCTGCACAGGTTTTTAACATGAGTTTTTATGTGAGAAATCAAACTACTGAGTTTTAGGCTAATTCAGCAGTATTAATGACATTATTGTAGCATACGAGGAAATAAAATAATTTTGTGTGAACACTTGAGAAATCACCAAGATATCACATAACCAACATTCTAGTCAGAAGCTTCCAACTCAGAGATCTGGGGATCTGATGAAGAGGAGATCACTGAAGTGCTGTCATGGCCAGGTTTTGAGAGTCTCTTGTCTAGGAATGGATTTGCCCATGTCACACACAGTTTCATCAGCTGGTTTAGGTTGGACTTTTCAGATCAGTGAATCCAGCTGTAAAACCTAGCACTTCTGGGTCACCTTAGCCACTGCTCAGGGCTTATTTCTCCAAAGCCAGCTGACACTCCTTGTTCAGCAGAAAAAGGAATTTTACAAAAGGCAGCAGCACACTGGAGTTTTTTTTGTGGCCAGCAACCAGAGTTCATAATTTTCTCATACACTAAGAAAAGCTGCCTGGGCCCCAGGCTGCAAAGGGCAGACACAGACAATTCCAAAACCCCATTCAGATGATGCTAATATTGTACCTCCACAAAATTTATGCTTGTGTGTAGAATTTACTCATGTTTTCTCATGGAACTCCTGGGAGAACTTTGTTAGAAGACTGAAACACTCTGAAATATTCAGTTTGAGACTCCATTGCACTCAAGTGGGTCAACTGAAGAGACAATGTCTGAAGAAAGGAGACTGAGGAAGATAAAGGAAGTCTTTAACTGAAATGTTACAGGCACATTCAAAGATCCACAAGAAAAGCAAGTTATAAAGCACCTTTGCTATTGATTATTTAATTCTCAATTCCAAAACCATTTGTGGACATTTCAGGACATAATAATAATAGTAATAATAATAATAATAATAATAATAATATCCTTGTCACCAAGGCAATGGCAGGAGCATTGCTAGTTCAAGTCTGGCCTCTTGAAAAAGCCTTCAGGAAAGTTGCTCTGCAGATCACCCAATTCATTAAATTAATGCTTTGTTGGCTGGAGTTAAAGTTTGAGTCAGGCAAAACAAAAGCCTGGGTTTCAGAATACATATACCCTGTCAAATTGCATTTATCAAGATAAGGGTTATTAGAATCTTTTTTTCTCTTGTGTGAATGAAATTGTAAGCTTGAAATGTCACTGAAGATTTATTAATCTGATACTCTTTCTGATAAGGGCAAAGAAATAGAAAGGGCAGTGAAAAAGAAATATTTCTTGTAGCCTGATAAGGACTACAAGAAATAGAAAATATGAATAAGGCAATTTATCAGTGGGCATTCTGTAACCAAAAGATTCAAGCCACACAAAGCGATAGTACAGTTATAGATTGATTTCAGAATGCTGCCATCTACAACACTTGGTCAAAGTTTGAGAGCTGTGCAGAAAAATGTCTGCAATTTTCAAAAAATGATATTAAACCTGAATCTTCAAACTGTAGGCAGAAATAACACTTGTGCTAGAAAGTAGATGGAGGCCTCATGCAAAAACTGGTGCTGTGCTAGAGTACACAATGTGTGCAGGGAGAACCAAAGGCAGGACCATGAGTGTTCTCAGCTGAGGTGACAGGGCCTGAACTAACCAGAAGAAATGTTGTTTAAATATTTTTCCCTGTTTCTGTTCCTGTTACCTGTATAACATGTCCACAGTGGGGAGGATAAAGAGTGAAGAGAGGTTCACAAACATTTTGGGTCCAACAGACCATTGTTAAACCTTCCTGTTTGTTATACTCCATGTGAGGCACAAGACAAATAAACACATTTCACTGCTCAACATGACAGAGCAAACCCTGCCTAATCACCACTTTGGCTTTGTGACCTCCCAATTCAGGCAGGAGCCAGCAGCAGTCAGTGAGTTAAACCTTTTGCAATCCAGAGAGAGGGGAGAAAACAGGACTCAGAGCCAGGCCTAAACCCAGGCTCATGCCCACTGCCAGCTCACCAGAACATCTTCACTTGTACCAAGAAACCACAGCCACAGGAAACCAAGTTTTTCCTTCCAAAGGGCTTTCCTCATAGCAGGGAGAAAACTCTTAGACAAGACCTGGCTGTGACACTTCCCTCCTGCTGCTGGAGTTCTGCTTTCAGCCAGTCTCTTCTGACAGAACTAATTCTCTTTGGGTGAGGTCACCCCGAGACAGGCTGTGCTTGCTTCCCTGGAAAAGACCTGGGGGAGAGAATGAGCTCACCAGGCTTTCAGACCTGCAGGGAGAACTCACCAGAGAGCTACAGGGAAAAAGGCTGAGACTCCAGCCTTCAGTTTGATACAGCATCGTTTGCAATGACTTTGTTATTGAAACAGATTTATACATGAACACAGATACAACTGTCTCTTCAATATATATTTGACTTCTAATGGTAACATTAATAACAATAGAGATGAAAATAATAATTCAGATCCCACGTAGTAAGTGTGACTTTAAATGACTTTTTAGTTAACACAGTCTACTGATTTTTTAACTCATAAAATAATGAACCATCAAGTAATATATTTCCTTTTCTACTCTTTTATAATTCTTCAATATTTCCATTTGAAATATTTTCATTTAAAATTGAGATTCATTAACCAGAATTTAGTTTTCCTATGAGACTCTCTCAAATAGGAGTTACTTTTGCAGCAATTAAGGTATTTGAAAGTACTACCTGTTTAGAAAATGAGTAGTTGCACCTTACCTCTTTCTCAGAAAGCCTTACATAGATAATATGCCAATTAAGAAAAGTCTTTCTTACATTTTTCTAAGAACATTGCAGGAGCCAAATTATCTGCCATGATTTCACTAATAGCTCAACTTACCAGTCTTCTCTGTCTTGTGTTTTAAACTGTCAGGTCCTGGCAGGCAGGGGCAGGGCCCATCACATCGAGCTGTGATGGTTTTGCCAGAAGTACATGCATGGAACTCCATCTTGCACTAGAAGCATTAAAAAGAGGCAAGAATACTAATTAGGAAAATACATAAAATAGCAGCTGTGGATTAAATGAGAAATTGTGTTACCACTAATGGCATTTGATAGATTGCAAAACTTCAGTTTCTACTGCAAATACTTTTATAAGATAACAGTGACTATTCCTAGCCTTTGTTGTTTGCATTACCTACATTTTAGTTCTGACTTTCCTCCAAGAGCTTTGTGCCTGTGTAGTTGTGCCTCTCTCCAGTGACTGTCCCATGGGTATTTCCCCATCCTGTGCCCAGCAGCACCAGTGGCTGGACACTGGACTAATGTAGTAAAAAAATGAAGTCAAAGAAAACAGCACAGGGCAGCAGAAACACAAATGTTTTCTTTGGCTTGACACCTAATGAACCAAATTCAGCTCCATCTTTTGTCTTTTCAAGCACTGCTTTTACAAGACCAGAATCCAAGAGCTTTTGGTACACAGGGGAGAGTTGCCTGTGGTGCCCAGGCTGGACTTCCTCCCTGAAGGGATTGCCCCCTGCCAAGGAAAATGGGAATGCTGGGCTGCAAAATCCCTTTGATCTGAGTTTTATTGAGGATTAATTCTATGATTCATTTAAAAGCAGGCCAATATGTTTACACAGTGGGACACGATGTGTTTTGACACAGCTGAAGGACACAGAGCCTGAGACCACGGTGTCACCATGGAGGATGCAGTGGGAAACTGGAGTTCACTGGGCAGCAGCCCCTGCTGAAACCCACAGCATCATCCTCTGTAATTCTGGTACAATGGGAGCCAAGAGAACAGAGCAGGATGTTGTTACAAGATAAACACCTCCTGCTTTGAAAGCACTGCAAATATCTTGGCTTTGCCTGCATTTGTTTTTGTTAAAAGGGCTCATGTTGCCCAAGCTTTAATCTAGCAGCAGGAGACCATTGTGCTGTGCCTACATCCCATTCTGTTGACATTATCCCCCACCATCCTCAGCTTCAATGCATCAGGGTGATTCTGTGCTCTCTGTGATGTCCTGCCCTTCTCATTTAGAAAATGCACAGCCACACAAACGTGTGTAAGCTCAGCTTGCATTTTACACCAATTCCTCGCAAGACTGAAGGGAATGTTTGTACTTATTTTTCAACTCTGTGCTCCATAAATACACTTTGCACAGAGCAGAAAGGCAAAAGAGAGCACATCAGAAGGGAAGGAGAACAGGAGAAAGGACAACACCAAGTTCAGTCCTGAAGGCAATGACTTTCTGCAGCATATTCTGATAGTCAATGTGTTATTGAGAACACAGGCATAAATCTGCTTCCTGCAGCTGGAGTTGATAATTTAATCCCTTACAGAACATCAATTACTTACATATTTTATTATGCATAATAAATGTAAATTATGTATCTAAGCATTAGCAATTATACTTCAAATACCAGCCTCTAAGATGGCACCAACCTATTTCAAGGCTGTCATTACGTGCACTTAAGAAAGGAAGAACTTTACACTGAGAAACTGAGTGAAGTTTACACTGAGTTTTTCCGCAGCTTTCCATATGACTGATAAAAATGACAACCAAAAAGCTAAACATAAACCAAAAAAACCAAACTGGTTAAAGGGGTTGTATTATCTGAGCCCAGCCTGAAGATCATAATGCTGCAGTCACATGTGAGTAAGTTTACACCTATGGTTAAACACATTATATTCCCACCATGCTTGTTTGGGATGTTTGGTGTTGGGGGATGGAGATTAAAAAACTCCATCATTTTAAATATTAAATTAGGATATAATACTAATTACTTTTCAACACCTAATCACTGTATGTAACTCTTTATTCCTTCCCTAAAGGAAAACATGGAGATACCTTACTTTGCATGTGATGGTGTCCTCACTCACTGTAATAACCTACACGAGTAGCTCAACTTTGGATTTAATGACTTTGCCTAAGCCTTGCTAAGTGATATTCAGAGGCAGAGTGGCCACAGAGGATGTCTTGTGGAGCAATAATGACTTTTTGGATTATTCTGCCACTGGATCTACAGCCTATAAGGAGCCTGCTGACTTTCTCCAGACCATGGACAATAAAATGATACACAGTACTTAGAAAAACTCTCAGTCTTTCACACCAAAGAGACATTATACATTTTGCAGACATGAGTCACAAAGCTCCTTGCAGTGATTGTGCACAGGACTCAGTGGGAGCAGTTCCCACAGTTTGGGGCTGGTCTCTCTCATTTCAGGGGACTCATTTTACCACTGATATGATTGGATATGCCTCAACCCTCCGCTGAGCTGCTCTAGTCGAGCTCCCTGGGTCGTGCAAGCTTTGTATTTTTCTGCAGCCTCCCTGGTGTGTGAACTGCATTTGTTTACTCTGAACCCCAAGGCCCACATAAACATCTCTAAACTATTTTACTGCAAATGGAAAAGCAGCTCTGTTATTTGTTGCTAAATGTATATGGAGATCAATAAAGTATATGAGGGGAGAAATGGTTGAACATATTCATGGAAAATTCATAAATTAATTTATTCAACTAAGATGTGGGAAATTACTGCAGAGTGTGTTTTGGTTAAAGTGTTCCCCTGAGAATCCACTACTCATATAATGATTCCCTCTTTATTGTCAGTGAATCTACAGCAATGTGTTTTGCATAAGCATTCACATTTGAGGGAGAAAGAAAATAGCTACATAAAATTTATTCCTAGCTATTTTATTCTTGTCTGTTAGTCTCCAGCCTCCAGTCCCTGCTAGAGGAGAATCCAGATTTTTTTTAATGATATAATAAAACTGTGAATCTCTGCTTTTATTCTGGCTTTCAACTTCTGGCAGCCAGGTTTGATCTAACCTGCAAGTAAGCAATCCTGTGAAATAAGTTACTGTGATCTTTTCTGCAAGGGTGTGTATTTGACTGCTGAATGTTTTCAGGGACAACTTGGAACAGCCCAGTGCATTAATGCTGTGAAGAGCTTTGCATCCTGACACAAACAACCCATGGATTTGCTGAAAATGCAGCCAGGTACAGCAGCACAGCCAGGCCCTGCCAGACCCTTTCAGTGGCAAAGCTGTGTAATTGTAATTGAGATGTAACTGCAGCGCCCTGGGATATCCTGTGTGTCCTGAACTGCTGCTGTTCATGGGGCACAGAGAGCACAGGCAGAGCACTCACAGTGTCCTGGGCAATCTCACAGCCTCCAAACAAACTGCAGGGAAGGAGAGAATCCTTCACCCAGGGTTCCCTCAGGAGAGGCTCCCCGACACCCCCGTTTGGTCTCAGTGCATCAAATCAGAGTATCCTGAACTGGAAGGAGCTCACAAGGACCATCAAAGACCAGTTCCTCCTGATTGATTCACGAGCCAAAAATCTATAATTGAAAATTTCTTGTAGTCACACTAATACAGGAGAAAGTGTTAGGTTCCAAACTTCTGTTGCATCTATCATTAATTTAATGTGAATTAAACAGGAAGGTATGTAGGAATTAGCAGACAATATACATGAGAAAGATAAACATGAAGTCTTGTTTGAGAACGAGTGAACACCAAAACAGAAGGTTAAATTTTATAGTATACTAATTAAGTGTTAAACTCCTGAGATATTACATCATATTAATGGCAGTGTCTCTACACTTGTTGATGAACAGTGCTCTTGCCTGGAGGACACTGCATTTTTAGCACCCTACAGCTTTTTACATTTTCACCAAGAATGATTTCAGTGCAGTGCTTGTTTTATGCTGCATCTTTTGTTCACTCACAATATGTCTCTTCGAAACTACACATACAAATAACAAAAGCTCATTATTTTCAACCTTATCTTTTACCAAGTGGCTGCCACAGGCAGAAGCTAAAATTTCCTAAAATTATAGCATATATATATATTTTAGTCTAGTTTCTTGATATCAGTAGAGTTTCCTACCTATCTGTCTTAGCAGATAATTAGAATCCATTGGAATTCAGACACCCCTTTGAGAGGGGTTGTTTGCTTACAAGCTTTACAGCAGAGCTTGCCATTGCTTCCTTAGCTGGGACTCTTATCACTATTTTCTTTATAAGACTCTGCTTCCAGTTTTCATCAGATGGAAAAAAAATACAGTATTTGGAACACACTCAGATCAAGTGTGGGGTTTTTTTTAAAACTTGTCACAACAAAAAAAGGTTCAGTATCTTTTCTACAAATCCCAAAAGAAATGTCAGGTGGTGCATCCTGCTGAACACATATATTAAGTTTTAATGGGAATTCTCCAAACTTTTCAGGCTCTGTAAAAACTGAAATCCTGAAATAAGGATGGAGAGACAGCAGCCACATGATACATGCTCATAAAAAAACAGACCCTAATGTGAAGTCCTGAGGTGAGACTCAGATTCTGGGCTGAGGGCAGGGCTGAGGGGTCCCTTAGCACTTGCCCTCCCTGCCGTGGGTTCTGCTGCCTTTTTGCTGCTCTGCAAACCAGAGCCCCCTGTCTGGGGTGTTGGGAAGGAGAAAGATTTCCCTGGGACACAGAACCTCAGGTGGGCACTGAAAATACATGCCAAGCTCCATCCCCAGGACTGCCCACTTGGACAGGCTTCCTGGTGGCACTAGGGGCTATTCCATGGGCAGACCAACACTGCTGGGAGCTGGTGCAATTACCCCATTTCTCTGGGCACCTTTCTGCTCACAGAGTGAAGCTCCCCATGGCCAGGCCTCCTGCCCTGCATGTGCAAAGCTCCAGGATGGGACTGGCTCAGGCTGTTGCAATAAAAATGAAAGGCAGGCTGGGGAAAAAAAATGATTATAATAAAAAAACACCTTTTTTTTTTTTCCTTTTAAAATAGCTGCCAGGCAAGCACACAGCACTTAATCTTTGCAATAAAAGCTGCACAAAGATATCTTAAAATCCTGGAGCTCTAATTAGGAGCTATGTTCTCCTTATGAGAATACATAGTTGGTGTTGATATTAATGGGAGTTATGCATGCATACCAGTGGTGGAATAAACTCTAATTAACACAACCAATCTATTGTGTAAATACATATTAAAGCCTTTTTAAAATGTGTGCTAGCTCTAGCTTTGAAGCAGATGTTATAGCTGATGGGCTCAGAAATTCCCCTCTCTGTAAGGAGTGACACATGAAGGACCTTATTATCTCAGGTAAACAACAAATATTTGAGAATGTCTCTCACTGCACACTTAACTGACAGGCTGGTGGTTCATAATCTCCTAGAAAAAGACAACAGCTTCCAGGTGGAGGGTCAAGAAGAGAGAGACCCAGGTTCCAAGGCACTGATATTAAATGGGCTGAACAGATTTATGCAGCCAAATGCAGTAACGCTGAAAGGTCTCACACAGCAAAGCTCCAAGGACCAGAAATTGGTCCACTGTGCACAGCTCTGCCCTCTGCAATCCTGCACCTCTAATGAGGGAGAGCTGCAGGACTTTGCCCTCTGAGTAAAATGACCAGGGAACAGAAGGAAAGCAGGAGACCCCAGCAATCTTTAAATATCAGGATAAGTCAGGCAGTCACATCAGCAACTGCATACGGCTCAGGTCCTTATGATTAGAATTGCCAGGTTTAAGATTTTAAAATGTAACAATATTTTTGTTAAACTATTTAATTTTTTAGCTGTTTTTTTTTTTTTTTTTTTTTTTTTTTTTGGTTAGATCCCATCCATACACAATCAGAGTTACAAGTTTTCCACTATTACAGCGTAAGTTGTATCACAAAGTACCATCTTCAGAGCAAGAGGAAAGTCAGAAGGTTCATCTTCCAAGAAGAAACAATTGATTCTTGGGCTCCAGAAAAGAACAAGCTGAGTTGCAATTGGCAGCAATCATGCAATTCAGGATGGCATTAATTGCATATTTTGTGGCTCTGCATTATAATTAGAACTGTATACACTTCTCTAAAAATAGCCTTCAACTTCTCAGGAGGAGGAGAACAGAAGGAGCTCCTTCTTTTCATCAGCTAAGGACAAAGAGTGATTTTAGAAAACTTAGAGCTTGATTGCTCCCTAGAGGGTCAGCTCTGCTCCTAAGAAGAGTCCTTGACTTAATAAATAAATAAAGAAATAAAAAAATAAATAATTCATAAGGTAAATATTAAATACTTCATTAAGAAAAGAAAAAAACCCCATTTTCCAACATGACTGATGGCTGAAGAGTTAGTAGGATGACTGCTTGTAGGCATGTTGAACCATCTCAGTGTGTGACTGGCAGGGCTGCAAACTAAGCAAATGATCATGTACTCGTGTGGCTGCAAACTGCCCTTACAGACAGAGCAGAATCAGCTAATTTGGGGACTGCTGGACAGACCACTGAAGCACAAAATTCTGATTTAATACAAAACACATTGCCCCAAGAAACAAGTGGCAATCAGCTCAATGTGAAGCAGGAAATTTTAAAAAAATGCAGCTGATTGCATGAGCTAGATGATATGGCATTCAAGGTCACAACACTGGATGTGGAGGTGAAGGACATTCAAGGGACCATTTATTAATGCAATGTGACAATGAAAATATATTGTTCCCCATTCTATGAACAAACAAGAAAATAGCTTCAGGCACCAAAATCTACTGCATCATAAAGAAATTGAACTTGTTTTTACAAGTAATTTGGATGCCAGTTCTGGAAACACCCACCTAGGTCAAGGGATGTGTGGGGGCATATCTCAGTTGGTTTATCATCTTGTAAGAAATTTCGGTCCTTATTGGGGAAGTACAGACCAAACAGAGCTGGAACTTGACACAGAAGAATCAATTCATAAGTTGAAACATTTGTGCAATGCTGATTTCAACACTTCCTTCAGTGGCTGGTGAGACCACAAGGAGTTAAATGGGAAATGAAGACAAAGCACTTCTGTCCCTTATATAAATAAAGACACCCATGCTCCCTTCTTGCTGAGATTTAACACAAAGCACCAGTCTGGCTTAAATCTGCAAATCACCCTGCTCTCCTCTCATCCTCCTCCTGATACACACCATGCAAAGGCTATTGCACTTTGATTTTGGTGACCCATGTTTGAGTACCAAGGTCATGCTCACACGCTGGGCTGACACCAGCTGGTTCTTGTGCACAAATACAGGAGTTGAGGTGCTGAGAAGAAGATGCACAGTCACCCAACCCCATATTCTATACTCTGTATTCAGTCACAAAAGCTTCTACTGCTGGTAAATGTCTACTCTGCTGTCTCCCTGCAGGAACTGCATGACAGGTCACTGATTACCATTTCCTACTTGCACATGGGAGTTTTTGCTTTCCAGTACACCAGTCTGCCATATCTCAAGACATGGACTTTAAAAACCACTTTCCTGCTGCATTTGGCTTCTTTCATTTCTAGATTTATATTGTATTGCTTTTGTCTCTATGAAATTATTCCCTATTCTAACTCCTCATAATCATGAGCTGTGAGTTCATAGCTAATAGCACTATTCAAAGTGGAACGAAGCTACAATTTCTTTTCCCTTTAATAGACCAAAGCCATCTTAGATTAAAAGTAAAGAAAATCACAGAAAAACAATTGGAGATTTGGAGTGATCGATGCTGCTTGAAATGTACTTGGCATGTAATTGAGATGCATTCTCATTCTCATTCTGCAGCCATTTACCGATCACACGAGAACGATGATTTGTCATTTTTACTTGCTTCAAATTACTAAAGGCAATTTAATTTCTCTCATGGAGACAACACATCAGATAATGTGAACATAATCAAGAGGTAACGATCTGTGGCTCTGTGCACACACTGATGCTCCTGTAACCAGCTAAACAACCGCCTGCATATGGCAGAGGGAAGGCAACGCCAGACACTCAGCTCCCCAGGCTCAGGGTCTCCACCCAGTCAATCACATTATAAACACAGCAATTTAGCTACACTAGGTGACTACAGCAATTCAGATTTCAGATGAGGCAACGCTCCACCTACACAGTCATTCCCATACCCATCTGCCCATACCTGGACTAAAAGCAGCAGCTGGTGACCACTATAAAGGGTAGGCATGCTCCCTGAAGGCACTTATGCAATTGGTATGATGGCAGTATCTTAGCAGTCCAAAAACCTATCAACTCTATCAATCAGTAATTGCAAAGTATTTAGTAGTACATTTGCAGTTACTTTTGGGATATCTGATGCCCAACAGGATGTGACTGGGGATGGGACAATGACCATTTATGGTTGTACAGACTGAATATCAGGAAAAGCCCAGATAAGTCCTGATATAATACCAGGATAAGCTCAACCATCTCTCTGATGTATCTAAGCTTACAAATCAAAGTCAAAGAAAAGTTGCTACTACAGCATTCCCCTCTTGAAATGTTGGTGAATTAGTCTTGAATTTACTCTATGCTGTCCATTTCTTCTCAAGCAACCTTGCCACAAATACTGAGTAAGAGCTGGAGTGTTGCTTTGCCCATCCCTGTTCAAGGCCAAGTTGGATGTGGCTCTGGTCTAGTGACAGGCGTCTCCACCCAGGGAGGGTTAGAACAAGGTGCTCTTTAAATTCCCTTACAGCCCAAATCATTCTATGATTTTGTGGTCACAAAGTTTTCTGCTTCCCAGGGCCTGTATTATAAAATTATTGGGGAGAAGGAGGACGTACCTGGAAGCATCTCATAATCCATGTGGACAAAGGTTTGGGGAGCTTCCAGGAAACATAGAGAACAAAGTTCAGACTAAGTGCTGTACTCTGGGCTTCAGAGCTCATATATCTTGCACTAGTAAAGATTTCTTAGAACTCACTGCACTTTTTCTAGAAAATGGTGGGGGAGAAGGATGGAGATCCAGTAAAAGAGCACCCTGGCTTGTTTGACAGTTTGGTGGTGCAACAAAGTCAGGAGTTCACTTGTGCTGCCAGTCATAGGCCAATCATACCATCAAGTCCATAAGCCCCTAACCAAAACTGGAAACATCAGAGTTTCCAGCATGCAGGCTTGGCTTTCAAATGTCCCATCTTTTTCTAACCAAACTTTGCCTTTGCATGCGAGAGGTGAAAGCCAGTCTGAGTTTTTCTGTTCCCAAGTAGCTCCTTATTCCCTGATAATAGATTTCATGAAGCCAATCCTTTTCTCTAGAATAGTTATCCCATCCAATCCATTACATCTATTAGATGAGCTGTTTCACAGCAGGTCTGCACAGAATTCATTGACCACAATGTGGCCCCAGAAATGTTCATTCCTTGTTACAGATGTATGAAATGTGCAGATAGATGTATGTAATGTACAGGTCTCAGAGAGAGTTTTTGTCTGTTGATTACAGAGCAGATCTGGAGTGTAAGTACAAATATAAAATACTCAGCATCCTGCAGTACCCCTGCTTGGGCTGCTTTCAGACTAGCAACAAGACTGAAGTCCTGAGAATGCCAGCCTGCTTTTTAATTGACTTCTCAGAACTTCTATTTTGTAATCAAAACAAAAGCCAAACCGAACCTCCAATGCTAAGAAGCGCTGAAACAAAACATTTGACAGTTACTGGCAAAGAAGCTTTAGGAATATCTTTTGGAGCATAGCAACCAAGGGAGAGTAAGCAGGCTTAAGCTTTGAAGTTAAAGCTTTCAGCAACGTTTCTGATTTCTAAAGAACACAATAGAAACAACAAGAAATTTAAAAAAAAATTGCAAAAACTAAACCCCAGGCCTAGTTCAATGCTCACTGAATGGACTTGCTGTGAAAGACACCCATACAAAGAAAGCAGAATTAGTCTGTTTGCTCAGAAATCAAGTAATCATAGCTAATCCTTTTGCAGTATTATCCTGTTTTGGCCTTTAATAAATCTGCTTTAAATTAAAGACGTACCCAAGCCAAGAAACACCTCCTTTGATGTTTCAAATGGCTCAAATAAGCTGTTTGCTGGGAAAAGCACAAAATATGAATTCTGAAACTGAAAAAAATAAAAGTCCTTCTCCTATGCTAAGAGGCTGGCACCTCTCAGAAAGGTCAGAGACCATTTAAGGCCACAGCTTTGAAGCACATCAGGCATTGGTCCCTCTCAAGCCCATGCATTAGGGGGAAAAATCCTGAAATACATGTCCCTTACAAGCCAGTTAGCCAAAAACAGCTAATCCCCTTTTTTTTACAACCACTGCATCACACCACTGGAATACTGGAATAAAGAATTTTACAGGTTAACTGAATGCAGGCATAGAGCTTGGAACAAGCTTGAAACAAGGTAACTAAATTACTGCAAATGATATTTGTATTTAAGCTTGTATAATGAGCTGCAAGTTGGTGCAATAAACTCTAAGATGTTCTTGTTTCCTCTTTATGTCAAGAACACAACTTTCAGTGCTTGAACTGTGTCAGATGACTCACCATGTAAATAACAGTTTTCTCCTGTTTTGACCTTGACTGCAGAAAGAATGATTTTAAAAATAAATGGTTTTACACACCAAATGTACAACAGGCAAGTGGAAGTAACATCAGCATCAATCAGGTCCTTAGTGCAAGAGTGTCTGTAATTGATGGGTTTTTAAGTTCCGACCATCACATGCCAATTTGTTTGATTTGGCAGTCACAACTGTGATTCTAATCAAGTTAGAGAAGCAGACCTGTGATTACCATCATCGAGATTGGTAGCTTTCCCAAAAAGAACAAATACTGTATTTGCAATCCTCCCTTACTGCTTCCTTCCTTTCGAAGGGCGTGTTCCTGCCCAAAAGCTTTCATGGCACGGGGCAGGTCGCCAGCCACAGGCAGCTCAAGGACACAGAGCTCCTCAAACTCTGGGGCTTTATGCTTTATCAGCCCCTTCAATGAAAATTGATGCAGCTTTAGGGACAGGCATGGGAACTTCAGGGGATTTTCCACAGGTCATACAAAAATGCAGGTTCTGGAGGTGTCAGGGTTAAGTGTAAGGAAGCCAAAGGCTTCCCTGTCCCTTCCCCTTCCCAGTCCTCTGAATATCTGGACTGGCTAAACAAGGGTAGTGATGGGAGAAAGCAGCAGCCATAAACCAGCACCCACTCTCATCAGGATGTGACCATGACACCACCTTCATTTCCGCTTTTCCTTCTGCCATTCTCAGTCACAAGACCTTGATCCTCTGCAGTCTCATATAGGCAGATGCAGAAATCCTTTTCCCTTCCAAGCAGAAAAACTCATCCTGAACATTTTTTGGTAAAATAATTCAACCAGTGGGACCCACTTTCCAGGTCTTCTGCATTACAAACTGACACAGAGTACTGGGTATTACCAAAGGAGGGAACTGCTCAACATATTTGTAATTTCATTCACTGCAGAATAAGTGAATACCACTGTTTAAGGCAAGCCAAGTTAGAACTTAATCTGGTTCCATGTAGTTTTCTTCTATATATTATTTTCCTGCTTGCTGCCTTCTGAATTCTCATTAACCTTTCTGTCAGAACTGAATTAAACATGTCCTGTTAATTCAACATGTTTTTCAAGAAATCTGACATGTAGATGACAAATGCTCATGTAAAAAAAAAACAACAACCCTCTAGTTTAATGAAGCGCATAATAAGAACCACAAAATTCTAGTTTACAACACATTTTATTTCAGCTTTTCTACTCCAGTGAGATCAAAAGTGAGACTGTCTGGATAGCGTTGGCATCTGTCCCTAAGGGAGCAGAAGAAAAGGTCATGGACTTTGAAGAAATCTAAAGACTTGAAGAACTTCCTCTAAAGCTGAAGCATTTTGGTTATATCAATATGATATTCTATGGCATACGTATTTCCTAAATAAAACCCTTCCCAATTAACATACTCTTACCATAGGCCAGGGCAGTAAATTTCTCAAAAAAGTTTATAACTTTGTGTGCGTTTCTCATGAGAAGATGCAACCTTGATGCAATACAAGGTAAGGAATAAACATTTGTATTCAAGTAGGTTTTGAGAGAAATATTGCATGTTCTATAAACACCAGAAAATACTTGTTAATCCTTAAAAAAATCCCAAAGAAGTTTAATGGACTACTAGTGATTAATTGACTGATGT
Organism: Zosterops lateralis; assembly: GCF_965231275.1. Classification (NCBI taxonomy): domain Eukaryota; kingdom Metazoa; phylum Chordata; class Aves; order Passeriformes; family Zosteropidae; genus Zosterops; species Zosterops lateralis. The sequence continues at coordinate 10,219,910 of NC_139774.1, read as the reverse complement.
ACTACATCTATTCTCCTAAATATTCTTTTGAAAAACATTCAGTAAGACAATTATGCAATAAAATTACCATTTATATGACTCCTTTCATCCATAAGGGCACCAAAATCCTGTGTACGTATAAAGGTATAAATACACAGTACTGCTCAAGTGCAGCCAATCCTGCAGCAGGAAATATCAAATGCTCTGCACCAGCAGAAAATATAATGGGATGTTTGAAAGGAGTGATGCTATTTAAATCCAGAGAGATGACAACACCCAATTAACCAGATAAGAGTACTAAACCTGCACTCAAATACAGTGTTTCTTTTAAGATAATTTGTTTATTTCCCAGCTGCTGAAAATTAAGCCTCATAAAGCAGCTTTGCTTTTTTTAGAAACCTCTCTTGACCAAGCAAAGTAGTGCTCAGACCCTGTATCAGATGCCCACAGATGCCCTGTCAGAATCCACTGCTTGCTTTACACATAAAACAACAAGCATGTCAACATTCTCCACAAACCCACAGTTTTCAGACTACTAAAGGGGTTCAAGTCTCATGCTTGTACCTGAATTAACCCAGCATGGCATTGAGTGGCACTAGGACTGGTAATAACACAATTGTCTCCTAGCAAAAGGAATGGTTGGAACCAAATGGTTTCAAGTTTGAAAAGCCCATGAGCCACAAATTCTGTGAAAGCAGCTACCAAGCCTTACAGCTGAATTGCTACAGGAGTTTTAGAAAAGTAAAACAGTTTTCCCCCTCTATGCCAACAGTTGCACATAATGAGCCACATAAACGGGTCAAAACTCCTCAGTTTTTCTCTGTTTTACATGCCAACTTAAAATCCAACAATTTTACTTTAAGAAAACCATAAAGTAGAACTGCAGTGTGGGTCATAGTCTGGATATTAGCAGAATCACTAAATATTAGAGCTAATATATTCTCAGTCTCCAGATGGCCACTGGGCAGATGAAGTTTATGGCATAAATCTTCTTATTTGCCAGTATAAATTCATCAAGCATGAGTGAAGCTTATTAGCAAAACTTAGATGTTATCTCCCAAAGAACTCTAAGGCTCCAGAAGATTAAAAATATTTTCCTGCCATGACAAGTACAATGACCTCATAAATATTAGTAGACCCTTTGGCACTGGAAAATGCCATCTACTCCTGCTTCTGTGTAATATTACAGGACTGAGCAATAAAGAACACAAGGATGTTGCTGCTAAAGTTTACCCCTATAGAGGGCTAAGGAAAACTGCAGTTTGAAGTCATATTTTTGTGCTTCAGAAGTCCATGAAAAACATTTGAAGAGTGCATTTACCCTTTTGAAGGAGATTCAGCCCATTAGACTAAGATGCTTTTTTCTAAAATATAAATAGCTCAAGAACCGAAAGATCTATCTAGATAATAAATGAGAATTTTTCACATAGTATCAAACAGCCAGTTATACACCATTGATATTTGAACTGCTTTTGTCAGCAAGAAATTTATTTAAACTCCCTTTGAAAGAGCTATTTCCTAGAATAACACAGCAAAGCTCTCATGTCTAGTAGGGAACATTTTGTTGACCAGTTGGTTACTCATTTATTGGTACGTGCACTTATCCCCCATTTATGTGAATGTTCCATTTGTTCCAAATGGCTGAGCTCAAAGCTGGTTGCAGCTGCTTGTGATGTTCCAGACAAAAACCTTCCTCTTTTCCCTCTCAAAGGTCTGCAGCATTCCTGACTGTCCTTAAATAGAACTCAGAAATTACATTTCTTAATGACAATTCATCACCCCTCCTGCAGACTGTAACACTATTTTAAATTCCTACTGAAGCCTCACCAAATTTGAAGTCAGAGATGACTGCTTTTTTTTGAAACCAGTTTCTTGAACTCTTCCATACGGAGCCTTGAAATTACTTCTCACAGTAGAAGAAAATCTGTGTGTGGCTTCTGCCACAATACCCAAAATGTCCAGAGGATGCCACTTGTGAAATGTAAGGACTTGAGGCATCTTTGCCGAAGTCCTGCTTTTACAGTTGAAACTCCAAGCTCAGCATTGGCGCCTGCTCAGAGGAGAGGGTGGGGAATTGGGTCCTAGAGGCAGCACTGGCCAAGCACTGCAAAGTGTCTTGGACAGACATTACAGACTTGCCTTTTTCACCTGGGTTTGGAAAGGGTCCAACCCCTCAAAGAACCAAGGAAGTGAGGCCAGTCCAGCTGATAACTGATTGCAGTTCAGAATTAATGCCCACAGTGCCCAAATGAGGTTTGATCTGCCCAACCTGCAGACATTTAATGCCTGAAACAGATGCTTAATTCTCAGGCTGGGTGTCTACATGATTCCCAAACTTCAGACTCATTTTCTCATAGCACTCCTTGTCTCTCTGCACAGGTGCCAGGGCCCCATTTGAAGCTTCACTTGCCATTTTAGCAGTGATATTTTTCCCTTGAACATAATGGAGACTGAGTATTTTGATAGAAGATAGAAGCATAAATTGACCTATTTAGCTGTTCACAATCAATAGGATGCATATATACAGATATTGAAGAATTAATTGTCTTAAAATGTTGAAAATAATCTAAATATTTTGACTGACAGTATTTGGTACACTGGCTGATGGCGCTGGGAGAAGAATATCTGAAATGAAGAGTTGCTTTAAATCACTCAATGACTGTAGAGTTCATCTTTGCAGCACCCACTCGTTTGCCCTGGAGAGCCTGGTAGGGGCTCTGAGCCTTTACTTCCATGGGGAGACATTTAACAAATCAGTGAGAATTGGCCTCCATCCTTCAGGAAAGGCATCAGTCCCTTCTCATTGTGACCACAGCTTGGACAGACAGATGGGTGAAAGCCTCACTGCCCTTACGTGTCCTCCTGGTCTCTCCGTTGTCTCATCTCAGCAGGGAGGGCTCCCCTAATCAAGGTGCTGAGAAGGAGACATGATCCGGATCATTTGGTTTAAAAATGAGATGAGAATGGGTGAACTGTGCTGTCAGAGTGGTGCTGAAGGATGACAGCAGCATGCAGAAGGCAACTGCAGCCCTGTGCATGGGAACAGCAAAGAAATCCATCCCCGAGCAATGCACTGGCTGATGGCTGGAAACTGAGGGGACGTGATGGATTTGCACAACTCCCTCAATAGAAAAACATTTAATTTAAGAAAGATTAGATTGTCACAATTGCCCCTGACAAGAGTGCCTGTCTAGCAAGGCCTTGAGCCTATATTTTGGGCTAGAACTGTGCTTTACCCAAGACCTTAAAAATATTCACAATACAGGCTGTCACCAGCGCTACATTTCCTTGTCACTCTTTAAAGTGTGACTGATTTGCCAAGATCAAGACTAAATTCATGATCAGTGGCAAGGGCACCCAATATGAATTATAAAACTGCCTTTCCTTCCGAGCCTCCTGGATATGCTAAGGAAAATGCTTTCCCTGCATTCATTGTTGCTTTTTATATCCGCAGCGTATCCTCTGTGTAATGATGCAGGACTGCTCGGCTCAACCCACAGTCCCTGCCTGGCTCCACAGCAAAGATGATGCTCAGCAAGAAGGAAGCATTTGGCTATTAGGTGTAAAACCTGTATTAAAAAATGTATTGATCTTATGGGCAAGTGTCTTGTGCCCTGAGATGAAATGAAAATAGAGATGGGGGTAGAAGTGGAGACAATTTTTTGACAATTTTTAACACTGAGGGAAGTGGCTGGTTGTTTAGTGCAGCTCTGAGGAGGCTGGGGCAGTGCCTGGGCAGACTCCATTTACAGATACAGAGCTCTGTTCAAAATAAATAGAGAAAAGAAAACCCAAGATCAGGAGGACTAGATGATAAGAGGGAGGAAGGAATAGGAAAGGACCATTCCTTTCTCTTCACCTTCCCAAAATCATGCAAGCAGAGGTGAAACTAAAGTCAATAAACAGACAAACTTAAATCATGCATCCAGAAGAGCCTGTGAAGTCAAAAGATTAGCTTTTTAAATTTCTAAAAGTGGCATCCTGGAGCTGAGCAGAAGCAGGGAAATGACTGTTGATACAGAGGAAACAGAAGGCTTGGAGCATATCAGACTTTGGGTGGCAACTGATTCTCCCCCAAACCCAGGATACGTCCCAAAGCTAAAGGTGTAAAATAAGGAAGGCAGAGAACAATGAACAGAAAACCCTAGACAGTGCTCCCAGCTCCTACAGTGACAGATAATGTCTTGAGCATATTAACAAAGCAATAAATCCCACAGAGTGATCTGCCACCCTTAAAGCACAGTGTATGCTTAGTCTTGAGGATTTTTGCCCAAGGGAAGAAAATACTGGAGTTCCAGTGTCAGCTTACATCTCAGATTCTCTTCCAAAGGTAGCTGTAAGTGGGTCACTCAATTACTGGTAGACTGTGAGATAAAATGCTGAAGTTGCAGAGTGTCTTCTCTGAAGAAGAATTAGATGGTGACACTTCAGATACTGATGAACTGGGTTTCACTAATCACATCACAGTGGAGATGACCGTGGGTAATGAAGAAAGCTCTCTTCTAAGTCACTTTTCAGAACTTTATAAGCTTTATAAGCTTCAGTGCTTTAAAGTCACAAGACTTACTCCAAGCTTTCACATTCTGTGCTGTGGGCTCACTCACACAGATGACATGGAAAAGCTTATGATAGTACATCACAGAAAAACACTAATTAAAAAGGCTTCACATTAAAAAAAATGGAAACAATGACACAAAGTAGATTTAGAGTTAATTTTTATATTAGTTGTAACAAGAAGAAAAATCCCACAACTTTACAGTAACTGTCTACTTACAGAAGAGAAATGCTCTAATTTAAACTAATAGAAAACCAGAATGAATGAGATTTAAGGTTGGAATACCAGGAAACTGTTGCTGACCATCATTCAAACACTATGTGCCATCAGCCTGTGGGGTTGTTCCACACAGACATAAATGAAGAATTCTTCCCACATGACTTTTCCAACCAATACAATTACTATTCTGGAGTCACAGGTTGCTCAAAACGACCTCCTATTATTTGCGGTTGTGATTTAGGTCTGAAAACTGTTCTAGTGGAATCAACAAAGCTGAAATTTAGATAGTAATGCCTAATTTATCACCACAGTAGAAACATGATGCACAATCACCTGTAAATCTACAAAGGTTTTTCACCCTTCACTCCTGAATTGCAGCTATTGCCTCATCTAAACCCCTGCATTATTCATACTTTTATCATTGCAGTGATCTGACAAAGCTGACTAAAAACCTAACAAAGTTCCTATCAACTTATTTTTCACCATCAGTGAGCAAATCTGTGGCAAATACCTCTGGGATCACGGAATTACCTTCATAATGGTGCATTGGGCACTTTTGGAGTCTCAGTTTATGGCTTCAAAGAATGGCCTTTGTGCCCCAAAAATCCTGATGGCCTTTCCTGCTGATTGCACAGAGCTAATTGATAATAGCAAGAGAACATCTCCTGCTACTATATTTTTTGATGTTGTGCTCTTAGCCACATGGAAGCTGTTTGCTGCAGATTATATTCAGGTATTCTTAATCCTAACCTCTTGTTGCACCCACCAATTTATATATTATTCATTTTACCAATCTAAAATTTATCAAATATTTCATTGTATTTGACAGCAAAAGCTCTCTCTGTGTATGACCACATGAGCTCACAACATTCTTGGTCCATAAACACCCTCTGAATTAATCTTTACCTGCCTTATTTCCTGTTTTCATTTCCCAAGGAACAGCTTCTTTTTATTTTTATAGACACTATATGGTCCAAAGAAACAGCTAAGTGAAAACATAATAGTTAACTGCCCTCAGCCTGCAGCCCATATCTTTTGGCATCACCAGGAACACTTAGAGCTGCAAGACTGGATTCAGTAGCTCCTGTAAGTAAAATTACTGCTGAAAGGAAAGTACACAAACATCTCTGAAGACTGAAGTGTCCCCACCTGACCCCTTAGTTAAGCACCAGCATCTACACAACAGCTTTAGCAAAAACACTGATATCCCATCAAAACCAAACAAAATGTGCAGTCAAAACCCAAAAAGGCTCGTGTGCCTTCCCTTGTGGATGGGTGCAGAGTCCCACTCCAGCTCTGATGCACAGATGGTGGGAATTCCAGGGTCTGGCAAGAGGAATTGGTTAAAGTCTGTTGGATTAGTCACACTGGCTACTTCCAGCAGGTCAAAATTCTTCTTCCTGAAGGTGTGAGGGCTGACACACCCCTGGCCATGGTGTGACACACACCTCACATGGTGGTGCCTCCTGCAGGAGCCCAAGTCTTCACTCTGTGTCCTGTTCACCCCATTTCATACCTGCCTGGTGACATGCTCTGCCTCCCAGTGCCATCACTTGGGAGAGCTGCCTCACAGAAAGCAAAATGTATGTCAAAATGTGAGTCTGAGTGCCTGCAGGCGATGTCATTCAGTCTGGAAGTATGAGATCAGGCCTATCAGAAAAGTGCTCAAACTAAATACAGCAGGATTTAGAACACGCTTTTAGATTTACGGAAAAGTGCACTCTTTAAATTACTGCTCTAGAATTTACTGGCTTAAAAAGAAAGACCTTAAGGCATCTCATCAAAGAGTTATATAACTCAAAAGGGTTTTCCTTGCTCAGTGTTGCTTGTGCAAGATAGATTTAAGTAATAAAACATGCTTCTGGCACTAACCCTTCTATACAGGCTTTATGATGACAGATTTCAGATTTGAAAATAGAGGTCTCTATACAGTCTAGCATTCATCTTCTATCCCCTTCCAAAAGCTTTCTCCTTTTCTACTGCCAATTTATTGTTTTGAACTGAAAAACTTTTGATACCAACTTCAGCAGGACTTGGTCATGATGTGCATCAGATGGTCCCAGGTTTGGTGCCCAGCTCAAACCAGACCATACCCCAGCCTAGTGAGGCACAGCAGCTGAAAGAGCCTTTCATTTCAGTCTCCCTGCAATTTAAATTGGCTACATCTGATCTGTAAATATCTTCAAACTTCACACAGTTTGTTGCAGCAATCCCCCCCTGGGTGGCAGATGCCTCTGACATATCTCTCTTGAGAATGTTAAACACAGAGACTTTAGAATTGGAATTTCTAGCAAACAGCTTTTCATTGGTGTGAAAGGCAAGAGAGTCTTGAAAATATTTGAAATTCAGAAGTTAAGAGGAAAAAAGTCCATTAAGAAGTTGAAGGCTTTATCTATAGGAGGCTTTTAAAATTTTATCTAATCTAATTGGTATTTAATAAGACAGGTTTTTTTCAAACAGTGCATCTACATTCCCCTGCAAGAACCCCTGTGAATGAAATTAATTATTTTGTACTTTCTGCAGATTTCAATTTTACATCTTTAGATATTCTGCTTGAAATGTGTAGATAGTCCTGGTGTTGCTTTTGCCTGGTAATGATGTCATTTCCACAGATAATTAATCCCATTGATTAATTGGATTTGTTACTTTTAGAGAGGCAGCTAAAAGAAGTAGGAACAATTGGGGCCAGTTTTATTCGTGAACTTCCATTTACAAGTCTGTTAGAGTTATGTCAAAATCAAAAAGTAGCCCAGAAAACCCAAGAACTGGCTGTTGATTATGTGTCAAAAAGTCTTGCAAGTTATTTATGCACTGAATCTTACCCAAAAGGTGGAAGTCCAGTACACATATCAAAACACGACTACGGGTTTGAGGACACCATTGGATTCAGGGGCTAAATAAATTATTATACACTTAATTCAAGATTTAAAATACTTTGGGACACAAACAGGTTTAACTTTTTATTTTAATGTTCTATTTATTTCACTGGAGGGTCCTCTCACTCTCATGTGTTACTGTTGGCTATAAAAATATAAAGATCTCCATCCTTGGATATCCTCTCACAGCAAAGCACTTGGCACCTGCACCTGCCCAAATTGAAGGTGCTGAGCCCTGCCCCAGCCTCCAAAGGGAGCTGCAATATGAGAGGAGAGCATCCCACAGGGTGCTGCTTCAAGGATGTCATTTTGTCTGGATCTGCTACTGGAAATCCAACTATGGGCTTCAAGTCTTCCAATGTGATCTCTACCTTAAGCTTGATGGAGAGAGAGAGAGAGAGAGAGAGCTACCCCAGCACATTTACAGCCAAAGCAGTTTTTACAGACATTATACTGTGTCATTCTAAGCCAGGGAGGTGTGAGAAAGATGTGCTTTACCACATGAGGGAGAAGGGCAGCTACTGACTTATTAAAATCAGCCAGATTCCACCTCTCCAGTCAGCTGGGACTGACATAACACTTCAGTTAGCCCAGGTACAATAGAGAAAAATAAACCCCAAAAGATTCACCTAAAGCCAAATACTAAATGGTGGCAGACAAAATGTATTACATGGTGTGATTACATGTCTTCATGAAAAGAAATTCTGCGTCTCAAGACGAAATATTAAGACTGCAGGCAAATTTTCAAGAGCCATGTGGTGCACAGCTGCAGTCAGACATGCAAGAATAGGACAAAAATATTCCCCTGCTGATTGAGCCCCATCAACAGTTTCAGTTCACCCCCAGGAACTCAGGCAGGGGTGGATATAATTTGCAGGAGAGACAATCCAGCAGGGAGAATTTGTGTGCTGCTGCTGCCATGTAGTGCCCCAGGACATGAGAACTGTTTGCACAGGTCCTGCAGGGTTAACTCTGCCAGGCTGGGCAGAAACCCAGATTAGAGCTGCATCTTACAAGGGTTTCCTGTCTTTTCTGTCCTACACAGGGACTGGAAGAGACAGCTTGAATAACATTGCCATCTCCCCTCTGAAAGCCTCTGCTATTCTATTAATAATGTCTTACATTTTAAAGCTCATTCTCATCATGCAAAGCAGATGAACACAGGGCTGTGGCTACATCACTCACTGAAAGAAGCCAGCATCATCCCCTTTCAGCTGCTGATCTTTCTAAAGGTTCTTACTGTGCCTGTGCCACCTAAAGAAACTTTTCTTTAAAAGACATTTTGGTCCTCTCTTTCCAGCATGTCACACTCATTTTAAAAAAGTTGGGGTTTTTTACCTGACAATGCAGGTTACCATAACTCTTTTGCTATATCTGCTCTAGCCAGCTGCAGAAATTCATACTGAGATCTCACAACCAGTGCTGCTGAAATCTAAACTCAGAAACTTCCATCTCTCCTTTATTTCCCTCCCTTTTCGTCAAGATCTCCTGCAAGAAAAAGTGAGTGCGGCCAGCTAGACCCAAAATGACCCACTTCATGTTCTTTTCTCAGTTTGAACAGGTAACAACAATGAAGGCATAACTTGTATTAGTCAGAAAATACCTACCACTCTCAAACACATGAAACAAAACATACACCATTTTCTCCTGGGAAAAACTATAAAAGTATATTTGCAGCAGAGACTGCTTATACTGGGAATACAATACAGCAAACTAGACGGATCACATTAAAAAATACAAATTCTTTCTCCTTACATACTTATTTCTATCTGTACCACATTAAGGTGGATAAAGTTAAGAGTATAGATCATTGGAGAACAATCCAAAGCATGTGGAAACAAAAGCTAAAAGGTATGACTACATGTATTTTGAATTTGCTTCTTTGCTCTCCTCTGTGTATGATAAAAGTATCCTGGATGAAGGGAATGGAACTAGTTGAGCTCTCTGTTCCTGTTTTGTGTAGCATTACCTCTGGGGAGAAAACCCCCAGCGAGTCAAAAAATTCCACTTGTATCATCTAATTGCCAGTGACTGGGCACAGGCCCAGTTTGTTTAGGTTTTTCTGCTTATAGTGAAATGGAGTCTAATTTTTCTATGAATTCATGTTCCCTTTGTCTTTCCCTTCCACTATAATATTCTCAGCATTGTTTTTTCTCCTTCCCACAGATCCTCTCCTAAGACCATGAGTCCAACATCACCTTTGACATCCCCTGCAATGTCTCCAGGTCCCCTCCACAACCAGAACTCCCTCCAGCCATTCCCTTTTCTTGGAAGGAGTAAACACTTCAAAACAGAGTACATGGGGGTATGGGGAGAGGGAAATGGAGAAGAGGATTGGAACAGCCCTTGAAGGGAAAAGACAAAGGCCTCTAGAAATGGCCCAATTCTTACAGTACAACCTAAAGGTAGCCTGGATGACTCCACCTTCTGATGATTTGGATCACTCCGTCCCACTTCCACCACTTCACTTTAACAAAACCCCAACAAACAAAACCAAACCCAACAGAAAAACCATACAGCCCACACCCCAACCTCCCCAGATCCACTCCCTATTTCTTCAGGAAGAAATGTCAACATGCAAGTTATCAAGTTATCCTTGCGCAGGTTCTCAGCTTGATTTCCAGCCCAGAGTGCAAATATTTTGAGGGTGAAGAGACATTTGTCTCTGAATTTTGCCTTAGATTCTGTGAAAGTTCAGAATACTGATTTTGATGAAAACTCTGGGAGCTCAGACTGACATTATACTATAAAATGCTTTCACTGGAAAATATGCACATCATTCTACTTGCAACAACTATCACAATATCTCCTCAATATTATGTGTATAATATCAATGTGATCTCTTTCTAACACCAACTGAACATATTTAATATGATAGAATTACTTTGTGCACAGCTATTTAATCCCACTTTAGTTGTGCATTTACACTGCACAGATTTTTTCAGCTATGAGAAATGTGTTCACTTAAGCACTTCATGCCACACTGACAAATCACTGAGTAATATCAACCCCAAGAAGTGTTTTCCAGTCCTGTTATACTACAGGGGCACATTTGAGCATGATGTGGAATATAAAGAAGATAATGATGAGATTTATGTGTGCAATGAAAACTATGTTCATTGCACCTCCCACACACTGTTTAAGAATTATGCCCCACAAAATCATTTAAAATAACTCATATTCTACACACTGTGAACATCTCATCTGAAAACTACTCCTCTGCCTGCTCTATTATAGAGGGACAACAGGCAGCTTACAAAGAACAAGCCTTGTGACTTGAGTTCCTCTAAGTTTCTAGTCTTTTCTTTTGAATACTAAAAATGCAAACCAGCCTGTATCATTCAAATAATCTAATTTTCCAAACTACCTACATTAACATACTGGCTGAAGCCAACTACAAATGCTTAAGGCTTTTGCCCTCAGAAGCATAACCTGACAGGGCAAATTTTATTATTTGCTCCATCCTTTATTACTGACACAGTAACTCAAAGTACACAAGTCACAGTCAACTCACTGCTGCTTCTTTCTGCCTGTGCTGCTGCTGTAATTTTAATGTAGAAGCTTATTAATAAGGACATTGTCTTCTGTCACTCGGTGCCGGCTCCTTCCACACATGTGAAAAGAAAAAGCCCCAAGTTCTGCTTTTATTTTAACATCTAATGCTCCCTCCTTTGGGATAATGTGCCCAAGCAAGTCATTGCTGGTGATATGTTTCCTCAACAAATACTTTTTATAAATCTAAGAAAACATTGGAAAGAGAATTAAAAATACACCCCCCTTCTGCCCCCTGTCCCGCTCCCCTCCCCCCCCCCCCCAAAAAAAAAATCAGCCACAAAATAACCAACTCCAGGAAAAAAACATAAACTTTTGGACGACCTAGAGAACTGATGCTCTAAATAAGACATTCACTCAATGTGTAAAATACAGCTGACAAGCCTACATCTTCCAGCCTGAAACAGGCCCAGAACTGCATTTTTCAAGATGCTAATAAGATTCAGTCTTATTTAATTCAGTAAGACTTCAGGACATATATTTAAACATATTCCATAGAAAAACATTGTTTTTCTGAGTTTTTTTGGAATAATGAGCAGCCAGCAGCAGGAGTGTTACATATTCACACTTCTAATTATTGGCAGCACTTACCTGAGTGCCTAAATAAAAACATTGTCCTCAACACTGCAGAAGTTGGTAAACAGGAAGGGGAAAAATCAGTGACATCCTAAACATAATTTCATCCTTCTGAATAAAGCATATGTGAACCAAACTCCCTGCAAGAAACTGCACTTCTTCAGCATTAACCCTTGCTATGGAATGAAAGTGGATGTATCATTTCCCTCTCTTTAAAGAAACAAAAACCCCACAAAACACCAAAACCAAAATGAAACCTAGATCTATATTAAAATTATTTCAGTATGCTAGAAATTGCCATAACAAAATCCCAAAATATTGTTGTTTGTGGATACCTTGGCCATGATATTTTAGACATGTATGACTCACCTTCACACACATCCTCCTAGTCCCTTCCTAGGGCTTTTTTTAAAATGTTTTTGTAACAACTAACAGGAAAATATGAGGAGCTGCATTATCACACAGCAGGTCTAATGAGGTTCTAGAGACACTTAGTGGGTAAATATGAATCTCATCTATTTAAGGAAGATACATTTAAATGAATTCTATAAATGAAGTCTTGTCAATTTAAATGACGACAATAGAAAAAAGCATAAAACTGTCCAAAAAGCAGACTTCTTCTTTTAAAATATATTTAAGGTTTATTGTGCTGTGTGAAACTCAAGACAACCAGGCCAAAATCCTGCAGCACTAAAAGACGAACATGTACACTTGCTTTAGAGAGCTTTGAGTATCATCAGAGCCATTTGGGAAAATGGGCTTGCACAGAATTTAAGGGAGCTGGATGTGAGAGAAGCAGCCCCTGCTGAAGCCTCACCTCTCCCTATCCCCCAGCAATGGGGGCTGTGGGTTGGAAACCTGAAGGTTGTTTTATTCTGCACAGGTTCTCACACTGCCTGTCCCAGCATGGTATTTATACATCACTGCTGCAGGTATATATTGAGAAGGATTTTTTAGGGAGTTTAGAGCTGGTTTTTTTCCATAGTCAAGTTACCAAAATAATATGAAGGAAGAATTACCACTTGCAGCAACCCACCTAACAGAGATGTTTAATTGTAATCTCCTCCAGAATCTTTAGGCATGACTTGATAATTAAAACATCCAACTCTGACAAGCCTTAATATGGCAAAATAACAGATCCAGGAACTAAAGAGAAAATATGGATTTAGAAACTGACACAGTATGTTAATCACAAAGAGCCCAGTCTGTGCAAAGATAAATTGTTCTGGACTGAGTAACGTTAGAATATGGAAAAACAAACTAAAAATATCTTTTCCCTGCTAGGCAAGGTTAGAGAAAGGAGATAAACATCAGCATACCCCAATTAGACCAGCTTGCTTAACTCATAGTTGCTAAAACTTGGACACACAACTTTGGATAAATTTTGGGTCCTGTCAGGGCCTTTTTTGCTCACTGACCCCAGCACAAATTAAAGCAGTGAAAATTTTAAGTAATCTGTCTTAAAAAAGATTACAGCAAGGAAGAACAAAACAAGGTTGTGATCCATTTTAATCTTTTCACCTGAATGCCTCCAATATTTCTCTGTCCTGCCTTTATGCAGGAGCAGAGATCACCAGGCTTCAGCAGGACCAAAGAATCCTCATTTCCTTCCAACACTGACCAGTGGCTTTAACAGAGCTTTAAGTAACCAGTTTCCAACAAAAGGAATCAGTATCTTCTTTGTAAGGGGGCTATTTAAGGGATTAAAAATACTCTTTTGTGTTGTTTTTTCCTTCCTTTGTTCATTTTTTTGTTGTCTTTTCCCCCCCAATCCATGTTTGTAGAACTGTTTTCATGAAGACTCTTCCTCCAAAGAGCAAAGGGATAGCAACAAGCAGTCTCTGAAAGAACATCACATCCTGGGCCACAGCAATTTCTCATTAATTCACAGGATCTCAAACCTGGCAATATGACAAAGCAGCCCTTACTCTGTAAAAAATTGCCCAGAGCTCTTCTCTTTCCCCCTCTATCTGTTGAGTCACTGCAGAAGCCTCTATTTTGGCTGCTCTCACAATTCATATTATGTCAGGTAAAAATCCTGGCAAACATGTATATATTCATGGGCTTTAGCTGGGGAGCTGTCACAGCAGCAGCAGCAGTGCACAGATGAGTGGTTATGCAGGGCTATTTTTTTCCCTGTTAGGATGTAAAATTGGTAGAGCATTGTTTGGGATTTTGAATTTACTCTCTGACACCACTGAAAAGCAAAAGCTTCTTCACTTCAACACAGAGCTAAATGGGATTTGAAAGGAAGCTCAGGAATTTGCAGAATTGAATGATTGTGTGAGCAGAGTTCAAAAGGGGTATTTCCCAGCGCCCTCAGAATTTAACAAAGGTTACCCCAGTCAGGGGAAAGCTCAGATCTTTGTCCTGGATTGTTAATTTGTGGCCAAGACACCCTTAAGAGGAATCACTGGAAAGACTGTAGGAGACAGAAAGCCATTTTTTTAGCATATTAATTGACCAAAAGAGAAATTCCATTCTTCAGGCATATGCAAAAATGCCCTTTACACTTAACTATCTTAAGACACTGGCATGGATTACAAGGTACAGAAGAATACAGATTTACCTTATTCTCAATTTGCTGCTCATTCCTAGAGACCATGCAGAGAAAAACACCACATGAACAACAGGATGTCTTCAGGATACACAGCACTTGATCAAAAAATATTGCTCACCTCATGCTTCAAGGCAAATAAACTGTGCAGCCCTGGATGCACAGCATAGAAATCTGCCTGTTTCGCCTTCTGAGAGACAAAATTTATAATTTAGGAGTTGATTATGCAATAACAACTTCACACAGCTTTTGGATTACACAACTAGAGTCGCCCCAGCCCAGAGCACAGGCTGGGGGAACATCTGCCTCGTGGGAATGCAGGAGCCAGATGTGCCAGAGTCAGAGCAGGGGATGTACAAAGGTACTGAACATCAGGCCAAATCTAGCTCTCCTGCAGTCCTCTGGAGTTTCCCAGTGGTTATTTGGGAGAATAAATTCAGTAGTGCTAAAAGCCTCATATCAGATGTATTGCTGCAGTTAGGAACCCCCTGCAATACATGGAGTCAAATAATGACAAAGGGATGAATATTGAAAATCTGCTACTAGAATAAGGAAGAAGTTACAATGCTGCAAATCTTTTTCTGCCGAAAGTTCATTCAGAATGGTCACATTCCATAAAATATATCAATTTCCACAAAGTGATATATGAAAGAATAATTTATTCTTGTACCTCCCACCAACAATCTTTAAAATGTATCCAGAGAGCAGATGCATAAGGATGACTTGATTTTCTTCCCCATGGAATTGTTTAATCATATCCTGTGATGTCTCACTTTCCTCTCCCTCACCTCCTCTCTTATTTCTGTAGTTTTCTCTTACAAAATCAGACCAAAGCTAAAAGTTAGCAAAGATTTTAACCTGACCCTTCATCTAACTGGGCACATAATAAGTCTTAATGCTTGCTGAGCCTTTGCTGAATATCTTGTTTTCCATCAGGAGAGGCCAAAGGTTGGCCACTGGGGTTGTTCAGCCTGAAGGAGACTCAAAGGTGACCTTATCACTCTCTACAACTCCCTGAAAGGTGGTTTTGGTCAGGTGGGGGTTGGTCTCTTTCTCCAGGCAGCAGCTGTCAGAATGAGAGGACACAGTCTCAAGCTGTGCCAAGGGGAATTTAGGTTGGATATTAGGAAAAAGTTTTTTACAGAAGGGATGATAAAGTATTGGAATGGCCTGCCTGGGGAGATGGTGGAGTCACCATCCCTGGATGTGATTAAACAAAGACTGGATGTGGCACTGGTGCCATGGTTTAGTTGAGGTGTTGGGGCATAAGTTGGTCTTGATGATCTTGAAAGTCTCTTCTGACCCAGTGATTCTGTGACTCTCAACAGTCAGACACTTTAACAAGTATTTGCTAATTGTGCTTCTGCATACAAAGCCCTCCTAATTAAATGCAGCAGCCTTCACATTGCACAGATTTAACTAATAGTACCTCATTATTTTGGTCGTTATTTTTTTCTTCTGTTTCAAGATAGTTGGAATTTTTTTCTAGTATATCCCTTAATATCAAATTTATTACCTAATGTTATGACAATAGGACATGATTTTTACATTTTCAAACAGAAAGAGACATGATCGTGGACTTAATGAGTTCACAATGATTTAATTAAAATTTGCAGAACAACAATGTACCTAATTAGAAACATAATAATTATGCCAATGTACCTTTCCATCTTTGAAGGGACCATTAGTCATTGAGGTGGTATGTTTTGTAATTTAAGATCATCCTAATTTTCATTTTCTGACTAGTTAAGTACAGTCATCGTCATGTTCAGGTAATTGCTTTATTAACAAGCTTAATTAAAGTTCCTGTAAAACTGACATCTACAAAGTTATTCTTCTTAATGTGTTGTTCACAAAAACATTAACTAATTACATCGAGCTCTTTATAGGGCTTACGTACCTCATAAGCTTAATTCATTAGTAAAGAGCTTTGAAAACTCTGTCTGTAATAACCTATGGAAGTGCTTTGTATTGTCACAATATTAAATAGAGCTGTTATACCCAGGAAAATTCTTTGTACAAAGTTATTATGTGAGAGATGGTGTATATTTTAAACCACCTGCATTTCAAGCACAAACTAGAAAAAAAAATCAGTGAAATCTTTGAGGAACCTCTTAAGAGTTCAAAGCTCACAGGAAAGGGTGGTTATTTATAAAATTTCCAGAAATACAAGCAACTTCTGCAGGTTCAAAAAACTAATTAAAACTAATTTTTCAGTTGCTGAAAACAGGGTACAGGAGCTGAGTACATCCAGGCCCCATCTGTGTTCAAATTTTGTCATGCAGAAGTGCTGAATTATTTGTGTAACTGAAGAATACCATTGCTTAGAAGAATTAGTTTGTCATCTGGAAAACAAAACCAGAACAATAAAAACCCCACCACACATTACAGCCTTATCAATTTTCACTTTAGTCCTTGTGCATAGCAGATGAAATAATCCAGATCAAGTTTTCAAGATTTCAGAAAAAGAACCAGAAAGTTTTAATGCCTAAAGGGTGGTGAGATTTTTTTAAGCAGTACAACTCCCACACATGAAGCTAAATCAACTTTAGAGCCATCAAAGTTCTCATTACCTTGTGTCTCCTATAGTTTAGGTGACATTTAAATCATAGTAACACAAGTTGTGGGCATGGAATTTTCATAATTTTTAGCATTTTACCATTTGTCTTTGTGTTGGAAATCAACACTACTGAGTATTTTCCAATGGAAGATTAAAAAGATGAAAGATACCTCTGACTAGCCCTCAATAAATTAGTTGTGGGCCTGAAGGGTTCCATGTCTTTGGTGGACCTGCAAGGCTGAGTTAAACATCCTGAACCTCTGTCTACACCAACCAGTAAGCTCAAAAATGGAGCTTTAGTCTGTATTTTGTTATTTTTTTCCCCCTATAACCCTTGAATTATTGATTTGGTTGACTTTCCCTGGTTTTGTGAAGAAATTCTTGCCTCTAGGTCTACAATGTTTCCTGAGAAACAGCTGGAATTATTCCAGGATCAAATGGCTAAAAAAGAGCCTGTGAGATGTACATTTAGTACATGTATATTTTCTTAATGTGAATTCCTGGGCATTTATTCACACACAAATTTCATCTGCATTTGATCAGTCAGTCACACTTCTGTTGTTTCTTTTCATTAATTTTTTTTCCTCAGGTAACAGTTCAAAGCATGGACAGGGCCAGCCCTGGCACAAACATTGCTGCTGCAGGATGGCAGCCCCAGGTCATCACTGAAACCCTTTGATGCTGTGCCAGGCCAGGAGGAGCTGGGAGCCCAAAGCCCATCTCCCACCTCAGCCCCTGCTGTGCCTGCAGGAGAGCCCAAACCCAATATACAGCTTCAGAAGATTTTTTCTCCCTGAAACTGAGTGGGTCTCTCCATTTTCTGTTTACAAGCTCAGCAAGAATGTGCCCATTTGCCCAGCCTGTCCCTGCATGTTCTCAATGCAGCAGATGCAGAGCCAGGGACCAACAAACACAGCCCAGCACAAAGCTGTGCCCACATTTGAGTCCATCTCATTGCCTTTCACAGTCAATACTAGAGCATCACAGCACTGCAGGGCCAGAAATAATACCTGCCAACAGCACTGGCATGTGAAAGAAAATTACTGAGAAAACTTTGATTTAGTGACTTGAAGGAACGAAGAAGGGATTACATTGTCTGGTGAATTCTCACAGTGAGTTTGAGGGAAGCAGTATGTTCTTTATGTAAAAGGTACCAGACACTCATAATCATTCCTTATCCTAATTACTAATATTCCTAATAAAAATGTTATTTGTTAGGACACTAACATATACTATTTTACTTTAATGCTCTCCCCTAAAGTATTATCAGCTCATTTACCAAAATTCATCTTAAAAAAAAAGAAAAAAAGAAAAAAAAAGAATTCTGCTAAGACAGGAGCAATTGATAGTAAAAGATACAATAAATAAAGATGAGACAAAGTTGTTTCAGAATAAATCTTTAAAAAATCTTTGGAAAAAAACCCCAAACCCAAACAGGCAACTTCTGGGAGGTGTCTCTTTGACAAACACATCAGCACCAGGAAATGTTTCATGTCCCCATTGTAGCTGCCAAGCTTACATCATAATCACAATAGCTTGGTGAATTTATAACATTGGCAGTATGTCTGATGAAAACCAGTTAGACCTTATGGCCAGAAACAGAGAAAGCCAAAAGCCCATTTGGAGCTAACAGAGATACAGGTAAAATGCACAGAAATGAGTTAATAAATAGCATGACATAATATGAAATGAAATCTATTTACTACAGAACATCTTATGGATTCAACAGTCAAGACAGAAGAAGTTATTTTTAAAATGAGCCCACCTCAGCTATAAAAACCAAAGCCAAATTACTGCAATGCACACTCCTAGAGAGTATTAAAGAGTAACTTGTTTAACAGGCAACATGTGGCCATTTTTCCTGCAGTCTGTGTGCACAGATGAGAGTTTCTGCTCTGATTTGCTCCTTCTGGCCATGCAAATCCTTCAGCCAGAACAGGAGAGAAGCTGAAATTACCAAGGCATGGCAGCATTTTAATATTTGTGTCCATTAATAAGTGGAGAATTCAAGATGCCCAGCTGAGAAAATAATGTAGCTGTTACAGCTGAGAATTTTTTTGCCTGATAGCTTTATCTTCCTGTTTGTTTGTTGGGTTGTTTTCTTTTTTTTTTTTTTTTTTGGTGAAGACTATTTTTGGACTTTAAATGGCAGTTTTACTGGCTGTCAAACATTACTTTGCATGCATGAAGATAAGAGAACCTTAAGGATATTCCCTTTCCAGTGCCTGAAGTGCTGTTTTTGGGACATGTATCCAAGGCATGGAAGGCTTTATTTGCTAATGGGAGATCTGGAATCCTGAATGGCTGTGAAGACATTTTCTTTTATTGAGTCAAGCCCTAAGGTGATCGTATTTTCAGTATAACAATGAGTCAATTTATCCCCACTGGGTTATGGGAGTTTTTTTATGGTACCATATATGCTGCATCTGGCACACAAGCCTGTTAAAACCACAGGCTAAATGAACTGTAATATGTCACCCATGCAGTCTAAGAAAAAAAGAAACAATTAAAAATAAATCCATCACTGAAGAATGATTCTGCTAAGTTTCATGATTTGGAGACCAAGTTAAAAAAAACAAAAACAAAAACCTACCCCCAAATCCTCTTTTCTAAACAAGCCAATCTCATCAAATAATCTTTTTTTTCAGTTGCATCACCAATATTAAAAGTATTTTGCTTCATTAGGAGAACAGGCTGTTTAGAGAAACATGAAACGGGAAAGTTATTTGTGACTTGTGATTTACCATTCTGATTTGCTGTTTATCAAATATGGAAAAGCCTGTGATGCTGTTTTACACCACAATGACACAGACTCCGAACTTAAGAAGGCTGAAAATGACTCCTTTATTTTTGGGATGTGTCTCCCTTTTATACTATTCTACACAGACCAGTCTGATTGGTGAAACAAAGACAAACCTCTTCACTGACATTGGTCAGACCAGAGGGACATCAAGAAGTCCCTCCTAGGAAAAGGAATGAAAACATAGGTACAGCTTACAAAAACATTTCTCTTGTTTATAAAAAAATTCCCTGGGTAAAGAATTCCAGAAAACCAAAACACCTCAGGCACAAAACCAGGGCTACAAGCTCACGTTTATCAGCACCTTTCACACGAAAAAGATATTCCTAGATAAATGAAGAGTGTAACTGAACACTGCCTAACAGTATTCAATAACAAGAGGTATTTGATCCCTCCCCACATCCCAGCTGAGGCCAGGGATGCTGCTGGAGCCGGGCCCCAGGCAGAGCTCACCTTGCTGGTGTAGGTGTGTCCATCGGAGCCGCAGACCGCGCTGGGATGGGCCCCGGGGCACGGCTTGCACTTGGCCATGTTGGCTGCCCCAGCCCAGTGCTTCTGGGGCAAGCTGCCTTTCTTCTGTCGAAGGCTGTAAAATAAAGACACATCACAGTTTTTGAAAAGTTTCTATTAAACAGAAGAATTAGAGCTTCTCTGAACAAAGCTGGATTTTCAGCACAGCATTAATTTAGAATCATTTCACTTGGAAAAGACCTTTAAGATCATCGAGCCCAACCATTAACCCAGCACTGACAAGTCTACTAAAACATAATTTAAAGCAAGTAAATTAAATACAGCTCCTAACAATGCTTTTATAATATGCCACATTACAGCCAGGCAATCTAAAAAGTCATAAATTGGTAGGCAGCCCTGGATTTATGGCTCTTGGTGGTTTCATTTAGATTTATAACTACAAACGATTTCACTTCAGAATACAGCATTTCTTGAGCCACACAGCATTTCTGGTGAGGCAGGCAACATTACACCAGGCTATATTCAGAGACATTTTCACCAGGCCTTCTCAGAGCTGCCAAACTATTGCTAAGGAAGCAATGATTTTAAAAGAAAATCCTTCAAAAACATTGCAATTTATACTGTGCTTATAACAATGTATAGAATCACTAAACACTTTTGTCACTGTAGAGGCAGGAGCCCTTTAGACAATGATCAGCTGAGGTTCTTAGATCAATCACAGCCCCCCAGGAATGCCATAAAGTCACAGAGAGCACCTCCAAATCCACCAGCGTGTGCCCCTGGGGAGTGACTGCAGTTGTGTTCAAGCCATAGAATACTCAATTATTGCATTAAAAATGTCTATGAAGAAAAACATCTGCCCCAAAAACTTGATTCTGACTAATGGGTTATTTTCCTGCCATAATGAACTACTTGACTGATAGGACATTGAGTAATTATCACCACCCTAATGCTGGAAGCTGATTAAAAGTTTGCTTTAGAAACCCCAATCCAGTGTTACAATGCAGATTCATTTTGGTCGTGTGTACTTGTCTTGCACTTGAAAGCATTTACAAGGGAAGGCAAAGCATCACAGCAGAGACTGGTAAGAAAAATAACTGCCATCTGTTCTTATACCACAGGAAAAAAAAGATGTAACAGTTCAGCAAGAAATGCATTTCAATGTGCTGCTGAGTGACTTTATCACAGTTTTAGAAAAATATATACAGATATTTTTTAAAGCAATTTCTCTACAGCTTGCAATTTGCTACACAATACCAACTCTGATGTAATGACACATTCAGCTGCTAAATAATATAAATTCTATTCTTTCATCTCAGTCCTAGTTTTTCTCAAGTCTAACCTTTGCCAGGGATGAACAGTACTATTAAGAAGATTGGGTCCACAGAAGGAATCCAATCATAATATAATAAATGATGAAAATAGAAGCCAAGTATTTAAGACTAAATTCCCTTGTTATTTTGAAAAAAGTCCTAATGCAGAGAGCAGCACTCCCTGTTTCAGATACATTCTGCCTCACCAAGGTAGGATTACACCAGATGCTAAATGCTGTGGATGGGTGGTTACTCAGCTCTGAACCCCCTAAAGCAGCTCTGTGGATCTGATCTCTTATGCTGAGACTGTACAAACCGTTTATTTAAGTTTTCCACAGTAACTGATTTCTCTGCAGCCCCCAGCCATGCTTTGTTATCAAAATGTAATGATTATCTTATTTTCTTGAGCTCTTTGGATTACAGGCATGACTTTTGTTTTTTTCAGCTTGACAGGAAAATTTCCTCATTTGCTTTACTTAAAACCCTACACTTTTGGAAATGCACAAACTCTGAGTCGAAATTATGTTTGAATGTCATACTGTAGATACTGATGAGCAGAATCTGGAGACAAATATGAAAGGAGCTGTGCTTTTCCAGACTGAAGAAGGTCATAGCATAAAGCAGACTTTTCACTGACTTTAATTTCCACAATCTCAAAAGATAGATCCTTTGCTATACATAAAATTGTTAAGAAGAACATTTTAGGATTAGTTATAGAAAAACACAAGAAATGCTAAACTCGAAGTGTGTGATTTAGTGCCATCATCATGAAAGCCATTAGCCACGAAGCGTGGAGGATGGAGAGGAGTGAGTGAACTAACGAGCACCTCATCAAAATTAAATACATTGCAGTTCTTAGCTAGACTGATGCCTAAAAAAAATCACAGGATCTGAGTGGCAAGTATTGTACAGCATTTGTGAACTACACTAGATCAGGTATTCTACACTATATCATTAAAGAAAAGTTCACTCAGGACAGGGCTGCTTGTCCATCTCTGCACAGCCTTACACCCCCTTGCTCTTAATTTATTTAATCTTTTTTTTGATTCCTTCAAGATTCATATTGCAGAGCCATTTCCTATTGGAAAATTCTTCTGGAGCTGCTGATGTTTTCCACTCTCCCATCATCACTTAAAAAAAAGAAAAAAGAAATTAAATTTGATTGTTTCAAGCCATTTCAGCAGCCCATTGAGACTGGTGGCCCTTTCCATCACTTTTCTGAGAGTATAAAGAACATTTGCAGCCTTAGGCTTGAGCTCTGTTCTCAGAGCAGCTGCTGGAGCACCAAGCCTGGTGTGTCCCCTCAGCTGGGGACCACAATGGTTTCACCTCAGCCCAATCTGCTGTGCTTCACCTACAGACAGTGAAGGAAACATTTACTCTTCCTAACACCCACATTCATCTTCAGGATCTTCTATTGATAATAAAAGGAAGTTTATTGTCTGAAAGAGTGATGTTTAATAACAAGGATTTACAGTGGAGTAGATCTCCAAGCATTTCATGAATGTGAAACAAAACCAAAACAATTTTAGTAGCACTTCATATAACATGTGTAATGAGGCAGGGAATGCTGCAAGAAATCTGCAGCTCCCTCATTCCTGCAGGTGCATGGAGCTGGCAGCACAGCAGCCATTTTTGTTGCAAGAAATAGTCTGGCTTTCAAAAATTACTATATCCTTTTCAAGCTGCATGTTTTTCCAAAATGATAGTGCAAAGTGCCACTGTATTTCAAGCAAGTCAAAAGTGATTTTTGTCAGCTTGGCCAAGAGAGCAACAGCTGAAAGTTTTAACTGGATACCCAGGTTTCACACCCCCGCCAAAACCACAGCTGAGCACCCATCTTGTAAAAGGAACATCTATTTCCCACAAACAAATGCATTTTTCTGCAGTCACGTTTTGAGAGGCTGGACAGGACTTTTGGAAGCTTTTCAATCCTGTAACTCCTAACAGCACATCAAACATACAAACAAACAAATTAAAACCTAGACAAGAACATTGGCTGCCATAAGCAGCCAGCCAGCAAATCCCCTCTCAATGGAAGTGCACATTCACACACTCTGGGAATGCTCTGCTATGCTAATCATCTTGGTTTGGAATGAATGTGTCAGGAGCAAGCCAGGCCAAAGAAAATTAGGCCTTTTTTTTTTTTTTTTTTTTTTTTTTTTTTTTTTTTTGACAACCAAATTTAATCCTGCTTTTAGACTCAGAATTGAAAGGATCTACTACTGGAAGCTGGAACACATGCATGTTTTGGTCAAGCATTAAGACTTATAGGCAAACCCTGCCTGCTTTTGCTTTGCAAACTGGAGAACCAATGCACCAAAATGCAGAAGAACTATGGAGTTGGTAAGTTTTACAGAATTCAGCCTGTTGGTATTTTAATACATCAAGAAATCTCAGGGGTTTAAAGCATTCACAGTTCATACAGGGAGAGTGCACAGTGACTCGAGTTCATGACTCCTCACACAGACACACTGCTCAGCACACACTGCAGCAATGCAAGGAGCTGACATCTGCTTGGCTTGCACAGGGGCAGGGACAGTGCCTGAGGCTCTGCAGATGCCACCAGCCAGATGCCAGGACAGTTTGTGACAGCTTGGGGCAGCCAGAGCCACCACACCTGCACGTCAGCACTCGGCTCCCAACCACGAAGCTTCAGCCATGCTGAAAGGACCTCAGAAGCTCCAGGAAATGTGGCTCCACTCAAGAATTTATGGCATCCAGGTGTGCTTTGGGCAGCCACAAGCTCAGCCCCAGCTGGGTGCAGCTGGAATCACCCAGCCCTGTCCCAGCCTGGCTGGGAGCATCAGTTCTGGGCACTGAGAGCCTGCTCGGGGGGTTGAACTGTGCTTTTGATTCAGAAAAAGTTTGTCAAACAAAACATTTTAAATTGATTCAGATTAAAAAAAAAAAAAAAAAAAACAACCAGCCACCAAACCTCAAAATGAAAAGCCTTAATTCCTGACCAACCCTTGACTGGATGACCTAGGCTGAGCTATTTAGGGAATCCCTGTATCTGTCTGATAACAGTTTTCTCAGGAACAGTACAGAGGAGAATATATGGGAATAACCTCTGGCAAAGCCAGGGGTCAAAATAAAGGTACTTGCACAAAAAAAAGATGTTTTGTTTCTTAACATTTACAGTTTGATTTATTTACATTTAATTTTATATTTGATGCATGTTCAGACTTTTCATTACAAAAAAAATGTACAATATCAAGAGTATGTTACTCTGCTTCAGGACCAGTTATTCCCAAATGCACGTGCAGTAAATTGGCAGATTAAACATTGATGGGTTTAATGCAATCATGAATCAGGTTCTTTTGTCAGGCTGTTGTTTTGAAAGTCCTGACAAACTATTAGGAGGAAGCCAACAGTAAATAGAAGTTTCTCCTCAGGACTTTAGAACATATTCAATAATTTTATTGGACAAGAAAAAGACATTTTACCCAAAGGAGATTTTGTTAGGTGAGTTTTCAAAGGTCGGCTGCAAATAACAGCAGAAAGTTTCTCAAAAACCCCAACAAATAAGTTATACAATGTCTTCTGACAGAAAGTATCAGGTAAACAAATAGTGAGATTGGTACTGTCTCTTCTTGTTCTTTAACTTGGTGTTTCGGTGATGTTACACAACCATAGAATTTGGTTCAATTCATGTTGTAAATTACTTACACCTATCGTGTTTTCTGGGCTTAAAATCATACAACTACTTATTTCAGGTCCTATTTGAACAGTATTGAGCTGGTTGGGACATTTTTTTGGTAGAACAGGCCTTTTGTACAGAATACTGACTTGACGAAACCAAATTATTTAATGGAGATAAACTGGTGCCATTGAACTTTTACTGACATTGCCACTCCCAGCTGGGCTGGTGGCAGCAAAGGCTGTCTATCTCTTCCCAACAGTCTCTTCCAGAGACTTCTCCCATGAAACAACAGCCATGTCACCATCCCTGAGGTTTGCCAGTTCCCTGGAAGGCAGGTTTGAGTTGGGCACCCACAGGAGGGCCCACCCACTGCAAGGATTCTCCAGGTAAACCTGTCTTTGGAGGTCTGTGAGTTGTGTACTGGAGTTTTCAATTATGGCTCTCACTGAGACATTCCTTGAGATTAGGATTAACTGCACCCATCCTTCTTTCTTTCTGGACCTTAAATCAAACCAAAATTCCTAAGTCACATAAAACTATTTTAAGCTCTATTAAAACAAAATTGAAAAGTTCACCAGAGCTGGTACCAGAAGCTGGAAGGAGCTCTGACAGCAAACTTGAATGGCTTCCTGAAGCTGGAACGATTCACAGTGGGAACAGTTTAAAATGTACTGTCTGTGCTGTCTCCTCCATGCCTCATGCATAGTTTGTTCATGTTCCCCTGAAGGAAGCTTATCACACTGAAGATAAAGCCAGCCGTGCCTGCCTTGCTTTTATCTTTCCTTTGCATAAGTTGTTTCTCTTGTTCTCGAGGAAAAGAATGACAAACCTGAAATTTGCCAGTATAAATGGCAATGTCCTCTTCTCTCTTTGTATCATTTTGGTATTCTGTTAGCGTTAAGAGCTTGGCCTCATTTCTAGAACCTTTCCTATTTTTCACAAGAGCTGTGTATACCTTGAGCCACTACCAGTCAAGATTTGTGAACAAAATAGTCTACACATATTACCTTGAAAAAAGGTACTATGCTATTGAATCTGATACAGACTCTTTATTTAATATAAACACTGTAAAATGAGAACAGACATATGATTACAGCAATTTCTCCACCTGGGTCAGATACAAAGAATAACAACATGCAGCCTTCATTTCAGCATCATTCCACTATACTAAGTACCATTTTCCCTGATTTCAATATTCGAAGAAATAATTTCACCTAAGTTATTTTGCTTTCTCTTGCTGCCTTTATATCTTCTCCCCAGCAGATCTGGCTTAAAAGAGCCGTAAGAAATAAAAAAGCCACTGCTCACTGGTAGATGTGCAAAGGTTTTAATGGGGGCTTGGCAATGGCTGGGGACCCTTTTGGCAGAATGAAACTCATTCAAGACTGGCCCCACAGCAAATGGATACTCTCCTTACTTGCTGTTCTTTCAAACAATGACACTGATGAGATTATATTGGGAATTAAGTCTGTACAGAGAGAACCAGTAGACATTGGTGTGTTCCCAGAAAGCAGTTGGTACTCAGAAGACAGAGTTAGAGATGACAAATTTAGGGAAGAGTTGCAGCAAAAATCTCAAGTGTTGAAGTGAAAGTGAACGAGGTGTCATTCCAGTGAAATGAAAACCTTTATTTCCAAGGGAAGAGGAAGAGTCGAGCCTCTGTTTCTTACCAACAGTAAGCAGACATTATAAAATAAGCATGGGGAAAACAACATTCCAGAAGGAACTTGTCAGCTGGATGTAGGGAAGGTTGAAAGATGTTGTACAGTGTAGGTTTTGCAAGAACACCCCCTGACACATCTTGCAGGGAAACTGCCCTGAAGATTCTTGCATGGATCTCACCAGGTCCAGCTGGCAACCAGCTCTGGAAAGAGAACAAAGGGCCTGGGGGCCCAGGGTCCTCAGGGTTATTGGTTCTGTAAGATGAAGGAATCTTTTTATTTTTTAACTTTCTCTGTGTTTTAAAGGAAGAAATAACTTGGAAAAGCTGATACAGGTTCTGAGGGCCTACAAGGTCAGAAAAACTCTGGTGAGTTTGACTGAGGTGATGCAGCTGCTGCAGGTGACTCCTGAGATCCAGAACACCAGTCAGAGAACCCCAAATGCAATTTCTTGAGCAAGGCTACTCAGAAAGCAGCAAGGTCTGTAATAATAATAAATAATACATCATTTAAATATGGATATTCTTAAACTGCCAGGACAACACACTCTGCACAGTATCAGGATCTCAGTACCAGTCTGAGATGTCAGTTCTAGTTTTACTTATTCCTGGACTAAACATGGTAAGGTTGTTTATTAAGGCCATTAGAGAAGCACAGGGATTTCTGCCTTTGAGCACTTCAATACATAAAAATGGTGTTTGAAAGTTCCACTTACAGTCTTAGCTAACAGATTATTGCACTTACAGGCAATAATTTTTTTTTAATCTAAATTCTAAATGATTTTCAACTTTTAGACTTAATACATATGCTCAACAGCTGCATAGGTTTGAAAACAGGCAAAGTACACAAAGGAAAAGAACCAAACCAAAAAATCCACACAAACATAAAATCCCAGTGTTCTTAAAAGTCATTGTGCTCTCCTGAATAAATAACACAGCTTCTAAACGCTGCCTGTTCTCATGAATTTTCATAAGAGAATTATTTTTCTTTTCATCGTTATTTTCCCACTAACATAAAAAGGAATCTCAGACACCAAACCATGTAAAAATAAAATGAAGTGCCTTGAATTTCAAAGAAGGAGTGGAGATAGCAGGAAGTTTGTAATTAAAGCTGAAATCTTATTCACCATTCCTCAGTTTGCAGGACTCTCCAGCAGTCCTGGATTTCACATGCTGGAAGAGAAGAAATGCAAGAACTTGGCACCAAGCACTTCAAGGTGCAAATCTACTACCTTTTCTTTAGTACTGGCCCTCTTTCCTTCTAGGACAGCTTATTGGTTTTTCTCCCATTACCAAAGAGGAATACATTTTAGAAGAATAAAGGAGGCTTTTCTCTGCCCAGGATCTGATTACCTGGATATTAAAATAATGCATTGATCAGGTCTGCCTCTTCCTGCTGGCAGAACTTGCCAAGATCTCCAAGGAAGCTGAATTGCTGGTGGTGTGTGAGATTAATTTGAGCTGTCAAGTTGTTTGGGGAGGAAAGCTGATCCTCACTATGCCCTGTTTCATGCAATTAGACAGGTTCAAAATTGTTTCCACCAGGCCTGGCAGAGCAGTCATTTCCCACCATTTCCCTGCTCCAGCTCATATTTATAGCTCCAGTGTTGAACCCTGCATAGCTGTGCATAACCATAGCTGTGCAAACACAGGTGCAGGTTACTTAGTAAGGCTAAAATTCAAGGCAGATTTCTTGGCAGCATTTAATAACACTTTAAAGCTCCAACATGACCCATGAATCTTGCAGAAGCTGAGGACAGAATAGTTTCCAAATCATCCTCTGCCAAATGCAGAGGTCTGTGGAGTTTAGCACCATCAAAGCTCTGATGTCTCATGTCTCCCCAGACATTCAGCAGTTTGGCAGAATGGAACTGATGGAACAAAGGAATGGTCTGGAAGAGGTGACAGACCCACCCTGGGGTCCTGCTCAGCTCCATGGCCTCTGGTTCACTTTATAATCCAGCCCAATTTATTCCACCATGTGCAACACAACTCTTAATTCTACATTCCAAAAGACTCTACTGCTCAAAAATGTGAGAGTTTGGTTGTTGTGGGGGTTTGTTTGTTTGTTTGTTTGTTGTTTTGTTTTGTTGTTATTTTTTTGTTTTGTTTTGTTTTGTTTTGTTTTTTTGCTTTTTTCTGAAGCAAGAAGTTCAGAAATCTTATTGTCACTTTGCAACTGCAAGGGAGAAAATCAATGCTGCCCCCTCAGAGCATCCTCAGACAGCTCAGCTGTGCTCTGCTTCATTATGTTGCTTTTGCTTATCCCAAGGCAAATAACATGCAATCCTCAGAAAAAAAAAAAAAATTGACATTTTGCTGGTAGGGATGAGAAAGTAAATGAATTTTAAAAATATAGTAAAAATTCTTGCCCTTAAGGCACTAAATCAAATATTTCTGTTTAAGAATGACTGCACAGTACTCCTGTTCTGTGGATACTTGGCACCATGGTTCAAACAATCACTTACAAGCTGTGCTAGCAAAATATTTGCCCCTTCTGACACATTTTATTATGAGGTAGGCTTATTAAATTCTCAAGAAAGCTACAGCAGATTAAGCTGCTGAGGATTTTTACAATTAGCATCGATTACCTAAGAATTCATGTGTGATTTCTGAATAGAATTGGCTTGTCAAACAATTAGACAATTAAAAAAAATAATCAATCCCAAAGCCACCTCCAGAGTGTAGTCGAAATTCACTATTCAAGGTAGGTTTGGAGAAATAATCAGAATGCAGTTTCCTGTGTCAGAATAAAATGAATGTTAGTGAAGTGCATGCAAACTAAACCAGTTATAAATACTATAAGGAGCTGAGTAATTTTAAAATCCCATCCTCTTTAGCATCTAAATAGGCTAATGCCCCTGTTGCTTATTCAGCACTGCTGATTTATAGAGCTCAGTACTATGAATGTCTAAACATTCTGCTGAATTTCTCACCGTATTCAGCACTCTCTGTCTGGTTATTGGATGCTGGAGATGGAGCTCATAACATCTATACCATTGCCAGCTTCTCAAACGAGGCCATCAGAAACATTAACCCATCTTTTATCAGGCTGTGTCTTAATGAAAGGTGACTACAGCTTCAGGAAGGTCCCAACTGATGGACAGGATTTACATAATCACATTAATTTATGATACAAACTGAATGCACATGATCCAGTGCAGGGACAGCACACGGTGAAACACACCTTTGGGTAAAAATTGAAGATGAATTCAATTGACATACTTGCAGAAACTGCAAGATCTACTTTTCATGAGGTACTTCCACTGAGTGTTTAAGGTCTCACTTTGCTGTGACCTTGAATCACAAAGCCCAGCACTTGTGCACCACAAACCATCTCTTCTTCCCATATTCTTTAGCCACGTAGCTCCATAGGCCCCTCTGCCATGGAGCTTAAGGTGATGTTAAAAGGCAGTGTAGCTACTCCCTTATCACTTTGATAGTTTCAGCATTTTATAGCTGCTTCCTCAAAAGTTGATTTTACTGTGTGAAAAAGTAAGACTCAATCAGTGGATATTTAGATAGAAAGCAGAACATGACTTGGGGCTTTAACAGGTTTTGTAAAAAAAAATAAATTACTGGTGAGTTACTACACAGGAATCAGTTTTGGGTGCTGTTGGCTCAAGATGTACCACCTTACTTCTTGCCACCCAAATTTCACTTCAGCTCTCACTATTGATTCCTTGGACTCCATTCTTATTCTTTCCACAGTTTCTCTGCTGCTAGGGGAATCTAGATAAGGAAATCTAGGGACTGCACTAATTCTTTATCAGTGTAAATGAATGCTATTCTTTTTCCCCAAATGTTGTTGCACTTTTTCGAAATACACTTTTCTTTTCTCAAATCCTACAGACTGTGCTCTACCTTCTGCCTGACTGGCTTAGCTGACCTTCTCCTCTAGCACTATTTTCCCAAGAGTTGGTCAGATGTTTTAAGGAAAATTTTATAAAATTGTGAAAAAATTGCAGTGTCCTTCCTCTACTCAGTGTTGTGTTTAACCATTTTGATTCCAATCCTTCAGCCTGGCCACTCTGTCCTGATCTCCTCCCCCTCAATCTCCTTTTCCTCATACTTTTCCCCTCCTACTTCTGAAACTTTCTTCTGCTTCATTCAACCACAGAAATGAGGCCTCTTGGAGAAGCAGTTATTTCTTCATCTACTCCTGCCTGTTCTTTCCCTCTCTGCTAGGATGTGTCCTATTAAGTATTATATTCTCTCTAAATGGTATCTCAGTGTCATTTTGGTGCTTTACCTGTAATAGTTTAGTCTTCCTACCCTGCTACACTCAAGTCCTTGGAAGTCTGAGAAACTTTATAGGTGTCCCCTCTGGTTTTTCCTTCTATCTCTGCACTTTTACTGCCATTTCCTTCAGGAACATCTTGTCCACATTAGAAGCTCACCATGTCAAGACCAAATATCCAGTATTTCTTCTCACATCATCTTCTTCCTTTTTTGCTGCTGTTTCCCTGTCATTACATTTGTTATCTGTACTTGTTCTTTAACCATATCCTCCCTTTCCCAGCTTCAAACCAGAGCACATTATCTTTCTGCTTTCCACAATGCCCAAGAGGCAATCATGAATTTAGCTATGTCCTACATCTTCCTAAAATTCTTTCAGATTATTGAAGCAATCATTCTCCCATTTAATTTGTTTACAATCTAGTCTTCTCTTGTTTTCAGTCTGTACACTGATTAGGGTACAAATGTACATTCACATTTAGGGCTAATTAGTAAACAATACTTTTGGTGAGGGCAGGACATATTTGCAAAGATAAAATAGAAAATATTTTTGTTTCTTTCCAGAGCTGGAAATGAATTTACATGCTCTGAGATACCTCCTTCATGAGCCCATTTTCTTCCATCTAAAGGAAGCCAGAGGCTGGTTAAATCTTCCTCTGAGGGTTGCATGAGAGCAGCTGTAAGGCTGTTTATTTGGATTGGTAACTGTGCTTCTGATTCACGCTCTACTGATCCCCATTTTTTCTCTACCTTTTGGAATTCAGCAGAGGGACTGAATATCAGCAACACTGAAACTCCAGCCCATATTTCCTGACAAGCATCTGCAGGCAGTTTATCTCATCTTGATGGTGATCCCGAGGTGTCAGTGTCAGAGCAGTTCTCTCCTCGGCTGTGAGGAGGGCAGGGTTTCCATTTCAGCACTCACATTTTTGCTGGGCTGCACAGGGCTGGGTGAAACTCATTATGAAATGAAAAAGCTCTCATTGTGTTTCATCCATATGAGTTATTAAAAGGACTATGAACCTGTTACACAGGCAGCTGCTTCAAAATGAGGCAAAAATTTCTGAACTAACGAAGGAACTAATTAACAAAACCCTCAGCCTTCTGAGCTAAGATAAAGTGTTGTTGCAAATGAAAAATTTATACACAGATAAAACATAGAGGCTCAAGAAATTAACTATGGATGAGGTGCTAAGCAGGAATGACCGTGGTGTAATTCAGCTTGGCACTTTTGGGCTCTGGGTAAACTGGGGTCGCAAAGACTACAAAAATCTGTCAAAGGACTTGAAAGAGATTTAAAGCTGTCGAGAATTATGGCACACACATTAAAATACAGGGCAATGAATAATGGACAGAATAATTTATGCAACAAAACTATAAAGTGTCCTTTTTGTTCAACATGAACCATCTATTGAAATGCCAATAAGTTACAAATTGAGAATTTATAAAAAAAAGAGGAAAGAAGAAGCAGAGAATGTGTAAATTTCCTGTATTTCTCTCTGCTGAACTGCAAGGCAAGGGACTGGAATCAAGACTAGAGAAGCAGGTTTGGGTCGCCATTAATGTTTTCATCTCTTTTTAACCAACTCTGTTCATCTGACTTCTTAACTCATCAAACAAATGAACAAAAACCTCACATTATGTTTTACTACAAAGGTTAATTAGTTTTCCCCAGTTGAGGATCACTGATTGTAGCAGCCAACTAATCAGAATGGTGTGTTTTGTTTCATAGAAGAAGATGGATTGCATGGTGACCAAAGCTAGAGGCCAGATAAACCAGTGAGGCAAAATTCCCAACTCTGTCTCCCTGTACATATTAAAGAACATTTTCCTAGATATTATCATAATAAAGCTTACAGTAGCAGTTGCAATAACAAAACCAAGCAGACTCCATAGTTTCTTACAAAGATTAGTAAGCAAAAAAAAAAAAAAATTGAAAGGCTCAAAAATTTTTTTGCCAGTTAAAGGAGAAAAAAAAAAAGAAAAAAGGTGGAAACAAGAAAAATTGACAAAATTGCAAGAGAATCTGAAGTTATAAGGCTGCAATCTGCACTGGTGACAGGCTGAATGTTAACTCTGAACAAAATATGTTAAATTTGAAAGCAAACAATGTCAATAAAAAGTTTGTAAAACTTTACTTGCAGAAGTGACATAAGTGCAATACTTGAAATATGTTCAGCAAGACCTCTACAAAACTATTCTTTTCCAGTAGAGTTGCTACTTGAAGAATTTACAGGTTATTGATTCAGTCTGGGTCAGAACTGTGGCTGTAGTAGAAAACGCTTCTAATACAAACCAGAACTGTTGTGATTGTCCTTCCATGACCCCCAAAAAATCAGCTCCACAATAGTTTAGGTTTGAAGGACAATTAAAATACAGTGAAAATTGAGATTTCAATGAAATGCACTGCATGTTTTAGCCCTTGGATGTTTTTTCCTTTTTTGGAAAATTAACACAGTTTCAAAATTTGACACGGTTGTAAAAGACCTCTAGATACAAAATTGTTCTTTATTTTAAAAATGCATGACATTGTATAGGAGTGTTCATCCAGATGTGTGAGATAACATAAGCCCTCACTAAGGGACAAAATTTCTTTTCAAAGTGAAGACCTCGAGAGGAGAAAAGCACAGTGACTATCAGAGAATGTTTATTTCATGACAAGTTTGTCTACTGGAGCTAAAGTAAAATGTAAGCAAAACACTGCAGTAATTAGAGTAATCACATCACTAAGTGTTCACAAGATTTATGAGCTTTTTCTCTTCCTGATCCTGCAGGTGTAGTGGCAAGTCCTCAGAACATTCTGAGGAATCTGCTTTCCCTGGAAAAGTATGCAGAGAGATAATGACAGAAATTGCCTATTCCTCATGTGCACAGAAAGAAAGATAAGTTGAGGGCTGTTGGGAAAGTCTACTTTGCAATATTATTACTTATTAAAGACACTGTCCCAGGAAATGGAAAAGAAAGGAGACCAGGGATGTTTTTTAGTAGTTGGCATTCATCAGAAACCACTGATGACCCAGGCAAAGGATTTCATCTTTCACAAATCACAATACAGTGTGTTTAATAGCTATCATTTTAGAAATAAAATATGAAAGCAGCAATGCTGGATCCCTTCCAAATAATGAAAAGAGGAGAAAAAATATCTCTCAACACTTTTCCAGGAGCAAATTCATACTCTATCTCCAGAGATAATAATGAAAGATAATTTTTTGTTTTCTCTAGGTACAAATGATAATTGAATACTCAAGCCAGTTGGAGCTCTCTGTATGCTACTGACTCTCTTTACAAGCTTAACATGAAATAAATTTGTCATTCCAAAGATGGGAGGTGATGACAGCACCATTCTGATTTGACTGACTTCTCAAAGGTGTGCTGGAAAGTCGTGGGAGTGGATTTTATTTACAACAGCAGTAGAGACTCAGTAAATCCTGGCTGCCAGCTGAGTGCCAGAACCACCAGCCTACTGGGTGGATTTGGCATAATTAATGAAGAGATCAAATCTCTTCTTCAATTAACACCAAAGGAAAGGAATGCAACCTCCAGACTTTCAGGGAAAGAGAAGTCAATACCCACTCACCACAAGATGAAGACTACCTGAGTGACAAGGCTTGAACTTCTTTTTTTCACATTCTACATTCAAGGTTTCTTTTCCATCCTACACACATTTTCTGAGGTGAGAGACTTTCTTGTCAAGAACTATTCTTTACATTGCTAGAAAATGTTTTGTTGAATTGACAGGAAAACCATTTTGTCAGAAGACTCCAGAACACATCTACTCCATGCTTAGAGCTGAAAGCTTGTTTTCTTTTTGAGCTTATTTCTATTCCCACTTTCTCAAAATGATCAAATGTTAAAAAAATCTCAGCAGGGAGTCGAGTGCAAACTGAGCAAAAGCTACACAGATAATTCTACAAAGTTAAAAGCTAATCCAAGAACAATAAAACTCCCACAGTTTTAAGCACTTTATCTAATTGCAATATTTGATTTCATAGAGGTGGCAATTTTACACTGACTGCAGTGACTGCCGTGCAAGATTTTGCCTTTTTTTTTTTTTTTTTTTTTTCTTTAACCACTAGTTGGAGTAGGAAATAACTCTAAGGAATGTGCCAGAAAATTTATTTTTCTTAAATTGCAGTTACTGAACATTCTGTATTTACTTGCAATTAGTCTTTTAGGATTTCATTGTGAAAATAGAGAACATAAATGCAATAACTGATAACAAAATGAAGGCTTGATAATACTCTCTTAACTAATTTGAAAACTTGTTAATCTTCCTGCCCCTGCTATTTCCCAAAGATTTAATAACACAAATTTGTAGAAATGTTTCCTGATAATTATCCTCCATTAATGTAATGGAATCTATCAGGATATATTTCCTATTTATTTATTTCTTTTAGACAGCTCTATGCTGTAGCTGGTTAAGCAGCTTAGAATGAATATACAGATCAAAGACATCATAGAATAGTTTCAGTTGGAAGGAACCTTTAAAACATCATTGAGTCCAACTCCCTGCAATGAGCAGGAATGTCTTCCTCATGTCCATGTTTTTTTCCTGCCCCACCTCTCAAGATGTAGAAGATGCTCATGGGAATTAAATTATCATATATTACTTGACTGCTTTAAATCTTGAGATAGAAGCAATATTCTTTCCGAAGTGTGCCGAGGTGTTTATCTTTGTGCCTTAAAGGTGAATGGCTCAGCATCACCTTTCTATATGTAATTTGGGAGTAGAACAGTGATGCCTGAGCAAACATATTTAAAGAAGCAAAATATTTTGGGTTGATTTTTAATCATGTTTAGTACTACCTACATACAGAGCTTTGAACAGACTGTACTTTGGTGGCTCATGTCCATAAATAATGTCATCTGTGGTTCATTGGTTGAACTAATCTGATACAAAATGACTAAACTGAAAATCTGTAGGTAGAACTCCTGATGATCTCTGGCAGAGCACCAAGGAGGTAATCATAAGCTTGCTAATGAAAAGAGAATGATAGAAATATTAAAGAAGCAGGAAGTAATAGATTAAAAGTTATTTTTGATAACATAACATGCACCAAATAAGAAAATGATTGATGCAAGAAGCCCCTTTTTATTGTTTTCATGTGCTATTTCTAAGGGTGCCATTAGATGGAACTGCATGGCTCTGAAAGGGATCAAACACACCAAAGACCATCTTTTCCAATTTCATATTTTAGCTGACATTCATGTCTTTGTTGTTACTATAGTTTGGAACTGGCAAACCTCTGTGGAAATGTCTTCACAGCGTAAGTTTTTTGCAAGCTTTAACTCAAAAATGAAAGCTTGTTGATCAATTCCTTAGGGTGGTCTTGGATATGGTTTCATCATTTTTCCTAGTGAAGTTTTGTGCCTGAAATGAAGGATGTTAAAGGAGATGTGAAATTCAGCAGAACTCTGCTGGAAACCACTCTCAGCTTTGGAGGAGCCAAACCTCCCCCCAGCAGAGCCCTACACGTGGGGAGGAAGCTGTGAAAACTCCAGGCAAGAGGTGTGGGAGAGTCTGACCCAACTGATCAGAGTTTCAGCCTGTTGTTATTGGTGCCAGGGAAACCAATTCACTGCCAGGGAAAGGCAATAACTGGCAAATCTCAGCAGTGCAAAGGTAAAATAAAGAACTGTTTTGCAAACAATAAAGATAATTTTTTAGTTGGTTTAAGAGCTGTGGGTGTTGAGTCTGCATCACACAGAAGACACACGGCTGGAAAAAGCAGCAAACTGGCCAACATCAAATGAAATGCAACATTTTTAAGGCCTAATTTGCAAATTTCATACAAAGTATATTTTTTGTAATATTGACTGTAATTAGAATGTATAATGCCATTTACCAAAATGCAGATTTTAAATGCTGCATGTGTAACATTTTTTTCCAATATAACAAGATGCTGGAAATTGAAGAAAAACTTTAATAAAATTCCTTTACTGTAAACATCAGTCCCAATCTCACAAAAGCATGGCTTTTATTAGCACTAAAAAGACT
The DNA here is from genome assembly GCF_965231275.1 of Zosterops lateralis. Taxonomy (NCBI): domain Eukaryota; kingdom Metazoa; phylum Chordata; class Aves; order Passeriformes; family Zosteropidae; genus Zosterops; species Zosterops lateralis. The sequence goes on along the minus strand of NC_139774.1, from coordinate 10,182,909 downwards.
TCAACTGAACACATTCATGTCCTGAGGCTTCTGCAGCAAAAACCAGCAAACCAGCAATAAATTTAGAATTTCCAGTAAACAGATTATTGTATAAGCACAGAATAATTTTTGGTGCATTGGAGGTCATTTGTGAACATTAAATAGTAATTTATGACTGACTGGATTATTCAACAGATTTAAGATAGGGATAAAAAGCAAAAATACAGGCACATATTAAATATTATCACAATTTTGCTTCCAGCAATTCCATGGTTAAGATTTTTATAAAAAATACAAAGAAGGTGAATCAGGAAATACATCTTAAACTTACTGGGCTGAGGTAAACCCAAAAATATTGCAGATTCCAAGTTGTGTGAGGATTAACACAGTCACAGAAAAAAGTCAGACAACAGCTCAAGCAACAATACACCCATGTATTGGGTGGGCCAATGGTCAAATGTGGTGATTCCTGCTGACAGGAATCCAGAGAGTGGAACTGCCCTCCTGGATCCCACACCCTCTTATACCAACCTGTTTGTATTTTAATTATAGTGATGATGATATATGCAGATTGGTTGAAAAAACATTGAAAATCCAAGAATTATGAGGCTACTCCATATGCAAAGCCTGACAGCTTCTTAGAGAATGAGGATTCAGAGGCAGTGAATCCCTTCCAATTTGATTCATTTGTTCACTATTCATTCGTTGGCAAATCTTGAGACATTTGCCAAGCAGATGACATTTATATCAATTACTGTTTTCATCTGTTGCTCACTTTAAAGTGAGCAAGAGGAGCTTTACAAGCAACAAAAAAGCCAACATCCCTTCTGCTATCAAGAGCTCCCAATCCGAGAAGTCAGAAACAAACAAATGCCACGGAGGAGGTGACTGAACTTTTAACTCTGCCTTCCCCCAGATATCCTGAGGGAAACAGGAACTTTTGGATGCTAACTGAGCTTTGGATGGTGGCTTTTAAAAAGCTGATAAGAGCTATGACAAGAGATTTGTATATGACCAATTCTGCAGTCTCCCAGAGAACCCCCTGAGACAGTAAAACCACTGAAGAACAAACACGATGTTGCCCTTATTTTACCTTTCGTATATTTAAGTTTTCCTCCTGGCTTGTGTTTCCCGTGAATCTGCTGCACAAACTTACATTCACACATTAACTTTCTGACATGCATTTTCCATCTTTATGCATTAGCTTACATATTAGTCAGAGCTCACAGCTCTAAACACAGCATTTTATATATAGTTTATATATAATGCTGAACTAGATATGGCACGTATTTCAAACTCTCCCCCCAGCTCCCTTCGTGTTATCATGTTAATAAAAAACCATTTTGCATTATGGTGAGAAGTAATTAGAGTGTGTTTATATTAAGGATGAAACAAATACAGGATGTTATGGAGGAGAGCTTAAAGCAGCAAACTGCACATGTATTTACAATATATATCAATTTAGAGATCACAAAGCACCATAGCCAGAACTGTTCTCCAGAAAGCTCAGGTGAAACCTCACCTGGAATAAGGACTTCCAAGCTGCACACATTCCACCAGGGCTGATGGAAGAATCATCAGAGGTTTAAAGCAGGCATGGATAAAACAGCCATTCTAAAAATGGGATTAACTTAAGAAATAAAATTAAAATTAACATATTTTTTGATGACTCAGAGTCACTGCAAAACCAAAGATCTAAAAAGAGTTTAAACAGCAAGAAGACAAAGTGATAATTTTGGGTTTCTTTCTTTATTGATGTCAGCAGCCAAACCCAATGATCTCTGCTACAAAGGAAAACTGAAGCAGGCAAGAGGAATGTCTTTTTGAGAGAGTCTAATTTATAAGAAAAGACTATGAACAACTGCAAAATGTAGCAAAACCACAGAAGGTCATTATTTCATAATAAATACTGAGTAGCCATTTAGGAAAACTCCAGAAGTTTTAGGTAGATTTGAATAAACTTAGGCCAGATATTAGCAGGTATCCAACAAGAAAGGTTTAGATGCTCAGGATTCATCCAAATGGCATACAGGAGGCAAAAAAACCTTATTATCTTTAAGACAGAACTTGATAGGATTATGAAAAAGTTTATTTTATACTTTTGCAGAGGAATTAGACTTAATGATCCAAGAAGTCACTTCTAGTCCAATTTTATGTACTGCTAAAAGCATACAACTAGAAATATTAGGAGTGGGAATATTACAAAGAGGTATTCAACCCATTCAATAATAGTATCTTTAAATGCAAAAACTATTTATAAATGTTAATTAAAGTGCAGAAAAAAGGAAGTTATTTTCTCATTCTGTTCAATATAAAAATGTTCTAATGATGGCAAAGGTACCCAAAAGTATTCGGGTGGTTTCACTGAGTGCTCTGAAACTGGTCTAAAGGCAGGAGATTGTCTCAATGCTCATTGTGTTTCCTTTGTGCTTGCAGCAGCCTCAGGGTAAAGCAGAGCACAGTGAAAGTGAGACAGGAGCTGCAGGGTAAAAGCCAATGACCTCAGCAGTGAGATGCTCACCCAGCAGCCTGGTGCTTGGTGGCTGGGAGTAAAATCCCCCAAATCCCCTGCTGACAGCAAGAACAAGTTTATCTGCTGGCGTGGCCAGTGCAGACAGGGATGAGGACACACTCTAAAATCTGTTATAAAAGAGCTGTGCATTACCATATATTTCAAAAATTATTCATGTCCAGAAGAGCCCATCACCTTGAACTACTCTAATGAGGGCTAAAGCTGATGGAGCATGAAGCAGTTCTGTGGAGAGACAAGCAGAGGGGCCAACTGGCCTTGGCTTGCAGAAAGTCCAGGTGATTGAATCAAAATCAGAATCATTAGGTTGGAAGAGACCTCTGAGATCATCAAGTCCATGGTGACAATCCTGTGCAATTCCCATGGGAGATGTCTGTGCTCTGCCTGACTATGGTTTTTTATGTGTACATTTTTATATGTAGAAGTACAAAAAGTATACTTCTACATATAAAAAATGTAAAAGTACATTTCTGTAGAACTTTGGAAATCCATGGAAATACCAAAATGCATGGTATAAAATTTGGGCTCCTTTTGCTTTGAGTCAATAATCCAATCTGAATTCAGCTTTAAAGATGAGTGCAGCACTTAAACCCAAGGAAGGATCTTTCCTAAGTTTGTGAATTGTTCAGGGGTCTTTTACCTCTGAGTTTTCAAATACACTGAAGTCAACAGCATACCTAGAGCTTGGGAGAGCCAGAAAGCAGCCTAAAAGGAACATGAATTCTCATCTGTTGAGAGGACAGGCCATAGCCAGCTTCCCCCAGAAAGTAATCAACTGGAGGATTTTTGTGCAGAAACCCCTGGCAGGAGGTAGGTCACTCAAGGCTGGGAACTGAATGAGCTCAGATCATAATGTCAGATGAAATCCAGTCCCTCCACAGCCTCTCCACATGGTCTCTTCAGCTAAAAGCAACTTAATGTAGGCAGAGCTGAAACTGAGAAATGGACCACTTTGAGAGGGGGATCTACAGTTTACAAATGATCCTGTTCAGGAGAGTAATATCTGCTTTTAAAGCCAGTGAGTGCTGCTCCAATACTCAAGCATCCTTGGACTGAATCCTGGGCAGTTGCTGATGGAGACTGTCTTGGAAGAAAAGCTATTAACCTTTGGGAGTTCATGCTTAGATCATAATTTTCATAATCAAAATTTTAGAAATAACTGTAATGGGGAATTAAGGATAGTGCCAGACTCTTATGCTGTTGTCTCTTAACAGTCAGTGGTTCCTTGAGCACTTACAGATTGATGGCACATCACAACACTAAAAGGCAACTTGGACTCCATAACAAAACAAACATTCCTTATTTCCATGTGTCTGTTACTTCTCTGTTGGAAAATCCCAAGCTCTTGCTCTGTAGTAGAGGTACCTTTGTTGTCAGGCAATCTGGAGATTAAATACTTTTAAAAGCTTTCAAGCTTTCTCCAAGGACTTGCACACATCACATTATCTACTGCACTTGGCTGTGACCTCAAAGGCCCCTCTCTCCTTGATTTTCCTGCTTCTCATCTCTCTTTCTGGACAAACAGCATGAGCCACAGTTAAACTGTGCAATGTACCGTGAGGGATTGGATATTAGTAAGAATAACAGTCTTTACAGAGAAATGCACTAGAGTTAACAACTCAGAAAAAAATACCCCAAACAACAAACATTTACTCAATCCTGTTCATGTCTAGAACTTTCATTCACTGAGGATTAAAGTAACTTTCCAAGATTCTATCAGAGTTACCCTTGGGAATAAGAAGCCTAAATTCTGGTAATTTCCCCAGTACAATAGCTTTGTTTGAAAGAAACTTAATGCAATCTGTTTGCTGTTGTGATTGTGTGTTTAATCAAATACTTCAATGCTCTTTCTTCTGAAGCAAAAATCTATGCCAGTAGATTAATCAATACTCAGCACTAGAGGTAGGTAAAAAGTTTTTCATAAAAGCAATCTTTTTCTTTTTTTTATTCCCTAGGAAAAGTCAGATTCAAAGACTTCAAATCAGTTTGCAGACATGTGTAAATATTGTTGTATTGTTACTTGGGAAAAAATCCAACCTATTTGAAATGGCTTTCTTTTATAATAAAGCAATGGTCAAAACATTTTCCTTTGACTCTGAACTGTGCAGTTTTCTTCCCTTAATTCTGAAAATGTTAATCAGCAAGGGAATTCATTTGATGCTTATAAACAAATCTACAGTAAAAATTAACTCATAACTGTGAATTCATTCCAGAATTTACCAAGACCACTGGAGATGTGAAAAATAATTATGGTATTTATGAAGTTTAGGTTGGATATCAGGAAAAGTTTGGGCACTGGAACCACTCCTAGGGAAGTGGTCACAGCATCAAGCCTGATGGAATTAAAGGAGTATTTGGACAATTCTCTCAGGCACATGGTGGGATTTTTGGGGTGTCCTGTGCAGGGCTGGGAATTGAACTCGATGTTCCTGATGAGTCCCTTCCAACTCAGCATGTTCTGTGATTCTGTAATTCTACGATTCATGTAAAGTACCCTTTGAGCTATGCTTTTTTTCCCCCCTGAACAGTACATAATACACAAATGAACAACAATTATTTTCTGAGTCAGAGTTAAAAGGAACAAGAGACTAGAAAAAAGCTATGAACACAGCAAGGTTGACTGGGGAACCAACTGATGGTATTAGTTAATCCAAAGATAATTAATCATCACCCAAGTTTGGTTCTCCTATGGATTTCTCACCTACTCAGGCTTTGATAAACATTACCACATAAATCAGGCAGAATGAAATGAGCTTAGGACCAAGCCCTCCATGGCACCAGTCAGGGCACTGGGAATGTGGAGTTGGGTTTTCAGCACAGAAAGCTGTAACTCCCAGTGGAGTCCCTGGGGTTGTGCCAACCCCTCATCAGCTTTTAGCAGTGAAGCCAACTACAGAAAACACAGGCAGACACAAATCAGAGAGAATAGCAAAACAACAGGGTTGGGTTCATAGGCCCTACTTTAGCACCTTTTAGCAGGTGCTTGTTGATGTAATCATAGACATTGAGGAATAGCACTGTTTCAAATCCTTGCTTATGTGCACAACTTTTCAGTAAATCCCTAAAAGTGCATTTGCTGTAGTCAGAGATTTTTCTGTAATGCTCCCAGCAGTTCTCCAAAGCAGGTGGGTCACTGACATCCTGGCAGAGATTTTTGCTCTGCCTCCCCCTTTTGGATACAATTTAAAGCACTCACTGGCAAACCAGAGCAATGCTACAAAAATGCTCTGTTTCACATATGGACATGTTTTACTTGACTTGTTTTGAACAGGGTCCCTCCTAACCAGAAATGGTATATCAGCTGCAGGATTTGTAAAGAAAGAGAGGCAGATTTGTCGGCTCCTTGTGGATCAGTGTAATTGCCAACACTGCCGTGCTGGTCAGACCGAGGTTTTGACGTGTAATTTAGAAGAACAGATGTTTTATCTGGGAACTTGTCCAGATCTTTAAAAAAACCCAAAAAAACCAAGTGAGAAACTCAGTAGTAGACTCTTTTGTCAGCAGCATTATCCTTAAAAGTACTGAGGAAATAGTGAGTAAATGGCTGGATTTCTAGGACATAGCAGAGAGGCAGAGAAGATGCGTGATTATCTTTGTGAGTGACTTAAATGGCAGTGATGAACTAATTGGTCATTGCTGGTCAAATGGACTGAGCAAAGCTGTAAACCCTGGATATGCCCATTATTTTCTCATCAATCCTCTCTCCTCATTCTGTTCTTTTGAACAGAGCCCAAGAGTGACATCTTTCCTTCCCATCCGCTGCACCATCAGCACCAGCAGAGACAAATGGCTTAAAGTATTATGGGACTGAATGCATGAGACAACTTTGAGTCATATTAACTACTGCATTTCAAGCAAAACTGAACTAATAAAGACTTTTCCTCATAGATGTCCAAATTGAAAGGGGTTTAAATCCACCCAAAAGATTTCATATGACTCTATCATTAGTACAAGGACTATTAAGCATAGAAGAAGTTACCTTCAAATTTATTTTTTTCACACTCTTCAATTACAACCCAGTCTTGCCTTTTCTCTAAATGTGCTGATTTGTACTGTATACGCCTTAGAGGATGTGCTCACAAAACTCTATTATCTGTCTGAAATACCTCTCAGACATCTTATGCCTTAATTTCTTCAGTACTAACATATTACTAGAAAAATGAGTTGGTTAATGCCCATAGAGAAAGAGAAAAAAATGAAAATAAACTACCCAGTGGTTTCCCCCTGTTATTGTCTGGGTTCTCCCATCTTTCTGCTTGTGATAGGCCTTTCAAGAAAATACATACAAATAAAACACAGTTAACATGGATAAATATACCAGCAGGAACCCAAATGATTCTATTTTGCAAAGTTCCCTTTGGGCTATGCCCTTTTCCCTGAATTGTACATAATAACCAAATGAAAAGCAATTATTTTCAGAATCAGTATGAAAAGGAGTAAGAGAATGGAAAAAAATCTATGAACACAGCAAGGTTAATTGGGGAACCAACTGATTGTATCAGTAGATCCAAAGGGCACAGGGTTGGAATTAGATGATCTTTAAGGTCCTTCCATCCCAAACCATTCCATGATTCAAGACCCAGGGCTGCTCATGAGGTGACTGTAGAGGGGGAGTAGAAAAGGAGGAGGTTGCAGATGCTGAACAGGAGAGGCCAGACTGCCCCAGGGGCAGGGTCTGAGTAGATGAAATAACACATTTCCATGCAACTCAATTTTCTCCATTCCTACTGAGCTCCTGCAGTGGTTTAAAAAGCAGGCATTCCTGCAGAAAGGAAATGAAATGGGAATGGCATCATGCTGGCACTGGTGAGTTTGCAACACACTATGCCTGGAAAACCACAGCTCTCCAGCCAGCCAGGCACTGGGTGACACAAACCAGCACAGCTCTGTCTGGGAGGCTCAGCAACAACAAAGGTGTTGCTCTTGATTACTTTTTGCTGAGCCTACATACTGTGTAAAGCCACTGCAGCAAGTTGATAATGATGCATGAAATGGAAAATCCTCCTGAGCACACCCAACGGCACCGGGGATGTGCAAAACAATCACAACAGCACCATGTTATTTGGTAATTGTTACTACATGTGCCCACATCAATATATTCAGATTTTTGCCGGTTTTAAATAGGTGCAACTCCACCCCTTGTAATGTGTTTACTCCTGATTAACACAGTATTTAATATGACTGGAGTCAGGCATACAGCAGTATTGAGGTCAGGCACAGAAAAAAACAGAATGCTGTGGGACTAAAGATAAAAACCTTCAGGGGGTGTCACTCCACTGATTCATATCAACAGACAATTTGCCCTGGTTACTTCCCTCCTTGACCTATGTGCCCTCTGAGGCCAGGGTGCCTGGGTACCTGGAGAATAAAACCACTGTGGGGCTGTATGTGCCACTGTCACACATCAGCAGTAGTTCCTTCAGCATTGCAAAACTTGCTGGAAATTGTTTGGAGAATTTTCAAAGTAAGTTTTCAATACTTTTCAATTCATCTCCATAGTCACAGTGCTACTCAAAGGTTTGCTGAAACAGCTGCAGGCAGTGGAGGAATCATAGAGAGATCACATGAAATGCAGCCTGGTTTCTGCAAAGAAAGGATATTCAGTTCCTCTGCACCATTCTTCTGAACATTTTCACTACTTTGGAGACATTAAATACTGGAAATAGCTCAGAATGCATTTGGCTCAACATCTATGCCTATATATCACAAGGACTACAATATAATGCAAGGATTTAAACCAAGTTTCAATCCATCCTAACTAGAAAATATAAGCTACATAATGCCAAAAAATATCATTAGAATGTCAGCACTGCACATAGCAGACTCCTAACTTCCTTCCAGGGATCATTCCATACTGAAAACCGAATATTGAACACACTGCCTCATGCTCATTACACCATTAACTTTGTATTATCCATCAAAGACAATTTTTTCTTACAGGATTAGGTTTCTCAACCAGGTGACAGTGAGATAAGATGAGATGTAGTACATGGGAATCAGATCATCCTGAATTTAGTTTGGCTTAAACAGTTGTTGAACTACAACACTGGCTGACAACATTTGGGGACCTGAGCTATGTTACAGGCAAATTTTTTCTTCCATACTAGAGGGAGAAAAAGAGCAGTCCCCAGATTTATCTCTCAGACATAATGAAAGTGAGACAATGCATTTTCCTTAAAGTGCAGACCAAGCATTCAGAGTTGCTCATTACAGCACTACACCATTTATTCTCTTATATATCTGTTGGCAAGTGGAGGGGCTGATTCGTCCAGTTTAATTCTGGGTCTTGCCTTATGCTCTGGAGATACTCAACTCTAGTTTCCCTACTGGTTCTACTAGTTCTTCTATTCCTTCCAAAATAGGGCAAAGTTCGGTTGTTTTTTTTCTCAACATTTGTTCATAAATTTCTCAATTCTAGGTTGTAACATATCTCAACCCATGATCAATAGGCTTTTCTTCTTTTATTTGTAGCTTCTCTCTCTGAAGTTCTGTGGTCTAATTTGAACATCCTGGCCTTGTAACATATCAGCTAGTTCATTTGCTCTTAATTCAATCATTTAGCAATCTGATCTGGAGATTCCTCTAGTTAAATTACTTCTCAAGGAGTTGCTCTATAAAATTCCACCAACTCTTTTCAGCTCTTTAGCAAATTTAAGCAGAGGTTTGATATATTTTTTTTTAAAAATCTTTATCAATCTCCCGTTAATTACTTCTAATTAAGTTACCAGAACTGTAGATATCTCTGGCACAGTGTTTTCATATTTCATGTTTTCAGTTTTTAAAATATGCATAATTACTTCTCTCTGGGGGTACAAAATCCCTCCCAGAACTGGGAGAGAATTATGCAATCCAGACCACAGGAAGCAACATGTTCTGGGTCATCCTTTTTAAACAGCCTCAGTTATAAATATAAAACTTCCGTTCGCCTTTCTTTTTTTTAACAGAAATTAAACTTCAAAGGAACGTTGTAAAATTACGGGGTTTTCAATATTAATTTTGGGGTTTTCTCATTTTATTTCCTTTCCCATGCTGGATGTCTGTGACAGACACAAAAGCCTCGGGCACGGGGAGGTTTCTCACCTGTGCACCAGCTGCTTGCGGCTCACACAGATCGCGGTCTCGTAGTCGTGGGTGACACACACTTTGTGGGGGCTGCACTTCACCTTCAGGCAGGGATCCTTGGATGGATCAAGGGCTGTAAAATATCAAACATATTAAAAAAAAAAAAAGTGAGAAATGCATGCAGAGGTCTGCCTTGGCAGGCAGAGGACAACTGGTTAGAGTGAACAATCCCACATGAGAGTGAGTGAATAAACACTTTGATGTTTTATAGTATGTGCTGCTGTTCTCAGATTGCAGGTGAAGTAGAGAAGTTTACATAGAGACATAGATGGAGAGCTTAAAGACTGATTAATGAACAGTGATCTGAGTCCAACTGGCATTCACATTAATATTAGACATCAGACTTTGGGATGAAGTTCTAGTTTAACAATCTATATCACACTCTTTATTTCACAGAAAAGCCATGTTTGGATAAAATGTACTCAAATAACAAAATGACCAGTATTTTAGAAGCTAATTAATAACTGATATAATGCTGAGTGCTAATAAATATAATTTCACAGATGCTGTGAAACAGGCATAATACTTTTAGAGATTATTTTTAACTTTTACAGCTAAGCATCCTCTGTATTAAAAATGCTTGAGTAGAAGAGCAGTAATAACAACAAAATAATCCTGGCTTTCATACAACAACCTGCACCACCAGCACTGCTGTCAGAGTTGGGATTAGACAGCATGATGAGTTGCCATCTCAGAGCAAATATGTCCAGGCTCTTGTTCCATTTGAAAGGTATCTGTCTAAATTTATTCTTCTACAAAAGAAGGTTTCTAAAAATCAGCAATAGGACATTTTCTGCCAAGATGAATTACAAGTATTCAAAATATGGTTATGTGAACACATCAGAAGGTAAGTTCTCTGCCTTACCAGTCACACAGAGAGAAATTTCAGTCTTGTTTGAGAAGTGTCTTTTTAGAGAAGCTCTTTTTGGACATTCTGTTGCCATGGATTTGACTTCCTATTCCTCTTCAATGTCCTTAAATCCCATTTTCCCTCTCCCATCCCTCCTCACATTCCTGGAAATGGGCAACTCTTGGTTTCATTTTGGGGATGGTAAAAAGCTCTTACTCGCCCTTTATGGTATCAATTTCCCATTTCTACTGAATAATAAGAGAAACTTTCAAAGGAGACTATTTGAAGTAGAAGAAGTTTCAGTTTGCCATATACCAGATTTCTCTGAGAGCAAATATGTTTCCAACAAGCAGAGGATTCTTCTGTTTTCCTTCGGGTCTGAAGTGTTGCAGCTGTTCTGTGCTGGGTTAAACAGCCACAGCTACAAGCTCCTGCCACATTAACACCCATTACACATTTGTGATGGGCAATTAAGCTTCACTAGTGCATCTGTATTTACTGGAATGCCTTTGGTGCAAGACGGGGAAATCGTAAAAACAAAGCAAAAGTGTTAAAAGCTTTTTCTTTTAAACCATTAAAACTGATAGAAGAGGTGAAGTGAACAAGGAAGGAGAAAAGACCATCTGTTTCCTGCACTATAAACAACAAGGCAGCAATATTCAATGTGTTGCCATTAGGAAAATACACAGGCAGTGGTTGAGGAGCCAGGGTCTGTCCCACTGTAAAGACCAAGGGCTGTCAAGGCTCTTCAGGGCTGTGTTTGCTACTGCCTTTGGGTGTCTTTTTTAAGCCAGACAGATGAGAAGTACCGATTCCCTGTCCTTGACATTCCCAGAACATAAAGAGTGAGAGACACCTTCTTAATCCTCTTACTTCACTCTCACTGGAGACTGAGTCAAGGACTGAGGCAGATCTTTGACAGGGATTTAAATGGCCAGCCAGTTTCCTGAGCTGACTGTCTACCTGGATATCCTTAAACTGCAAACCATTTAAACACCCTCCTTCTGCAAAGCCTTTAATGAGTGAGCACCCCTTGGAGCGTGCAGGGTCACCACATCACCGTTCCAGTGGCTGAGGTAATTCAAAGGTCATTTCCACACACAGATTTAACGACCAGAACTTTTGCTTGCTTGCAGCTGGCCTTGCTCTGTTGCTGGAGCCCAATGCACATTGTTTGCTTTTGCTGGTGACACATTCTTGATGCAAAATGCTGCATCAACAGAAATCACTGTGCAAACTGGCCGGGAGCCCAGGGCCAGGAGCTGCCAGGAGCACTGACTGGGCTGCTGGTGAGCACAGCCTGGCCTTGTGCTCAGTGTTCTGTCAGCCAAAACCTGAGGAGTGGGGATGTAGGTTTAGCCTGGAAAGTCAATACTAGTTTGGCATGAATAAGGAGCAAAATTTAGGCCCACATGGTCTATATGATATCATGCATAGCTACAATACTTAGCATTTTTCCCCCATAAAATTTACTCCAATTGGCAAATCCATTTCAGGAACTTTTTAGGTCTTCTAAGGCAATAAAATGCAGTTCTGAAATAGCATCACACCGTACATTACTGGTAAAAGTAACAAAACTTTCAAATATTTTGCAATTTAAAAATTGTCTAGTCAAAAAGAAAAGACATTGTTGAATAATGATCAGTTTGAAGGAAAGCAATGGGAAAAGATGTGGTTGGAAGTCCCAGCCACCACTGCCTTTCAAACCAGGCCTCAACTTCCCATACTTTGGCAACTTGCTTCTACCATCTGAAAATAATACTAATGTTGACAATAATAAATAAAGCAACTGATGTGTTGTGTTGGATGAATTATTTCATTCATGGTGGAAAACCTCAGTTCAAAACAGTAGTTTATTAAATACAAGCCAAACTGTGTCAAAACTCCCACAATATGGATTGTTATTTCTCGAGAGTTTTTTCCTACTTATGCAGAATGCATGATCCATGTGAACATAAAAGTTCAAAGTAGGGATTTATTTGTCTGCAAAGTTCCTCAACATGTTAAATACGTTTAGAAGGTTGTTCTACTGCTAAGCAACACAAGCCCCAAGGAGAGCTTGTAATAAGAAACAATTTCTGAAATATGCTAATCAAAGATCATGCTTTGTTAATCAGATTTCTACATGACTAGGAGCAGATGCTCATCATTGGAAGAAGAACACACCCCTGGGAATAAGATGAAACATAACAACCATATTTGTCATTACAGTTCTTTTTGTCCTAAAGCAATGAGTATGAACTCTTTGAAAATGAAGAGCTAAAAGTACAAATATATAAATAAAGTGGGAAGAAGATGTTACTTTATCGGCTTGAAAGGAAAACCACAACCATCCCTTCTCTGTGTCAGGGAGTCTGCACTCAACTCTGTCTGCACAGTAATAACAAAAATGCCTTAAGCCTGGCATTGAGATATGAGCATTCTTCCACTTTTTCTTTAGTCTGAGTCTGAAGGTGAAACTGATTAATTACTTTGGAGTGGTTGAGCATTCATTCAACATTTATGTAGGGAGATATGTATCCAGCCAGTGCTAGAATTAAATGTTTCACTTGGACAAAAATTCTTTGATGAAAACTCACTTCAGTCATCCCACCTAACATTTTTTGAACCCAGGCTCCATGGTTTCCTGTTCTGAGCATTTCCAATGGATACTGGGTCTCCAAGGGAAGGATCCATCCCAGGAGGTAGCTGACTGAAATGTAGTAGTGAACATCTCAGTATATATATATAAAATTCTTATCTTGGAAAAATGTAGAAAATAAGCAAATTTCATCTTGGCTCATGAATCTCAGTCTTCCTCACTTTACACCCAGATGTTTCTGCTGCTGACATTTGCTTTCTGGGAAGCCATCCTGGCACTCAGAGCTGAGAAGCCTCTGAATTGACAGTGCAAGGGAAGAAGTGAATAGAAGATTCCTGTCCTTTAGCATTCGTGGTTTTTTTTTTTTTTTTTTCCCCCAAGCTTTTATTATGCAGGGCAACCTAAGTTCTCTCTTAAAACTATACATCTTCTATGGTGATCTCAGAGAGAGAGAAAAATAATTGGTAAACACTAGGGATTGCAGTACTGCATCAGCCTCCTAAGAGTCTCCTAATGATGTGGTGACATTGCTTTACAATACCAAAAGGTCTACAAACACCAACTGCATCCCAAACCTCTTTCTGTCCCAGCTCCACACAGCAGACCAGAGAACTTTCCCTTATGGATTGAACACACTTTCCCCTCCTTGTTCACCAGACCTGTGGATTTGCAATATAAATCAGTGTTGGACAAAGACCTACTAAAGGTGTCTGAGATACTTTTCTATTACATTTCACGTTTTTTTATTTATTGCCACAATTAAAAAAGACTTATGACTTGCAGGAAAATCCTAGTTCACTCAATGGCAGTACAGGGAGAGGTTGCTCTGTGAGGATGTAGCTCCATATGTTGTGCCAGTGGGTCACCATGTTAATCACAACAGAGAGAATTTGCTTTTCACACATTTGACTTTAAAAGGGTGATAACAAATAAACACTTTCAGTGTCTCACAGCAATGGATGTGTAATCCTGCAGAAACTGTACAACTAGTTCACAAAAAGATATATGAGCTTGATTCTGTTTTTATGACCATTCCTCAGGGGGAAGAGAGTATTTTCAAAATGTAGCTGTTCAGTGAAGCTGCAATGAACCGCACAATCAAAAGGAGACGGTGTTATGTAAATATTGGGGGGCTTGTTTTTAAAATTGCCTGCCAATGAGTACTATGATCACTCACTCCATGACAAAATACTCCTGCATAATGCAATGTCAAGAGCAGTTGCTTTCATGCAATTCCCTTGGAACTGTTCAGACTATGTAAGAAAAGAACATCTGCTGGGAGGGGTGTGATGAAATGGAAAACGAGACCTGCTGTCTTCAATGGAAAGATCCTAGTGTGTATCTTAATACAAAGAAGATTGATAATAAAACTCAGTCTCTCAATTGAATGATGCATTACATTATTATTGTGCATTCCAATATCATTATGTGTTACTTGGTTCCAGCTACACTCCACAAGGAGGCAGGGGAAGGAAAGCACAGGACCTGGCTGTAAGGCCAGGAAATGGGTAGGGAAGGGAAAGGCAGAAATAGGAAAGCTGTGGACATGAGCAGGTCCAGGCAGGCAGTGGACAGAAGGCTGTGACCTTTCCTCCCCACTCAGCATGAGGCTCAAATGGCATCTAATGCCAACCTTCAGATTTGAGAGGGAAAGTCTAAAAGCAGCATCATGAGTCCACTTCCAGCAGAGTAAGGACCAAAGAGAAAGTGACTGAGGCAGCTGAGTAGTGCCTTGGTGGAATTTTACTCTATGCTTCCATGAAAAAAATCATAGAGCAAATGTGAAGGAGCCATTCAGCCAGCTGAAACACGTAATAAAAATTCCTACAAGCTGCTCTTGATTTTTACTAGGGAAAGGACATGTTTTCAGCACATGCTGGCTGAGACCAGCTTTGGCATTAACATTTTGGTCATTTGAAGTACGCCACATCCTTCCCATCAGAGTTAGAGCTTCATCAGCTTTATGATGAATTTATGCTATTTTTTTCTAAGGTGAACATGGTAACACAGATTAACTTAAAGAGCACTTCTCTGTGAAGGCATGGTAAGTTTCCAGTGCTCTGGTGGTAAACTTGAACCACTCCATGTGCTGGGGTTAGACTGTCACTGGGGCTCCATACAAGTGCAATGGGGCTCCTCCATTCCCCTGGAATGGACCAGTTGTCCCAGGAAGCCCGTGATGGAATTCCAGGCTTTTACAGCCATTCAGAAGAATTTGTTCTTTGTTGGAGCTGAGTGTAACATTTATTCTGAGTTGATGCTGTTAATAATTCTGGTCTTACAAAGTGTTATTTAACAAGAGATTACAAGACCCACCCACCATATAAATGTAAATAACACCAATGGTTTTATTCTGCTTCTGCAAATCCTGGCATAAATCATTCAGCTTCATTAGGGAATAAATTTGTGTTAGCCCACCCCCAAGTTTAGCAGGGAACACATCCTCCAAACACCAGCTCTGATAGTTAAGTCTCTCTCTCTCTCTCCTTAAAGCAGTTTGGATAGAGAAATCAATTCAGCTGAAAATTAATTACCGAATGTTTCAAACATGTATGTGAATTATTTTCAATAAATGGAATTTCCCAAGGCACTTAGGCAATAACATCTCAAACTGTCAGCATTTGCTCCATCCCTGTGTGATATTTTTGTACAGCTTTGTTTTGGAGCACTTTAACATCTGAATGGCTGAAGATGCTGATACAGTGCACAGAAACATCTATTTTAATTTTTACAGGCACTTTAAAAATCACTTTTTATAACTGACATATAATTGCTTTTGACATTGCTGAGGGCCATCCAAGGCAGAAGATGCTTCAAAGGACTCTGCAGATTTCCTTTCTGAAGCAAAGGATAAGAACCCTTGGTATTTAAATTAAATTTTTTGACGAATACACAGAAATCCAATGCAGTGAAAAAAAAAAAAAAAAAAAAAAAGGCAAAGAAAAGAGAAATAGGCCAGGACTGAAAGTTAGGAATTGTACTTCCACTGGTGGGTGTGATAACTCCCCTCAGCTCCAAGCACTTCCTCTACAGGATAACTTGTGCTTGCACATGTCATACCTGAGGGTGTGTTTCTGCATATCCCAGTGAGCTGAAGGCAAAACAGACTTAAAAAAGGCCCCTGACAGAAAGATATTGATCAGAAGTTACATTAATTTATTAACTCCTGGAAGCCGTGGGGTATAAAAATCACCCCATTCTCTGGGACTCAAAGGGCTTTGGCAAATGTTTAATGAGAGCACCTCTACAGCTTCTGGTTTAGAGTCCCCAAGCCCTGAGATGGTCCAGCTTCACACTTGCTGAGATGGAAATGAGAGCCTCAAAACATTGCTCTGATCTTTGGCTGGTGGAACAGGAGGAAATGCTGAAACCTCTGTGTCTGCCTTGCAGGGAGGGCCCAGCTGTGCAGGATGTGCTGTAAGGGATGCTCAGGACAGGAGCAGAGCTCAGTGTGGCCATTTCCTCCCACTGCTCAGCTGTGTCCCCTCCCCACCCCTGGGAGGACACAGCCCCTGTTCCCAGGCTCTCCCAGTGACCTGCAGCACTCTGGCATTTCTCTGCTCTGCCCAGGCAGGTCTGGGGAGCCACTGCTGACCTTGTGTCCTGCAGCCCCTTTTGGGAATGAAACACCCTCCTCTGCCTCCACCTTCAATTCCCTGGCACATGAGTGTGAGGAAAGGAGAGACAGGCTGGGAGCTCTGCACTGCTGGATCAGGCTGGCTGGGAACACCTTGCCAAAGGAGTCTAAGTCAGATTTAAATTTTGTAAGAACCTGAGACTGCGTTTTGCATATCTGTCATTGAACTGGGTCCTGGGACACCACCTGATACCCTGAAACCTACAGAACCCAGTGCCAGAACAGAACTCTGTGTTCCTTTCCAAATGCCTGAAAGATTTTATTCTCTTTGCTGCCAGGAAAATACTGAAAATAAAAACTAGAAAGGTTTAATAATGTCAAAGCCATACAAAAGACTCTATATCATCATAAATAAATGAAAAAGGAGAAAGTATATTTAATTTAACATGGAGATTTTTGAATGTTTGGACTTAACAATCCCATAGTAAGTTTGAAACACTGAATATAATTATTCCTGTGAACTGACATAAACTATTTCTGCTTTCTGTTACACTGGAGTGAATTATAATTTATTTAGTGGGATTTCATTTAATACAAATTATTTAACTCCAAGGCCAATGAAAACAAACTAGGTTATACCTTCTTCAGAAAACAATATTTGAAATTATTCATGCATAATTAAAGATATACCATTCCCATTTCAGACTAATACAAACATATATTTTAACGTGCTCAGAGAGAAGTTACATTGTATGTTGTGAAACACTTCTGTGATACTTCTGAAGTTGTTGGAATTTATACTTTAACTGAAGTAATAATATAATGGGTAAAAAATTGCTGTGATTTAATTCAGATAGCTAACTCGTAACTGAGCCCTTTCCCAACTCTGATTAAAAGCTATAATGAAGTTTAATAGTGTGAACTATGACTAGAAAAAAATAATTGAAACAATGTAAAACTCCTCTGTATTTTACACAGAGGAAAATATTTAACCAATCAAATTTTATTATTCAATAGATTTTTGTCATTAAATCTCATTTCAAAACATGAACAACATGCATAACTTTTAATGATTATTTTTAGAGGTAATGCAGAAGAAAAATGGCATCACCGTTAATGCTGATTCTATCAGCAAATAGTAAAAAATAAGGACCAAACTGGTTTTACAAATCAGTATTTCAGTATGCATAATTACAACTCTTTTCTAACACAGCACTGTAGAGAGCTAAGCAAGCAATAAAAATTCTGGGTATGAGTTCTCTGAAAGGCTGACGAGGTTGCTCTATTTGTCGACAGACTGAATGTCAATGTTGTTACAGTTACAGCAATTCCCAGCCAGGCTCTGCCTATCTCCACATGCCTGTATTTAAATGGGAAATGAGATAAGACATTCTGCTCTGGAAATGAGAAAAACTCCACTTTTTCCATTATGTTCCTGTGCTTATTTTCTAGGATAAATGAAACAGAATTTGGCTCCAAACATTATCAGCTATTGCATGTAAAGTTTATAAGCTTGTCCCAGGAAGTGTTCAAGGCCAGGCTGGATGGGGCTTGGAGCAAGCTGGAGTAGAGGGAGGTGTCCCTGCACATGGCAGGGGAATGGAACTGGATGATCTCTAAGGTCCCTCCCTCCCTTCCCAAAACATTCTATGCTTCTATGTGATTTTCCACTTAAGGAATAAGCTAGAACACTGATAACATTCTTTGAAATAATATGTCAGGGAAGAATTCCCAGTTCTGGACTTAGTGTTCTTAGCACCTGAGTGCATGGGCAGTGTCTGTCCTAGCCAATTCCATCAAGGGAACTGTAGGAGCATCCGTGGATGGCAGGGAAAAGGAACTCTGCAGAGCTGAGATATTCTAGAAACACGTGGTTTAATTGCAGGGTCGTGGGTAAAGAGGGCTTTGCCTTCAGCCACCAGCCTGGGCTGGAGGAAGTCCCAAAGAGAGAGAGGGAGAGGGTATGAGGTAAGGGAGGTAAAAGAGCTAAGAGGAGTAAGAGGGGTTAGAGCAAGAGCAAGAGGTAAGAGAGAGGTAAGAACAAGAATGGTAAGAGCAAGAGAGAGGTAAGACAGAGGTAGAGGACCTTGTTACAATACATTATATCTCCTTTTGTGTTGAATATTCTAATTTACAGTGACCAACTGTAAACCTACAAACTTAGCATGCAGCCTATGAGAACTACTATATTACCATATCATCCTATATTCTAAACTCTAAAAACTACTTTTATCTACTTTTTCTCTGATGCCTTGGCAGGGTGGAGAGGGGCTACATCCTTGGATCCTTTTGTTTTCTGTCCTTCAACCTGACTCCAGATAATCCCCATCTTCCTGCCTGCCACGATCACATCTCACAGCTGGTTTTCATTTCTGTTTCACTCACAGGTTTTACATCTCCAGTATTTCTTACCAGGCAATCATATCCGCAAGCCCTTCCTGTCCCATCTTTCCCAACAGGGAAACAATGGGCCAACAACAAAACATTGTCTACTTGTTCCATCATTGACTTTTTTATCCCTTGGGGTAAATGAGTTTGTCACTCTGTGCCTCAGTACCTTTTTCAGCATTTAAAATGGAGATAGCAAAAGTCAGTGTCTAGAAATCAGTCTGGACCTCTTGGAAGGCAGCACAGAAAAGTGAAGGAGCCTGAGAATGACTTGTCAGGGAATGATTTCAGAACAGCCAAACTGCAGAACCAAGAGCCATTTCCTCTTCATTTATGGCAGCCTGATTGTCTCCATGGAAACCTGGGGAAAACGCTTCATCTTCTCCATCAACAGAAGATTTGTTTCCATATTACATTAGTTTTAGTGTGCACTGAGCAAAGAAAATACTAAAATAAAAGGCTCTTGAAAGAGTGATTTCATTATGAAAAGAGCAGTTTCAGTCCTATCATGTGGAAGCAGCTCCAAGCTCCAAGGTGCCAAGGTGATTCTGCTGTGGAAAACTTTGCAAGATGGGCAGTGTTCTGTGGAACATCTCTGGATTAGGGATGAAATGGAAAAAAATCACATATTTATACGATTACAGGTAAAGAATTTATTGTCAGAAGAAGCCACTAGAATTATTAGGTTACAGGGATTTTAGCCATGAGGCAGAATCAAAAATACCCTGAATGAATGAGTGCTGCTTCTGGTGCTGCTGCTGCACATGGCTTGTCCTTAATCTAGAAACAGGAAACACATCAGAAGTGTAAATTGGCTGGGGCTGGCTGGTGTAATAGATTGTTGCCTAATGGAATTTTCATTGCTTCTAAGAGGAATTACCTAAGCAGGAAAAGATGAAGCTTCTCTATGGATAATCAATTAGTCATATAATTGATATCTGGAAGAGGTTTAAATGGGAAATAAATGACAGGACAAACCCCCAGCATGCCTGGTTCTAAAGTATGGTGAATATAAATACAGCAAAGAGAATTCCTTCTTCAAGCATGAGTCTAACAGAAACAAGTTCTGGGAAAACCAGTATCTGATACCATTCCTCATTCCAAAGTGCAAGAGAGAAGCTCTAGTGTGAAACAAATAATGATGAAAATCCCTAAATTACAAAATCATTTTGTAAAAATTAACTCCACTCGGCCGGAATTGATCAGTAATTGCTAGAATTGTGTTAAAGGTAAACATTTTGAGACTGGGAGTCTCTAAACAGCAGGAGATCAGTGACTTTTCTGCACAGAATGAGATGGAAGGGTAAAATTAGCAGGTGACCTCAGGAGTGGAAAAAGCAGATTGTCAAATGGGCTGGAAGACAGAAAGTGGTCACAAGGAAGAGCATGAGCATTGCAGGTGAGGAGTGTTGAGTGGAATGACAGCAGCGAAAAGATGAAGTCACAGGACTTGTACCACACTGCAGAATTTATGTACAGAAGGAAAAAAACCCAAGATTGACTTCTTTCTTCAGGCTTTCTTTTCTTGCTACAATTTAGATGCTGGCATTTCATAACCCAGTATTTAATTCACACAACCTGAAGTTCCTATCTTGGTTTTGAGAGCTCAAATTTAATTTTTAACAACAAAAGATCACCTCTAGAGAACTGCTGCTAATCAAAGTTGTCTTTATATAGTTCCCTGACAAATGCTACAATTCTTGTCTTATTAATGCATTGCAGGGCATCTTGATATGTCTTTTGATAAGTGATGATAATTTTTAAACACACAAACCCAATGTTTAGAGGGTTTTCAAGGAACTCATAGTTTAATTAAAATGCTTTACATTTCTCAAAAAAAAAAAAAAAAGCGTTGATGAAGATATCATCTGACAGGAGAAATGCTTTTTCTCTTGCCAATATTTAGCCAAAATAAATCTGAAACAAGATCCTTTATGAAGAATTAAAGTTTGAACAGTTCCTTTCTCGAGTAACTGTGTGGAATAACTAAAATGTTGTTTTGTCCTTTTCCTACAGAGAAAGAGCTGAAGCTGCCTCAGGCAATACAACAGCAAACTCTGTAACCTTGCACTCAGCATGGTAGCTAAAATTGACTTCTACAACAGAGGAACAACTGTTCATAAGAGAATTGCTTGATTTCTGGAACACCTAGGCAAGAACTGCCTTGGAAAAGAGTAAGCTCCCTGAGTTATGAAGTCAGACTGAATTATTCAGGGTTCCTGATATACATGTTCTTTTTTATTAGAACAAAGATAAAATAGAGTTCTAATAAAAAGGAACATAAGTATCAGTAAAGCTGAATAATTCAAACACAAAGTAACAATGGAATTGGAAACTGGGGTTTACTGTCTTTCAGGGAATATATATATAATATTTTATTTCCAGAGTCAACTTGTCTGATCCATCTCTAGACATATCTGGAGGCATTGCCCCAAATACTTTTCTGATTCCAAACAAGATCCTTGTCGAAAACTGACAATCAGAAACAAAACCAGCACAATTGTGACCTTAATATTAAGGAGATAAGTTTTTTCCATTTATACAAATTTGCTATGATGTTGAGAAAACATAAATTTTATTGCAGCACAATTTATCCATTCCACTGCTTCTTTTGCAGAATATATTTCTATTTGCTTTTAATCAGTAAATTGCCATTTTAATACAACTCTACAAAGAGGTCCTCTGTACTTCCAGAAGAGGTTGGAGCAAGGTGTTCAGTAAGAAAGACTCTCAGTGAGGGGATATCTCGTATCTCTGCTCCTTTCTGATTCCTCCTCCCTACTCCATAGGGTTTGCAACAAGCCCCTGTGATATTTGAGCTGACACTGAACTGGAAAATGAGTTCAGCTTGATTTTGCCATAGACAAACATTAAAATCTGTTCAGAGAAAATGTGTTTGTCTGACATGAATACTGAATTTACATTTATAATTTGGGCAAGATCATTTTCCAGCTGATTTTCCAGCACTTTCCAGGATATAGATGCTGACAGAAAGCCTAACTCAAAAATTTTATCCACTTGAAGTCACATCAGAGCAAAGACTGAAGACAATCTGAACATGCCAGGAGTGCAGAAGGGAAAAAAAATAACTGAGAGCTTCATGCTCTGTGCTCTGACCCTTTTTCAGCACTTGGGATATTAAAGGAACTTTCCTGATATCCAGAGGTGGGGAACAGCTGTACAAACTAATAATCTTGAGCAGCAGTTCAGTTCCAGTCCAATCCACCCCGTCACAAGAAGCAGTGGCACATCAGCTTCAGCTGCTGCCACTGAGGCAGCCTCAGTGTTGGGCACCATAAAGTTCATCAACACCAGAGTAAAACTGTAATTCTGCCCTTGTAACTCTCTTGGGAGCTTTTATGTTATACATCACAATTTGGAGGCAGGGAGTCAGTGTTTCAGTTCAGGGTGTTTAATTCAGCTACTGACTTTAACCATCCCTTGCTTAGACAGTACATATGGATAAAAAAAAGTAAAGACATAGAGAAAATGTAATTAAAAGAAATATCAGTATTTTAGTGTATTATTCCATGTGCATGCCTGCTACAAATGAGTTATGAGGAAATATCACAGAAACTCAGATTAAGCTACAGTAACAGCCTTTTTACTAATGTGCAAGGCCTAATGAGGGAATTCCTTTCTCTCTTTCTCAAACAGTATCAATTTCATGCCCTATGGATTTTTAAATGGCCCACAAATCTTCATGATTTTTTTTTTCTCTAAAAGAAGACTGCCATAGGAAGTTTTTTAATGTGAGTTGAACAGTCAATAAGAGTCAAGATATTTATTAGGCATAATGGGCTCCTGGAACACAGCAGATTCTGTGTAGGACAGGGCCATTAGTGAGGGTGTGTAGCCCTTACTACTGGTTCAGTACTGCTGAACTGGATGGTGCCACTGGATGGACATTCATAGGTTGATTTTTTTTCAAGGGCTTGGCAAACACTTCAGAACAGCAGGTGTCAAACTGCCAATGTCGTTGTTTCCAAAGAAATATCCTTCTTTCCTCCTTCCAGTGGATTGTCTCAGCAGCTTCTCCTTAAAGTTTGCTATCAAGCTAATTAATTTAGCAGTCTACCAGGCTGCAGGATGATTTGAAACTCAGCATGTTCTCCTACTGATAATTTGCTAGCTTGTCTAAATTTCACATCACTTAACTATGTTTTCAGGTCGATTTCTGGATCATTTGGCTTTAGAATGAAGCAGGACAAAGCCAAAAGGCTGCAGCTAAAAGGCTTTACTGACCCTTCTTATTTCCTTGAAGCCTGAGAAATCAAACAGATGAAGGGGAAGCTTGGCAGGCTCATGATACAAATGCAGAGAAGTGAAGTGTATTTTTACAGACAATGGACTGTCAGGTTTTTGTAGTGAAATAAAATGAACATATAGTTGCTTCTTTCTGTGAGTAATCTGAAATAAGGTATTCATCCTGCTTAAAATCCCAGAGTGTTACAGCTGGAGTGCTGATTTTTAAAATGCTGTTTATCCACAACTTCCTCTGCTGGCATTCACTGGCAATTAAAAATTGCTATAGAAATGTCATCATCCATGAAGAGCCATTACCTGCATGGGAAGTACTAAGTGCCTCCATCAGAGAATGTGCAAATTAGCAAATGGCCGTGTTTTTACAGATACTTATCTTTTAATGATGAAACACCAGACATTATCATACACTGGTGGAAGCTTTGACTTCTTTGGGATGTGGATTTCACTTTCTGCTTTCAAATGGGCTTTGCTAAATGACTCATAAGACAGAACCAATAAGAAAGTAGGGAAATGCTTATCTACACAGTAGCCTTGGTCACTCAGAGGATTAAAATACTTTATTGTACTGCTGACACATTTGAGAAAAAAATGCACATCAGAGAGTAACAAATGGAATTGCAACAGTAGACACAAACATTCTTGCCACCATGACAAAGCTGATAGCTGAGCAATACATATCACTGCTCCCACTATGTTTTAAAAGAAAAAAAAACCCAAACCAAACAGTAGGGACAGGTTGGGTCAATGACCCCATCTCTGCCTGCTGTTATGGTGCCAATATCTTTGTCTCTCATGCTTGATAGAGCTGTCAAAAAGAGGAGACTGGAACAGCTAGAATCTTTCATTCTCCTGTAATGAATAATTCACATCTCTGTCATTTGCTTGAACTGCTGAATGCTGGGCCTTACAACCAGATAATTAAGTAATAAAGAACAGGGGGGATTTTTTGCATGCTTCACTTACCAGTTTCCCCAAATTCATGTAAAGATGACAATGTGCATTCATAAACGTGCACATACGCAAGCAGTGTAGGAAGAAGAAATTGTAAAAGTATCACAAGACTGCTAACATCTAGATAATGCACACTGCTTCCAAATGATCTTCACATCTGTCCAACACCTCAGCTGAGGATTTGCCATGTACCACACCATTATACTGCCTGAAATGATCCCACATGGAAATGAAGAAACCCATAACTGATCACAGTGTCTAACAGAACAGAAGCTTTGGCCCTTCCCCAAGAAGAAGATCAGCTGGAAGCCACTTTATTACATCAAATTACACATTTAATTAGAGTTATATTATCCATCAACACCTAAGAGCTTCTAGACTCCTTTTACTATTTCCTTGAGATTAATTGTGCCTACTATCAACTACCCTAGGTCAGATTGTGAGAATATGCAAATGCACAACACAGCCTATTTTAGATTTAGTGAGGAAAGACAGAAAGTCCTTAACAGAGTATTGCTGCCCATTAATGGCATCTCAAGTTGTGCCCACACTCCCATGTCAAGTTTCTTCTTCTCTAGCACCAAGAATTTTCTGAATCCAGTATAAAACCAAGTTTTAATGCCTTTGGTTTTAGTAGAAAGGAAAGAGTGCGTTCAGGATTTTGGTAACATTTGAAAGAAGTGTCCCAGATAAAATTAGCACATTGCAGAGAGAGGGGATAGGGCATGAGGCCATGTGACTTCTGCCTGGAACTGGTAAAGGCTATACTGGGGGTACACTGGGGATCTGCCTTAAGTGGACTGGCAAGAGAAGGAAACAAATAAGAAACAGTTAATGAAGCAGAATGTGAGTGAGCATCAACCAGTGTGATGACTCTGAAATAAAGATATGTGCTCTTCTTGTAGGAATTACAGACTCCTGAGGCAAATCTTTAGCAGAGAACTCCTACATGAACAGCCCCCAGGGAGCACTTAATGTTATGTGAAGAACAGAAGGCTTCATGTACAGATAACTGTGCATTTTCCTGTAGAAAAAAAGCCCAGACCTAAAAAATATCCATCAGCTAATGCTCTTGGAAATGCATGAGAGAGAGAGAGAAGTACTAAGAGATAGAAATACCAAAGATTCTTTCTGACTGTTACGTCTTCTGTGGGCTCTCTGACCCCACTCCTATCTCTGGCACACACATTAGTTGAGAGCTTGCAAAGGCAGCTGAAGTTGCCATAAATGCTGTTTCTCAGCATGTCAGTAGGTTTTGGTACTTGAACCACAGGTTGTCTGCTTGATGACATAAAATAATCCTAATTTTCCCCTCTACAGTTTTGCCCAGATCCCATTTGCTAATTCAGCTCACAGCCAGCATTTAATTTAACTCTAGGCTGTATCCTCTGCTTTGAGGAAAGGCTTGCTCATCTTACTTGAAACAGAGGATTCAATATCCAATTAACTTTCTGAAAATCTAGTTGTTCCTCAGTTTTGCCAGTTGGAGTGAGTAAGTGCTAAATTTACTTACCAACACAATCTTTTATTATAACTTGACATCCCATCTCATCAGCACTGCCTTGAAATATTGACCTGGGAAACTATGCTGACGTTTAATTGGGGTGGGTGTGGTGAGGATGTGTGTGAGCAGAATTTCATTAATTAGCACCTACTAAGTTACTTTTCCAAGAGGGAACAAATATAAAGTATATAACATTTCCCAGTTGGCCCTGCAAACAACACAAAGACAAGAAACAGAATCTATCTCAGTAAGATTTTAACTCTCAGGCTGTAGGAGAACACTTAATTTCTGATGCAATAAATACTTCAGTCTAGTGAAATCTATAATCTGCAGTATCCCAAGTCACTTAGGAATGAAAAGCCCCATCTGCCCACTCTCCAGATGAAAAGTGTGAGTTGTCCATGGTAACTGAATAAATCCTTCAGCCCTGCAGGACACCACGAGCAGCACACACCATCCCTGTGCTCCTTCAGCTGAGGGCTGGGAAGTTCAGCTACAGACAGGAACTTAAACTGAATTAACCAGGTATCTGAATATCACATGAACATATCCAGAGATTTTGATTCAGCTCAAGAAATTGGAACTTGAATCTACAGAATCTACAGAATAATTAGAATTTTATTTTGGTACACTATGTATAAAACGGCACCAACAATTGCCTTTCTCTTAGCCTTGAATTTACTGTTCTGAAAGTTGTACCAAAACCAGCTGGTCAGCTGAATACACCACTGAAAATCCATGTGATCAACAGGTTGCCTAGAAATCTAGGAGGAAATAAGAGGAATGAGCTGCGTTTACTGGAGGGATTCCTATTGCAGTATGTGAAGAGGCACTGATGCAGTAGAAGGGAGAACTCCAGTTAGAGGATGTGGCCACACCAACTCTTGGGAAAGGAAAGTGGGCCTGGGGAGATGTTACAAAACTGGGTTTGCAGAGCAGGCATCAAACACAGGTGGTGTGGAACCCTGGCATGCATGTGAGCTGCGGCAGGTAAAGCCAGATCACTGTTTTGAGAGCCCTTGAAGTGATTATGATCCTACCTGTAGTCTGGTCGATGAATACACGTTTTGTCATGTTGGTGTACAAGAGAAAGAATAATGTGCCTCTTTAATACAATTTGAACTTTCAGGTCCCAGCAACTCACATTAGAAGAGGCTCTAAGGATGTGTGCCCAGCCCTGAACAATTACTCAGGTTATGGCCCTAATTAATATTCTCATGGTCAAGTTTTCTAATTGTGTAACTTTCAGAAATTTTCATTTCCAATGCAGGAGGGCATTTAAACTGTTTAGACTATTCACTTGTTAAAAAAATATATTGATCGGATATTTTTAAGTCTTATCCTGTAAGCAAAATGCTATTTCTGTAAGGTATTGGTGAAAAGCACAGATTACACCATGAGTATTCTTGTTGCACAGCTGAGACTGTGCTTAAGAAAAAGAGGCAAACTTGTATTCCGTGGCATTCATTAGCATGTGATAGGGATACAAAGTGAGTATCTGCTTGTATCTCAGCAGATTTTCTTGCCCACAGTCTCCAGTTTTCAGCCCTCCAGGATGTACAAGTCTTATACATGGTAACAGGCAGCAATTAGAAGATGCCAGAATTTGGCTTTCAGGGTTCTAAGCTATTGCAGTGATTACACTTCATGAAAAGGTGATAATTACCAAGGACAGTTGACTCTAAGGTCCTATCCAAAGCATTTGGCTGAACCCTTGCTTTGAGAAATCTGTGATATGCACAGGTATGACACAGACCTCCTCTGTGCAGGGGCTGCTTGTGGTGAGGGGAATTGCCATCTCAGTAACACACTTTCAAACTAAAACACTCTTTCTAGTAGCTGAAGCAATCTTAAAGCACTTGGTGGCCATTTCATGCAAGGAAGTGCAATCCTTTAATACATTCTGTTCCACATTCCCTTGCAGTCTGTATAATTCAAAGGGACAAAAGTGTAAGTTGCTCCATTTGAGAGACTAAAACAAGAAACGAAAACATTTATATCACTTAAATCTGACTCATTCACACTTCTATTTATATCTAAAAAAAAATCAAAAGTTCTCCAGTGTTTGACAACTACCAGCTGGGAAATTATATTGATGTGGAAATGTCAAGACATAAACATACCAGGTGGGAAGCCATCTCATTTAGCATTAGAGTCCCACAGTGTAGGCATCTAAAACCCAACCACTCTTCTGACTTGTTTTCTGACAGCAATCTGAATATGAGCTGAATTACACCCTGGAGTATCTATTTGCTTGTACCAATGAGAAACAGAATCCAGACAATCAGATCCATAGTAACAGACACTGAAATGTAGACAGATGAATCTCTGCTGCTGTGATGATACACCCTAAGGATATTGCAACAATCTATACAGGAAAAAAAAAAAAGAGACAGAATTTTGGCAAGCTCCTATGTTACTGAGGTACTGCTATTAAAAATATTTAATTACTAACAACACTTCCATGAAAAAAAAAAAAAAAACCAACAACAAAAAAAACCCCAACAACAACAAAAAAAACCTCAACTAGAGGGAGTCTTATACAATTTACTTGTGAAGAATTCACAAAATCTGTCCTTTGGCCATTCCATACAGGCAATTTTGCAAGTGCTTTCCTTAGATAAGAAGAAAGAGAGGGTTATCTTATCTTCCATTATTCATCAAAAAAATTTGAAAAGCACTCATGCTTTGAATTTAGTCAGCAAATACATCAACAGGTACCATAGCTACTGATTAAAGAAGCAGCATGTTCAGCCCTGTACCTGAAATCAAGGACCTGTCTTTGCATATATCTTTTGAGTGTTGAGGTTTATAAGCCTGGTAAGCAGGATTATGGATTCCCTGTTTAGACTGTATTAGTTACACTGACTTTGCTAACCTGAGCTTTTATATTCCAGTTATCTATCAGAACTGGTAGCTTGTTCTGGTAGATACAGCCTAACACTATTAGCACCTTAGGAAGATTTTAAATTTCTTTAGTAATCCTTCAAGAACCTTATAAAATTGCAGCAGCTGCACTTTAGCCTGTGGGGAAAATGAAAGCAAGAAGTTTATCAGTCTTAGGCAAGGAAACATGGAGAAAAAAAGGCAGAGCTAGGCAGGGGATTCTGCCAGTGTCCCTGGCTGCCAGTTCTGTGCCAGTTCACTGAAATGTGCTTCTCTGTCATCATGAATTAGCCAAATTGTAGGGTGCACTCTGCATTTGCAAAGGTTGGAAATTTCTGGATGAAAGTGCATGTGAGAAAGAACTCAGTTACCAGGAGTGGGCTCAGTTACCTCAGTTACCAGGAGTGGCCTGTCCTGGCTGGCTGAAGGACTAGCAGTGTCAGGATTAAAGAGAGGATTATTTTATTTGTGCTGTAAACAAGAAAAACCCCTGTATATTCACAGAAATGTGAACAGAGCCCTGAGTATGACACAGTGAACCTTGGAGGAGATGCAGAGGAGATGAGGCTCCTCTCCTCAGCCCAGAGCTCCCTGCTGGAGCAGTGCAGAGATGGAGTGGGCAGCGATTTCTGAGCTCACAGTGCCTGCAGCCAGGGCAGCCAAGAGAGGAGAGAGTGTACCTGTCACACTGCACCAGGCCTGGGGGAAAGACAGAAGGACAGGAACATTTCCTGCAGCTGCAAACTTTGCTGGGTTTGGGGAGAACTCCCCACCCCTACGCAGAGCTCATAAAAAGAACTGACACCACTCACATACAGAGTGCGCTCCCTCCAAGGAACAAAGTGAAAGAACCAGTATCAATGGGAGAAAGGATTAATAGGTAAACTAGAATTCACATGGCATAAATAAATCGTGGCCAGATTTGAATACAATTAACTGAATGGACATCAAGTACAGAAAGCAATAGAAAGTGAATTGTGTTGCTGATGCTATTAAAAAAACCCCATTTGTGCTCTTGGAAGTACTGTCATGTACATGTATTTCATATTTAGGATGACTGGCACACTTCAAAAAGAAGTTGCAAACTTGAGAAAAAATATTTTCCATATCTCCAACTAAAATCAAATTCCAAACTTTGTTCTCTGTTATGAAATGTTGAGTTTTAAAGTAATGATCCTTTCAAAATGTGTTAGACAGAGAAATATGCCTTCTGACAACTTCTTGTGAGGCCAAAATTGGATCAGAAGATTTTAGGATTAGCAGAAGCATCCCCATATCCCCATGCCTAGTGGGAGGCTTTATCTCTAAGAATATCTTCTCAATAAGAAAGTTCATTATTTTTTGGTTATTTCAATTATACACAGAAAAAAATAAATAACGATTCACTAATGCCCTGAATGCTGAGTGTATAAATATTCATTCTTTCTCCTGTTGTCTTTTTATTTATGCACTTACTTCACACACTAGGAGTTTTTAAGGGCATGAACAGTTCCCTTTGGGAAAACAAATTGTATAAGCAAAAGGATTTTTAGTTTGTTATACTAATAGCAACGACAACAAAAAAATTATTACTGCTGAAGGAGATTTGCGTCCCTCCAAATCCTTCTGATATTCATGCAAATACTGTGAACGGCTGTGTTTTCTCCCTCTGTGGAGGAAATCTTTCATACCCCAGTGTAAAAGCAGAGTCGATATTCCCACTGAGAGCAGGTTAAAGAGCTCATCGAGTTTGGTGTTAAACCAGGGGCATCTCAAGGAACAGAGCGTACACAGAAGGCAGATGGAAACAATTTCAAGTCCACTTGAAAATTCCCAGAGTGGTAAGGGGCACATATGTTTTTATTTCCCCAGGCACAGCCTAGGAGAGAACTGTTCCAGGGCTACCTGATGTGCCTATGGAAAATTTCAATTAGCACGAGGAACACCAAGATTTTGCTGTGGATGTTTTTGTGGCCACCCCAAGTGACAGTGATTTTGGGAGACACTCAGTACTTCTGGATCTGTTACTGCCTCAACTCCTTTGCCAAGCCTTCCTACAGATTTATGGAGAAGCAAGCAATATGGCTTGTCATAAAGCAGTTTCACACTCTCTCTGTAAAGATTCCTGCTGCTTTATTTGGATTCTCAGGCACTGCTCTCCTGCCTGGTTCCTTTACTGCTGCACAGTTCCATTCCATCTCCACAGTAATCTATAACAATTGAGTCTGAAGTGAAGCTATTAGGAAAAGACAAAAGCATCTTGCTTCAGGACTCTCCATAAATGAGAAACATATTCCTAATTTCATATTGGTATTTCATTTATTTTAGCCTTATAAAGGGCTCATATTCTCTAATCACGAAAATGGATAGTGTATTTCCGTTTCTATCAAGCTTCTGATGTCAATTTTTTCTTCTTGAGGTAATGGAATTTCTTATTTTTTATATATACATCCCACTGTAGATATTTGGTCTTTATTTGTAAATAAATAGAACAATAATGGAGAAGATAATTATTGCTTGTACAGAAAAAAGGCTGCCAGACTATGGGGTTGTCTCTCTAAGTATGCTGGATTCTACCAAAGAAAACCTTGAAAGGCTGTAATTGAAAACTAGTGCACCCCTGGCAGGTTTTACACTGATAAAAAGGGCACGATAATTAATCACTTGCCTTATTAGAAAGAAATGATTCTACACAATGATTAAAAATGACTACAAGAGCTGATACCATGTTACCTCCTCAGGAAGGCACCTTTGTGAACATAAGAGACAATAACTGCAATTTCTGCCAGCAACAGAACACAGACAAACTGCAAGAGACACGGTGAGGGCAGTGCTAACACCAGGGAAGAGATTATTAAAATACAATATAGTCTAAACCCATCTCCTGCTGAATGAAAGGAATGCTCTAATAGCATGTGTGATTAGCTGGAAGGAAAATCTCAATAGAAAACTGACACCAAACCCTTTCCTAGTTTTGCCTTCCCAATCATGTATTTTTTCTTTAAGCAATGAACTTACAGACCTTACCTATGGACTGTTATCTGCCTAATTAATGGTATATTTGGTTTCAAGATCCACCACAGTATACTCATAATCTCCTTGGACATTGTCTCTAGCGACCAGATTACGCACATGACTCAAACAAAATATAAAACATCTGAAAATGGCCAGGAGCCTTGAAATTGTATATAAAGCAAAAATAGTTTTGGCAATATTAAAAACAACCCCACCAACCCCCAAATTTCCAAACCAAACAGAGACCACTTTGCTAGCTCAAATGAAAACTATAGAATTTTGTTGTGACCTGGTGACATCTGTTCTGGTGGGTCATGACTGATATGGATGCTAAACACTAAATAATTACTTTCCATGACTCTTACCTTCTCTAGATGAAAAAACAGGTAAGTGGAAAGAGGACGAAGTGTGTTTGTGGGACTTGGTGGTATTACATATACTTAAATTTAAGATGAAGTTAAATACCTTTCCCAGCAGTCATGAAGTCTACAAACAGACTCAAATCAGCACTGAAATGAAACTACCCTTAAAAAAACCTCCTTTGAATATTTCAGACTAAGGAGAAAATCAACCATTTAAACCATGGCTTATTTTGGAATCAGTCTGATTCCTGTGACCTTGAATTTTCAGAAATCAAGGCATTGTGATTTATCAGTGGCACTGCTGTAACTGTCTGACAGACCACACAGGCAGATTACAATCAACCTCTGGCTCTGGAAATGTATCTTTTCTGTCTTCCTCTCATGCCTGGGGAAGAAAAGCAACAGGAATATACTTGGGATATTAATGACAAAAAACTACCGCAGTTCACACTTTTTGCTGACTGTGACTCATTAGCCTTGTCTGCCCACCCATCCTTCATCTCCTCATAATTTCTTACTAATTATCCTCTACATCAAAGCTTCTGGGTGGTTCTAATACAGTAAAATCATCTAATGAAGTACCATACTTCAAATTACATTTTATGTAACAGCAGGTTGTCAGATGGATAAAATATGGCAGGAAAAATGCTGGAGTTTCAAATCCCTGGAGCTTTCTCATGGCCACAACCCTGACAATAACAACTGAAATATTCAAGCACCCAACTATGCATTTCCTGAGGGAGTGGGAAACATGCAGGTGTGGAGGGTGGTGGATGGTACCTGCCACAAGTCAGTGTTAAACCTTGATTCAGGTCAGTATGTGAACATGTATCACAACTAGGGAGCTGTATCTTAGATCCCCTTTTCAATTCTGCCCCCAAAAGCTCCGGTATCTTGGCCAAGGCAGCGTAATGATAAATAGGAAGAAATCATGAAAGCAATGGTTCATTGTAGGGGCATCCATGGATGGCAGGGAGAAGGAACTCTGCAGACCTGAGATATTCTAGAAACACATGGTTTTATTGCAAGAGTCGTGGGTAAAGAGGGCTTTGCCTTCAGCCACCAGCCTGGGCTGAAGGAAAGCCCAAAAGAGAGAGGGAGAGAGAAGAGGGTATGAGGTGAGGGAGGTAAAAAAGCTAAGAGGGGTAAGAGGGGTAAGAGAGGTAGGAGCAAGAGCAAGATAGAAGAAAAGGTAGAAGAGGTAGAAGAGCAAGAGCAAGAGTAAGAGAGTGAGGACCTTGTTACAATACATTCTATCTCCTTTTGTGTTGAATATTCTAATTTACAGTGACCAAACTTTGCATGCAGCCTATGAGAACTACTGTATCATCCTGTATTCTAAACTCTAAAGACTACTTTTTCTTATCTACTTTTTCCTTGATGCCTTGGCAGGGTGGAGAGGGGCTACATTCTTGGGTCCATTTGTTTTCTATCTCTCAACCTGACTCCAGCTAATCACCATCTTCCTGCCTGCCATGATCACATCTCAAAGCTGCCCTCCATTTCTATTTCACTCACAGGTTTTACATCTCCAGTATTTCTTACCAGGCAATCATATCCACAAACCCTTCCTGTCCCATCTTTCCCAACAGCTCATCAAAGCTGCTCATTCTCTGGAGCCTTTAATATGGAGCTCAGTAACCTCAAATGGACTTGAAATAGGTGGGCATGCTGCCATCTCCCCTGCTATGGAGGCTATTCCTGTCTCAGCAGTGCTCCTCCTGCCCAAACACGGATCCCGCTGCCTGACAGCACGGCCAGCTCGCCAGGGCCAGCCAGGCACAGGAAAGATGGCGATGACATTAAAGCAGCATCTCTGCTGTCACTGAAAACAAAGGCCCCATTTGCTGTTTCCTCTGTTGAGGCAGGTGGTAAACAAACACTGCAGAGAGCTCTCAGCACGACAGGGCACTGGCAGCGCAGCAGATTTTCCACTGCCCTATGTATTGGCTTAAGAAAGCTCTAGGATTGAGGCTGGTATCAACACTTCTTGCTCTTAAGGCAAAACACAGACAAGTCTTATTAAAACAGCAAGTAGAATTTTCCCCTGGGATGTTCAAACAAGCTTTCCTGGAGTGAAAAATACCCAGCCCATTTATAGTTCCACGTGTGCAAGATGTCCTTCTTCAGACTTGACATTTGTTCACATATCAGGAAAACAGCAATTCTTTGCCAGTTTCTCAAAATTCAAAACTTTGGCTGTTGTATGCAAATTCACAGACAAAAGGGCTTTTTTTTTTTTTTTTTTTTTTTTTTCATGCTGACCAGAACTGCAGCATCACTGTCACAGGAAAGTGATGAAGCTAATAACTTAATGAGGTCCCCAAAGGATTGAGCATTTATGCAGACAGCAAGAATACCTAGCATTAGCATAATTAACCACACAAAGGATTTTAAAGCTTAAATATTTCAAGGCTTAAGCAGGTATCTGTGAAAGCCCAGGAGATGATCTAATGGGCAGATGTGTGCAGCTGTGTTGGGTGGATGTGATGGATGGCTGTGGCTGGCTGTGTGTGGATCCTTTCTGCTTCACTTGCTTTCTGCACACACAGTGCCCACTGCCATCCCAAACCCCTCACATATATACATATATATGGCACATTAAGAGTCCATGTGTGCTCTGGCTACAGAAGGTCCTCTTTTCTCTGCCTCACTCCTGCTGGCCCTGCTGCCTGCAGCTGTAGGGAGTTTCTCTGGTTCTGAAGGTGTCTTTGAAGTGGCCTTCAAAGGACAGTGCTGTGTATGAAGCAAATTCCTGCCTATTTGCTTATTGTCCAATTTTAACACTTTTTTTTCCTAATGCATCTGCCTCAAACCTCTGTGAAAAAGGGGACATTGGACTTGTTTGTGTAATTTAGAAAAGAATTTCCCATTTTCTTCTGTTGTTTTTATCCAGCCAACATGACAGACCTTTGCTGACTTGAACCTCAAATAGGCTGTGCAGGTGGCTGATTTACTCAAAGGGCAAAATTGCACCTACCAGAGAGAGTGAAATAAAAACAACAAAAAAAATTAAAGTTATAAGCTTCATTGGGTTTATAATTATTCATAAGAACAACTGGAGAACCCAAGAAAGGCCAACAATACAAACATGTGAACATGCATGAAATGGGAAAAGAAGCCCTTTCCCTGCAGTGTTCAGTTAAGACCAGCAACCACTGGGCCTCCCACCTGGGCCTCAAATTGAATTATTATTAGAGATGTGCCAATGCACTGGGATCTCTTTATGTTTCTGTGTCACAGCTGTGAGCCATCCCATTCCCACAAGCCAGGAACCCAACAAGGAAAACCCAAGACATGTGCCCTGGTTATTTGCAGCCATATGTGTATGGCAGCCAATCCATCTGGAGCCTGTTGTGCATGCCAGATATTTTTGGGAGACTGGACTGGAAATGGGGCCCCTTAGATATCCAGAGTTAATTAGTAACATTCTCTTTGCCTTTTATCTTCTCTGCCTTTCATCTGTGGATGTTTTGCTACACGAGATGCTGAGGTGCCTTTAGACAGAAGTAGTGTTACAGTGGCATAAATATAATCCCCAAATAGTTTTAGAACATACTGACAAGTGGGGGGGTCACCTCTTCCGTGAAGTTAATATTGGCAGACAGAGTATTAAAACAAAATAGCTTCTTTTGATGTGCAGATTGGCAGATCAAGGAGTCGTAATCACTGAACTAAATCTCCCTGAAAGCTCTGCAGCATACATATGTTCATTAGAGCACAATATTGCTACTTAGCAAGCCTCTGAGTAATATTTATAAAAGGAATAAATACAGTTAATGTGAACAGTTCCCTGACTTGAATGCCTGGGCAATGCATTTGATGAGTTTTAAAGATGAATAAGATATGCCTTAAACCTTAATTTACCTAAATATAATTGACTCTTGACAACCTGAGCAACTGCTATAGATTGTGATCAGAAAGAGTTTATTGTACAATTTGTTTGCCCTTAGTGGTTTACAAGATATAGCCAATATTTCTCAATTTTAAAAAAATGGAATCTCACTGTGAAGCCTTAGTCATGATAAAAATCAGAAGCAAAATTATAAGAAAGATGGTTTAGTTAGTGTAATATTTAAGCTCAATAACACAAATTAACATGGAATTTGCTAATCAGTAAATCATGCCAAAAACTGAATCTCAAAATAAACCATTACCCTTGCTCTTAGACTGCCAGGATTTTTAATTTAGGATACTTCTATAATACAATTTTTGATGTTTTACATTGCTGCTTCTGGTTATCTTGTTGGCGACGTGAGAAAAAAAAATCCTCCTCGGTAATTTGTTCATTTTATTCCCAAACCTTTAAAGAGTATCTAATTTTACATATATTATATATATATATGTATCAAGATAATTGTAAATAGCAAAATCCCCTCCTGTAACCTCTGTAACTAAGGAGTGGACAAACACAGGCAGCACTATTCTAAACCTTCTCTTCCAGAACATTTGGGAAACAAAGCCTCCATCTACTCAAGTGAAAATGAAAAAAAATTTAACAACTTGGGAGCTATGGACAGAATCCCCAAATACTCAGCAAAACTCATGTGCAACTACAGAACCTTTGGCAACTGAGTGAGTTCTCAGAGCTACAAACAGTGTATGATATTAAAAACCCATTACGGTCGAGGAGATGCCTGGGCTCTTTGGAGTTTTTTGAGGTTGTTGACCACAAGCTCTCTCTCCTCTCAACTCCCCCTCTCTTTAAATAAACAGATGAAAGAGAGCTCAGATTTTTTTTGCAACTGATCTGTCTCCCTTGAAGATCATTTCTCCAATCTTTACAGCAAGAGAAGAGCAAACAAGAAGTGCTTCACACACTAAGAGTGAGAAATGAGTCAAGAAGAATTAAAAATGAATTGCTGCTCCATCCCCCATGGGGACATACAGGTAAGAGAAGCCTTTTGTCTGACCAGCACCTTAAAATGCCACTTTCCACCCACCCCTGGCTGCTTACACACTTGTGCACTGGTTGGACCAGAGGCTCAGGATGAAAGGTTTGTCTGTGCAAATAACCTGAAAGGCTGGTACCTGATGTAAATTTGTATGAAGGAGGAAAAAACCTACTATTAAAATCCTGAAATTTAGTAGTGGTCTCATGGCCCTAAACTATTTCATGTCTGTCATCCCCACTTGACCCCTGTCTGCCCCATCCTGCAGGTTTGCAGCAATGACTCTCCATCCACTGTGAGTGCAAGGACCATCAATTTACTGCACACATGAATAACTCTCATCCCAAATTGGTTTCTTCTGAGAGAAGCAATGAGAGCAATTTTGCAGTTTTAAAGCATTATAAGGGCCCAAAGCTGCCAACAACCATTTAGATACGAAGCAGGGTTAAATTTCTTGACACACAGCTGGCACAGCTTCAATAGGTGTTAGTGAGAAATTCAGTGATAATTGCTGCCCAAGATGACATTTTCTTGTTCACTTTCAAAGTGTAAAGAGTAAAAGCCCTGAGAATTTTTAAATAAAAAACCTGTAAGTATATATTTCTATATACTAAAATATGCACATGTACAGCACAAGATAGCCTCTTGTTTGGTGACTTGCACCACCTTTTACTTCCCATGGATTTCTGAGGTAGAAGGAATTATGTACTTGTTGCACTCCTAAACATTATAAAATGTTCTCTAGTCCATGGTGCTGGAGAACATTTCCTCTTGTGTGCTGTGACAAAGCAGCTCTAGAATGATGTAATGTTTGACAGTACTGTGCTACCCAAGGACCTACAGCAAAGGACACAGGCTTTGCCCTATTCAAAGATGATGAAATGATGGTCTCAATTACTCAATTACTTTAACTGATTGTCTCTTTTTAATCCATTAAATTGGAGTAGGTGGATTAATGCCATTTCAGGAACCAGACGAAAAGGCACCTACAACAAAGGAACGTTATGGTAATTGGCACTTGCAAAAACAGAAGCAGTGCTTGAAACCTATTCTCTAACACCAGGAGTGACCTGATCACACTGCTGAATATAAAAAGCCTCGACTCTATGCTTTCACTGAGCGTAGCAACAAGAGAGTTCTGAGGGCTCTTGTGAAGAGAACACAGAGGGCTAAACAAGCCTCAGCTCATCAGTGTCAGTGGACATCAGAGGACTTTGCATCCCCAAGGAGATACGAAGTACTTTGGAGAACCAGGCTATAAAAATGCATTAATTATAATGACATACAATATTGGCTTAGCTGGCACTACTGCAACTGTAGTCCTTTAGTCTTTGCATTCTCCTGTGAAAGATTATGTCTGAGAGCATGGAAATGACATATAAATAAATCCCTGACTGCTTCAAAAGAGGAGCTCAAGGACCTGACCCAACCTGTCACCCCCAAACTCTCTTGCCTCCCTATCTACTACTGCCCTGTGTTGTACTATGGGAATTACTGTCATATCAAACTTGCTTAGCTACAACGTATTCCACAGATAACCAAGGGCCGTGGCTCCACGTTTGTTGTAATTTTTAAAATAGCTCACTGAATTTCATTAAATGTCTCAGTAGAGGCTATTTCTGAGCATAGCTGTGAAAACAGATGTTTGGAGAGTGCTAGCTATATTGCAAAACCTTGAGTGAAATGACAGATCAATCTTTTTACAGAGATTCCTGGGGATATAAAAACATGACTCTGTGCCAGCCAGGCAATGGCAGCTGCCCAGTTGGGATAGAAAGAGGATAAAACAAATCACTCCTTTTATACCCAGCCAGAGTCACCCCTTTCCTTGCCTTGCCCTGGTGGTGTTCTGCAAGGGCAGAAGGATATTGGAGAGCTCTGCCTGGAGCTGTACTGCCTGCCAGGGCTTCAGATCAGCTTCATTCAGGGGCACCTTTCCTGTAAAACCCAGCTCTGAGCACGGTGGGAGCCACTGCATTGACAGAACATGTGGAGATCCTAAAGCTGTTTTTCAATCCCTCTGTTGATGCTGAGACACAGTGATAACGTTCTGTTATCTAGGAGATGATGATGTTCAATGCCATACAAGTACTATTCAGATGGAAAGGAGAAAAGGTAGGAGGCAGAGACAAAGAAAAAAGGGGATCAAGATATGTAGAATAAGACCAAAGATCTAAGGAAGGGCCATCCTAAGAGAAGATATCATAACTAGCATTGCAGTCATGTAATTGTTTTTTGGCTTATGGAATCTCATTCCCTCCTAAATATTTACACAATGGTGCTGGAAAAACTTCTCTCAAGCGATTACTCACATATACAACAGCTATACATGGTATTCTCCTAATTAACATAACATTTTTCCAATTCAAACACAGACTTCAGCCCTGCCAAGAGGTTCTATACACACTCAATTTGTGTAAAATGTCCCAACTGGAACAATAAAACTTATACTGGTATTTAAAACACAGCAGAGGTTTTTGGAAAGTATCGTCTAAAATATGCCCAGTACTGTATTTGTTATTCATATACAGATTCCTCTGAACTCAAAATGCCCTCTGAAGGATCACTGCAAACACCAGGGATATGTGTGGTCTGGAGAGCACACTCATGAATATACCACAAAATTTGCCCCAAAAGGATCTTGGCATCACAGCTGTTTAAGCAGCAAATGTAAATTCTGATCATGTTCAGCAGAGATTGAAAGAAAATACAAATGGTAGCTAGGAAACAAAGACACTTGAATAGGAGGAGGTACAATAAGTAAAAACACAGTATCCTTCACCCAGCTCCCAAATTCAGGCATATTTTCTTGATTTGTTTATTGACAACACACATAGGATAGAATAATAATATACTTCAAGTGGCACTAACAGGAGAAAATTGGAATGCAGAGTAGCTTAAAAATCCTTTACAAATGGAAAGAATATTCAGTAGAAAATAACACAGCTTCAGTTTCTTTTCTACAAGTGGAATTTTGCTTTTCTTTCCTTCTTGAAAACAGCAATAATATATTATGGAAAAGCTGGTGAGGGAAGGAAGGAGGATTTTGCATTTCAGGCACTGAACTGTGTCCCCTGAAACTTGGGTTCTGTCCTGAGGAAGCTTCAGACCTATGGATATGATAACTACACCTCATTTCTGTTCAGGCTATATTACCATTCTTGCCTAGTTCAAAAATTTTTAATGTAAAAGTGTGGGACTGCAAAGGATACAGATATTACAGTGACAGGCACTGTAAAAACATCACGTTTTATTAAGCTGAAAGAATTGACAGCCAAAATTGGAGTTGTTGCAGGATTCTCTCTTAGAAGGGCAGTTGGATATGACTTAGGCGAAACTCTCAACTAAAAAAAAAAATAAATCTTATTTTCTCAAAAAATAAATTTAATCCAACAACAAATGATGGCATCAGTATTTCTAAGCTGTTTTGTTCTATTATATACTTTTAAAGAAATGCCAAGGCAAAAATGAGCTATGAAAACAATTAGTTTTTTCCTATGTAAATACACTATGTGGAAATTTTTACTTTTTTTTTTAATAATGGTTTATGCTGGGCTTTTTAGAAATGCCAGAAATGTCTACAGTAACTGAGTTCTATGTCCTGCAAAATTCACTTTACACTTCAAGCTATGATAGTGTGGAAGAATCACAAAAAAGTCTGTAACAGACAGGCATTGATTTGTGTTTGATAGGACAAATTAATTCAATTCTACAGGAATAAGGAAACCATTACACAAGTGTTGAGCAGGCTGCTGCCTTACAAATGATCACACATTTTCCTCTCCATCAGCATCCTAATTCCCTGAAGACAACTTCGTTTTATCAACTAACACACTGGGAGTCCAAAGCTGAAATCTGCCTCTGAGATACATGCTTTGTTTTCAGCTATTTGTATTGTTGTTTGTTTTTTTTCATGCTAATTAATTGTGAGATGAATCAAGATCTGGATGAACTGGCATCTCTGAAATCACCAGCACTTTTGTGCTGTTAACACCAGGCCCATGGGCTGAGTTAAAATCCTGCATGGATTCATCTCCTTTTATCCTCCAGTGATGGGGTTCAGCTTTGCAAATGCTTAGTGAAACAAATTCCCTTGTAGAAAGGAATGGTTTGTTCTGGACCAAACAGAACAGCCTGGAATACATTTAAAACAGAAAATTGATTTGTGTGAGCTGCTTGAGAAGTTCTGTTGTTCTCCAGCCGTGCCTGGACAACACTGAATGGGTGGGTAAAAATGTAAACTGAAACTATACAAGGTGATCACCCAATGCACACATTTTAAAAATGTGTATTCCCTTGTAAGAGCACCTCAGCATCATTGGAACACACCTCTGGAACAAGCAGAAATAACTCTTTTTACTTTTCCTCAGCACAGAACAAGATCACAAAACCGAAGCATGGTATGAGCCCACAGGGATTCTGCTGCACCAAATCCATCTCGTGGGGCTCTCCTTTCTTCCACACAGTTCCCCAGCTCCTGCAACACCTGCTCTGCTCCCACTGGGCTCTGCTCAATGGGCCAAGCTTGTTCAATTTTCCATTTCTGCAGGGAGAGATGCATTGCTCCCTCTGTGCACTTCAACTCTTCCCTAAATCAAATCTCCTCGTTTCATTAGATGCAAAGATAACTTAAAATACCATAAGAGGATAAACAGGAGGCAGCAGAATGCCAGTCCTGAGGAAGGAGTTATCCATTATTCAAACATTTCAGGAAGCTGAATACCAGAAGGTCCATAACATTTTCTGTTCTGAGCTTCCTTGCTTTGTAGATCTTTTTGACTAAGTTGCTGCAGTCAGTGATAAGTATGTGAGTTGCTCGTCTTTATGAATTTTGCAGCTGAAACAAATGCCACAAATCACAGACAGAGCACCATGGGGGAAAAGGGTTCAATTCATTCTCTGTGACTTTTGGAAGAAGCATTTATCATATAAACATTATTTTCTGAAATACTGAATTTGAAGTTAAGATAAGTAAATCTGACATTTTTTAATGTTTGTTCTCCTAGGTGTACTAAAACTTGCTAAGAACATTTTTTCTTAAAGGAAGCAAAAATCCCACCCACAGGTGATTTCTTTCCTCATGAATACTTTCAAATTCATTAATTTTAATAGTAATTTGGGACTTTCAGACCCTGTAGTATCAAGAGAAAAGAAAGAGAAAGAAAAATTTTGATTCCACTTTAGTCTGATACCATTAAACCAAACCAACCAAACAGTCCCCTTGAATTTATTTAACCATTTCTTCTATCTGCAAGATTTCATTGTACAGGAAATCTTGTGTACCTTCACAGGAAACTCAAATTCCATTTATCATTCCTTTTTC
Organism: Zosterops lateralis; assembly: GCF_965231275.1. Lineage (NCBI taxonomy): Eukaryota > Metazoa > Chordata > Aves > Passeriformes > Zosteropidae > Zosterops > Zosterops lateralis. The sequence goes on along the minus strand of NC_139774.1, from coordinate 10,140,704 downwards.
ATTTCTGCTGTTCTAATGCCTGTTGCATGCTCCTCTTCCCCTCCTGTGCCCAAGTTAAACTCCCTGGTGAATGTGGGAGATCCTTTCTCCCCATAGCTACTCTAATGATTTACTTTTTTCTGTAGCAAAGTTGACATTTCCTCTAGAAGACCAAAAAAAAAAAAGGACAAAAATGTTTTCCCAGGTTGCTTTTCTTGTTGTATATTTCACAAAAATATCTCAGTAAAACATACCAGGAACAAAATGTCTGTGAGAACTTACACTTCAATTACTGCCTACTCTACATGAAAATAGATAGTGGGTAGAAATTCTCCTTGGTATATATGACATGAACTTGGTGCTCTTCCAGCCTAAAAATAAAATCCATTCAGCAAATAACTGAATTTACTATAAAGGAAATAACAGGGGAACCATCAGTTCAAAGATGGGCCCCCTGATTTTCCTGGAAGGTTGCAGGAGGCCTCCAGTGCTTCAGGGGTTTGTGGAGAGAAACTCTACTGAAACTCATCAAAGCTCTCCTCAAAGCAAGAGAAAAAAACCTGGAGGACTGTGACAAATACCATTTAATATCAAACGTTAAGGGGAAGATTTGTGACTCAAGCTGGAAATTTGTTTATTTTTCAAAGCTTAGCAAGATGCACATGACTGTGGTGGTGTTGCCTTCATGAATCTTACTGAAAATAACTTGTTCACCTCAAACTTATTCAGTAAACCAAGAGGCTTTTAATCAAAGCTGCAACTGTAATGAGTTCTGTAGCCATAATATAGTTCTTTTTCAAATGCACCAAATGAATGCTCGTAGGAGCTATCACTAACTGAATTCTCTCAGAATAAATTAAAATTTACAACATAACCAGAGATTTTGTTATTCCCCAGATGATAATGTGCTTCAAGGTTTTAGTTTTTAGTCACTTGGTTCCTTTTGTTTATTATTTAGCTATTTATTTTACCCACATATTCTTTATGTAGGTAAAATAAATATTTATGTATTCTCATACATACATAATAATTACTATTGTTGTGATTTAACAATACTGGTACATAATGGGAAAATGTACCAAATTTTCAAAAAAGCAAATAGAACACTCAGTTTTAAAGATGAAACATTTGGACTTTGTTAATTTTCTCCTCTCCGTAAGATGGCAAACCCCAACAACTTCAAAACATGGCTGTCAATTTGTTACTGTCGCTTTTTCAATGCAAAATCTATCCACTCCTTGACAAATTTCCTGCCAAATGAGGTTCTTGTGAAATTGGCTTCTTTGGCAAGTCCTGAAACCTTTGGAGTGTCACTGGGGTATCTGTTGGGCTTGTATCTATTACAACTGCTGACATGGGATTGCTTTTTTCCCCTCCTGTGGGGTTTACTTGCATTGAAGTCAGGACTTAAATCATCATGTAACTCTTTTGTCAGCTTGTCACTTTGGTGTACAAAGGGCATTTCTGCTTGACAAGTGTGTTATAAGTGCTCAGAATTTAATGAACAAGACAACAAAATAGGAAGCAACAGAATACTAATAATTTCATGGAAGCCAATAATAATGAATATTTGCAACTAAAACTTGAAATATTGCTACAGTTCTCATAAACACACCCAAAAGAAAAGGTGCTTGCTGTGAAGTCAGACATACTTATCTGCATTATATAACATTAATGAGGTTCCCTGCTGTTTCTGAATTAACATCAAGTACTCTCGGTGTAATATTTGCTTACAAAAATATAATGTTATAGTATTTCAATTTCCTTTTATGTGGATTTTAATATTTCTCTTGTAAATAATTTCGTTTTATTGAAAAGAGTCCCAGACAGCTGTATCATGATCTTATTCAAAACCTGCTGCCAAATTCAGATTTTATCATATGAAATTAATTGGTGTTAAAATTTGATGTTGATGGCTGTGCATAGTATGTTATGTTGATTGTGGCAGTACAGCTAAATCAGATGGGTGAAGGAAGGACCAGGAGCTTTCATCCATTGAAATACAGTTAGAATCTGTGAGAGAGAAGCAGAAGGACTTAGCATAACACTTATACTGAGGGAGTAGTTTATGTTTTTGAAGTGCAGTAGAACATATTAAAAGCCTCCTAACTCAGCTATATGGAAGATATAATTAATCTCATTTTAGAGATGAAGGAAATGCAGCACAAATAAGAGCCTTGGAAGGTACCAGACAAGCTCTTCCAACATGAGACAAATAATTCTCCAGGTCAGCGTTTCCAAGGCTGGCACCATTAGGCTTCTCAGAGCTTAGGCTGGATTGCAACACTTTCCATGGTGTCTGGAGATTGCAGAGTTGGCTGCCTTTGTGTGAGAGCAAAGTTTTTGCGTGAGAGTGGAGCAGGGAGGATGCAAAGGAAAAGTAAAGGGATGGGGAATATCCCTCCCCACTCCCGTGCTCCACCTGTGCACGCCACGGCTGAACGTGGTCAGACCCCCAAGACAGGAATTAACTAGACAAATCACCCCGAAGGCAACAACTACAGCAGAAATTCTGCAGTCCATATATCCAGGACTCCCTTGATCCTAGAGAAAAGCACAGGTACCTATGAAAATGCCATCCTGGCCAACACTCAAGGCTGTGTCCTAAATGTAAGTTCCTGTTTAGGTTCAGCTCTATTAAAAAAGGGATTGTAGAAACCTCACACATTAAAATGATTGTGCTGTAATATGTTGGAAACAAGAAAGGAAAATGGAAAATAAAATAAATCACACACTATTATCACAGACTGACTGTCAACAGCCCACTTAAGAGTCCAGGAGCAGAACCAGGGATTTCATGTATAAATGCATGGACGAATGTATATTCATGAACTGTAAACCATTCAAACTTACTGGACAAGTGATTTGAAAGAAATCACCTGCTGATCTGAGGATGCTGATTTAGGAATCTCATACATATTCAGTACCTAGGTGTTTCTTAATCAACTAATCAAAGCACTTGACTAATTGATTGCTTTCTGCACTGGGGTGAAAGTCAGTTCTCCCTGACCTGGTTTGTGTTACTCCAAGAAGTGATATCTGGTTTTTATTTGTTCAAAGAACTGATTAGAGCTACTTTATAGCTGACTTATTGCTAACAACTGCATTATCTCTAATGAAAATTATTTCCATTCTACTTAGTACCTATGTTTGAAGAAAAGTTGAGTTATCCTATCAGATTTCTTTCTAGTTTTCTTATCAATGTTTGATAAACTTCACACACATCCACACACATTTGAAAGTTCCCTGGCAGATTTCTATTTGTGCTCTAGCTAGAATGCTTTGCTGAAAACCTTGATGGATCACCAGGTGAAATCAAAGCTTTGGGACCTGATAACGAAATATTTTTTCAGGAAAAATTGGTACTGAGGTTGAGGTGAGCTTCCTGTTCCAGGAGTATGTGAAACCAAGAGAAAAACCAGGTTTCATTCTGTCATACTCTGGCAAGATGGGTTTCTTTAACTCCAGATTTTTTATTTGTGGCTTATCCAAGCATTGCTTTGAATTTTATTGTTTTCATGCTACAGCAGAAATACATTTTAAATAGAGTTTGAAAAGTAAATTATGAAAGTGTTGTGGTTTTTTTGGTTTTTTGTTTTTTTTTTTTTCATTTTAATGCACAGGAGATCTGAAAACATTTGAGTTAACATAAATGCTTTTGATAAATCTTTTACACCAACGCTGAGATTGAATGGTAAACACCACTTGCAAAATATACATAAGAAAAAGAACCCATTTCACATGATCCTGAGGAATCATCTTTATTATTATATTCTTTCTAAATTATTTAATCAAAGTGACAGTTTGGGGGAAGAACACAAGAGAGAAATTTCCAAAGATGCCTAAACATATGGTATAATGATAGGTTTTAAAATTCAAAAAAAATATTTAAACATTCTGCAGATAATGCTGAAAGTGAGAGGCAAAATGAGAGGTTTTCAGCACCTGTTGCTTTTCAGTTCTCTTCTCCAGGATTATCACTGTCAGAGTCTAGAAAGGAACTAAAGGCTCTTGTAACTTGGCAGCAAATGAAATTCCTCCTGGAGCTTGCTTTTATTGTTTTGGCTAAATTTAAGAACCATAAAGATGATAAACAGCCTCACAGCCCTGGAAACTGAGGTTATTTGTGGCTCCAGAGAAGAGAACTTACAAATTTAAAGCAAAGAGCCTGAATGTTTCTTGACATTCTATCACTCAGCCTCCCTAACTTAAAGGGCAATAAGGTTTCTATGTCCATTTCAACACAAGTCCAGAGACTTCCAAAAGTCATAAGCAAAGAGCAAAATTTTTCTAACAAGAATATTTATTCACTGCAAAGAGCATGTTTATATTCTTTGGCATATAACTTAATTTTCAGAGGGGGCACATGCGAAGAGAGGAGCATTAACCAGAAGGTTATGACTTGCTCAAGTCAAGCCTTGAAATCTTCCGTCAGGTAAATAAAATCTTGAGAAAAGACTGTTTCCCTGCAGGGAATGCAGACAGTCATTTTAAGATAAGTGCAACCTTTCAAAGTTTCAGAATTAAAACACACCAAAAATAGATATATTTTATAAAAGCAGTGTAATTCCCTAACACATCTTTCTACACAGAACTAGTGTATAATGCAATCACTTTGGTACAGCAATAAATGTACCAATTGGAGAAATTTTGAGTTCACAAGAAATCAGCCTTAAGGAAAAAGGAGAAATATTAATTTCTTCAATGAGATGCTTACAATCTGGAGGGAATTTTCTTCTGAGCAAGACCTTTACACTGTGAGGATCTAGTCACACACTCCTATCTAAACCTGCAGAGCTGTCAGCAAAATTTCCTGTTACCTTGGGATTGTAGTTTTACTACTGAATAAAATTTCAAGGACAGCTTTTTTATTTTTCCTTTACTTTTGCTGGAAGAGCCAGGACTTTGTACATTCCAGTGCAAATTGAAAGCAAAGCCTTGAAACTGTGTAGCATTACTGTGGATTTACAGCTTTATAACTGAGAGCAGAAAAGTGTCCCTAAATATTCAAGGTTATTGTGGAACGATTTTATAGAAGACCAAGATATTACTTTAAGGATAAAATAGGGAAATTAATCAAAAGGGATTAAAGTCAGAAAAATCTGACAATTCCAATCACTTAAACAGCACAAGAATGAAATCAACTTGTCTTACCATGGCTATATTACACTAATCCTTATTTCTTTTTTTCCCAGGAGGAAGAGGTGTAAAGTAATTGCAAAACCAGCTAGATCCCAAGAGTATATTGCTGTATAAGAAAAATAACCCACTGAGAATTTTAGAACAAACCTAACTGCTGGACAAAAATTGTTCTCTCGTAACACACTGATGTCTGCTTTCTGCATGGATATTCTGGTGAGCACATGAGTGTTCCTCAGTCTTTCTGCAAAGGTGCTCAGCAGTGACATCAGTATTTACTGTGTGAAGAGGGGAAGGAGCAGACAGCAGTATAAGGAATACTGAGGGACTTCACAGACCACAAAGAGCAGAGGAGGAGCACAGCCTGAGCTGAATACACTGGGCTGACTTTCTCTTGTGATATGAAGTGGGAGAAGGCAGTGAAAACTCATAAAGATTCCCAAATTCTCCTCTCCCCTGTTCCCAGCAAACCTGCAGTGCCACAATGGAGCCAAAGGCCAAACACTGAGGTTAAGGCAAACTTCCCAATTTTTTCCAACATTTTTATCCTGCTGGCACAAGCCAAGGAGGCAGGATGTCAGAAACCAGTCATGCATCTCCCAGTGATTTATGTAACATCCACACCAGCAATGCTTGAACCACTGACCCCAGTATTTACAGGTTTAGGACTGGAAGGAAGAAAAAAAAACCCCAAAACAAATGAACCTATTTTTTAAAAAGAGAGCAAGAATACAAATGTTCGGTATTTCAAAATCTCTTTGGATGTGTCACCAGGTCAACACACTTCATCACTGACAGACATGGTCCCCAAAAGGGTTCTATTAACCTCAGGAAAGTGTGACAAATAAGTCATTATTATCAAAGCATATTAGAAAAAGAAAACATGCTTCAGCAATACAGAGTATTTCCTTTAAATCTAGATTTGTTGTATGCTTCATTTTATTTTAAGCCAATGCTACCAAAGACTTCAAAGGATTGGTGAGGGTGGAGGGGACCAAACTATAACCAGTGCAAGTGGAGATGATTATTTTAAAATGTAAAATGTAAAATACCTTCTCTTTTGTATTTCCTCAAATTGCTAGAGGAATACCCAATTTTCTTAACAGACGTAGCAAATGAAGACGGTTACTACAGGCAGGGGATATTTTCATAACAATTTGTTCAGGTAAGTATCAAGAGATTTTTTATTCCTACCTGGGGAAGAAGATTACAAAATGTTGTGTTTGACTGAACCTGACTAAACTTATATTGCTTTATATAAAAGGCCTTTACAGAAATTAATGCTGAAGTCAGTTAAAGGAGATGCAAAAATAAATATTTTGAGAAATCAACATAATCATGGAAGTGAGGAAATATAGGTAACTTCCCTTAATCCATGTGTTTGACAGTTTGTCTGTGCTACCAGAGAACAGCAAAGTTGTAATACTATCAACTTTCATATGTCTTTGATTTTCAGATGAAAAAGAAATCTCACTTGGGGAGGGGCAAGCAAATTAACTCTTTTAGCAGCAGGCTTACTATCTGTGGATCCCTTTTCTTGGCTCCTTTAAAGTAACCCATAAATTCCTGAGGGGTTTTGTGGACTACGTAACTAAAAGCCACTATTATAGAAATAAATCCTGCAAGCAGATTAGGATAGAAAAAGGCTAAAAATGCAAAAACACCAATTGCAGAATGCAAACTAAAATGTTATACCCTTGATTTAATGCTTTCATATTATGATTTCTGATTTCTCATTCCTGAAATGTTTGACTTTTTTCACCTGTTTCTCCCTGTAATCTGACTGCAGAGTTTCCATGGGATATTGATTTGATACATCTTTTTCATTTTAGAACTTTAATCTGTGATATCATCAGACTAAAGTTATTCTTATCTATAATGACACAGTTCTCATGTTTCATTTTTCACCCATCAAAATGTATTTAGGAAAAACTAGTTTTAATGGATACACAGTAGGGCAAAGAGAAAGGTTTCCTTTTCCTTTTTTTCCAACAGTGGGAGAAGATACAGACTGGTTAACCACAAATGTTTCACACGTGAGTTTTACTACTAGACCCTCTAATGTCAATAAGAATAAGGAACTGTCAGAGCTTCCTTCCTTCCTTCCTTCCTTCCTTCCTTCCTTCCTTCCTTCCTTCCTTCCTTCCTTCCTTCCTTCCTTCCTTCCTTCCTTCCTTCCTTCCTTCCTTCCTTCCTTCCTTCCTTCCTTCCTTCCTTTTCCTTCCTTCCTTCCTTCCTTCCTTCCTTCCTTCCTTCCTTCCTTCCTTCCTTCCTTCCTTCCTTCCTTCCTTCCTTCCTTCCTTCCTTCCTTCCTTCCTTTCCCTCCCTCCCTCCCTCCCTTCCTTCCTTCCTTCCTTCCTTCCTTCCTTCCTTCCTTCCTTCCTTCCTTCCTTCCTTCCTTCCTTCCTTCCTTCCTTCCTTCCTTCCTTCCTTCCTTCCTTCCTTCCTTCCTTCCTTCCTTCTCCTTCTTTCTCTCTCTGCCTCTTTTACTATTAAATAAAATACATCAATTTTTTGGCACCAACATCTAACCTCATTTGGTTTTAATCTTGTTTTCTAAGTTCTTTCTGGTTTATACACAGAGACTTAATTTTCTTTCCCTTTCTGGGTTTAAACCAGATTGTAACAGTCCCTTCAGTTTTCCCATGTACAAGTTTGCTTTGTTTTACTGCCATTACAGCATGAGTCCCCATGCAGGTTATTTTTCATTATCATGTTATTTTCTGCCCCTACACATAGGTATTCAATTGTATTTTCTCTACTAATTGTATGTTTCTATTTTTGCATTAATTTTATTTCAGTTCTTCTGTTTTCATTAATTCCCTAACTTAATGATTCATCTCTGCTTTTATCCTGCATTCAGTGTGAGCTCGATGACTAGAATTTTTTTAAATTCCTTTGTTCATATTACTGATCTATCAGGAATTAGCTCATCTTTTGATATTTGATAATTGCATGAGTCAATCACTTGGTACAGCTCAGCTAAATAGTACTTTAGTGCTTATTCAAGTCCTTCACTGCACAGGTTTGAGTATCTTGTGACATTTTTGTGGTTTGCAAATACTCCTGGAGTGCTCCTGGAGCTCTTTGTGGATCCCTTTGTTTGCTGCTGGCTAATTGCTGGTGGTGTGTGTAACAGCACTTCTGCTCATGTTCTGTTTGCCTTTTCATACAGCACCCACTGTGATCCAAAGAATATTCAACAGTAAATAAACCCTGTCCATCTGCCCACAGGCTGGGGTCTGGTACTTTTCCATCAGTGCTGTTTGATCTTTCTGGTTTGTTTGTATGTACCTGTAGGAGCAGCCTCAGTGTTAACATCATGCCCTCTCCTCTAAGAAGGATCAAAGCCACTCAACAGTGAGGCTTTGTCTTTTCACCCCAAACAGAATTTTTCTTCTCATGCTGTCAGGCATGTTATTGTACTCCCTATTGATTACTACCTCACTAATGCCCCCCTCTGAAAGAAGTAAATTGCTGCTACAGAAAACCATTTTCCAACCTCCAGTGAGCGTCCTGTGGCACACAGAACCCAGCTATTATGCCATGTTGTTAACCACCATCTGCAGGTTCTTTAGCTGTTAATTAACTATTTACTCCTTGCAGTTCTCATAATGCTTTGAATGAATGTTTCTCCAAATGTGAGGTTTGCACACAGTAGCAGAACACGCACCACAGCCAAAAAAGTCCCTACACTTCATCTGTCACTGTCACAAAAGCAGCCAATTACAAATCAACTGGCAAGGCATCTTTAATCTAACCTATTTTTATTTTGCTTGCCATTAATTTGTTAGATCAAAACCATCCAGCTATAGGAAATGAGTTACTTCACTCCCCGAGTAAAATCAGGAAAGATAAGTAGCTCAAAAAATCGTTTAAAATCTGTGGAAGCTGATAAAACATATTTATACCTTCTTCTCTAAAAGTGGTGCAGTCTAACATAACTGCCAGGTTTTCCTGGGTCTGCTGATTGCTTATCTCTCAGTACATCACAAAGGAAAATCTTGATTCTGGGACGTAAAGGCTACCAGGCAGAGTTGACTGCATTAACTGGAGATCAACACTAGAACTATGGAAATTACTACAAAGGTATATGGAACCTTCCAAAGAGAATCAGAGCACCAATTTCTAGTCCAAAATTCAGTTATTTTACCAATGGTTACACAGGTGTGCAATTAGTTCAAAAGCCACATTTTAAAATACGTTTCCTTTCCAGTGGTAGGCTCTGGATGCTGAAGACAGCATTACTTGGATACAGGAGTTACATTATGCTCATCAGTTGATCATCAACAAATCTTGCCTTCACCCAAAGAAAAACCGCAACAAAACTTTGTTATCAAAACTGGCTATGAACCAATAAGGAGCCTTTCTCTAAAATCGTGCTAAGTTATTTGCACTTAAGGAGAGACAGAGTTGGTAACAAAGCCCAATTTCTTAGGACCATTTTGCACAGACAGAGAAAACAGCCACTTCCCAGGAAGTGGAAATAAGGCCCATTGTTGGCTTATGCCCAACACAATGACAGAAAGAGCTATCAATAAAATCTCCATCATCCTCAGTCAAGCTTGATTTAGTCATGCAGAGAACAGCTCCTGTAGAATATTGCATCTCTGCCTATTGATATTCCTGCTGATTTTAGTGAGTGATTATCATTCAAGACTACAGATCACAGCATCCGTCAAAATCAAGCACTTGAGTAACAATTTCCCCCCATGAAGAGTTTTAAGCTCTCAGGGATCTTGTGATGAGGCATAAAGTGTGAAAGCTCCATCCTTTCTAGCTTGGCTAATATGATTGCATGTGTGTATGCTGAATCCTTTTATTACATATCAAAGACATTTACCGTTTTGTATGAGACTTGAAAGAACAGTTTGAGGATTTGCCAGTAATAGCTTTTAAAGAAATGTTTACAAGAAAAGTGGAAGAAATTATAGTGGTTTAGAACTATTAAATATATGAACCTAAAAATTTGAAGGACAGGCACCTCTGCATTACCTGAGAACACCTGCTGTGCTGAAGCATCAATTTCTATTAAAACTTTATTAAAGAAACCATAGGAGAAAAGTTTTGTTGCTTTCATTTAATCCAAAATTAATATAACATATCCTTAATTTACCTGAACTTCTGGGAAAAAACATTCTGACCTCTCCTGAAAACAAGCAGAGTCATAAATGCACCTAAACTTGTCTAATGAGCAAGGTGAAGGAAAAAGTGAGCAGCATTTTCAAGAGCTGATCTTTCACGTGTGCCAAGAGCTGACTCTGGGATTCCCTGAGCTCTGCTGGGGAAAGTTTTGCTCCTGAGGAAGGAGAACACCCAGGAAGTGCAGCTGGAACTCTGATCCTGAGGAGCACGAGCTCCACATTGTTGTGACTGCTGGGACAGATCCTGGTCATCCTCAAACCTGCTCTGATTTAAGGGAGTTAAAATGCACGAGTGTGCTGAGGGATATCAAAACACAGCCCTACCTCAGGCAGTGGCAATTCCTGGAGCAGTCCTGGACCTTGCTGGGAAGGCTGTTTACACTGTAGACTGATAGCGATGGTCAAATCAGTTAAACAACATAATTTCTCTCCTACTCATCCAAGTGCCCCCAAGCCATTTTAAATTAACTAACTGCAAATGAAGAAAATTGAATAAATCAATTTTCAGGTTTGCAAAATATTGCATCTTTTCCTGTAATGACATTTTTTGCCTCTGCCCATTCATGATTTTACAGCTCATTAACAACTATTTTAATGCTGCTCAAGCTTCCACAACTTTCTCCAAGTGCCAAAAAACAACCACTCAAAAAAATTTTTGTTCCACGAAACATGGAACCAACATGACTGACAGCAGCCAAAATGCAGATGCCAGAATACATACTTATTTTTTTCCCCAAAGTTATTATCAATTCACAATTTTACTACCTCCCTGCTGAAATATTTGGTCTGCACACTTTCATCCCTAATGCACCTGAACAAACAGTACCAGCAACACAGATGAATAAAATGTTGAACAGATGCAAATGACTTTTATCTCATTCCTGTCCTGACAACCAGCTTATGCAGTCATCTCAGGTCCTTCCTTATCTATGTAAAAACAACTTCAAGTTGTCCATAATGCTTCTTTTCCCTCTCAACATTGATTATATTTTTGTTTCCTTTATTTTTCATTAATTCAATCAATTCTGAGGAGCAGCTTGATTAACACTGCCCTTAAGCAATGGATTTATGGTTTGGAGATGATCTTCTGACATGGCAAATGTATTATGTGCATTAATGCTTCAATTCAGCAAAAGGCTGCTGCCAGAGCTCAAAAATAAATAAAACTTTTAAAAATCAAGAGGCCAATTGTATCACTCATCTCACTGGCTGCTCTCCAGGTCAACAGCCATTATTTATGAATAATAAAAAATTCTTTTCACTATTATCATACAGTTTTAATGAAGAGAGTTCTTATTCCTATGGAATAAGCAACAAAAAACCCCAGAACTCTTTTGGTGCAAAGGTTTGGACTTCTGGAGAATTATAAAATAATGATGTGCCTGTCTTGCAGCAGATTTCAGTAGTGCATCAGCATCTCTTTTCCACCCAAGAAAAAAAATCCAGATTACATTAGTAGCAATAGAATATTTTCCTCCTATGTGAATGTAATCCCCTTATTATTGCCACAGTATATTTGGAACTGTTTGCTTTCCAGTCCTTAATACTGTTCTTATCAGATCTTTGAATGATAAATTAGTATTTCCTCATTTTTCAAATCAGGAAAATAATTTTGACATATATCTAAAATGCAAAATACATTTGTGCTAAATGTACAAGAGGAACAAGAATGATGAACACTTTACACTGATTCCAATGAAGCATTCACAGTGCATTTAGCACAAAACAAAAAGGGAAAACAAAAAGAGTATTTTACAGGCTTAGTCAATACACCCCAACCAAACAGATCATCACACGTCCAATGGATTGTTCTTTTTCAGAATCTCTACCCAAGAAATGTCCCTCCCATTTTGTCCTGAGTGTACTACACAATACAGTATATATACACAGTAAAACACACAATGTAGTATTTGAATTTCATGATTGGGCCCCAAGTTAGCAAAAAAGCAAATACTGTTTCCCTGAGTGCCTTTTATTTATTTATTTTGTTATACCTGAAATTCTAAGAGCAATGAAAAAATTGCAAGTTTTGAATTTTTCTCACATTCTGGCTGCCCTTGTTATAAAGCAAGAAAAAAACCCCTGATGGTAAAGAATTAAAAGCTTCTTTTCTTACAGTCCATTTTTGAAGCTTTGGTCACTAGAGGACACCAGGAAATATCCTTGGAGATGCTAATTTTCCTTGCCCAGACCTATTTAAACTGATATATTTACATATTTATCACTTGACGAGCTGTCTGTATCTTGATAATATATTTAACACATTCAACTGAACTATCCTGCCTGACCTCAGCTGTATCACTGGGAAAAAGACCCACTTCCCAAGCTTCTATTATAAAAAAAAAAAAGGAAGAAAAAGAAAAAAAAACAAACCAGCTATACTTATAAGACCCAGAAATGTAAACATCAAGTCATAGTTCTTTTCACAAGGCAGCCCCACTTGGGCTTTGCATGAGTTATATGGCATTTGAGATGACAGTTATATTTGGGGTGATTAAAAGGTATTTGAATTCATAAATAATGTTTTTTGCAATTCAAATCCATATCTTATCCCAGGAGTGATTTATTTCAAGAAAAATTCACATAATTTCCAATTTTTTTTTTTAAAAAAGTACCTTCCTTGAAAATGAAAGAATAGCCTTTAACCAAAGACAGGAAGATCACAATTTATGCAGATGAATGTGGGGAATTTGCATGGAAAATTAGAAGTACGTTACTAAGAACTACTTTTTTTACTATGGTATCTATAATAAATGAGTCAAATATTTCATGGAAGTGCCTTGTTAGACCTTTGCACATCACTTTGCACAAGCCCAAGTACTACAATGCATAGGCAGCTCCTCAGTTGGAGCTGAAAAAAAAGTGCTAAACAGCTGTTCCTACAAAAATGCTGCATAAAATACTTCTGTCTCAGTACTGCACCTATTTAATCCATGTTGCCATCTAATGAAATCTTCCTCTCCCTTGCTGTTTGTTGAATCCAATTTTGGTCTTATGCTCAAGAATATTTGGGCCAGAGTCCAGAGTTTTTTACTTTTACTTACCACACTCAGTAGTGGCTTGTGTGAGTAACCACCACAGGGCTTTTGAGTGGAAAACCAACCAGACAGAAGGTGTAGACACATTTGAAAGTTAAGAAAAAGAAAAAATCAATTGCATGCTGGATAAAGTACAGATGATCTGAAGGAATGCACAGCCAGGGCTAGGAAAGAGAACAGGGTTACACACATCAGGAATTAGAAAAGCTTGAGCTGCTGCAGATCCAAAGTCCGAGTTATGTGCTGAGTTTTGGCAACCTAACTTAGGATGAATCAAATGAAGACACAGGTGAGCTGACCAGTAAAGCAGCTTTTGCCTTGATCATTCCCAGAACACAACAATGATGGATTAAGAAAGGAATAGTGAGTGTTTGGAAGGAAAACATCGAGATACACAAACATGAGTGATGAGGGTGGAAGCACTTGGTAGGCTTAAAAATATCAGTGCACTGAAATCAAGCAAAGCAAAACCAGGCATCAGGGGCGCTAATAAAAATGCAAATCTTGATTCTGCACCGTAAATAAAATTGGAAAAAAAAAAAATGTCTCTTTTTACAATTTAAGGAGCTGAGATTCTAGATATCTAAATGGTTACTTGTGCATATCATCAAGCTGCAGTATTTCACAAAAGCAATTAGTAATCTCTGATGGGAAAACTCAGAGGACCGAGGTGGTCAGGGCATTGCTTCATCCAGGGTCCTGAACCCACTAATGAGGAATTCTACAAAGTGCCACATAAAGCTGATGGGCTGAACTGAGGTAATGGATAACTGAAAGTTATTAATGTCATATGCATCTGGCCTCTGGTACTTCAAAGAAAGAGCTGCAAGTGAAATATATTTTTATGTGATTTAATAATCAGGAGTTTCGTGTGCCACTTATCTAATGATCTGATTGCAAAGAATTAATGCACTTTTGTCTATTTTTGTCTTCTCATTGCTCAGCTTTGTAGAAAGAAATCTGTTGTAAGTTACTGCGATGTACTAAAGGATATAGAAAATCTGTGGAGTTTAAATATTAGGACACTTCCCAACCAAAGGATGCTTTTTCTGCATAGGATGCAGTTTTAGCAAATTAAGTCTAGGTGGTGGGTAGCAATATATAAAAGTTAACACAGCTCCTTCCTGCTGAAGTTAAAGATGTTCTCTCAGTGAAATAAAGAGACTTCTGGAGATAGAGGACAGTTATTTTCTTGTAATATATCAGGGACTGAATAAGCCTTTAAAGTAAATTAAGAATGTTAATCTCACTAAAAAGTGTGTCACAAAATCATTGATCTACTCAAGCAACTAAAAACCTCATTCTGATGTCAAGGCTGTGGATTTCAGCTAAGGAGCTGTAGGACTGCAGAATATGAGAGAACTTGGAATGAGGTAACAATTCAATGATTACCAGAGTTTCTCAACATTTGGCAATCTCAACAGTTTAGTTACAAATACGCAATTGGTACAAATATTTTGACCCCAAAATGGAGAAACTATAGGATACCTTGTAAAGTAACACCTTAGAAGCAACAGAAAAATCCTTAATTCCGTCTTACTTCCTGACAGTTGTAATTAATCAGTGAAAAGTCACCAAGGCACTCTGAGTAATGAAAGCTGAGCAGGTCATTCTGGCTCAATCACCTTTCTAAGGCTGATTCTTCTGTCTCTCCAAGCAGGAAACTCCTACAGCAGTCAACAGGAGCTGTGCATGGAGAGGAAGAGTGATAATGATTGGCATTTCTGCACCTAACTGATGAGCAAACCTAGAGCTTTAAAAGTTAAAGAACTGAAGGTAGTTAATTTTTGTGGAACTTGAATGGATTCACAATATGACTTTGATAAGCACATACACACACACAGGATCTGAACCCAAGACCTCTGAAATCAATGGGAATCTGTTTTATGTCCGTGCTTTTTTGATTAGACTCTCAGCAGTTCATTTAATACAAGATATGAAACAATTTACAAGGCTAATTTATGTCCATTTTTTCCAAGGTGTACATGCTTTGCAGTAAATAATGCTATAAAATAGAATGTGCTCATAATAGCCAGGCTAATTTGCAGCAGATTCTCAAAATCTTTTTGTGAGGCAATATCAATTCCAGTGTTACTCTTCATCCCTAAGTTGTTGGGTATTTCAGCTGCTAGTGATGCTTCTAAATTTGGAATGAACTTCTAAAGTGCATCTAGTGTAACATTTATCTTCTGCTATCAATATAGGATGCTGTGAACTATTTTGCTAGATAGGGCTAATAACAGCCAGCTGAAGTAGAAGTGACTTTGCAGCACAGGGGTAATAGAATGAACCTCCTTCCGTGCACCTTATCTGATTTCAGGTCAGTCAGGCCCTTTTGAGGAGTAAGAAACACAGATTTTCTGCAAAGCTTCTCAAAATAAAATATTTAGTATTGTCCACAGGCTGAGGAGTGATAGCGAAAGAAATGCAGCTGGAATTAAAATTCTGCCCAAAAAAGAATGAAAACCAGCAACACTGAGAATTTCTCAAACAAGCCTATCAGTAGCTGCACACATTTCTGTTCAATTATACCGCCTTTACTTCAGAGTTAATAAAAATCTACTACATAATGCTTCTTTATGGAGATTGATGGACATCTTTCATGCTAATTCCTTCCTGAGTTAGTAAGCCTTTATTTGCCATGTCAAGGCAGAAATGATGGCAGGCAGCCTGGCAGAAATGCCAGCGCACACTCCCAAATGTCATTAAGTTGCAGACCAAATTAAACTATTGACCAAATTAAAGTGTTTACCACACATGCCATCTACACCTCACTCTGGGTAAAGGCTGAAGTGACACCTCATGGGATCAAAGTGCATTTTACAGAACTGACACTCCTGGCTCCCAGGAGATAACATCTGTGAGGAGCACAGATGTGACTTCCCTATGTACAGAACTAGGGGAAAAAAGACTGGCAAATGCAAAGAAAAGTATCAAATATTGCTGGAAATATGATTTACTTCAGCATAGTCACATTTGATCTTATTTATCATACTATTCTGAATGGGAAGTTTGCTGACATGGAGAAACTCTAAATCTGGAAAGATTGTCCACAAAGGACATTCTTGTCCTTGCTCATACAGAAATGGAGGGTCCAGTGGTTCAACCCCAGCACAGCCACAGGCTGGTTCTGACTCCAACAATCACATTCAGTCTGCCCACAGCTCCAGCCACAGCAGTTCTCCTGCAGGCAACATAGACACAGTGGCAGTGGACAAAACCCACACCCCCAAATTCCTTTTGTGTACCAAGACAGGACTTGCAGCTCTTGTTCTATTCCTTTGCAGGTATCAGCCTCAGACAGCTGAGTTTCACTACATGAAATATCTCTCTGTTAAAAAGTTTTCAGCAGCTCAGTTTCTGACTAGGAAAAAAGAATCTGACAAAACCTCCTTGACTTCTTGTTGTCACTTTGTCAGTACTTAGTGCCTAATGGCTTTGATTTAGGCTCAGGCACTTGCAGCAGGAAGGATGCTCAGTTCCCAACAGTGAGAACAAGGCTCCTGGGTTTTGACCAGTTTGATAATTGCCTTGCCAAAGAGAACAAACATTACCCTGGCTCAGCAAACTGCTCCCACGGATGTGTGAAGCTGCTACATCTGTTCCTTCCCTCCGGGCTGCCGGGCAGGCTGGGCACCTCTGGAGGCTCAGCCCTCAGAGAATGTGGAATAAACAGGATAACTCAGAGCTACTGCTAAACAGTCAACATCCATCCCCAACCCCCAGACACCAACCAGCAAAACTGCCCGGCCAGCATAAAATGTGCTAAAATGAACACAGGCAGTTGAGGAGTTGAGTTCATTTTTTTCACATTAGTCTGTCTTCACACAAGGGGCATTTTGCTAATTGGCGTGATTCAGTTAAATGAGGAGGTATTTTGAGATTAAAAAACGTAGCCCAAGTATTTGGATAATGGAATGGGGAACAGGCTTATAAGGCACAGAAATGAGGAAAAGAGCTGTCATGCTCTGGAGGTTACAGTTAAAAATGATCTTGGGAAATGAGAGGAATGAATAAGACAACAGTCAGTACACACAAATACAAAGCAGTAGCATCACAAAGCAGGAATCAAAGCAATAAACACAAAATGGGGATTGACTAGGTAGAAATAATACAAAATGAGATCCCAGAGTGTCAACAAACTGCAGGCTGAATAGGAATCAAAACTGTCAAGCTGCTGCAACAAAAGTAAACTCTTTTAACTGAGTGTATTAGCAGGAAAGTCTTAACTGTAACACAGGAGATGATTATTCTGTTCTATTAAGCATTGTTGATGCCTTTATTGGCACATAGTTCTGTCTGAGTAAAAGGATAAACAAGATACACAGGATAAGAGGGTAAGATGAGGATAAGAATTCAGAGGTGAACAGTAAAATTGATAAAAAATTTTATATGATTTCAAAGGAAATGAAAAAAGGAAATAGATTGAACTACTTGACAAAAGGAAGACTCAACAAGGGAGTAATGAGTTGTCTTAAAATGAGAAAATACTTGTCACAAAGCAAGCAGTTATCCTTAAACATAGCTCTCCATATCTATGAGGACAGAATGAGAAATAACAGACCAATTCCAGTGTGGGGGCTTTAGTGAAGCATTGGAGGAACCTTCAGAAGGAATCACACTGTTTTCTCCAGAGGCTGATGATTAGCCTGGGTGAGCAGTTTTTGGAGCTATATGAGCTCTAGGAAGGAGAAGAGGCTCACAGGTCCTGCAGATGAGCTGCAGTCCTTGGGGAAACAGTGGGAAATCTCCCCCCACTTCCCTGGGAAAGATTATGGTGACCAGGAAGCCAAGGTAAGGGCTTTGTTTCTGCTGAGATGGTTTCGTGTTGGAGAGTTCTACAACTGGAAGAAAATAATGAATTTCTGAATTCTGAAGAGACAACTGGGTTACAGATTTTCAGTAAAAAAGCACAATGAGGAATGTGCTGATTATCCTTGAGGAGTCCATCCAGTTTGAGTACGAACACAACTCATTTTCCTGGTCATCTTTAGATACTCTTAAGTGTGAGACAGAGGGTTATTTATGTGTATTTACACGCAATCAGTATGTGCCAGTCATATTAGAAGTAATTTTTCCTATGATTGACTCTAGCAGCAAAAATTACTCCAAACTTTCAGGCAACATCTTACTTCTTTGAATTATCTAGTATTGTTAAAATTGGTTATAATCCCATTTCAGTGGTGCATTAAAGTAAAAAACACTACCACATCTCAATATGGCAAAATAATAAGCCAAATATCATTATATCATCCCACAGAAAAGAGCATACTGTAAATCTAGAGCACATTCCCCATTTCAGATCATGTTTGGAGTGACAATTAGGTGGGGAAGATAAAAAGGAACTTTGACAGAAACTGTAAGGGCTGAATTTTGGAACTGAAGGAAAATACTAAAATAACATATTATTTTGGCTACTTTTCTATTTCTTTAGGCACAAATAAGGCAGATTGGAAAAATGATCATTCCCATCAGGAGTTTCTGAAAAGATATAAAATAGATTAAACTGCTCTTGTCTTTGGGTTTGAATGTAGAAACAACAAAAAGTAATTTCAGTTCAGAGGGGCGGAAGGTAAACAATAATCTTCAGTTTCATCTTCATTCTGGAAGGTCTCCTTGTTGATGTTTTGCTCTTAATTGCTTTTCTAGTCACCTGGTTGAGCATAACTGTGTGAGATCATATTTAAACAAACTCACTTTGTTTTCTTAACTCCTGCAGAACCAACTTTTTTTTTGCCCTGGATTATACAGTTCTGACTTCATTAATTAAAAGGTTGACCTTTTAGGGTTCTATTTTGTTTGCTTGGTGGGGTTTTTTTTAATTTTTTTTTTTTTTTTTTTTAAACTTAATCTTCTTAGTATTGCTATTTTCTGACTCCATATAGACATGCAATGTCTGACAGCAAGCCTTTCATTCATGATTTCCAGCTGCCCTACAGTCATGGAAGCATCTTCCTGCTCCCTGATCTTATCTCTCCTTTTTCCTCTGATTACTTCTGATGTTAGCAAAACCACCAGATGCTCACAACATGGAGGCTGATCTGACCTTTCTGATCACACAGTAACTCCCAGAAAAAGATACTGGAAAAGCATTAATGGGAGCAATCAACACTGCTGATGGGGAACATATCAGCACTTCACAAGTGAGAGGGATCCATGCTGAAGAAGTAAGAAAACAGATAATAGTTGGGATGGAGAGAGCCAAAAGTAGGAGAATGAAAGAAATAGCTTAAAAGGCAGTGAAAACATCAAAGGTCACAGAAGCCAGAAGATACAGTATTGGAAAATACAACAGAAATTCTGAAAGAAAATGAAGCCAAAACCCAGACCCAATTCAAAAAAAATCAATGGACTTGAGAAAGTCTTATGCTGAGATCCAACAGGAACTCTTGGTCTCTGAAGTAGTTCAGATGAGCCAACCATTCTGCTTTATTGCATCCTGTCTTTTATTCCAAATAACATCATCTCTCCTTTCATCCCTGAAAAATCTCTATAGGTAATTTAGAAGTAAATAGAACCAAAAAGAATATAAACACCTGGGTTGAAAATCTGCCTCCACTAGGATAAATGACAGAATTGCCCATTGACTACAAAGAGAGCTGGTGTTTCATCCTGAGAACATAATGGGCATGTGAACTTTAGATCCTGCAGGATTACATACAACAAACAGTGTCAAAAAAGATACCATCAATTTTTTCTTATCAATTTACAGAAAGCAGTAGCAGAAGGGTACACAGAAGTGCAAGGATTTTTATTTGAATGAAAAATTGGATAGAATTTGCATGAGCAAACTCAAAGCTTTTACAAAAGTTCACTTAGCCACAAGGGATGGTGCAATGGCACGAAGCTGAAAGACCATTAAGTATTGTGCAGACTCTTCAATCACAGTATTGCTGTCCTGAGTTAGGTTTAAGTAACAGTTATTCTTTGTCATATTTATCTATCACTTGTTTGTAATGTAGAAAAAAAGTCAGTCCTCACATAGCAAAGAATTTTCACCTTCCTTCCTTTTATTAAATTTGATCCAGGAGACCATACTGACTCAGACTGCACAAATCAAAGCACATAAACCAAATCATCAGGAGCATCTTGTGATACAGGGAGAAAGGTGTCCACACTGAGAACACATCAATCACATAGGAATGGTATCCAGCATGCAAAAAGAATGATTTTGGGCATGCACAATATTTTAAAGATCAAATTGTAATTTAAAGATGCAAAATCTTTCATGGGTAATTCTCATGCCTTTTTTTTTTTCCCATATCTACATCTACTGTTAGAAAGGAATTCTTCTCTAATGAAATCCTGTAATTTAATGCACTGATGGTAATGTTGATTCAATTTTCTGCTTGCATAAATATATTCTAAATCCATATTATAAAAAAATATCACTGGCCCTAGGTGTAAAAATCTGTAGTTTTAATCATCTATGTAGCCAGAATTAATGAACCAATAATAAATCTCATTTGATTAACTGATCAATCATACTTTATCTGCACAACCATAGCATAATATAGGCATCCACTAAGAAAAACATTAAAAAATAAAAGATAAATTGTTTCTGAGCATGGATTAAAGGATTATTTGACCAGATGAAAGCAATGAGGCTGAAATTGTTTCAAATAATGTGGAAACACCATTTGTTTCAAACTGAAAATTGCAGAGTCTAGTGAAAACCATGGGAAGTAAAAACACTGAGTTGTGTTATTTATGGCAGATACAATTCTAGAAAAACTCCAAAGTACAAGAAGGAAATGCCCAAGTTCTCTTTAAATTTACATGCAACGGAGTTTATACTAAAGAGAGATCAAACATATTTTGTTCAACTGCAGGTACTGGGTCAAGCACATAAATATCTAAAGCAGTCCAACAAAACATGAGCAGTCATAATGAGCAATATTCTGCTGGCCTGTTCATTCCATTAGACTGATAGTCTTGATGTGTCTCACTGACTTCCAGTCCAGTTTGGGAAGTCCTTCCCAGATTTCCTGCCTGCAGCTTTACAGCAGGCTGCCCACAGGAAGTGCTGCCTCAGCTCTCTGCACATTCAGAGCACCCAGAACAAGTGGAAGAAGGAAAGAAGAATGGAGAGTGACAGTACCTGCCCAGGTTTGAAGTCAGTTCTGTTTGGCATCACAGACCTTTGCAGAGGTGCTAAAGAATCTCAGCAAACTTTTCTGGCAATTCTGCTGACTCCATAATGCCAGCAGTCAACAAGTCCAACAGCATAAAACAGATTCCAGCCCTCAACAGACCCATAACACATTGAGTAATACACAGGGGGAAAAAGGTGAGGAAGAGGAATGTTATAAATGTAGTGTATCTGCCCTGCCTTAACCTTGTTACAGTCCCAATTGCATGTGCAAGTTTTATCAACAGACTGCATAATTAAGATCTTAACACACACCCAAACACACCCCAATGGCCAGATGCTCTAGCAGTAAGGCACTGGGAGCCATAAAACATCTGGTGTGATCTCTGGAAAACATATCAGCAACTCTTCATGATACCAATTACATAACCACTGTGGTATCTTGGAAAGATGTGACAAGAATCTCTTTCAAATTACTACATGTACCCGGAAAGAAGTGAATGTGAAAGCGCTGTTTCAAATCCTACTGCATAACATTCCTGCTCCTCTCATTCTGCTTGTTTGCAAAAACAGCATCACAAACGTTCACCTTTGTGCCCATGGATGCACAGATAGTTCCACACATACATGGAAATTCACAGGTATGTCACCATGGCAGCTGAACTCCACAGAGCCACTCACTCACTGCCCTGGCAGTGAAATTGGGGAGACAATAGGGAAGAAGAGAAAAAAATCCATGGGTTGCAATAAAGACATTTAACAGGATGGAGAAGGAAGAGATGATGATGATAATAATAACAGTAGCAATAAGAGTAATAATAGTAATATTACCCAAGTGATGCAAAGTGCAGCTTCTCACCTCCCACTGACTGATGCCTGGCCAGCTCCTCAGCAGCAGCCCCTGACCAGCTTTGCCCCCAGTTTATACCCTAAGCTTCCAGTTCCCAAACCCTTGGTTCCTTGGTATCTGCTCTCTTGGTTTTGAAACACCTCACTCTGACACGTTTGATAGAGGCTAATGAGGCCAGTAAATGATCTGGGAGGAAGAACTCACCAATCTGTGGTTAAGATGACAACACTGAAAAGAAACATAACAAGTCTTCATATAAAGAAAAAGCTACTAAATTTAAGGTGACACCCAGTTGTTTGTCTTGTCAATGGCACACAACACCAAAGTTTTCAATACAAAGGTCTGAACTGCAGAAAAGAAAAGTTCAGGTGACAAATTTCCAATGGTTAAGACTACCAGAATAAATTGCTGGAGAGATTGTGGACAGTGAGGAAACATCAGGGTTGATGCTGCCTTGGGGGAAGAGGTGGATTACTTAATTCCTTAAGAGTCATTTCCATTTCTAAAGCTTTGCAAGTTTAGTGGATTGAGGAAGTGATGAACTAATTATTTATATGAAAAGATTCTGATAGGATGATATATCTAATAAACTAAGTTTTAGCTGGATTTATAGTTTGTTCCCTGCCATTTTCATCTCTAGCAGATGAGGTGTGAAATTGCTTCAGTAGAAGGACTCAGCACATAACAGCATCAGACAGCGTTTAGAAGAACAGAACTGTCAAACTTCAGGATCATGCTGAGCTCATCACTCCCCTCTGGATCTGCAGTTTCCTTGTTTATGGCACATTTTTTAGGGAACTGTGGAAGCCAGATCTGGTCATGTGCTCATTTTTTCATGTTTGGACTGACTGACATTTTTTCAGTCTATGCTATGAAATTGTGCCCCAGAAAACAGCACTGGATGGCAAAATTACAAAATGGCAGATGCACACACAATCCTTCTGCTTCATCTGCTTCATTCACATTGAGAATTCTTGCAAATCCATGACCTTACAAGCATTTGAAGATTGAGGTCAGATAGCTCAGACACCACAATATGAGAGAGGCAAGGAGCCCACCAGGTTTGCTGGTCTCCCCTCACCAACAGGCTCAGCAGAGCTGATGGAGGGCTCTGAGCACTGCTCTGGTTGTGGTGTGAAGGGAAGGCAGGAGATGAGAAAGTGGCTTCCTAATACCCCCAAAGTGCTAGACAATTCTACCAACATTAGCAACACCGCTTTTGCACCTTAGTACTTCCATCTTGCAGAGGAGAAATGGCCTAAATCCACAAGCTAAGCAATTAATTAAAGCTTAAGAAGCAACTAATTTGGACCAGATTTGCTCAAGTATTGCCATAATGTAATGACGTTTTTACATGGACAGGAAAATGCCCATGATACAAATGCCCAGTAGCCAGGCTTATATCAGAATGACTGAAAAGGAGAAATACCCAATGAACATGCATTTTCCATCCAAGTTATGCAAGTCTCAGCCAAATTTAAATCACTGTAACTTCCCCAAGGATCCTGCATGTAACTGAGGGCAGAATTTGACACTGATGTAATTCTGCCTTTGTGCTCTGCCCCTCAGTAATCCGGCTTAAATCTATTTGTCATACACCCCATCCAGTTTTATAAGCTTAAAGGAATTTTTAGTACGTCCTCTCCCAAAGAAAAAAAGGATGCAAAGGAATTAATGAATTTAGAGTTAATGCCCAACTTTAATTGCTAAGACATGAAAATTATATTATAATTCATTAAAATAAAATCCATTCACCACACATATCCAACCCTAGGCTCTTTATGTGTCAGAGATGTCACTTAAATTCACACCATTTGGTGGAAAATAAATGCTACTAAGTTTTATTAAAATACTTGTTAATTCACATCTACCATAATTGAAATATAAGAAAAAACATTGTAATTATCTCCCTACTAGAGACCCTACAAAGATTTTAATGAACTTTTTTATTTAATCAGCATACCAAAAATTACTTTCTCAAACTAAGTGTTCTCATCATTGAGGAAATTGTCGACATACAAGAATGGCCTCTCATAATTATTTGGTGCCTTAAGAAAAACAAGCTTGTAAATATTGCAGACTTTAATTTTTAATAGTTTCCTTTAGAAACCTCCTGTTGTGCCAATGTACTGGACAAACACATGGAGGGAGATAGTGAAATAGAATTTAACACAGACATCCCTAAAACTAATAATATTGTTCACAAAAAACACCTTTGCTCCAGATATATCTTTACTTTTTTACTCCTTGCCTTCTCTGCCACACAAAAAGCCCTATTTCCATCCTGTACTACCTTGCTCCAGCAACCTCCTGAAAACCCATCCCCCCTTTCACTGAATGCTAACTAGAAGTGAGATAAAAACTTCATTATCCTAAGGTCTCGAGGGTATGGATTCAATATTTTAATTAAAAAAAAAATAATAATTTAAAACCTGTACAGAGATCACAGAATTCCTGTTATTTCAGAAAAGCAAGCAAAAGACTCTTTTCTCTCTAGTAGATTGATGAAAAAGACAGCATACTAACGGGGCAGGAAAAAATCAGCTATGCCAGGGGACTGCCATACAAAAAATCCATTATTAATCTGCCTGATCCTATTTCAAAGTATTCAACATCATGTACTGCATACTTTATTTTTGCTTCTCTCAGCATTCTCTTTCTTCCTCATCCCTTCCCAAGTCAAAAGAAAACAGTAAAAGGGACACTACCACAAGTTTCCTGGTCCTGAAGCCTTTATTCCAACACACTCTTTTTCCCACTGAAATTGGGTAATTTTCAAATACTCAGAGATGACACAAAGGCTGAGGAGTGTGCTCCAGGAGAATCCTTGTTGTTAAGGTTAACCACCTGTCATGATTATTTAATGTCACACCTTTCCTCCAAGTTCATGTCTTCAAAGCCTGGCAGAATTGGTTGTTCTTTATTGTTTCAGAAAATGTGGATAAAGCAATTTCCAAATATCTTGTGTCTAACTAACATGAGCAGTGTCTCAGCTGAGATCAGTGCCTAGAAGAAGCCCTGTGTGCATCTGATCCCATCTAACTTTATCCCACTGAAGGTTAATTAGGTTTAGCTGGACCTCAGAGTGGCTTCCTAATGTGAACCACAGACAATGAACAACCACCTCCAGCTTCTGGATGACTGTGCAGATGGGAAAAGTTAAACAGCTATGTCCTTTTTTTCAAATTGCAACTTGTGAAGAGAAGTTAACTTGTTGCATTCTTATAAAAGCCATATATATACAAAGTGCATTCCTCCTTCTGGGCTCTCTGCGTCCCCTAGACAGGTGGCCTCTCTCCTCTTTAATCTCCAATCATTTTCTTTTTTTTTCCATCTTAAAAATTAAGCACCTGACTGACTGATACAAGCAGGCCTATTTCCAAATCATATCAACATCTTCATCTGCCAAAAAGTTCATCCTCAATGCAATTTCCAAAGCAGAGCTCTCCAACCCGGGTGCCTGCCATAGCTCCATACATCAAGCACACCACTCACAAATGCACCACACGACACTAACAGGGACCACAACTTCCCCCACAAAATCAAGGGAGAGTAAAGTAATAGAAACTGAAAGAAGATAAAATGTTTTGTAGGTAGCAGAACACCAGCTGATAGCAATTTCTCTTTCAAGCCACAGTATACTTAATTTATTTATAGGCATTGGGAAAATGTTATTGCCACAGCCCTGTGTAAGAAAATACACTAGAAGTGCCACTTCATGAAAAAGCAGCTCAGAAGTAGAAACATAAGGAAAATGAATAATGTTTCCCTAAATATCAACTCCCATTTCTTGCAATAGAATAATGATGAAGCCAGGAGCTATGTCAGGCAATTAGGAGGGGGAGCAACTTAGCACAGCCTACAGGCGGCTCATAGCAATGTCTTATTTAGGAGTTCTATTGGTGAAGTATCTAAAGATGAAAAACAGCAATTCATAGTCTTTATGTCTAAACTATCACGGTCAATATATTTATGTTTCTGATACTCAGATATATCATTCACATTAACATCTGCTGGTGTTTTTCAAATAGACTTGTGCTTTTCATGACTCTACTTGCACATGGCTTTTCATGGTTTTACTTTTATCTTCTTTGGGATAGCTAAACATAATCTGGATTTTGAGGATAAATAAATCCATTGGGTTAGACTGAATTAACTATAACCATATGCTAGAGTTGAGAACAGGACTAACAAATCATGACTACTGGATTTCTTTTAGCTAACAGTGAGTCCTTAGGCAGCTTTATGCTCCACTGGGAGAGAACCATAGATTTTTTGTTAGATGCCTGTATTTAACACTATGAAATGCAGAGGTTCTTCTTCCCTTTTGGTTTTGCAGACTTCTGGTTATGTCAGCAACCTTTCAGTGGTTTTAAATATGAAAGGTCATTCCAAAGGCCCCACTGAAGAGAGAAACATGTCTCAATGCTGGAGCCTTCCCAGCAAAGATACATTTGCTCTAGAGAACACGTGCCTCTTCTAATGAATTTTAACCTCCAGCAATTAAATAAAGGATAAACTCCATGAACACACAGACAGATGACATAAAAGTAATTACAATAATGCTTTCTTACATTGCATTAAAGGTGGCTGTAATGTGCAGTGACCCCTAGGATTGCTCTACTGTACATCCAGAGTTCTGTTTACTTGTTACACATAAGATGGGAAGTGAGAGACTGATTCGATTGCTCAGCATATAAATTAAAGCTACCCCAGGAGCAAAACATACTTATATTGCAGGTTTTATTGTACTGCCTTGCCTTGTGGTTAAAGTCAATCTAATGCATCCACATTTTGGGTCAGCACTTCATCTGCCTGCCTCCTTCTAGAACAGAAGGGGCAATGCAAGGATGCACATCCATAAGGAAACAACGCTGTTGCTGATATTCCCTTGCTAAAAAAGAATAAACCCCAAAACAGACTTTGCAAGAAGGACAGTGGAAGTAAAATTTCAGTCTTCAGATATGGCTTTCCTGTCTCTGCATTTCAAAGAAATGTATGTGAGTTTGACAAGCCATCCAAAGCTGTTGGGCAATAACTGCTAAACACAAACAGGTGTCGATGGTGCAGTCCATGGATGTATTGCAACCAGAGGACACAGAGAGAAAAGACAGAATGAGATCAAATGACTAAACAACACCTGCCAAACTTAACTTTCAACATACTACGCTTAGGGAATTTGCCAGTGCAGAACAGCATCAGAATATATTTGAAAACTTCCTTTATTCATCTTGCCATGGACTGCTTAGCATCAGCAGCTAGGAGTCTAAAGTAACTTTCCAAATGACCAAGGCTGCAAAGCTAGAATGCAAACAATCAGCTTAGAGAAGAAATAATATTATTTTATGCAAATACATTTAATTTGAAGCAATGAGAGGAGGAAGTAAAATAGCTGTGATTGACATAGTGTTTTGAGGACCTGGGCACTTATGTTTATAGCAGAGGGAGATTTAATTCCTAAATACATATGCATCATCACATCTTAGCGAATGAACTGAAAAAGAACACGTAACTGATTTTCACCCAAATCTTTAGCCTTAGGGTTAGATCACAACCTTTATTCCTGTCTGGAGAAAAAAAACCAACAAACAGCTACCCACACTGAGTACTACATCCCTGGGAAGTCCTCCTGCCTCTGTGAGAAACAGTCTATAAGAGAGAAAGGGAGAAGAGAGAGGAATGGAGAAGCATTCAGAGAAAATGGGCCTCCTTTTGCCAGTCCTTGTTTACATTCACAGAGCTTTGCAAGCCCACGACAACCATGGTTAGTGCCTGTCTTGCAGTTTTTGAACATTACACCCTTCAAATAAAAACCTGTGTTTTTTCAGGTGGTGCCAAACATCTATCAAGGATACCGGTTCATTTATTTTCCATTCTTTGCTTTGACTGGAAGTTTATTTTAAGAAATACTTTCTTCAGCATTTCTTCTGCAATTTCAATGGAATTAGCTGGTTTTCATTAATCAAAATACAACCACAGAATCACAGTGCTAGAATGGCAGTTCTGGGAAGGATGCTGGCTCCATTCACCCTCTACATTGCTAGCCCAGCTACCCATGGGTCATTATCTGTAAGACATTTGTCTAACATATTTCAGAACACCTTTCAACAGAGTCTCGACATCCTCTTAAAAATATCTCTCCCAATGCTTAAATATTGCTGCCACTTTGAAGGCTAAAATGAATCTTCTTTGCTGCAGTGTAAAATTACTCCCCCTTGTTCTATCCACAATGGATGTAGAATCAGCCCTTCACTTTGCAGTTAATTTTAAGCATTTGAAAACAGTGTTGTGCATTGTTTTGGTTTTTTGTGGGTTATTTTGGTTTGTTGTTGCTGTTTTGTTGGTTTGCTCCTCTTCTTCAGTCTGTCTTTCTCCACAGAGGATATTTTCTGCAACTTTGATCATCCCTTTTACATTTCTCTGGGTACTTTCCAGTTGATTCATAGTACTCAAGAAGCATAGTACACAAATCTGGACAATGTATTCCAGCCAAGGTCTTACTGGCACTGCTCAGAGCTGAAGGATTACTCACAGTTACACATGCCAGTGCAACATTTGCCTTTTTTTGCAGCAGAATGACATTGTTGACTCATGTTCTATTTGTAATCCATTATAATCCCCCAGCCCTTTGCTCCAAATGTATGACTGATTGGTTTTCATCCCGTTTTGTGAAGATGATTGTTCTTATCTAAGAACTTTGCATCTGCCTAGACTAAATTTAGCTTTTGTTTTCAGACCACTTCTTAAATTTCTTAAGGTGACTGAGAATTTTATTTCCATGCAACATTTCATAGGCAGCCTAATTTCAACATCTATAGTTTAATTAAAATGGTAAATAATGGTAAATGTTAAAAAATGGTAAATAATACTGCATCCAAAAGAGATCACAGAAACCTCTATTCAATTCATCCTCCCAGCCTGACACAGAACCATGGACAGCTACTACCAGAACATAGTTTTCCAACTGATTTTGCATCCACCCTATAATTATTTCTTTTACACAGCACCTCTTTAACTTGCTTATAAGGCTGCAGTGGAAACCTGTTTGGATGATGCATCAGGTTTCTCTTGCAGCAAATAAGGAAAGAAGATTTGTAGGCATGTATTTATACACACTTCATCTTTAAAGGTCTAGGTAGGTTACCAAACATGAATTCCTACATACTGAACCCAAGCACAGGGAAGGAAACCTCTCCTCCCTGAGAGATGCCAAAGAGAGCAGGGTTGGGTTCCTGTGATATTCCCCAAAAATGCCCTTAATTCAATGGAAGCTGGATGAGCACGGGGAGGGCACAAATTCCCCTTTGAAAATCATGTCTGCTTCACAGTCAATGAAGTAAGATATTAAAAGCAAGCCAGCACCATTATTGACAAAACTAACAAGTGCTCCCCAAGTGCTAATAAAATTCCAGGCAAGCAGCCTATCGATCACTGTCTCTGCTCACAGCACATCAGCCATAATGCAATCACACACAAGGACCCCAGCCCTGTCACTTCTTGTGCCATATTTAATGACAAAATTGGTTGCTTACAAGCTTATAAGGAATTTAATATTACGCTTCTAGCATGCAAAAAGAACCATGTGCATCTGCCTGGAGATAAGCAGCCATGTGTGCTTGAAATGCATTTGATGGGAGACAGTATATTTCATGTGCTGCATCTCAGCCATTGTTTTTGGTTGATTCAGTTAACATGTTCTAAAATTGGACTGATTTACTGAAGATTTGCAAACATAATTCATGTGCACTTGCACTATGAATAAGCCTCTAAAACTAATTCAAGCACAGTCAAAAAATAAATTGCAAAATAAGTTATTCAATTGAAATCTGCCATCTGAGGCACCGTAATAGAAAACATTTATTATAAAACTAACATATATTTGTGACTAGAGATGTGCTCAGTACTAAACATCTCTTTGTGAGGAATTTATTCAGGCTTTTCTGAAAGAACATCTTAACTGGGCTAACAGAAAATTACATGTTCAAAAATAATTGCAGGTTCTATGATTTTCATCCTGCATCACAGGCTTCCCATTTTCACTCCTTTTGTTTTGGAAGGCTTATGAATTTTAGGCAAATTTTTTTCTGCACAGCTGCAGAAGCCCATTTCTGGAGTCTGGATTTGGGATTTAAACACTGGAAAGACACAGGTAGGATGTGATGCACAAGGAGAGGATGCACTGATACCAACACATTCATCTTGAAATGAAATGTTCTAAATTTGACAAATTCACTTCACAGGGTTGCTGGGCTGTGAAAGTCATGGGCTATGCTACATTGGAGGCCTCCACCCACTCAAAAGCAGTGTTTCCTCTTCAAAAGTGAGGGTATTTTGCTAGTTCAGCCTTTCATTAGTGCTCAAGGGGAGCTCTTTGAAATGAGTACATGTCTGTAATTAATAACGATAGTCAAGTCTAAATGAGTGTGTCTGATACTGGAGTCAGTCATTGATAGGCCCAATTCAGGCAGATAAAGATTTTCACACAATACAATGGA
Source organism: Zosterops lateralis (assembly GCF_965231275.1). Lineage (NCBI taxonomy): Eukaryota > Metazoa > Chordata > Aves > Passeriformes > Zosteropidae > Zosterops > Zosterops lateralis. The sequence continues at coordinate 10,109,967 of NC_139774.1, read as the reverse complement.
ATTGGGAGTTCGAATTTTTAAAAATTTTTTGTATTCCCTCCTCTCCAAGGGCAGATAATGAAACCCTGAGAAGGAACATCCCTGTCCAGATTTCTCAGTTATTGGGGAAGAGGATTGGGAATAGACAGTGAAAAGAAAGACAAAGGCTGGAAGACAAGGGGGAAAGGTCAGACTATTTCTAATATTTCTAATCAGGAGCTTTTTTTTCACTGCAGCTTGGACTATTTTGTATTGCTACCACCAGCAATGGGTAAAGTTGGACCCTGTTTCTAGCCAGTCCTTGTGCCTCAGTGCTGCAGGCAGAGCTGAGGGAGGGGAGTCAGGCCAGCTCCATCCACTGAAATCCTCTGACAGTGTCACAATCCCAACGGAAAGGGGGAAACCTGCACCTCCTTGAACAGAAAATTCAACAGGTCAGTGGATGATTTTAAGCACATATTTGGGAAAAAAAATCCACACTACCACAGAATCAAATTTTTACCCCTCTTATTGCATCTTTCTACAGCTGTGTTGTTAATAATAATGGCAGCTTGATGTTTTAAATGTTTTCAGAGCTCATGCATCTGCAATACAAAATGCACCCCATTACTTCCACAGCTCCTGTGTTCTGGGTAATGATGCTTTTAAAAAAGTTGTATGACAAATTGGACATCATTCCAAACTGCTGCCAGCAATTTTAGGAGTGGCTTCTAGCAGAAAATTTAAGTAATTTAACTTTTTTTCTTTTTTTAACAGTTTTCAATTAATATAATTCATAAAGTCTTAACAAGTTCATTTTCTGGCAAGTCTGAATAGGTGCTGAATATGAGACATGTATCAAAATCTCTCACTTGAGCTATGCTAAAGTTTTCCCCTATTCCCTCTTTTCTTTCTCCAAAGTGGATGAAGAAGACTAGGAAAGTATGCCAAGTTAGCTGTCAAGCTCCTTAAGAACTCTCAAATGACCTTGTCAGGAAAAAAACCCCAACTCTTTGATTCATATTTCAAAATCCTGACTAACCTGCCCCTTCTGCTCTTCTGCTTTCTTGCTTCTGTAACTGTGACAGAATCGAGTTCAATATTAATGACCAGCAATCATTTCCAGGCTACAAACTCTGCTGCCTTCTGCAGTCCAAGTGCCTCGTTAGCTCAGCTCTGCCAGTAAGATGCTCACTTTTGTGTTGGTTTCTCCTGCCTTAAAGATGAATAGAAAGCTGGACTGGTAGCTCAGCTAAAAATAAACTCTGATCACTCAAGTGCCCTCTGAGCTGCAGTTGAACCATTCAAGTTGACTTCCCTTGAACAGGCCTGTTATCCAAAGATACCTCGTGTCACTCCCTAGAGGTGGTTTCAGTGAAAGCCATTAATGCTTTTTTTACAAATCAAGGTATTTTTTTGCTTGAGACAAACACTCAGGTATTTCTCTCCACACTGCAAGCAGAAAGCAGACAGCTTGATTACACTGCTATTGTTTTTCAATACACAATTAAATAATTTATCCTGCTGAATAAAGGCAGCTTTTTGTTAGAAAAGAATACAGAGTTGGTCGGATGCAGCAGACTTCTTTAAAATATGCAAATGAAGTACAAGCCTGGAAGCAGAACTGTGCTGATTTTCAAAACCTCTGATTACTTGTTGGTTTTTAAATCTGTTAAACTTGTTTTAATCTACTTTTAAATCAGACGGAATCTCTTTAATTCCATCTGATATGGAATCCCCCAGCTGCCTTTGTGAGGTCCCTCTGGCAGGTACTTCCTGCCTTCAGTTACTTGCAGCTCTGCCCTCCCAGCTCTTCAGCCTGGCTCCACAGTCTGCCTCCACATGAAGACTTCACAATTAGAATATTCAAGCAGGATTTTAGATTTAGAATTGAAAACTATTTTTTTAATATTAAAACCTCGTAAACCCATCCCATAAAGTTATTGTTTGCACAAAGGAGCTTTAGCATGGTGACTCCAGACTTAGATTTTCTATAAAATCCCCAATCTGTTTTCATTCACCCACTGGAGAAGTTTTTTTCTGATCAGGAACTAGGAAGATTCTTGGTCTTGTGAGGTTAAAAGAAGCTTTTTGAGGTTAAAAGAAGCTGCTACTCAATTCACAGGAGCAAGCTAAGGCCCCTCACCACAGGATCTGCACAAGCTCTCCGGGTATCAGAATCCCAAAAAATCCAAAATGAAAGCTTTTCTATCTTCAAAATAATACATGAGCACAAGGGGCATTTAAACTCCCCAAAGCCAAAGAGAACAACATGGGAAAAATACCAGGGCAGGGAGAACGGAAAAGGAAAAACAGATTAAACAATTGTCTTGCAGCTCATGCTGCATGAAAGAGCTGGGACAAATTCTTCTGACTATTCTTTTTCCTCTCTGTGGAAAATTACAGAAATTAAAGCTCTGGCGGCAACATCTGGGAAAGAGAAAGTTTCATTTCCTTCCTTCCTTCCTTTCTTCATCTCAGCAGTTTCTATTTTAATGCCACTCCCTCTATATACAGATAAATATATCATGTATACATTTGCACATAGATACATACCTATATGAATATATAACTCAGGATTAATCTTGTCAGCATCTGACTCATGGGGCCCAAAGCAGCAACATGTGATTTCTCTTCATTTTTTGGGTGACAACACTGGGATCAATGACTAAAGACTCGCTCTCTGTCTGTATGTAACTAAGCTAATCAACAGTTTTCAAATTTTTTTTTTTTTTTTTTTTTTTTTTTTTTTTTTTTTTTGTGCAATAAATATCTTTAGAAATGTTTGAGTGGCTATTTTTAATGTTCTAGTCAGGGTGAATTTTGCCAAAGCCAAGAGTAGTGACCTCTGTCAAAAAAGAATGAGCTATTGGTCAAATAAAATCCATTTGGAAGATTTAAGTGAGAAAAAAGCAGTGCACAGATCTTTGGGCAAGGCAGAACATCCTGCTCAGACTGCATCCCTCAAGTCTGCATTCTGCCTCCTGACCAGACATCCAGTGCCAGAGAAACTCTACACTGAAAAAGAAATGATCCTTTTCTTTACGAAGAGACAGAAATCTTCAACAGACATCCGACATATCCCTTCAAGGTATCCATGTGTGACTTTAGATTCTCTACAAGCATTCCTGGGTTTTGCCCAGAGTCAGACATCTCAGTAACACAATAAACAGGACAGGTTTAAAGCATGTCAGTTCAAAATCTCTCTGCAATACTTTGCCAGGATTTACCTTTTTGTTTTTCCTCTTGGGAAGACAGAGGGTCACAAGGCCTCCGAAAGTGGCAGGAGCATAAGTTCCATTTGAAGTCAATAGGATTTGTAATCCTAAATCCCACGAAAACCTCTGTGGATATGTGTCTTGACAAAAGCATCAACTTTGCCTTTCCTTTGACACTGAAGTTCCATTTCCCTAAAGACAGAGAATCTACACTCTTAAGCTCTAACTCCAATGATATTCCTGTGAGCTGCAGACAATACAAGGAACATGCTTGGCAGTGAAATACAGAAATAGATGTAAAGTGATATTTTCAGAAGAACCTTCAGAGACTTCCAATAAGTATTTTCTTCCTAAACACTTGAGTGATTTTGAATTTTTTTTTCCTGGTATTGCTGTTGCATCCAGTGCCATCCTGGGCACAATTAAAATGGGGGTTTTTCCTGTCATGTAGTGGCTGGCCTGGAAATATTTGAAGTACTGCAATAACTTAAACACTCACCAAGACAAAGTGCAAAACATCATTTACAGAGCCTGCATCTGAAACAGCAGCATATACAAAACACCATTTCCCTTTTAAAATCAGCCCTGAAATTCATGCATTACAGCTGGTTTCAAGGAATTAGCCCCTTGAGTGTTAGAAAATGCAGTGGTTACACTTAGGACATTAATTTAGCAAAGCCTTTAACATGAAAGAAAATGAACGTGAAGATCCCTGTTTTAAATTGCATGTTAAACCAAGATTCATGGTTACAGAGAATCTCTCTGAGCACACATTTCATCATTGAATATAAAGTGGAATGGATGGGGATTAAAAAACATGGTGAAAAAATACCGAGATGAGTCAAAACTCTTCTACATAAACCACCTCAAGCTGTGACTAAATTGGGAACAAGATGTAAGAATGAATATAGCTCTCCACTAATGCACGGGACAGACAGAGGAGGAGAGGCATAGAGCATATGGGGATATCACAAAATAGCAGAAGACAGCCACAAAATGTGTACTAAGTTTACCTTGATCAAACGGCTTGTTTGGATTCCAGTTTCTGAAATAATCATCCTAAATGGGGATTAAAAAAAAGAAATCTCAGAAAAAAAAAAATCAGTATTTTCAGTACTATTTTACACAATTAAATGAATCAACTTGTGTTTTGATCCTAACAGATTTAGCTCCAATCAGTTAAGACTATCAACAGGTTGTGTCCTAAAGAGTAGTTAATGCAGGTTAGAAATTAAAGAATAAAGAACTCATTGGATTCAGCAACTTGAATTTTTCTTCAGGATTGTTTTTGAAAACACAGCCATTATTAAATATTTTATAATAACTCTTTTATTTCATGTTAGTCTACAGTCTTTGACAAGAAAGCACATATTATTCAGGTAGTATAACATGATCCACACCATCCTGGTGTGGTGAAAGGTCAGCAAAGTAAATTCAAAGATACATCCATCTGGACATATGTAAATCACATCATTGTGAATGTACAGAATACAGGAGCAATATTGCAAACATTACACTTAAATAGTACAAAAACTTCCAAGAACATTTCCAGTGAGTATTTTTGTCACTATTCCCGCTATTAAACTTTAAAAGTTTTGTGAAATCTGATGGAAAGAGATCATTTTGCTGTGAGTGTTGTGGTTCTGTTCTACACAATTCTCACTGGATTTTACACTGGAGAAAGCAGGGACTGTCAGAGTGCCTGGCCAAATAATGACTGTTGCAAATGGTCTCCTGGCAAAAAGGATGGAGAACTCTTCCATGTGTTGGATCAATCTGTATTCTATGTACTTAGCAAATATTTATCTGAAGGCAAAGTTTTCTCTGCTTCAGAATGCCATAACCAAGTGCTGAAGAACTGGGAGCTAAGCCCAGCTGATATATTGGTTTCAGCATAGTCTGTATTTCACTTGTATCCTCTTTGAGAGGATGTGATAACAACAGAATTATCTATTTGAGGTGAGGAAGCACACAAAACTTCTACAACACTGTCATCTTTTTCTGCATATTAATCTTTGTTTCCTTTTTAATACATCCAGTATTCTATATTCATTTCCTGAGGGATGCCACTAAGGAGATGTATTCATCAAGCTGTCCAGAATGACACTGAGATTTCTTTTTCCTGCCAAGATGGTAACTAAAAACCCATCTGTGTGAATAAGACATCTAAATTACTTCTTCTGTAGGGCTCCATTTACCATTTATCTCCAGTACACTGAATTTCACCTGCTCCCATGCAATCCAGTCACCCTAACCTGGAATATTTTGGAGACTTGGAAGTCAGCATGACTTTATGGGATCAGAACAGGCTGTTACAGGAGTGAGGACTCCACAGCCTCAGTGAACACCAGGAGATGCACTTCATGTTCCTTTCATAACACCATGGACAGCATGGAAAAACATGGATTGTTCTGCTGCTCTCCTCTGCCTCCTCTGGAACAGGCAACCATGGTGGGGGTTACGTCAAATTATTCTGCATGACTAGCAGGAGGAAATGTATTTTTTTTTTTAGTATGCTCATGGTCAGTGTCATACTGGCTTTGTGGACAGTGATAATGTTCCACAATAACAGCAAAAGCTATTACCCATAATTTATTTCAGATGCATCAAAAGTATCCATATTTTTTTCTTCACAAGTACAAGGCTTGGCACCAGAAATAGAACTGCAGGCTTGCCTTTGAATTTCACAGCTTTGCTAATACAAAAACCCCCACATGGTTATACAATGCTTTGTAACTGATGATGATGTACTGCTAAATTCACCAAGCATTAATCACTTTTCAGAATGTGTTGGGTTTTCAGCTTTTATAGCAGATTTTTTTTCACCAACAAAATATTCTTTTTGTGCCTCCTTACATTTTTTCCAAGGTGTTGCTTTGCTGCTGGGTTTTCAGCATCAGAAACTGTTAAATAATTCAACTCCCAACAAGGATTTCTTACGCTGGTGGCATATGGAACCAGTTTTGAAATAAGGATTGGAAAGGGGGTTTATCTCAATTTCAGTGTCAAAGGAATATTTTACAAAAAAATGCACCTTCCTCAAAAAAATACCTACAGCACAGCCATCTCTTCTGTAGATCTATTATTCCCCCTCCTCTCCTTCATGCAGACCAGTTTAGTATTCCATTTCAAAAACTGAAATTATGTTTATTTTAGAATGTCCCTGAAACCACAGTGTGATAACATAGAAAATAAACACGAAAAAAATATGTGAAAAAAAACCCCAAAAGGTGGAATAGAGAGAACCTTTGAAATTTCCAATATATAAACCCCATTATTATTTATAGGAGTAAATAATGACTATATATACATCAGAGCAATACAGTCAATAGCAGTTCAAAATAACTTCTGCCAGTTGGACAACTGTCCTGGTTTCAGCTGGGATATAATTAATTTTCCTCTTAGCGGCTGGTACAGAGCTGATTTGAGATAAGAATAATGCTGATAACACATTGATGCTTTAGTTGTTGCTGAGGAGTGTTTATTCCAAGTCAAAGACTTTTCAGTTTCCCAGGTTTCTTTAGAGAGGAGTCAGGAGGAAGAATGGCCAGGACAAGTGACCCAAAGTGGCCAAAGGGATATTCCACCCCTAAAGCCCAGAATATAAACTGGGGTGAGTTGGCCAGGGGACATGGTCAGTACTGGGGACCAGGGGGGCACTGCTGTGCAGGTGGTGAAAATTGTACTGGGCACTACTAGTCTTTCTTATGGTTCATTCATCTCTCTTTTTGTAATAATAATAATAATAATAGTTATAATGCTGTCTGTTCTTATCACAACTCACGGGGTTTATCTTTTTCCCCCCCAGTTCTCCTCCCTGTGCCACCCAAGTAATGGGGAGGGTGAGGGTGTGAGTTGGGTGGTACCTGGATTAAAGCAAAATGACACAAAACACAGCACCAGGGCTCCACTTCAGCATCCAGACCAGCAAGAGCTGAGACTGAAGGGTTATGGCACCATAAAGGTGAAACTCACCCTGTGGATATGGTGAGCAGAAAAATCTGTGTCACATTTAAATACAACCTCAAGCTCTGACTCAGAAGCAGACAGGGCTTTGTGCCAGGACTCGGGAAGGGGCTGAGATTTATAACAATATCCTCAAATGACTTTTGTTAGAAGGTGGAACTCTGATTGTCTCTGAAGGAATAGCATCATTTCACTGTAACTTCTTCCAACAGAGAAGCAGCACATATATATATATATAAATACAATCAACTTGATTTAAGAGATTTAAATTTCCCATTCAGTAAAATACCTTCCTGACAGAAAGAAATCTGTGCATTTCTGAGCATTCAACTAGGGCTGATACTGTTTTCTTATGCTTTCTGTAACAAATGAAACTTACACAATTTTCATATTAGCATGTTAATTAATCAATATTAACACATTAAACATTAACATGTATCAATGCCTTTCATTTGTAACAATACTAACAGTCGATCATAAGCATTTAAAACATTGAATGAATTATGATATATTGTAAATATTTTTATTCACACTGTGGATATTTACAAGTTAAAATTGAGAAACCTACCTCAACTTCCTGAACATGTAAGCATTACAAATGAGAAAAGAAAAAAGAATGAAATAAAGCAACATAAAATTAGGTTAACATTCATCAATTTTCTCCTCAGTGGCCTTTTAAATGTGAAATCACTTACTTCAGATGACCTTCACCCCCAAATGAAACAATTTTCTCTCTTTCTTTGCTGCCATGACCCAGTTTTTATCTACTGCACTATTAGCCAAATGCCATTCTACTAACACATTTCTTTCTTGTAGAGCATCAAAAAAAGCTTTTTCATTCCCTTTTCACAGACAAAACCACCATGAAGTGTTTTTTCCACACACTCATCTGTACATACCTGGTATAAGAGAGACGTAATTTAATTTTTTACCTAGCTGACTTTAAAGACTATTTATTGGCTGGACTTTGAAGGGAGTGCAAAACCAGGCACGGGGCCACTTCAGTGCAGCAGGTGACAGCAACTGAGAAATGGTTTTGATGAACAAATATTTGAAAATATCTTTCTTCTCGCATAGAATTCACACTTTGAAGGTTTTGCCTACGGTTCAGTGATTGCATATGACTAAGTCAATCTTTTAATTAACTGAAGGGACTCTGCACACCTAGAATCATGCATGAAAAGAGAAGAGCTGATACTGCAAGCCAAGGCTCTATCTCAGTCCCTTAGCTCAACTCAGTGTTACAGAAAAGTGATGTGTTGGCTTGGCCTCTGCAAATGGCTCTTTCTGGACTTTGAGTCTCACATCACAGCCTAAATATTCCACTTCCAGTTTCAGAAACTCATCCCCTGTGAAACCCAATGCAATTCTTGATGAAATCTAGAGTGCTGTTCTCTTCTCATCAGGAGTGGGGTAAGGCCTTTGTTAAGATTCTTTTCTGCCCCCTTTATAAAATCTATTCCCTGCCTGAGGTGGACAACAGCCTGGGAGAGCAGGGCAAGGAGCCCAGGGGCCACTCACACAAAGAATCCCACCAGTGACTCCCCCCACCCTAATTACATTGCAAGACTTGGGACAGGAGCTGCCTTTTCAATCTGTTCACCACTTCACACCATGGAACCCTTCCTCTATGTTTTACCCTCAGGATATTTAACTTAGGAATCAGTTGTGAACATAGCAAATGAAAAAAAGAATTATAAAGGCCAATATAAATTGCTAGACTTGGCCTCAGTTCTTCTCATTGCATTTTTATTTACGTTGATCTGAGCAATCAAGAGATTAGAGCAAACACATTTTCACAGAATCACAGAGCTGGAAGGGGCTGATGAGGATCATGAAGTTCAACTCTTCAGTGAATGGCCCACATGGGGATGGAAACAGTGACCTTGGCATCACTAAAACAATGTTCTAAAATCCATTTTGCCACATCATGAATAATAAATTGTTGTTTCTTGAGAAGACCAAAATGATCCTTTATCATTCAATATGTGGCTGTCAAATCCAGCCAACTTAGATTGATGTGCCATCAACAAAGTCAATCAAGAGAATATTCATATCTTAAACTAAGTATGTGAAGGGCACGTTAAAAACACCAGTTTAACAGTTCACAAAAAGTCAGAATAGTCAAAAATCTCATCCATTGGAACCCTAAGATTTATCAGAATTCATAGACTGTGTTCTGATTTGCAAAAAAATAATCAAGCCTTGAAGTAGACCTGGGTCTAATACAATTTCCTGTTAGTCACCTCAGAAAATTCAGCAAATAGAAATTGTCCCTAAGACCAGGACATTAATATGAGACTGCTGTCCTCTCCTATTACTCCTCCTATCACTACAATAACAATACAGTTTAAAAAAAAATTAAATTAATGGCAAAACTAAACACACTTAGCCTCTTCTCCCCTACCAACTAAGAAAGCAAACAATTTCTTGTTCTCCTGAAGTTCAAGTATTAAAGTTCTTCCCACTAATCCTACTCTTTTGTCACTTTGAATTTAGTTACTACCTAAGACTTGATATTTTGGAAGAGTTAATGAAGCATGGATAATTTAACACACAAACACTCTCTACACTTTATTTACTTGTCAAAAAGAAGCTCTTGCAAGATGCTCTTATTTATAAATACAGCCAAACATTAGCTAAATGGGTTCATAAATATTTATATTTGTTGCATTAATTGAGCTTATAACTTATTTGTATGACTCAAGCAGAAATGAGATGCTGACTGAAAACATTCCCCTGATTTTGTACCTTTCAGAACCAGCTCAGCTCAGTTCATTCCCTCAAGCCCTGGGAGGATCCTTCAGAACTGGTGCAGAGTCATCAGGAAAGGCTCATGACAGGCCCCTCCTGAGGAACCTCCCACACAAAGGAGGACTCACAGGGACCTCTGAGGAAGCAATTTTCATTCTCTCCTAGACAACACCTAGACAACAGTTTAAATTTCTAAGCATCTCCAGGAGGGACATTTCTTAACGCTGCTTTGCAGCCTGCTCAGTATTTCCCTCCTCCACCTTCCATCTATGAATAAACAGTTTACCCTCATAAGGACCCAGCTGGAAAAAGTGGTAATCACCAGCTCATGGCTTTTGTTAAAATTAGCTCCAGAAAGATGCAGCTGCATTTTCTGCCTCTCCACCTTGCAGTGCAGAAGATCATTCCAACACCAAGCAGTGTTAAAGCACCAGCTGCTGCTCTGCTAAAGTCAATCCAGCCTGTCATAAGCATCTCCCCAAGGCCTATTGCCTGTTTTAAGCAAATAGCTTGTGTCAGCAAATTACACATTATTTATTTATCTATTTATTTTTTTATTTGCCTAAGAGGCAGAGAATGTCTTTTACCCACTGAGTACTTCAGCGAACAAAGCTCCCCAATGAGATGTCTACGTTAAGATGTGTCTAACCAGTTCTGTGCTCTCTCTCTCTCCCAGGAATCAGAGAACTGCATCCAAACAGGATGCTTTGGCTTAGTGAATTAGTAATGCTGCTGCTGGAGATATTTTGTTTTAAATTTTGTATGGGAAAGCTTTAAGTTTAGTAAGAAATGTCCCAGAAAGGCCAGAAATATCTGGGTTTACTGAAATAGCTCCCAACATAAAGTGGTGACCCTGAGAATTCACAGCAGAAGGAAGCAGTGTCACATGTAATGAAAAGTCTGCAGATGTCAGGACCTGCCTAGAATGCAGAGTCATTAATAAAAATATAATGAATTGATAAAAGTATAAGCATTCACATTAGATCCTTATATAATGCCAAGTATATTACAGTGGTTTATTAATAATGGTACAAAATTCATAAATAAATATCCTAATGAGTCCTCAGATGTTTATGGCATTGAAAAGATCCTTGACCACATCTTACATTCTCAGATTTCCCACAAGACTTAAGTTCTCAGTACACAGACTTTTGCTCAGCTACCACTAATGTGCAAACCCAACCTCTGCCCGTATTAATGTTACTGGGTTTCTTATTTTCAAAACTTAGAAGTTTCTCGTTGGTTGGCTGGAGTTTTTTCCTACTAGATTAGGAAAGATTTGCTACTTCTGTTCTGCTGAAAGACTTTTCTAGAAGTTTCCATGAACAATACTGAGACAGTGGTAGGTGAAACTTTCAGCATTTAGACCTTTCTTACCCACACTCACAATTATTCACTGGAGTGGCAACAATTTTAAAAATTAAATCTATTCCTTACCCCTGAGCCCAGATCAGCTAGAACAAGAATTGTCATTCTTTACAACTCAATCACATGGGCTTTTATATAGAAATGCTGCTCTCCTGGTGCTCTTCCTGCTCTCTTGGGTTTTGCAGTTGGTTGGTGCTGTTTTGGTTTTTGTTTTTGTTTTTTGGGTTTTTTTTGGTTTTTGTTTGTTTGTTTGTTTGTTTGTTTGTTTTTTGTGTTTTTTTTGTTTTGTTTGGTTGGTTTTGAGGTTTTGGGGTGGTTTTTTTTCTAGCTTTTTAGGATTTTCTGTAAAAATACAAATACAGTGAGAATTAAAAATATTTCTTAGAAAACCCCAAGGCACTCTTTATTTGTCCAAAAGAATGAAGCCATAGTGTATGTTTCCAATGTTGAGGGCAAACAGATGCTCATTTTCCCTGCCTGTGCTCCAAGCAGGATGAATGAGGGCCAGCTGTGAGCCAGAGCTACAGAGCTGGAGTGGCACAGCTCTGTGCCAGCACACATGGCTGACAGAGATGAGATATTTGGGTGCTTGGGACAATCACACAACTGTCTGTGCTGGCCTGTGCTGAAATATCTAAAACTGGAGGGGTGGCAGGGGAAAAATGCCTGGATTTTGTTATTCTTTGCTCTCCCTTTTGGCAGACTAACTTCAGAACTACAATGACTTCTGCCTGAACTCTTCCACTCATTATCATGTGCTAAAGAGCCTGTTACCCCTGCTTGAATTAAATAATTGTCTCTAAGTTCACGTTCATAAAGCTTTTCACACTTCAGTGTGTCCCACTGGCCACAGCAGGTTGTGCTGCAGGCTGGACAGTCTCACAAAGCCAGGAAGGCAAAACTCCCAAGGGATGGACTCAGTGATCCCTGCTGGGCTGGATGTGCTGGATGTGCCACAGCTCCAAGGCCAGACTGAACACTGCAGTGGAAACCATCAGCTCCCACTTTGCCCAACTCAGCAGCGCCGTCAGAGATAACAAACATATATTCCCTCTCCTTCCAGGTGCAATTCCTCAAAGCAGCACTACCTCTGATCTCTGCACTAACACTGGGCATGAATTCCCAGCTGGGGTAGCCAGGTTAACTCACTGCCTCTGCTGAGCGTTACAAGGTCCCAACTAATACACAAAAATAACACAAGTGCCCTCCATGTGGAATGAAGATTCACAAGTCACAGCCTGGCCTAATGGTGCTTTCTCACTGATGATCATTTGCTTGTTTTCCATTTACAAAACCACCGTGCGTTTATCTCAGTTTATAATTACAAATATCATTGGGGAATGGCCCCTGCAGGTTCTCTATAGAGAGAATAGTATTGTTAATAAATCATATTCTCAACAGGTGTAATACTGAAAAACAAACCTTGAAAGGAGAGCTGCAAAACTCTTTCCACATCTTAGTTTTCAGTCAAAAATTCAAATTACTTGCTTGGAAAGCAGTTGTTTTTAGGCAGCTTGAAAGCCAAACACATTAGCCTGAAGGTCATAAAGCCATTGGCAATGTGACTTCACTTTCATTACCCTTGTTGCTTTGACAGTACATCTGCAGTAGCTGTTTTTGACACAATCACTGGTTCTTTTTAGCTGATCATTTGGGGGTTGTATCTGCAGAACAACACCCACATTAAAAAAATCGAATGCTACCACTGCTTCCCCACATGGGAACTGCTTTACAGCAAATAACAATTTGCATAATGATTAAACACATTGCTAGTTCTTGGTTTATTTTACAAGTTTTCAGAAATTTGTTCTAAGTCATGTGAATTTTTTTTTCATTTACCATAATGGGAATAATCTCATTATGAAATAAAGTGATAATTCTCCTAATATCAAAGTTATAAAACAAAAGTTATGCATAAAATACTGATGTTCCACTTAGATACACAAATCCCAGTGGTCAAAACATACAAGGCAACAAACAGCAGTTGAATAAAATCAACTTATCTAACTTTGATATTTAGGGACACAATTTTCTGTAGAGACAATGAAATTAGTTCCAATGTCCCAAGTCTTTCAAATACTTATTTAAATGCATAACTAATGACTGGAAAGAGACTATGAATTATACCGGATTAGGAGCAATGCACTGTCCCTGGGAACACACAGGCATTTCTTTGTACTTCATTTGTAGCTTCAAGGAAAATCTAGTTCCAGGTATTGTTGAAGAAACCTTTGCAAAAAAGGTGAAATCAAATGTGCTGCTGTTGAAAAGGACAACTCTGCAGCCCTTTCAGCCAATATTTGAAAATTTTCAGTACTGCATCAGGAACAAGCAGTCATGAGCAACCAGCCCATGACATAACCAGCTGCTGAGTGTGGGAGAGGGTTGTGCACATTTTACATCAGAAACCCTGTGAGCCATTACAAATGTGCAGTTTTCATTCCAGTTTCTAACATCATTTAATTCGTCTTAATTGTCTCTGACATTTTATCCATTCTAAGGAAAAAAAAAAAGAACACTACATCAAAAATCATTATGCAAAAAACTGAGGGTGGGTTAATGGGAGCAAACCAGAGAAAAACGTGCAGCAGTTGCTGCAAACATAAATGCTGCTCCCCCTCAGGTAAAGACTCCTCACCTTGGTTGTCACCAACAACTTGAACACCCAGCAGGTTATTTTAAACACCTTGCCCAGTTTATAAAAGCTATGACGTGATCAAAGTGTCCATGATAGTTGGGGCTGGTTGATTCAGTTATCAGAGTCACAGAATGATTTGGGTTGAAAGGGACCTCAAAGGTCATCCAGTCCCAACCCATGACTGGGCTGCTCAGGGCCCCATCCAACCTGGCTTTGAACATTTCTAGGGATGGAGAATCTACAAGTGAAGTCCCTTCATTCAGGAAAGTCCTTCATGAAGCTCTTTTGTTACTGACAGACTTGTGTTACCTCTACCCATTTCCTGAAAAATCATTGGAGATACACCAACGTAACTTTTTTTAACTGACAGTTCCTCATTAATTTATTACTCTGATTAAATAAGATTTTTATGAATATTAAGAAATTAATTTTCTGTGTCAGTTTTAAAGTAACAATGACAAGTTACCTTTCCTCAGTGACTGCTACTTGCCATCTGGCTGAAGCAATAGTATTTTGTCGAGAAACAGGCTTTTTTGGAATGGTATTTCAAAGGATTTTGCTCAAGTAATCAATAACAATAATAAAAAAAAGTAAGCTAAAAAGGCCAAAAAACCAAAATACTCTGATTCAGGCATCAGATAGCACACTGCAGTAATGTTCCAGTGGGATTCAAATGCCAAGGCTGTTGGTGTCCATAGCACAGATTTCCACTACCTTTGAGCCTACTTTATTTCAGCAGAGAGCACCTGACTTCTCAGTTTGCACAGAACTTGTTTTTAAGAAGTCCACAGAACACTGTCCAAAGCCAACTTCAGATCCATGCTGAGCATTTTAAGCCACAGAAGTCTTGCCCTTGCAATGAAGATGGTGCTCTGATTTACACACCTCTCTTTGCCAGGAGGACTCCTCGACAGCAAAGGAACTCCAGCATTACTGGATAAAGATTTTATTCCATCTCAACATCTTCTCCTCAAGAAAGGAGGGAGACAGTAACCCCTCATACCCTAAGCACTAATCCCACTATTGCTCACCCCAAATGTAACTGCTGCAAATCCTACATCATAATGTCAGCTGGAAGTTGGTAACAAACCCCATTATGCTGCTCTACTTGGACTTTTTGTTTCAGAATCATGTCAAACAAGGCAGCAGAAAGGTTCAAAGATAAGTCACTGGTGTTACATGTTTTCAGAAACTTTGGCCATTTTATTTATGCTTTCACTGGCACTTGATTCATCACCTAAGATTTGTAATTGTGTACAAGGGAATTTCACCCAGTAAGCACTCCAGAAACAACAGTTTACAGTATTAATTACTGACACATGTTCAGAGCTGCTTTAGAAAAGGATAGATTATAAATAGGAAATATATATGGTATTAGGCTTTGAGAGCTGTGATCATGATGATAAAGCAACATTCAAACTAAATTCAGATAAAACTGAGAAAACTAAGTGACCTTTCATTTCTTCCACTGGGATCAAGGACACACATCTGAAGGAGTCTCCTGCAGGAAGATATAATGCACTCCTGGGGCTGCCAGAACATGAGCGTCTGCATCAGGGACAGAAGGTCAGTATGTACCGTGGCATGGAATGAACAATGGCATGAGAAAGAAAGATGTAGCAAAACTTTATTTTCCAATCTCAGGAACCTCCTAACCGAGTTCCCGTGGCTCAAGAGAATATAGAGCTCCCAGATCTCAAAGTTTTTGAACTGTTCAGCTGTAAATAGAAGCCTGCTCCTGATCTCTAGACATTATAGTTGCTCACTCCTGAAGGGATTAAATCATGAAATGGGTCTAAAGAAAATCAAAACAGCATTTCAGCAAAGAACAGAACCTGAAAAAGCAGCATTGACAGACATCTAAAGAGTAAAGAAGGTCACAGAGAATTCTTTAAGAAAAAGAGAACATTTGCATTTTGATCAGCTGTAATTTTACACCTGAGGTCTAGTACAACTAGCTATTTAATTCTAACAACTGAGAAAATAGTTCAAACTTGCAGTGTAACTAATCTCCAAACCTTAGAGATATAAAATCAAAGGAAATGAGTACTTCAGAGAGCAGCTGCAACTACAGGGTATGGAATTAAAGAAATGTGCTGAGGATCTCTGAAAACATGTACTGCAGGATGTAAAACACGAAATCACCTGGCAATTTAGAGAAACTGTGGCTGCCCCATCCCTAGAAGTATTTAAGACCAGGCTGGATGAGGCTTTGAACAACCTGTTCTGGTGGAAGGTGTCCCTGCTCATTGCAGGGGGTGGAATGAGATGATCTCTAAGGTCTCTTCCAACACAAACCATTCTGTGATTCTGTGATAACAGTGTCATTAAAATATTAATTGAATTAAGACACATTTTAGTAAGGCAGAGAAGATAATTTTTACATTAAAGCTGTAATGTCTATTTGTAGGTTCTCTCAGACAGCTCAAATTGGAAATTACACTTCAAACCCACTAATGTTCCATACTGCACAAGACTAAATTCACAAACACTATGGAACTTCTAGTTCATGTATGTTTGGGATTTGTGAGAAACTAAATAACAGCAGCTCCTGCTCCAATGGAGTTTGAACAGATAAATAAAGCACCATTACTTAAGGAATAATTTGAAATGTGTTAAATTTGTTGCAAGCTAACCATGAAATGTGAATTATAATCATCTGTTAATAGGGAAACACAACCCAAACTTTTCCAATTGCTAAGAAACAAACATCTGGGGACTTGCCTCGTTCTAACTGAATTATAGAGAGTCAGGAATGTGACTGCTCAGCTGCAGCAACATTCATTTAGATTATTACCTTGCATGGCATTGTCATTCCTGACACTGTATTTTGGCAGATTTCAAGAAGGCTGTCAAGCCATTTGTCAGCTCAGTCAAACATAATATGAGCTGGAGGAATATTTCAACAGAGGTGAACTCATTTTCACCCAAGTATTTTGAGAAATGTTTGTGAAGGAAACTGCAACCTGAATTCAAGAGAAAAAAAAATCCAGATGAATGAAGAATATCCTAGAGAATTTTAATATTAGCTGGAGGACTGGAAAAATCTGCCTTATATAGCACTCTTCTAGATCTCCCAGTTTATCTAGTCCTCAGAAAATTATGGTTTAACCACACTGAGACACTGAGTGTGCCATAGTGGATGTTTAAAGGAAACAGCATGCACTTGTTTTCAGATTAGAATCCCGCAATCAGTTAATAAAATGCAAATTATGGTCTAGTGTATCACCTCTTAACAGAGGATTGAGAACATCTGATCCGACAGAGAGAGGAGGACCAGCCCCTTCAGCAGTGGCAATGTGCACAGGCAGGTTTGCAGATGTATCTTATGGAAGGAAAGCAGATTCACAGACAAGGTTTCTGCAGTGCAGATTGTGACACCTGCACCAACAGGAGCCTGAGGACTGCATTTGCAGGATGGGATA
Organism: Zosterops lateralis; assembly: GCF_965231275.1. Taxonomy (NCBI): domain Eukaryota; kingdom Metazoa; phylum Chordata; class Aves; order Passeriformes; family Zosteropidae; genus Zosterops; species Zosterops lateralis. Next base: position 10,092,640 of record NC_139774.1, on the reverse strand, counting down.
ATTCACACTGAGGATCCAACATCTACTCTGCTCATTAAATTCACACTTTGCAGCAGCTCCAGCCTGATCTCTTGCCTATCAGGTTCACATATCTCCAAACACATCTTGTTTTCTCCTTCCATCAATAAAGATTCTATTTCACGTGCTCTGCAAGGTGAGGAATGCAGTGACTGGAAACAAGTGGGAGGTTTGTTTCTGAGGTAGGCTGGGATGGAAACTAAAATGCTAATGAAGAAATGCCCTGTGCTCACTGCACACTACTTCAAGGCCTTCGAGGACTAAAATAAATCCTGAATAAACAGAGGATGGTAGATCATGCAAGCTGAACTGCTGTGGGATGAGCAATAGTACTGACTGAAGAAAGTGGGGGAAAGTCTGACCCAGTGTGAGATTAATCCAGAAGGTGAAGTACAATGCAGCAGCAAAAGGGCAAGCAGGAACCTCAAGAGTCATCTGCCAACAGACCATATTTTGCACTTTTTAATCATTCTTTTCCTTATAGCAGACCCTCTTCTGAGATTACATCTATAGTTCACCTCTGAGACAGGCTGGTAGATCCTGAAATTTGCTGGAAGGCACCATTACACATTGGCAACTATCCTTTCAAAAATCATGTCATTAATCATGACAAGAGCCATGAAGAGCTTGAAGAAAATGGCCACAATGAATCTCACCTGTGCTCAGAAGGATGAATAAACATACACCCCACACCAATGACCCTGCAGGAAACAGCACTGCTTTATTTGGCTGTGTTTTGGGCCAGTAGAATCCCCTCCTCTCTACATCTATACATGAGATTAAAAAAATGGAGCCCTGATTTTTGAAAAACCTACACTAAATCGATATACTTAGAACTTAAAATAACCATATTCAATATTCTGTGTGGCTCTTTGCCACTGTGAGGTGTGACCTTGTGTAGTGCTTTCCTGACTACCATATCTGTGCAATTACTCTCTCAAATGCAGCTCTTTACCTCCCTTAAAACTGCCTCCACTGACTGGTTTATTGTATCTAGTTCTGTATGCTTAATTTCACATTCCTGCCTCAAAAAAATCATCAACATTTCAAAATAAGATGGGGAAGCAAAAATTCATTAATCGAAAATTTTCATAATTCTGGATTTTAAGACCTTCAGCATCTTCTGAGTGCCCCTTCAGCTGTACAGCTTTTCTCCTGAAGGTTTGCATTGACAATAAAGAGAACTGCACAATTACCTGTACATCTTTTATTTCTTTCTGCAAGGTTCAGTGGTTCTGTGGTTTACAAACACTGCAAAGATTTCTTTGTGACTGCTGACAACTCCAGCAACAAAAGGAGTGTTCACTGAAGATTGTTAGCAGTTGCTTTTGTTCTGAGCTTATTGCTTCAACTTTAGTATGCAACTACCTAAAAGATTTCTTATTACTTCCATTTCTTCACCTTGGCTCAGATTTTCTTCTTAGTTTTGCATTCAATCAGGCTAAACCTCCTTTGCTCTCACTGATCTGTTAAATTTCTCCCAACTTCATAGTTGCTTTCAGCCACCCATGTTACATTTCTTAGTAAAAGACAATTTACAGTTAACCCTCTCTTGTCTCTTTCCTTTTTTCACTCAGATACCTTTAACTTGCTCTTCAGGATATGCACCCAACTTCTTTATTTCCTCTTATGATGAGCTTAGCCTGGTTGTCTGGCTTTCTGCAATCTGCATCTCCAATGTATTCTCACTATATTTCACTCTGGCAATTCTTTATGTCAGAAAAACAACTCCTATTCTGCCTTCTATTTCACTTCTGGCTGTCATGGAGACACCATGATTTTTCACCGTCTGTCCCAATGCATTTGATGGATTGTCACCAGAGTTTCTCTCTCCTAAATGTCCTTGATATCTTTAATTACCTATTTCTCTCTGTTTACTCTGCATTCACTGGGACAGATTATATAAATCAGGAGTACGTGAAGTGAAATTAACAGATTTGTACAGATGTAAAAGTGACAGAAATGAGAGCAGAATACAGACTAAGGAAATAGAACCTAATTTACTTCTATATATATCTAATGGAAAACCATGGCTGAGAATTTACAACACTTCTTCCTATGCTTAAGCATAACAGATTCCTTTCTGTCATCTGCAGAAACAGCCCTGGCACAAACAGCAATTCATGACTTGCTTATGCTGTAGACTAAAACAAAGTTACATGTCTGTTTCTTACCTGTCTGTATAATAAAAGAAAATTTGAAGGAATTTCCTGAAAAATTATTATTTAGGGAGTGCTCACACAAAACTTGCTTTTCCTTACCATCCTGCCACTTCCAGATTCTTCCCATATTTTTGTATTCTGATGAGTACTGCTTATTTGTACCTATAGTACTCGACAACTAGGCAATGGATGGCTTCCTACTTTATATTTCAAAGCCAAACAACATCAGTTTTTAGAGAAAGCCAAACTAGATTGTAGTTTATTTGGTTGAAATTTTAATCATCCAGTGGTTCTGTGAAAACTGAGCCAAAGAATTTATCCTTAGAAAGCTGGACATTGGCTACTGTCCATTCCCTGGACCTACCTCACAACTTATTGTCAGTAAGCTCAAAACATAATAACCTTCTCAATTTATTACAATTGCAGCATTTCCACACTGCAATTATATCTGAATCTACTTTCAGTCCATTCTAGCCAGGCAATAACATTGTATATTTTACATTAAATGGATTAAAATTCCACTTCACTAAAGAAGAAACCCTCCAAGTGCTTCTAATCCACCATCACTTCCCATGCGTTGTTTAAACAGTCATGTTCCTCTTCTTTGATGGGGAAGGTTTCAGAAGTGCTTTGCTGCTTTGCAGGAAGCAGCTCAGATGTGGACACACACACAGAGCCCCAGGGCAGAAGATGTGGACACACACACAGAGTCTCCAGCTCTCCTGGGCAGCCTGGGCTGGGCTCTGCTGGCCCCAAGGGCAGGTGAATGGGAGCTCGAGGGATGCAGGAGGAGGAAGGTCTCTGATCACTTATCCAGGTTTTTTGGCTACACAGTTTTACAGGCTGTTCACACAACTCTGATCTCAAGACTTGTTTTTCCACAGACAGCATGGTGAGATTCAAAGATGTTAAAATTGATCATTTTCCCTGAAAGGCAGCAGCTGCCCTGTGTTGGTTCCCTAACTCATCTACATGGCCTGTGCTCTGTCTGCTCCTCCTCTGCCTGATTTCCCTGACTGTTCTCCACACGTGGCTGATCAGACCATTCTCCTTCCCACATGAACAGTTTTCTTGCTTCTGACAGTCACTTTCTCAGCTCTCTCTTCAAGCAATTAAAAATATTTCCTCCGTTTCCAGGCTTGCACTTGGGAAACAGTCCTTCAGGAGCAGCTAGTCCCCCCCAAAAGTGACCTCATCAAGTTTTAGCAGGTAAGATTATCAAATCCAAATGCTGATAAAACATAACACCCCAAAATACCCTTCAAGTCCCTGAGATGACCCTTGATTTTTTTCTCAATATATCTCTTAAAATGTCAAAACTTGCTTGGCTCTTTGGAGTGCAGTGCTCTGAGCCACCTCTGAGCACTGAGCCACTCCAGGTATCTCTGCAGCTCAGCAGATTGATAGCTAAAGTATTTGCTTTATTTATATACATCATATATATTCTCCTGGCTGCCATAGGGTATGCTTAGCTTTTCTGGAATGCACAGCAAAATAAAAAATCCCGAGATGGAAGATGGATGGAGCAGGGCTGGATGTACAACTAAGAGAAAAATCTTTCCAAAGCAAGAATCATGCTACACTTGCTGCCTTATATATCAACGTTATTTATTTTAGCTCATCACTCAAAATAAAGTAATGTTCTGGGGACCTCTCATCTCCTGTGTCAAATTCATATAAACACACAAAATACCCAATTCTACTTAAAACCATTTTCTTCCATTTGAAGTGTGATGACCTACACTTTTGTATGCTAAATAAGCTCTTAACATTGCTTGTTTACTGCAATATTCCCTTTAGCAACTGGAGCTGTGGAGTGACATGATGATTGATGCTGCTCTTGAAAGTGATTTACAGATAAAAAAATGTATTTTTTTATGTTTAACTGTATTCTAAATTGAGTTGCTGTGATGTAAGGAAGTCTGATTAGGTAAGGTAGAGTCTGCAAATTATTTAATGGGTACTTAATTTTTTGAAATAAGCAATTTTTGCCTTAAAGAACAATCAAGAATCAGATAGTACATTTCCTTTCAATCTAAAACCTCCAAGGGCTTTAATATGTGTGTTTGTTGGGGGTGGTTATTCCCCTAAAATGTCTCTGACTGCTTAAGCTCTAAAAAGACTTCTCATTTCAGTGCATTTCCAAGCCTACACAAAGCCACAGTCCAGGCTCTCCATCCCGTCGGAGCACTCCAGTGGGATGGGGCTGATTGTCTGTTCTCCTGCTGCTGCAGGAAAATGCTGCAGAGTGGCTGATGGATATACAGGGTGGGAATGGAGACAGCCTCTGCAGCCATCCATAAACTCCACTCATTTCAGAAGCTTGCTGTCTGCTCCTGAGAGGAACACTGGACAAAGGGAAAGAAAAAGACTATTTTTATTTTTTTAAAGATAATAATTTGCCTTTATCATCTGGTATGTCAATGCGGATGACTGGATCTTAACATAACCCTGAGTATCACATCTGTTAACAACTAAGACATATATTTCCCAACAAAAATAATGTGACAGCATCATGTTCCCTTTCCTCTGGAGCATCCACTCCTGATCAACAAACATCAGAGATAATTTCTGATGATGACTAGCCTATCATAAGCAAGAAAAGAGAATTTGTTTAAAATAAATAAACCAGGACAGAACAGTGAATATATTGCACTGCAGTGCTCAAGAGGCAACTAAATATTCCTGCAGAACAGGTTTGCTGAAATTCTGACACCCAGACAAGGAGAAGTGACTAAACCTTGAAGGCAAGTGAATTGAGGCTGTTGTTATGTGCTGACTGAGGTGTCTGAGTTCACCATGAAGCAGTGCAAAAGTATTTTTCAGAAACAAATCTTTTCCTTTAAAAAAAAAAAAAAAAAAAAAAAAAAAAAAAAAAAAAAAAAAAATAGGCTAGCAGATTATATTTCCCAAGTATGTACGTTCAATATGTTCTGTATTTGTCTCAGCTCTGTTGTTTGAAACACTGTTTGAGTAAAACTACCCATGTAAAATGGAGGACATAAAAATCTGGTCTGTGGGGGTGGGTTTTTTGGGAAAAAAAAGATAGCAAAAGGGTGTCTTTTGATAAAATGAAAATATACCTATAACATGTATTGGTCAAGGAAAATGTCTTTCTTTTGCAGAAGAGATTTGAGAGGAACAGTTAAACAGTTCTCCCCCACTGAGCTCTGGCACTCACTCTGCATCCACTGCTGGCTGGCTGGGCTGGCACAGGGACATACCCAGGGTATTTTGGAGCAGGCAGAATCAATGTTGATGTGGGAGATCTCTCCAGCACAGACAGGAACACACAGCTCAGGAGCTCTGGAGATTCACTGCTCTGCTGTAGCCTGGCTGCTGAATGTGTGAGCAAGGGAGCTGCTTGCAAAAAGCTGTTCCAAATGGGCCCTCCCTTCCCTCTGAAATGGCTTTCAAGCTGAGCCCACTTCAGTTTTCCTTGTTAATTGAGTTCTGTAATGCTTCACACACAGCTTTATTTTGCTTTCAGACTTTTGCTCAAGCCTGATTCAAGCTGGGCATGGGGAGTGGGATCATTGCTAATAGATCATGTTCCAGAGGCAGTGACTGACATGTAATTTAAACCATTCCAACAAAACTGCACAAATAACAGCCACCTGGATAACCTAATATATTTTGGCTTGAGACACAAAACTTTGGTATTTTGAGAAAAGGTCAGTTATTGTTTCATCTAATATTTACAAAAGCACTTTTTGCAGCTGTCTGCCAATTGAACTGAAGTCCTGCTTGCATACAACCCAACTAATTGTTCAGGAAAACCTACTCAGGTGTTCTTACTGGAATAACCTACCTCAGAGGTTTAGTGATGTTCTTACAGAACGTCAACTGCCCCTACACACAATCCCTTTGTGGAAGAAAGAAAAGCCCCAACAGGAACAGAAGTCTCAGTTTGCTGTGGAAGCACTGCCACACAGGAGCAAGAACATTCCAGTTCTCCGAGGACAGGACATGTCCCAGGGATGTCCTGAAGTGAAGCACATTAATCTAGAAGTGAAAAGTTAATTCTGCTTCAAAATCCAGGCTATCTAAGCAAATTCTTATGGAAACTGCTGCCACAACACACACAACACAGCAGGAGAGAGACATCATGAATTAAAGTGTGGAGAAAACAGTCTCTTCATCCCAATAACACCCATTTAAGTCTCAGGATTTTCTCTTAATCAGTAATATTAAGTTGTAGACACCCAATGAAACAAACCCAGAAGAAGGTTTTTCAGTCACACTTCTGCTGTCTAGTTAACACTTCAGGGTGGTAACGACATCCCCAAAAGTAGAATTTGATCCATTTTCCTTAGACAATAGTTGTTTTTAGATCAAATACAAATTGCAGAGGCTTAGCCTTTCCATTATGTAATTTAATTGTCATCCTCTCCCTTCTCTACACAGAAAGAAGATAAATGCCTTTTTGGCTTCCAAATTTATACTCTTGAGACAGAGAAAGCGTGGATGAACATATTAAACACTAGAGCTGTAGTGTCCTGGTGAGAATGAGGGGATCATTTTCTTTGCATCTTCTGACCTGCTATAGAAATCTATAGCACATTAATCATGCCTAAACTCAATCTCAGTGTGAGGTGGGAGCAGGGTAATTTACTGTGTCTGCATCAGATTTTTCTTTCATCAGACTTTTATACAGCTCATTGGAAGAAACTAAGCTTAACAGGACTATATTTCTGGTGAGGCAATGTTACTGTTACCCAAATGTAGAAATGAAAAATTAAGTCTCTCTTAAGTAAGCATCCACTGTATAATAATTCCTAAACTCATTCATGCCATAAATTGAACTAATTAAATGAGAGATGTTTCTTCCCCAGTATACAACAGATATGTAGGCACTGAGACAGCAGAATGATGCTCATAATATCAATACCCCCATAGATTAGCCAAAACTGACAGCCTAATTCCTGGATAACATCAGAGGTGAAATGGATTAACCATATGCTGTGACTTTTGGAATAAATCCTCCACCTTCTTTATTCATGATGCTTTGTGCTTCTAAAAGCTGTATTCTAAAGCCTTGCTGCTGTTTTCTGTTTACTTCCCTCAGACCTGGGGTCCCATCTCATACGCAAGGAATGGGGCTGAAGACACTGCAAGACAACACTGCATTGGGAAGGATGGGGATACCTGCTTCCTTCCTGGCAGGAACACATTTTTACAGCTGCCTGAACCTGACAGGCTGGAAAAGACCAGCCCCACCCTCTTTGTCATTATTTTTCCCTGTACCAGTTCTCCACTATCTCAGCACAACACTCACACAACTGAGTTCTCCTGGGTAAGGATCTGCACTGATTAAACCTTTGGGTGGGATAACTCTGCTCTTTGCCTCCTAACCCTATTCACCAACTGGAGCTCCTTTGAGAGTGCTGAGAATCACTCAAGCCCAGGAGGCACTGCTGAGCAGTACTGAGCTACTCCTGGTACCTGATCTCAGAGCCCTCTGCAAAACCTCTGAGGAGAGCAAGAAGGACAAAGAGAAGAGCCCAGCTCCCCCTCCATCTAAAAGGACTGAAATCACAGCAGTGTTTTCTTTGCTTAAAACTATGTTTTGGCTTACAATGAATAAAAATTCACTATTGCATAGAAAATGGCACCCAATACAATACTTCAATATACTTAAAGAGCCAAACTCATCAGAACAGTCTAGATGTTCAAATTGTACAGAGCATCTGTAAACTACAGTCCCTGGCCAGAAGACACTGAGGAAAGTGATCCTCTGCATTTCTCTCTAATTCTCCTTAACACATCATGAACTTTTACATTAGTCTTCTTTCACATTAGTCTTCTCTGCACACTGGATTCTCCTCATGCCTCAGTGCTGCAGGGAACATACAGGAGTGACCATGCAGACTCTGGAATGTGGTCCTGAACAGGGACCTTTGATCCTCATGTTCTCATCAGTTTGGCTATTGAGCAGTAGTTATCAGCATCTATTGGAATATCCCTATATTCATGGCAGAAAGGGACAAAATATCATTGTTCTACCTTTAAGGCAATGTGGTGTACATAAAATTCACAGGGATGTGGCATTCCTTGAATCTCTGCCACTTTTCATAATTCACAACTTTTTGTTTTGCTCAGTGCTTATAATGGTTTGTTCAGTGCTTGCTGAGAGCAAGCATGTAATGATGCTGTAAAGGGTCAAGTCCTCATTAGACTTCTTAAATTATTGAAGATTCCAACCAGGAACACTGGAAAGGGATATCACGAGTGCCTATTCTTATTCTTACCTTCTCTTCCCTGAAAAAAAATAGCTTGAAGTGTTTCCACGGGAGGATTTCTGCATATTTCACCTCCTCTTACAAATCAAACCCAGATATCTGGGGGTGGGAGGAAGGCTGGGCAGAGACCAAGCATAAAAGCAATGCAATTTGATTTAACTGTCAGAAAGCTGTGAAGGTAGAGGAGTGGGCTGAACTGTAAAGATTACAGCTTCAGCTCCAGATACCCTCCTTGGTATAAACAATCCATTTATTTCTCATAGTTCAGCCTTTACATAAACAGGCAGGACAACTATTTCTGTACTTATATTAATGTTGTCATTGATACCTTTGGAAGCCAGGCGGTACCAGTGAGTGTTAGCATTAGCACATCAATATTCCATCACTGACACTGGCACAAATCCAGGAGAGGAACAACACTGAACTTCTAAAGCACCATGGAAATAACCAGGCTTTCTAATGGTTTCCATATTCACTGCACACACCTTGGAGTGTAACAGACTTAATCACCAGCTCTAAACACTTTTTTCTACTGCTGCTTCCCTACTTTAGCAATTTTCTGTTATTTAAAATACTGAATGCAAGTGAAATAAATGCATGCATGAGCAAAAAAACCAAAACCACAATGCCTCTTCCAGCTATCAATACACGCTGGCAAACACACAACTGCAATAATGGGCCCATTGTATATTACTAATGTTTCTCATTAATCAAATCTTGTTTGTATTAGAAGAAGGAAATAACTGTATCCAAATTAACTTGCCAATATGATAGCCATTAATAACACCAGAGTGAAGACTCATGAAATGCAATTATGGTACCAAAGTAATAGTGGTACAAACATGATATAGTTAACAATGTGCATTGTCAGCTGCACATATAAAGGTGCTTTTGCAGGTTCTTATTCCTCCAATTCCTTGGAACTGAAGCCATTCACAGTCCACTCAACAGCTCAGACAGCTGTAAGATGCAATTTGCAGAAAGTGGCTGCTTCTGGAAGGATTCTGAGAAGATAGCAAATGTCTGGGTAAGAAAGGGAGAATTTCATTGCCATAAACTAACAAAAAAGGAAGAAAAACTTGTGGGTAAGGCCATTATTCCAGGGGAAACACTAGAAAGGACTTGAAAACATTAGTTTTTGTCACTGTCAGGGACACAAAAAAACCACACATTCAACCAGTCAGGCTGAAGTGAGGAAAAGAAGGGCAGTTTATTATGATTTGGGGTTTAAATAGAATTTGGAATATGATCAAGGATTGGAGGACAGGAGGAACACCCCTCTGACCCCAGTGGTCAATTCAGAAGTCCATCACAGAGAAATATGAAAACAATCTACTTTGTTTTGAGAAACTCCAGAAAAAATATGTAAACAATCATCAGAAGGCTAAAAATCAGGGTGACAAGTTTTACTTGGGCACTTTGCTGCAGCTCTTCAGTCCATCTATCACAGCTCAACATCCTGTGATCTGAGACCACGTGCTGGGACTGCAGATGTCCCATCCTACAACACTTCAGCACAGAACAGAATCAGGGAATCAAAGCCCTCTAAAATCATAAAGCCCAACTGTTAACCCAGCACTGACAAGGCCACCACTAAACTGTGTCCCCAGCATGGGGGACATGTCACATCTACACATCCATTAAATCCCTCCAGGGACAGTGACTCCACCACTGGCCTGGGAAGCTGTTCCAGTGTTTGACAGTTGTCTCAGTGAAGACTGTTCCCTAATACCCAATCTAAACTTCCCTCATTTTTCATAGCTACACTAAGTTTTTAGTATATTTTCCTAAGGATATGGTGGTGTTCATATTCTTTCTGTGGTTTGTGCACAAGCCACCAAGTTCTGAATACACAGACTGATTTTAATTCAGGGTGGTGAAAGAGCAGGGAGCTTCCCATATAACTATATCTCAACAGGAGAAATGGATGAGAAAAGAGCTTTTCTAACTGTCTCTACTAGAATAACTAAGGGAGAGGCTGTGGTGTGAACACATATATTATTCATGTGCCTGATGCTCTATGAAAGCTTGAAAAGCTTTCACATGGCACAAATCTGTAGGAAACCAAGCCTCATTAATTTGCTGCTCAGTGAATATTTGCTTATTCCAAGCTAGCTATCAGTGCAGACACTGTAGACTTATCTCTTTTCTCCAATTCCAAACCTGTGAGTCTAAGGTTTTGGCATTTGGCCCACAGCTGACAAGGGATGCAAGCAAGATGAACAAGCCTGATAAAACTGTAGGACTATTCCTCACTCTGTGACCAATTAGTTCACTTGACACAGTTAAAAAAAAACAAATAAGACAAAACAAAAATAACTCAAAAAAACCCCAAAAAAACCCAAACCAACAATAAAAAAAACCTAGAAAACCCAAACCATAAGCAAACAAACAAAAAAAACAAGACAAAAAAAAAAAGTAGCAAGCTTCTAGGAAGCCCATATATCTTAAAAGCACTTAAATTTTTACAAAGTATTTTAGGATTTAATTCTAACTACTCACATGATCCTCACTGGAGTTAATGCAGCACTTTTGTTACACTTCAGGAAGATCGTTTACTCTGTAGTATTCTCTGAAGAAAAGCTGATTATCACAGGTGGGGAAAAGCCAGCCTGAGTCTCCTGTGCTACCCTGACACATGGTAATGAATGTCTCATACCCCCATGAAGGAGTATTCCAGAGGTCAGTACTCAAAACACTCAGCCAGGGAAGGATCTTGACCAACTGATGCTGAGATTTCTCTGAAGGCAAAGGTTATCACTTGACAGGCCTGTTATTGTGTGTCTGTTTCTCATTCAGGCTGCCACAGTGGTAAGTGAGGAATGGCTGTGATGGCAGGGAAATACTGCATCAGTTCCAGGCACTGCCAGTGAGCTGCTGCAGACACTGACAGCAGCACAGATCAGCACTATCAAAACTGGTCTGAAAAATTATTTCATTATAGGAATCGAAGATGCAATTTAAAAATTGTCTTACTTGGGTATATGAACTGAATTCTTACTATCAATCAGTCAAGAAGCTGTATTGTTTAGAAATTCTTGAAGACAGAAGAAACTATAAACATGATGTTTTGGGATTTATTTTTTTTTTAAGAGTATAAAATTAAAAAAGGAGGCAACATTTCAAAGCAGCTACTAAGGAGTGGATTTACCCACCTTTACATATCCCAGAACTACACAAAAAGCAAAACACAATTAATCCTCAGAAAAATTCCAGTTAAAAAATCAAGCCAAAACAAACCCCCAAATCACATCATGATATTTATGCCAGTAACTGAGATTGCAGAAGGCTTTATCTTTACTGGTGGGGTGGCTGGGTAGCTGCAGCAGAGATGAGGGGTCAGCACACAGGAGCAGGTGTATCCCCCCTGGAGTTAAAGGTGCTCTCTGACTGGTTGCAGATCCCTGCTTTGCCTTGGAATTGTTTATTTTCCTGTTGAAAATGTTCCAGTTTGCATGAGATACTTAAATATTGATTAATCCGAAAGGCCAGGCAGATACTTTTTCTATTACCAGCTAGATAGATAAGTTGGCAGACAGCCCAAAGGGACTGGAACGCGGGCTTTCATTAATATTTACACATTTTTGTTGGAAGTTTAAGAATGTTAACCAAGGAGTCAGAGAGCACACAGCATAAAATACATCACAGGATATCTCCTTATCATCTGGGGATATGAAGGTTAAATGTCCATAATTAGGTGAAAGATCTGGGCAGGGCACAACAAATCTTTGCTTAAGTGCATTCTCTGCTTTTAAACACTAGACCAGAAAATACATGATTTCTCAATAAATAGTCTGGTCTTTACTGGTAGAATTGAAAATGTTGCTGTATAAAATATTTGCCCAAAACACTGTGCAGAAACACACAGTTCTATGATTAGCAGGGAGAGAAATGTTACAGTTTGCTGTTTATCTGTGCAGCTCATAGAAAATGGGGGTAAAAATGTGATGGAACAGGAAAACAGCACTTAATACACAGTATCAGATAATAGTCATGCAATCTATATTTAAATATGGGCTATTTCTGTCTTAAAAATGGATTTATTTCCTCCACCACACCTTGCATGTAGACACCCATGGATGACCTCTAATCAAAATTAATAGGGTCATCTAGAGTTTTAAGTAATAAAGGAAGAGCTACTTTCAGTTATTGTTATCCTGGTTAATACAATTTAATATATTAATGTACTAAATGCATTAATGATACATGTAATATATAACTAAAACTAATACACACTATTAAGGTACAGGCTAAAGTTAATATTTTATTGTGTTAGACCACCTGCATTTATAAAACTCTTCATCTCAGTCTATGAGCAGAGCCCACACTGACAACTCACAAGTACAGTCAACAATATAGAAATAACTCTGTGACTCTTTCACAGCTTTTAAGTTCGTAGTTGAAATGTTAAACCAAAGAGTCAAAAAATGTTGAAAACCCCAATAAAATCTTTTCCTTCAGTAATGATGATATTCCTTCCAAGAGACTGTAACAAAGGACTGGCTCAAGAAATTAGAAGTTTCAGTGATGAGGTGAGTTTTATTTGTCTTGGCCACTACATCCTTATCTTCAGTTTATGAGTAGCTGCTGATTTGTTTGCTCCCAAGAGAACCCATCTATCTTGCTCAGCTCCTGCTGTTCTGAGATAAAAATGGAAGACTAGAGCAGAAAGAAGTTTTCCTCATGTTTTTAGACAAATAAATAAATAAAAACCACTTCAAAATCTAGGTTTGGGTATTAGAATTGAAGCACTTAGCTACTCATGGGACATGATATTTTTGAGGTTGCACATCTTGCTGATTTATTGTGGGGGATTTTCTGATCAAAAAACCTCAGTGCACAGTCTTGAGTCCCAGATGTAACAGGAAAGAGTTAATGCCAGTGTTGTCTGAAATACCCCAAGAGAAGGCTCCCTGTATAAATTTCACTCTCTGCTGTGCCCTCACACAAAACAAACAAAACCTGCTCTGAGTCAGTGAGAGTTTCCCTGTGCTAGAACATCCCACTTTGGGTCAGGAGCACAGGGCCATGTCCTGATGGGCTGAAACATCTCCAGAATTCTGTTTGTTTCAGGATGTGAAATGTGCCTGTTACACTGCTAAATCTTGTCCCAAAGCAGTGAGCAGGGGGACAGGGACACACCAAGATGTGTCACATTTGTGTCACACGGGACACCAGTGGGGCATTTCCCACCCCACATTCTGCCCTGGGGACACAGGCAGGAGCTCTCCTGGGCACATCCACTGCATTTCCTTGGTCCTCTTTCTAGAAAACATGCTCATCTTCCCCTACAGAGGGTTAGATTGATGGCCTCTCCTGCCCACTATTTTTGCTTTGATCAATTCTGAATTATACAGCAAGAAAGCTCCAAGACAATAAATACAGGGATGGGTTTGAGCCCCTTTGTTAGGTCAGCACAGGAAGGAATGTTTCACCCTCTTCCCAGATGTCTCTAGAATTCAAACATGAATATAGAGCACCTTATCCAATTCTGTTGCTACATCTCCTTTTCAAGAGCTTTAAAATTAAATGTAAAATTAAATTATTTAAAATAATGACCTTTAATCCTGTGAAATGGGATTAAAGGGTTGAGCAGATTTTTCCCCATCAGAAATTACACACGGGGACCTCTGGCCCTCTCTGCTGCTGATTACAGTGGATTTGCCTCATATCCTTCCCAAATTCCAGCCTTTTAGCTGTCCCTTGGGAGCTGCAAACTGAGGATATCTCACAGTGCATTTGTTTCCCATCTTGGATCTCCTCTAGGACCAAATTTGAAGATCAGCTCCAACACAGCACCTTTCCAAGGGCCCAGCTTTTAACAATTCTATGTCAAAGGGTCTGCCACATTAAATAGAACTCCCCAAGACAAAACCCTAATGCATTTTATTTAAATTATTTTTTTAAAAATCCAATAGGATCAATGTAAAATGAAAAGCCTTGAACTGAATTCTGAAAGTCCCCCCTATAACATGTTGCTACATTCCCTGGGGGGTACCAGTGTCCTGCACAGGAAACAATTATTAGAGAAAGTAACCTGCCTCCTCAGAGCCTCCCACAGACCTTCACCCTGTATTTTAAATTCTCCAGGGCTTTTACTTTGAAAAATCATTTTATAGCCCAAACAACAATCCTTTTGGCTTGAAGTCCACTCCTACTGATGCATCCCTTTTCTCCTAGAAAATAGAATTCAGTCCTGTATATGACTTTGTTTAAATGAACTGATTTCACCAGGATGATTTATCATCCTTCAGCAGAAGGCAGCACCAATCTTATCAGCACACTTTGGGTGTCGAGAGTTCAATTAGAACAGTTTGTAGCTGGCTGTCTTATTGAAGCCAGGGGACCTGAGGTCAGCATTGATTGTATATTTTATTGATGTGGATCCTACCTTGACAATTGTTTAGAGAAACACAAAAATACAAAACAGAGCTTTGAGAACAACCTCTAAAAGTGCTGCAAAACGAGCAATTACTTATCGTACCTCATCCCCTCTCAGGATGCTGTTGGGGCTTGGAATCTCTCCCAAAAACAGGGTCTGGTGATCGAATTCCACATTTCTGCCAGTTGAGGTTTAGGGATTGTACATCCTTTGCTATATTAAAGCTTCCAAAGTATTAAAAGTTTCAAATGTTTGTCCACAGATTCCAATTCTGGAAGGACTGCTTTAAAATTGTGCTGCTTTAATATTAACAGCACAGCAAAATTAATTATAGTTTTCTTGAGTCTGTCTGATGTGTTTCTTACACATAAGAAGTGTAAGAAATATAAATATATTCAGAGCTCTTGTGAATTTCAAGATCAGTGATCTATTCAGAAGCTTCAGGGTGACGATGTAACACATTACAAATGCCGTGTGCTTCTGAAGCAATTCTAGATCTAAGGAAAACCTCAAAATCTCATTCACACACAAAGGAAAAATAAAGGTCCTATCAAAATCAAAAGTTTATTTTATGGTCTCAGAAATCATTTTCTAAAAAGAAATGTTTTTACTCAGGCATCTCTTGAACAATGTGGAATAACTCATTTGGTGGAAGGTGTCCCTTCCCATGGCAAGGGGTTGGAACCAGATGAGCTTTAAGGTCCCTTTAAACCCAAATCTTTCCATTATTCTATGGAGCAAAGCCATAGCTTTATCAAACATCCATTTCTAAAATCTGTTTTTATCTTTGATTTAGAGGAAGTAAAGATTTCAGTGCAAATAACTATACAAGAAACCTTTCAATGTATTATGACTCCATAATTTATAGTCCATGGAAAACAAAACAGCCTCAAAATACTTTTTTTCTTGAGATGCAAAACAGTTTTCAGAAAGAAGGTACTGTTCTCAGTGTTTTGTGAGCCTTCTTTTGTCTCAAAACTTTTTCTCTGAGTCAGAACAGAGATGACAAAAATGAAAAATCAGACTTCTGCCTGAAACATCCCTTGGAGAGGACAATTCTTCTCATATTAAATATACTGCAGTTAATATATAACAGGCTATCAATGCTCCCAAGATACATGCAAGCATTTCAACCTCAAAAAAATCTTAATTTTGCCAATTAAAGAAATAATAGTAAATGGGGGCTTATTCCACCACAAGCACAGTAATAGGGAGATATGGAATAACCACATGGATATATGGTTATACAGATATATAACTGCATTATGGATATAACAAGGTTTTCAGGTAATTGTTAGATACATTCTGTTCCAGTTTGTCTGCATAGTTAGAGAACACACTCCCAGATTATGGGATTACACTTGAGTGAAACACAATCATAACCTTTAACCCCAGTTTGAGTTTTTCTGGTGGATTTTTTTTTTAATGGATGCTTGGAAACTAAAATGTCTTTAGCTTAAATGATTTGGGTGGATAATTAATTGTCTGTTGCTCCCACAAAGTGAGAATGCATCAGCATAGAATAAAGACGTATTTTGAAGGACAACAAAGCAAATAATCTTTAAATCTTTCTTTAAAGCAAATAACTCTGACTTGACCAATTGATAAGACCAGTGATTTCAATATAATCAAACTGAAATAAAGCAGTTAAGCAGTCAAGACTTCAATAGCCTTCCTAAAAATCAATCTTTCTCTTAAACTAGGCTCCCAGCCATGCCTTAGCTTTCACAGCTGTAAAGAACAAAAAGTGCCTATAAAACACCTGTGTAGTGAAAAAAAATATTTAAGGCATCATATTTGGGAAATGCTCTAAATAAATTTAACACAATCACCAAAACCCCCACACATGTTCAAGACCAGCTGTTTCTCTGGGGATCTGGATGCCCCATGTGAATATTGCTCAATGCATATGTGTGACTGTGAGAGAGTGACTGATTGCCTCCTCTCATGGTGAGGATCAATACTTGCTTTAAAAGGAGACAGATTCATGGAAGCTATTGGATCCAAATAGTTTATTGCTTTGTGCTCATCCTTTTGTTTAATGGCAGCTCTCGGAGTCACCTCGGCAATTATTCCTTAAGTTGACTTTCAAGTAACTTCCTGGCACATCACAAGGCCTTGTAAAGGTTGTGTTCAAAAGCAGCATCTCCCTGTCCCAAAGTGTTTAAAATAGAGGTGATGTCACATCCTTCAGCCTCAGATGGTGGCACTTAGTAGGAGTTATATACTAAGAAAACATTACAATTTACTTTCAGCCTCTGGAGCAATCCTTGATCTCTGGAATTAACTACCTGTTGGAAATGTCTTAGATTTGTGTTGCTAATTTTGATGCAAAAGGAGTTAGTAACCAATTGCACTTCAGATAAACATCCAAAGACCTGTGGGCTCATCTCAAGGCACCTGCCTTACCCAAATCTCTGAGTTTACTACATCGGTCTGGAAATCCATTTGTTTCTATGATTATTAGATCATAATCCAGTGAGTCATCAAGTGCAGTAGGTAGGTTTCATTACTCCATAGTTTGTGTATATTGAAATACAGGTTTGTTTTTTCATTATTGTATCATAGCTGTTTTTTCAGTTTCTGGCCAATCAAGTTATTCTCTCTACAGCATCCTAATCTCTGCCTGCCCTCACCTCCCTCCATTTTGTATGGAAAGAAATAACTTTTGAATAGAACATTAAATGATAAGAAACCTCAAGGAAGAAAACCCAAACTTTCATCCAGAAATCTGAAAAAAAATAAATCTGGTAACTCAGGTAACTGAAAGCCAGTTTGCTTTTTCTCCTCAACATGTGATGTGAGGATGATAGGCCATACTATGTCAGCTCCTTCTGCTCCAGCAGAACTGGCCTGAGCATCAGCCTTGAAATGAGTGACTTCTTCACAAGCTTTCTTCACATTTATAATCATGTCTCAGAAATGCAGAATACACACACTCATGATTAAAACAAAGCTAGGATTAAACACAGCATCAGAGGCTTGTCAAGGGTTTTTAGCTGGGAGGATTCAGCTATAGTGACTTGAAGCCATGGTTACTGCATGATAGACAAGCTGGACTTTCCTGGCAGGACAGAAAGGGGCAGATCTGAGACACAGTACCTTACTTTATCTGTTAGCTGTGGAAACAGTATCAAGAAAAGCAGAGAACATCTTGCAACTTAAAAAATAATCATAAAAATTTAAAAAGCAGCAGTAATTCCCAGCCAGCCTTTCTTTATCCTTATCTGCTCAGGAGCCAGGCATACCTCCTGTTGGTGCCACATTACACTCCCTGCATCAATCATTGCTCTGAAACTGTCACTTTTTCTACCCAGTTATTTGTTTGACGCACCACTAAGAGCAAACCCAAGGTAAGGCCACACCACTAGGTCAGAAAAGTGAAATGCTCACTTGTCTGATCACTGTTTTACCAGACAAGAAGCAAGACACCACTGGGGAGGCTGCAGACAAGCTTCATGCACTGCTCCAAGGAGGGAAGACACATCAAAGTTGGTAGCAGATATTAATTTGGTAGCAGATATTCCAGCCCTACTCTCCCCCATGGGCTGTGCACAGTACAGAGCACACACTCCGTGCAGCTGGGGAGATGCTGCTATCAAAGCCTCAACTTTCAGCAAAAATCCCCTCTCACCCTGCAAATCCCAAGGGGCTCCTTTCCCAGCTTGTCCTCTTTTCACTGAAGTATTCCAGTCCTGCTCCCTTCCACATTCAACCTCCCATCATCTATTTATTTCTCCTCATCTGTACTGAGGACTGCGGGTCTCGATATGCCCCAGAACAAGTTTAGCTCTGTAGGCTCCAGATAAAACATTGTGTCTATTTGCACTTTAGAAGATTTACAATCTCATTCTACACTAAATCCCAAGTAAAGCCACCAAATTTAATGGCATGTGTTATTACACGGGTAGAATAGAGCTCAGATTGCTGGCTTTGCCCTGCTTATGTCATCAGGATATCAGCTATTCCCTTATGCCAAGTAAATACCACAGATTAGGCTAAATTCCTTGCTCAAGCTATGTTTACCTGGTCACTTTAATTCAACATGAATCTCCATTGCCGCAGAAATAGAAAGCAGGGATTTTATGTCTGTATTAGACTGAAAACTCATCTCTTTTTTCAGTCAGCCTAGTTCCTAGACAGAGGCTACAGAAACATATGGGTTTGTATTTATTAATTAGGCTTCACAGTAAGCGTAATACACCAAATAAAGGACATGCCATTTCCAGAGGTTAGATTTAAAGATGAAGACTTGATCTCAATGCCATTCACCTCCTTTTATTAATATTCCACTTGGTTAGAAAGCCACACCAATTTTCAATTTTTTTTCCCTTTTGTTATCTTTTTCTTTTCTTTGGAAATCCTATGAGAAATTTAAAAATAAAATTAGTATGATAATTTTTTTCACTTCTTTTTTTTTTTTTTTCATTTGTATTTTGTTTATGCTTCATCGATATGAATAAGCAGCCAATCCTCAGAGAAATAAGTGCTTTGGCTTCTTCAAAGTGGATCAGAGTGGCTCAGTAGTCCATCACTAAATCACTATAAGTGGCACATTGGCACCACTGTCAGGGGCCCTTCCTGTGCCGGGAACAAATACTTCTCCCATCAGATAAAAGCAGTCCACTTCAACACAGGGGAAATATGCAATGTTTATTAAAATAGTATCAAGTATTCTCGACCAACCTCCAGTGAACAGCTTTATCATCTGAGTGACAAATATTGCTAACAGCTGCGAGGGAAAACCAGTCAGATATTCTCCAAGGGATGCACCTTCTATCAATCTGTCCACTCTTGTTATAAAAACTGTTTCGGATATTTATATACAGGACATGGCTTTTTCTTCCAAATAAAAAGGAAAAAAAAAAAAAGGGTAGGAAAATAATGGGAAGGAAGACAATGGGTTCTGGAATCTATCTACTATCTGATTTCTTGACATTTATTCAATAAAATATTTCAGAACAAACATGCTAATATGCATTTTTATATAATTTCTTTTGGTTCCATTTTATGGCCTCAGACTGCTTTGATTTCTGTTCTGTCCCCTCAGTTTCTTGCCCCTAAATATTGCATCAGAAATCTGTTTTACTTGGACCTGATTTTTTAAAATAATTGTTAGGTTGCTAAGAGATGCAAAAATTTAATTATTACAATCCAAAAGGAGAACACCACTGCCAAATTTGTATTAATTTCTCAAATAAAACTAAATTCATGAACTGGAGTTAATAAATGGGTAGGGAACTGGAAACTGGAACAGAAACAGATGGAGAAAGCTTCTGGGACTGTTTGGAAATATAGGTTGAGTTTTGAAATCCTGATAGGTGTTTGTCTGTGTATGTTGGCACCTAAGTTGCAGACCCAGACCTTTACTAAAAATAAGTAGTAACTGTTGTCTAGCCAATTTGCAAACTGGGACACATCTAGCATCATTTGTCTTAAAAAAAAAAAAAAAAAAAAAAAAAAAAGAGAAAAAGAAAAAAAGAAAAAACTGATTTCCAGATACCTTTTCCTCACAACTACTGCTGGGCAAAGAGAATGCCAGCAGGACACAGCATGTCAAGGACCCAGAACACTCAGCTGAGTGGGGAGCAGCAGGACAGAGTGTTCCAGCCCTAGACAGGAACTGCAGGGCAAGTGAAGCTGTTAGAGCTGCACAGATAAGGAAACCAAGGTACAAAGTTGGGAACACATTTGACAAGGTCACCCAGCAGGCCCAACAGCACAGCTGAGGAAACTGCCCACACACCCCAGCCCTGTCCTCCCATTAGGCTGTTTACCCAGAATATGCATCTCCCATGGAGGCATTCTCCTACACCCTCTTCCTCCTATAATTTTGTTTAACAGCCTGCAGAAGTTACAGCGTATGTAATTCTCCCTAATATTTACAGCCTCTGGTTAAAACAATTGCAACCTATTAAAGTGTGTTATAACCTCACAAAAAATAACCTTGTACAAAAATCCTGCACAGCTCAGTATCCTTAAATCTTAACAAGGAAAGGTAATTGTTAGCAGTAGATTTCCATCTCAGCAGAGCATAAAAGAGTCAAACATCAGACAACTACATTTCAGAGTGCAGACAGACCAAGGCAGAGTGAGACTCCTGTACACCACTGCAGCATGAGTAAGATGAGGGTCAGGGACCCCAGACACAGCTGGAACACAGAGGCAGAGAACACACAGTGCCCAGGGAGATGCATCAGCCCAGCAAGCATCCTCTCTGTTGGGAGAAAAGGCTTTCTCTTGTATCCACTGAGTCATGTTGTTGCCACCCCAGCAGTATCTGCTTGTTCACTCCTTCAGAAACTTGTCACCATTAGGTTCTAGTCATAAGGATTTCCTTCTGATTACTTTGAAAATTCTGAAGGACAATGCACTACATGGTTCAGTGCACACAATTCAAGGAAGGACCATATAACATACCCTTAGATGTGAAAATGTTTAAGAAGTAGAATTTAATTCACTGTGGAAGATGGGTAAACCAGGCACCAACTTAGTCAGAGCAACCCCATCTACACTGTAATTATGGAGTTATATCTAACCTTGAAATTCTAAATCTGTTACTCTGCATTTCTTCTGCTTCACTTGCTTCCCACTGCCACCACCATGTCTTATCTAATAACCTGCCTGTGTTCCTTGAATTGCTTTTTCCACACATATTGGCTGGATGTTTACAGAAGCTCTCCATTTGTGATTTTCTATATGGGTTTTACTTTCTCAGTTTCTATTCACTGTTTACAGCTATAGTTGTATACCCATTTTCCCCTGCTCAGTCTTGCCTATGCACTTCATTAATATGCTCTTTACCTGTTTGTTGGTCTTTTACTAATCTGGGTTTAGTCCCATTCTCTGGGAAAGCTCCCCAAGTCACCTCCTCACTCCATCTTGGAGAAACCTTCTTACCCAACTAAATGGGTTTTGCTAATGAGAGATGGCAAAACCCTAAATAAAAAACATCACTGAAATGTATCTGTCTGCCAAAAAGTGACTTTTTATGTATTCATCCTATTACAAGGACAAGAACCTGCCAGTTTAGGACTCTGTCTTGTGTCCTGGTAAGAAGCTGCAGGTACATAAACCTCATCTCAGAGATTTGATTACACTGGGGAAGAAACTTTGCTTTGCTATTTCATAACCTCCCTTCTTGCAGGAAGGTCAGAGTATGAAGATGAGCCTCCCACTGTGCTCCAAGTTTAATTACAGAGAGTGAAGAACAAGCTGATGGACGACCTTCTTGTGAAATCACTCATGCCTTGGCCTCCATGAGCTTTCATAATGGAGCTGAAAAAACTGTAGCAAGCAATAAAAGGAGGGTATGAAGAATTTTCTGAAGAGCAAAAATGGCTGCAAAACCTTGTGACAGCATTTCAGAACTTTAAAGCCTGTTTTTATTCCTAAAGGTCCAAAGCTGACCTGTTTTTTTTCAACACTTTGTGATTTTCTTCCTTTGACATTTCTATTTAATAACTAAATAGTTTTTATTTCCACCAAACCCCACATTAAATAGGATTTTCACAAAATGAGAAGAGGAAAAAAAAAGTCTTTCTGTATTGACATTAAAATGCACTAGAATAAAATGGCTAGAGGAAGGATGCATTTTGATACAGGAATTTGAAAATGCATAAGTCCATTTCTGAGAGCCACTCTCCCTTAAGCAGCTCTGAGGCAAAGGGGAACAAGTTTAACTGCTCAGGCAGCAGTATTGGGTTCAGTTCTTGGCAAGAGGAAATATATTTGGCCTTTAGGGCCCAGCTTGAGAGGGATTTCTTTCTATGGCCATGTTTGCTTAGGCAGCTCAGCTCCTCCTGCCTCACTTGTTCTCTCCCCTGAACCAGATGCAGCTGTTGGTTATGGGAAAGAAAAACATCTTGGCTGGACCATCAGCACAGCCTGGTGGGCTGCAGAGAGGCAGATTTACACACACAAAATAAAAAGCATGGAACTGCCTAGACTTGAACTTCCACTGAGAAGGTTCTGGTGAAACAGCCTGAATCCTTTACCCCAATAAGTCACTGCAGGTAGACATGAAACATCTGAGCTGATACCAACCATTGCTCTTCTCTCATCTGTCTTCCTCAATACAGCCTGGGATGAAATCCCACCCTGTTTTGATAACAGTGGAAACAGATACCCTCCCATAAGAAGATTTTGGCTTAAATCAACTTCTGGTTTTCAAGAGGGAAATGTAAAAAACTAAGATAAAGTTTAGAAAGGCAGTTACTTATAAAAGGAGTTAAAAACCGGTTCTTTCCCCTCATTTTCTGAAGCCCCTAGCTTATTCCATTATTAGAAAAAGGCAAGACAATTTGCCATTTAATCACTTGGGTTCAGTCTTCCATATAAGCCTTTTCTATTTATATATGCAGCAAATTTTGGTGGCAAAATTTTTACAGAAGACATTTGAGCTGATAGCAAAAGCAGAAATAATTCTGGGTGTTGACCCATATGAAAAATAATCCTTTTTCTTAACTGTTAAAAACCATAATAAGATATGTTTTATTTAATACTCTCACTACATGCTATACCGATAAGAGAAATAAAATGTGTAACCTAATGTTGGAAACCTTCACAAAACTGTCTTTCCTTTGTATTGTTTAGATTAGAATGATTTTTTTCCCCTAATAGTCTTTCGACTTCTCAACATACATTCTCTCTTCCTCCCCCTACAGTATGTTTTTATGTTGTAGCTAAATTTATCTGCAAGTGATGAAAAGGGTTTCCTTCCATTTGCTTCCTACAGACACCCACCAATCAGAATGTGTTATGCCTCTGCAGATCTTCTTCAAGAAAATTTGCCAAGGTAGATCAAGCATTTGAAACACATTTTTCCTTTATCTCCTGCCTCCTATCTAGCTACCTTGAACTCCAATTTAACAGGCACTTAGTGATACCACAGAAAAAACTAAATGACCTCAAAGTCCACAGAACAGGAAAATACAGGACTGCTTTTTCAGGTATTGATTCTGGAACTCTGGTCAGAAGAAATTCTCTGACAAGCCAGTTGGTCTCAAAGGACGTTTACGGAAACTCAACTCGCTCAGGTGTCTTCAGTAAGATAGATACATATATATATATATATATAACAAATACTTGTTGGGGAAATGGTGTTTAAAAATGAACACTTTCACTATTAGGTGAGTACATAACTCTATAGGAAACCAGTCCACTAAGTCCATTTCAGAAAAATGTGCTATCCATCTTCCTTTTCTCAGCCACATCACGACTTGAGTCGCAAAGGAATAGACACATACCCTGTAACTCTTGGAAAATGGTGGGGGAGTAGGGGAAAGTGAGAAGAATTAAAACAGACCTAATGAAGTACATGTGGGTGGTTTACATTAACACTTTTTGACATATCAATAGCTTCTATTTTTGGTGGTGGTGGGATTTTCTTTTTATTGTACAAAAGCACGGAATAGCATGAGTGTCTTGTAGGTTTGAAAAATTTAGAACAGCTGGAGCAGAGTTTTAAAAGTGAGTTGGGCTTTCAGAGGGACTATTTTGTTGAATGTACAGGGTCTCTCATTTCTTCCTCATAGGCTTTTCAATCTGAGGAGACATTTGCACAAGATCAAACCTTCCCAAAAACATCACACCCAAACTTGCATTGAAATGCTGACGGGAAATTAAAAAAAAACTCCAAACTAAACACCTTCCTACTGTTTAGCAAGTGCAACTTATATATAACAGTAGATTCTCAGAATCCCACGTCAGCTGTCCCCAAGCCTTTATGGTGCTTGTTACTTTGAAAAAGCAACTTCCCCCACACTACCCCCAAGACAAAAAAAAAAAAAAAAAAAAAAAAAAAAAAAAAAAAAGACAAAGAAAATAGCATCTGCCATCTTGCCATTGATTCTCTTTAAGAAACTCTGCACTTTATTAATCTCTGTCAAGCATTTGGAAGCAGACGTTCATACATCCCAACAATTGAATCCAACTCCACAGGCAGTGCCAATTCTTCTCCAATGCAAGGGTGACATGCTACACTGCTCATAGGTCATCTAATCAGCAGTGAAATAAAGAACTGCCAGACCTCATAACATTTAAGCTGTCCACAGAATGAAGTGTGCTGGGAACTGGTGTATGAGACACACACTGCAACATTTAGAAACCTCACTCAAAACTCCTTCCAACTTAAAGGTTTCCATTTTAATTAACTGTCTTCTGTTACATTTTGCTTTGCCATCATACCACCGCATGGGAAAATACAGTGAGCTAAGCAAAGGTTTGTAGTCATGCAATTTAATGTAAGAATTAAAAAAAGAGCAAAATACGAAGTTTTATTTGCCCTTAGATATGTGTGTACAACTGCCAGTTTGCAATAAGGGATTGTTTTGTGGGGTTGTGTTTTTTTGTGGGTTTTTTTGGTTTTTTTTTTTTTTGTTTTTTTTTTTTTTTTCTTAAGACAATGTGTATTTTTAACTCAGGAAAGGGCAGAAAGTGGGTCAGAGTCATAACTGGGTAAATGCAAACAACCAGAAATTAACTCAGATCTCCTCATGTTTTACAGAGCAAGCAAGGAAGGTACAGACCTGCTAACAGAGGGCAGAGGAGGCCTTAGGAAGAGAACCAGCACCTGAAGAACTGCCAACACCACCTGTAACCTGCGGTGGCTGTAAAGAGACCCTGAGAGGCTCTGAGAAACCTGCTGGCAGCTCCTTCCTGCACTGAGGAAGGGAACGCACCTCAAAATGAGGGCAGACTTACTTCCCATCTGCATTTTTCTTCACGGTCCTCCTGCCTCAGCACAGCCAAAGGTCAATGCCTTCAGCAGGCAACGATTAAAAAGCAGAAGCTTTTGTCTTTTCAATAGCCTTAGAGTGAATGATTTTATTTGGGAGCAATCTGTGATGCAAGGAAAGGATTTAACTGCAGCTGCACTAGCAGCTACAGATTCTCTCTTTAACCTGATTCTTTTTTTTATTAGTTCTTCTTTATCTGTTTATTGGCCCAGGGAGTACAAGGGTGGAATTGAATGAGAAACCCAAGGGAGTTTCAGTCTCAGTCAATGCAATTTTCCTCTCTTTAGAGGCTAAGCACAAAGCCAGTTGCTCTCCAGAGTTCCTTAAACTCTCATCCATCTATGAAACCACATTCATCATCCTCATCCTGACATTTTTCTCCTCAACATGCTGGTCCTCCAAGTCCTACAGACTTTTCACCCCGAAACTCATTGAGACTCAAAAACTTCAGTACTGTCTTTTCTTTCATTTTTTTTTTTAATGCAGCAGAACACCTAGAAACAGTTTTTACATGAATTTCCCCTTAATTCTGCATATCAAAAGGATATGGGAAACACAATTAACAGGCAGTTTGAAGTGGAAGGAAATTTAAGTGAACCAAAAATCAGAAATACTAACTTGTTCGTGGACACTGAATTCTTCAATGGCCCTTTGAAATTGCCCCAGGAGTGAAAGCTGGGGAATACAGCAGTATCATGGAAACAGCCACTAAAGGAACAGCAGTGAGAGAAACTCACAGCGACTCTGGAAATGGAGAAAATTGGATACTGTGCCCTCTCAACCTGTAACACATGCAGTCTGCAGGTAAAATAAGAAACAGTCCCCCAAAAGACTAATGCAGAAGGAAGTATCTATTCTTTATATTCTTGTAAATAGGACAAGAAACAATCACATCAAATTCCAGCAGAAATATTCTGACTAGAAACTAGAAAATTGTATTTAAGTTAAGAAGAACAAAGCTCATGTGGAAGCTGTGGAACAACAGACAGTAGGAATAGTCACTGTTTTAACAGATAAATATTTCCTGGGAAAAGCACAGGTACTGGAGCAAAAGGGTCAGCCAAATAACTTTAAGGTCTTTCCAGTCCTATTGTACTTTGATTTAAAACCTCTTCATAAAATAGTTTATCTAAGCACAACCTACATTTTAGCTGCACAAAGCCCATCCATCCTAGTCTATGTCATCAGCTCAGGTTAGAAATCGGTTCTGTGACATCTGCAACTGCCTTTTCTTCACCAACGGGGTATTCCCTCCTCACTCTCTTCAAATGCCTGCTTAATCAGAACACTTAGTCAAAATACATGAGATTTTAAGTTTATTAATGTAAAAATGTCTCTAGAGCTCAATTTATATCCCATTATAATTTACTGCATTTTAAGCATATGCAACAACTATTATTCATGCAATCAGAAATGTTTTCCTGATTGCATTTATGCAGTTTTCAAACATGTATTATCACTGACCTTATTAAATATGCTGAAGCACCACTTACACAAAATCATACAAAGGCACAGTTCCTCAACTGAACTCTCAAGTAGCACTTACAAGCATGAATCAGTGCTAATTGCTTCACATTTATCATCTCTGAAATTAGAGTATGGGCAAAAGTTCTCAAACAAACAGCTGTGTAGGTCACAGCTTGGCAACAGCTTGCTAAGCAAGTTATTTACTCCCCCTTCACCCCAGACTTTTTAACCCCATCTTCAGCCAAATAATCTGAGAGAACATGTTCTTTCTCATCACCTATGAATATCTACTCTAAATTTATAAATATTCTATCAAATACAGTAAAATAAAATCATTGGTTTATGATGAACACTGAAGCTCAGGATCTAAACAGTGCCATGTACTTCACAAGCAGAAACTCTTGTGCATTCTTGGTAATTTATTTTATGCCAAATAGTCTTCTGTCATGGTTTTTTCTCTATATTTGTTCCAAAATAAAATGATTCCTTTAAAGTTTGTATGTTAAATAAAAATCAAACCGATGAGAAGTCAAAAACTTCTGTAGAAACATGTGCCCTTTTTCTTCAGTAGGCAGAAACAAATTACAGAACTTGATTGCCCACACCTTTCATCCTTGTACAGTCAATGACCCTTTCAAAAGATTTGCCACAAACATCCTTCAAATTCAACTGGAGAGTGTTTTAAAAGTGCCTTTACACAAGTGTCTAGTGGCTCCATGTAATTGTGTCTCCCAACCTCTAGCTATTAAGTTCACCCCATGTTGACTCCCAGCAGAAATATTCTGAATTATACGTTTTCTGAGTGACATCAGTTTACATCAGGAAAAGATCTGATCCACAGTTGTGGACTTGGATTTTTTTTTATCAGCATTCATTGAGCACTTGAGCATTACTTATGAAACGAATGCTTGGCAACTTGGGTACATTTACTTGAGCACATAATCAACAGTTACACTTTGGGAATCAAGACGCGTAGAAACACCATAGTGTTAACAGCTGGAAAGAAAACAGAAATAAATAATAACCATTCCAGACATAACCTTTCAGAGCACATAGGACCACAGAGACAGGTTATTTTTGCCTGAAGGCTGTACAAGATTCTGAGGAAACCAACACATGGACGTCAGTGTGATGTGCAAAGACCTTGGTTTGAGCAGCATGGGGCACCTGCTGCTCCTTTTCCCATTAAATGGCACCCAGGAGCACAAGTGCTTGCACTAATCACATCCCCACTGTGCAACAACCCTCTCCCTCTCTCTCCCTCTTCCACGATGGAGACAACCTGTTAGGTTTGGACAAAACTAAAGGACTTATACAAGAGCTTGGCAAGACAGAGAGGGGATGTCTAAGGCTCTACCTTTGACAAGGGGCTAATTAAAAAAATAAAAAAAATTACACCCCAAATTATCATGACAGGCTGACTACAGTGCCCTAGATCCCTCCATGGAAATCTTCATGGCTTTACAGTATACAATGAACTGAGAGAAATCAAATTGTGAGGGTGTTAATGCAATATATTTCACCTACTTGTGTTCCCTGTAGCCGCCACACACACCTGAGCTGGACTGGGCACCAAACCATTACAGATGCATGAGGACAGTACCAGAGGCAGGATGAACCTGCACCTCTTTGGAGGCTGAACCTGTAGGGTGGTGATTGGGATATTAAATCTGGGATACTTAACCCAGCTATTATTCCCTGTACGAGTCCATCCCAGTTTCATCTCTTCCTAAGAGGAATAATTTACCTCCACCTTAAAAAAGGTCCTTTCTTTGGTGCCAAACCCTGTAGAGCTGGCAGATGTCACAGCTGCCATCAGCATCACTGCACACTCCTGTAAGGTGTCAATGACCTCTTTGCTCCCACAGAGGTTTATTCATCTCTTCACAACACCAGCTTTCTTCACAAGAATTCTGTATGATTCAAGGGCAAGGCCAGAAAGGCTCCTAGAGTTATTTCAGGCTAGAGTTGCTTCCAGAGTAGAATAAAGCCCCCTGTATATATTCATGAGCCCTGTGGCTCATCTGTGGTAGTGAAGAAAAAGCCACTTATCCCACATCTCTGCAGTCAGACAGGACAGAATGAGAGATGACCATGACTATGGTGTGAGTCCAAGAGAAGAGGACTGTCTTAATAAAGACACTTTTAAACAAAGAGCCAAAATCACAAGCAAAGTCTAATGGCATTGGGGATGAAACTGAATAGGGCTCAGACAGTTAATTTTACTTTTACTTCAGTTTCTCCTGATTTAAAAAATAGAAATAATACAGTGAAAGACATATTGGAACAGATTGGTGAGCTATAGTATTTTAAAACTGGGGATTACAACCCTGCTTTAAGATTAGTGGTAAAACATGGCTTAAAATGAAACATTAAGTTGATTGACAGAGTTATTAACATTCTCACACTTCTTTGACTTACATAATGTGATATGTAGCTCTTTTTGCAAACTAGGAGAATGATGCACACTTGATTTGTCTTCATAAATCATTTTATTTTACTTGTAACAGCAAGGCAAACTCCCTAAGAGTAATGGAACAAGGCCTGAATGGGGCTGAATTTTCACTTTTAAGACAATTTGATAATCAGATGCAAGTCCTAAAGTTTTCCCCAAGTTGCTAAAATGGCAATGAGCATTGCTTAACTAATGCTAACAAGGACATAAAAGATATAGGAAAGCAAAATATGAGGGCTGAGAACGACAACTTCAAAGCAAGATCAGGGTGAGGAAGAATGAACCAAGTGGTAAGAAAATGTTAAAAAAAAAGAGAAATGAAGAAAGAAGAATTCTACTCCAAAATGTTGGCTCTGCTCAATGGCACTTAGTACAGAATATGCCAGGATAATGTGCTGCAGTAATAAAGACACCAGGGTGCAGATCATGCATCTTTTTTGGCATTTTGCTGAAATGGTGAAGTCATTGGTGCATAGAGAGGCTTCAAATGAGTGATCCCATCCTTTTCCACCACACACACACCCATTATATTCTTTCCAGTAATAATGAAATTCCTCTTGTAATGATTTTTCCTCACTCTTGAGAGCATAATTTCTCTCTATGAAATGTTTCCCTGAAGAAACAAAGCTAATACTTTTGTCTTAGTTGCCTTTTACCCTGGTAATTTCCTAGGAAAGAATTTTTGATTAAATTAATAAGGATAAACAGTTGTCAAATGTATCCAGTCCTCAGGAAACATGGAAAGAATATAATAAGCTGCCTCAAAGTTTGGGTAAGCTCTTTCCCCTTATATCCAAACTGCAGTCACTGACATGCTTGAGGTAATGCATTGTTAGACTGGTTGAAAATTTTCGATAAAAACACACTTTGATTGAAAGTAACATTTTTTATAAAAAGCCATTTCTCAGAGATGACATCTGCTGTCCTTAAGAAAATTTGAATGTTTTGGTGTGCCAGAACACTTGGAAGAAGTCTTTGCATTCACAGTCAGACATGACTTGATTAAGAAAAAAGTTTTAGTCTTTCCACAAAGAAAGAGAAGAGTATATTCCACTTGGTTCTAAAAGACAACAAAAAGATGATTTAATAGTTGAAAATATCAGAAAAAGGTGGAAATTCTATTGAAACTTTATTGAAACAAGAGGTTCTTATCATATAAGAAGAAGATTTCCAGGTATATCACTTACCAGAGCTCAAAAAAGGGATTTCATAGCTATGGTATACAATGGGATTTTTTCAGCAGTCTGTAATTAAAGTTATATTCAGAGATTTAAACACAAAACTCTTTATGAAATTCTATCAGGATAGGGAGAAAGAAAAAATGCAAACTTCAGCAGGTGAAAAAAAATAAATTACTAAATAAATATGTAGGTGGCACAAGGCCTTGACCTCAGAACTTTACAACTTATATCACAAAATCATGCTTTGAGTCTCTGTGTAGCAAAAGAAAATAAATAAGCATTATGTCTAATTAAACCCCATGCCTCCAAAAAACAAAAGATACCAAAAATTGCTGCAGCCCAAGATGGCAAGGAAGAAATTTGTTAACTCAGTGTAAGTCCAGAAGCACATCTCTGAGCTCTGTGAAATTCAAGAGCTCTGGTTTTGCAGACCTCAGCAGGAAGCTAACATCAGCCTTTCATGACAACAAAGATGCTCTGTGCATTTGAAATGGTTTTCATTATCCTGAATATATGTTAATATCCTCAAACATGAAATAGATCAAAAAAGCATAGATTCATCCTTACCTCAAAGACAGAGAATTCCCAGACTATAAGGGAAAGTGATTCTGAGGTTTTAATGTACAAGAAGAGAGACTTACTGTTCAAAAGATGCTGCTAAAATGGCAATGTCTTTTTATGCTTACTTTTCATGAAGCTGTTTGCAGGGCAAAAAGCTTTCTTTGAAATGGTTTCTAACAGTTGTAGGATGTCTTAGAATTTTTTAACCCTGTAATGACACATGGGAAGGAAAATACTTTTGATTTTTTTTCAGCTCCTTATTTTCCTCATTCTATTAATCATCTCTTATGTAAGACACTGCTGCAGAAGCCCCATTTCAGAAAGTCAAATGAAGCCAAATAATTTCGGCAGACAGAGATATCAGTCATTTTTGCCTGACACATTTCAAATGGCTTGGCTTCTTTCAATTTTGCTCCCTCAGAGGATTCAGCAAATGAGCATGTTTCAAAAACTATTTGGAGATTTTCAACAGTACTTGAGTGAGCCAAAACAAATACTATCATCTCACTCACTTAATGTTGAGTATCATTTTATTTGTCCTTTCATAATTTTGCATACAACTTTGATACTTACACAAAGTTTCAAGTCATGTTAAATCACTTTCAAGAAGCATTAATCATTACTGCTGAAAAATCATATTATCCATCATACGGCAGAGTCACTTGTGCCTCCAAACTCCCACACATGCCCAGGAAAGCTTTGCCATAATCAAGGCCTGGTACTTATGCACAAATTGAATTTACTCTTGTTTATGTCAAAAGCAGGAAGAATATCTCACTGCTGTGAATAACAGAGAATGAGGCATGGCTCAGCTCCTCCAGGAAAGCCAGCATGAAGTCAAGGGTCAGGGAAACAAAGTGTTTTGCAGTACAAAAGGATAAGTGACATACTGCCCTCATTAGGAAAAAATTGCGACTCCTGACTCAGGGAGATCTTTCCTTCCTGAACCTCAATAAAACCACAGATCAAAGGTATGCCTCAGCAGAAGGTAAGAAATTCAGGTAGGAAAACTCTTCCCTTCATTGGGAGCTGAAGTTTTAAGTTTAACACTGAAATACCTTGAAATTGCACATTGCCATAAGACATCTAGGTACAGATATAGATATAGATATGGATGTAAGACATGGAGCTTTCCTCCATTGGTCCATTTGTACATGTGCACACAGAGAAGAAATAAGTTTTATTGCTCATGTGGCAATTTCCTGAGTGAAAAGGTGTATGACAAAGAAAATCTTCAAGTGCTGCAAGAGAGGGGAATCTGAAAGGCCCTTAGAAGTATCAGAGTAGAAACACTAACTCTGGACATGGTGACTTCTGATAACCAGAGACTGCTGCTGTCTCAGTATTTCTGAAGCATCCTCAGATTTACTGCTCTGCCCTGTCATGGGAATAGTCCACATCCCATGGAGCTTGCAGCAATATGCTGATACTCAACGAGCAGTTTTCTAAATTCCTCCTCGAACAACACACACCAAGGTTGTTTTATGGGTTGCATGTAGCACAGGCTGCAGCTACATCAACATTTCAAGTTTAATTGCAAGCAAACATAAATACACTTTTAGAAATACTGCTTAGAAGTTATGTGACACATTCTACTGGAAAAACATGGAAATTATTTCAGCTTTCTTGATGGCCTCTAATGAAATTTTACATTTTAAAAGCTACTTTATATATATACACCCCTCCTAGGTATTTTTACAATGACTTCTTAATTATTCAGCTGCAGCTTCTATTCTCAGTTCCATCAGAGGAA
The DNA here is from genome assembly GCF_965231275.1 of Zosterops lateralis. Classification (NCBI taxonomy): domain Eukaryota; kingdom Metazoa; phylum Chordata; class Aves; order Passeriformes; family Zosteropidae; genus Zosterops; species Zosterops lateralis. The sequence continues at coordinate 10,059,680 of NC_139774.1, read as the reverse complement.
GATTTAAGAGGGACTGTAATGATGATCTGGAGGAATGAGACTGGACTGCTTAGTCACTTTTCAAGAGCTGCCACTGAATTCTGGAAATTAGTTGAGAACAGATCACTGAATTGCCTCTGGCTCCGTTGAAATACACACAGTGAGACTGAACAGCTTGTCCATTTTACTGCATCAGCTAAATTCTGCATTTAACATACTAATTGCAGAAAAAAACCCAAACAAATTTGACTTCCAAATGGCTACTGGCCACTTACAAACACAGCAAAAAATACAGTTAATTATATTACTCTATAATTCTATGTTAATACTGTTCATCTGTTATCAAAGATGTTTATTTGGTCATAAATGATCTAATTTTCTTTTTCCAGGAACCATTCTAACAAATCGTTTTGGTAGAGATCATTCATCTTCAGTCAACAGTCAAGTTAGCAGGAATGTTAGGTAGTGAATTTATGATGTATTTCTTGTGTTTTCTTAACATTATTTTGCAAGCTACTTTAAAATGCATTTTTGCTTCACACAACTTCAACATTAGACACAACAGTCCTATTTCCTCTCATTTTAACCAAACCACAAATTCATGAAAATTTTCATCCAACCTTTGTGCTCTTAGGTAATATTCCAGTAGTTTCAGGCAGAAGATAATGAAAAAAAAAAAAAAAAAAAAAAAAAAGCATAACCCAAAACCCCCTTTAGCACTTATTGTGATATCAATAAGATCAGCATACAATTAGGGACAAATATAAAAAATTTGATATTTTCTCATATCCCACCAGTCAAATGCAGGCCAGAAGCAATGAATGGAGGAGAGAAAAAAAAGAATAAACTGTAATAATCTGAGGTTTCTTATTATTTCACTTCACAGGCAGCCAGTCTTACACCAAGCCTACCTTTTATCAGCTTGGCTGTACATGACTGAATTGCCTGAACAGCTGGTTAAATTTCAGCCTCTAGAGAACACAAAGGCTCCGTTCTAAGGGGCATTAGAGAAGGGGTTCCTGCGGTGCTGAGCTAAAGATACACAAGATGAGTGTCCTCATGGTCAGCACGTTTAAGGAGTTCAGTGGAAAATGTCCATCCCTGGGATTAATTCTCTCCCTCCTTCTGACAAGCTGTAAAACTTACCAGAACATAACCCACAGCAGACATCAGCACTGTGTTCATCAGCTGGACCATGATCCCTGCTGGACACTGCTAAACAACCCTTGTGCTCTTGGAGCAACCATTACAAACTCCACAAGACTCATCGACAGAAGTGGAAAAGTTTAGATAAAAGGCAAGACTAAAAAAAAAAAACAACAAAAAAACCCACCCCAAACCCAAAGAAACAAACCCCCAAACTACCACACAGAAAAAAACTACCACACAACTAAAGCAAAGCAGCTTTCCACAGAAAACATGAAATAGTGTTTTGTCAGTATGAGAGGTTTTGAATGTATGGTGTGTATAGATTTTCCAGAAAATAAAACAATGCCACCTACCAAGTTTTGGGTTCACTGAAACTCATTTCCCCTCTTCAAATTCAGAAACTGAACTAAGAAATTCACTTTTACTCAGTAAAATGACCCTGAGAAGTATTTACAATGATTCTGCTTCTTCTAGATTGAAATTATTGAAGTCTAGTGCTACTGCAGCAAGTGATCCATAGAGAAGTCATTATGGAAAATGTAAGGGCAAGAACTGTTCATGAAGAAGTGGAGTCAGTTACAGGTTCAGTCAACTCTTCTGAACAATACTTGAACAAATCCAGAGGGTATCTGGTGTCTACACCCCTAACTGTGAACTAGGACTGATGATTTTGTAACTCAAAACAGAAATCCATCACTTACAGCTGTTCAGATGGTCCAACAAAAATAGAACACAAGAAAAGTCTTCTAAGAGTCTTCAAACCAGAGCTATCAGCTGCCAGCAAACTCTTCACTCCCTTCTCATTTTCATCATACCCACATCTGGTGACTAAGAGTAACTTACTCATTCTGTTCAGCTCCCCAGTAAGTTTGGGGTTTCTGCCCTGGGAGAATTTGATTCCAGCTGTAACATCCTCAGAACTGCAAGGTTTCTAAAGCCTGTTCTGAAGCTGTCCCTTTGCAGACATCATTCTTGTCCTGCTGGCCCTGGGTGCTCCAGGAACACCAGCACAGCTCTCCCTGGGAGTGACTGAGCACCCAGCACAGAACTCTCAGCATGTCTGACCTGTTATAAAGCTGTTTTTTGATCTCCCCATTGCTTTTAAGTAAAATATTTAAACTATCGATTCTCTTGGCCACAATCCAATTTTATTTAAGCAGAGAGATGAGAAAGCGTGAGAGAGTCAAATCACTCTATTTGTTGACCACACAAACAAAGGTTTGCATCTGTGATGCTGGAAAAAAAAGCTGGGTCATGGTAGAGTCCCCTCACTCACTGGTTATAATTCACTTGTCATTACACACAGCACTTTTAAAAATTTTAAATTCATACAATTGCAGCAGGCAAGAAAATAGGAAATCACATACAGCTTTTGGAGACATTCAAAGGCTATTTAAGATGTTGAAGAGCTGCACAGAAGCAATTGGAATGTTTTTTTTACAAGTACTTTCTGGGGTTTTTTATCCATTACATTCAGCAGTAAGTAATCAGCTGCCAGCTTTAGTAAGACTGCTCACAGGGGTAACAATGCTACTCTGGTGACTTAAAGAGCCTGTTGAAGCAAATCTCTTGAATGTAGAGAGGAGAAAATAATCTACAGGAATGCTTCAGTGTGGTATGATGCAGTTAAAAAATAATCCAAAACGCAAAATCATTAAATTAATGCCATCTAATGTACTCTTTCAAACTGCTTTAAAAATAAATATTTTGATGAAAAAGATCAAAATTCTGAGAGAAGTTTCACACGTCTATATTGTGTTTGGTTTACAGCAGCTATCAGATGTACAGTGTTGGGACACATATAGAACAGTCATTGCAGCTAAAGACAAAAGAGAGTAGAGCAGGAAGCTTCCAACTGTGAACCAGATGGTTCCCTAAGTAGGGAAGCCTCCTCCTCAAATTTTCCTCCAAGTCATTCTGTCCATTTAGAATGAGGTTTTCCTGTCAGAATAACAGAATTTGGAAACACGTATTGTGAGATAAGTAGAAAACTCCAAGACATCAAAAAAAATGTCCTTTGTCTCCAGCAAATTCTCTTCCCACCTGGTATAGCAGCTTCAGTCTGTTAATGGACCTACTGAAACTGTTTTTTCAGATTATGTGATTTCCAACACTCCCCTCAGCTTCTGGGCTGTGGGTTTAAATTTTTAACTGCAATATGACATTACTCCCCACCTGGCACCCTTTGCATTTGATATTAAGGAGAGTATAACAAACTTTTTCAAAGCAGTCTTGTCCCAAACATGCTCTGATTGTCAGCACAAGGAGCATCTACCAAGACTTTTGCAAAAGACCTTCAAATCTTTTATTGCTTTGTCTCCTTATGCTAAATGCAATATAACAGACAAAGCAGTCCCATCATCTCGTGAAAAATATTGTGTGTGCCAGCAAAGAGTACTTTAAGCATTAATAACTCCAAACAGTCAGAGAATAACAGAGTAGCTGCTACCAAATAAAAAAGTGATTCAGAAAGAATCACAAAAAAAAAATTCAGATAATAGCATTAAGGAAAACAAATGTGTCAGCCTAGCAGCTTCCACCTTGTGGCTTCCTAACTTATTCTACACAGTCTTGAAACACACAGAAGATGAGAGTAAAATGTAACTAAGTAACTCTAGGAGGAGATTAAAAGGAAAATATTGACCTGAAAGGCAGGATCCCTCCTGCAAACCTGTGGTGCTGTTACACACATAGCCAGTCCTCAGGCACCCAAGCTGACCCTGTGAAACTAACTTACCTCAAAAAATACTTTTAGATAGTTATGCTAATTCTGAGGCATTGAACACGCCTCAAAGACAAACCAGCTGACCTGTACACCCACTGATTTGGTTAGATTTAACTTTGGAATCTCTAAGTGTCCTTGGTTGTGTGGTGGAACGTGTTCAATTGAGCGTTTTCATTCCCGCACACTGCTCCCTGCTAATTCTTTGCTGGCCTCCTCCAGAAGAACAACTTCTGAATGGCTGTTTGTGATTAATTGTTCAATCTAATTTACAGAATTAGAACACGGCAATTTTTTTTTTTTTGCATTTAATATATATATATATTTATTTTTTTTTAATACACACACATAACCAGACATTCAGAAAAACTGAGAGTGGAATACACTAGAACAAAGAATCTAGTTACAAATATTCTAAGCTATTACTGCTAAAATGTTTTTCAGGTGGAATTTAAAACAGTGAAATAATTTGTTAAAGAGGATGTAATGTCCGAAGTAGAAGTTAGCTACTTTTTAAATGCCATCCTGCACATTAGAACCCCAAATTTTGGAAATTCTCAGCAGCAATTGCATATAGTTTATTATGGAGCTGTACTTATCAGACAAATGGAGGACTCTGTCAAAACTCACTTTCAAGTTCATTATGTCAGCAAACTGCTCTTCCTGAAGCATTTAAAGCAAACTTCTGATGCACTCATGAAAATAAGAAAAAAACTTTTGCTCTGAAAGTCTTACTCTCCAGATGGTGCAGAAATATGGAACATAACCATAAAATTTCATGTTTGCAAAGCATGTGAACAGAAAGATTATAACATTAATGAATTCTACTTTTCACTGTCCTTCACTGTCCTTTTTAAAGTATATTTTTCTAACCCAGCTTCTCATTTCTAATCTATTCTTTTAATTCTGCAAAAAATCCATAAAAATACCAAAGATTATTTTTTCCCCCAAATGGCATTACCATATAAATGAGGAAAAGCCAGCAGGCACAGTCTTTAATTTTAGAGCTACTTTGCTTTTAGAATGAAATCCAGCATTATCTGAACAAAACCTGGTGTGTCCAGGAAGGAGCCTGACCATGGACAACACCTCCAAATTAGCAAAACAGGGGAGAACTGACAGTGAGAAAGGTGCAGTCCTTTAGTTTCATATTCAGAAACCTGTAGGAGCATCCGTGGACGGCACGGACAAGGAACTCTGCAGAGCTGAGATATTCTAGAAACACGTGGGTTTATTGCAAGGGTCATGGGTAAAGAGGGCTTTGCCTTCAGCCACCAGCCTGGGCTGGAGGGAACCCCAAAGAGAGAGAGAGGGTATGAGGTAAAGGAGGTAAAAAAGCTAAGAGGGGTTAAGAGGGGTAAGAGAGGTAAGAAAAGTGCAGAGGTCAGAGCAGTAAGAGATAAGAGAGAGGTAAGAGAGAGTAAGGACCTTGTTACAATACATTCTATCTCCTTTTGTGTTGAAATTCTAATTTACAGTGAGAATTGCGAGATACAAAACCTACAAACTTTGCCTGCAGCCTATGAGAACTACTATATTACCATATCATCCTGTATTCTAAACTCTAAAGACTGCTTTTCTTATCTACTTTTTCCCTGATGCCTTGGCAGGGTGGAGAGGGGCTACACCCTTGGGTCCTTTTGTTTTCTGTCCTTCAACTCATCTCCAGCTAATCCCCATCTTCCTGCCTGCCATGATCACATCTCAAAGCTGGTTTTCATTTCTATTTCACTCACAGGTTTTACATCTGCAGTATTTCTTACCAGGCAATCATATCTGCAAGCCCTTCCTGTCCCATCTTTCCCAACATCAACCCACTGGATAATCTTCCCATCAAGGGTAAGGCTGTGTCCTGCCCTCCCAGTCTGTGCTCTCCTTAGAGCAGCACTGTCCCCTGGCCCTGCCATCTCAGCTCTGGACTTTGAGTCTCACTGAAGAATTTCACATTATCACTGCCTTCTCCACACCTGCAATGTCTTTACCATTGCAATTCTTGGGGACTCTCAGATTCTTGCTCCTTTGCTTCAGCCCCGCCATGGAAAGAGTTGCAGATAAGGTTATCAGCTGGCAGCGCTCACAGCAGCTCATCAACAGGTGAACCCCACACCTGATAGAATGTAATTTCCCTCTGTGCTCTAGAGTGGAAAATAAAGTCCATTTTTACATGCCAAGTTCCCGTGTATATCTGTATCAGAAAACCCATGGGTCACCAGGGCATAACAGAGGAGAAAATGTTTTATTTCTATTCCCTTCCCAATATATTTCCTTCTGTGGCCTATTTGTTAAGAATATCCTATTACTGTAAAGGGAAGGCCACATTCTTTCATTTTTCCCACTGGAGGTGTACATTTCTTTGCCCCCTTTTGCAAAATCAGTAAATTATTTATGTTTCAGAGAGAAGATCACTGCAGCATATTAAATACAAGATTTATTAGAATTATAACCTGGCACCAGTCTTTTCCGTGCTGCCGACTGCCTCGAGTACCCCAGCTGCACTCATTTATTTATATTCTATTATATCTATAGGAAAGTTAAAAACTGCAGCCCAAAGATACTGACTTGGTAAGGTTTAGTGCATTTTCATAAGAAAATTCTTGTTCTGTTCAAGACTATGTGTTGATTGAACTTAAAGTAGAGAAAGATTCTGTATCAGAAGATACCTGCATACTGACCTGCAAGGCAGGATCCCTCTGAGCTGGTGTCTAGGTTTCCTGTAGCCAGAATAAGCTGAAGCAGGCCCCATTCATCTCATGCTAACACAGCTATCTAAATTAGGTCAGATGAACCACATCTGAAATTAATTGTCCGTTTCACTCCAGTGGCTGCAAAACAAGTGTAACCAGTTGGCTGAAGTACAACTATAGTGCAGCCTGCTCAGGTTAGATCAGATGAATCACATTTAAAGTGTATATTTTGCTCTATTAAAGCCTGAAAGATCACCAGCCTGGCAGAATTCTGTAATGAAATAGCAAGACTGAAACATGATTGCATTGCTTGCCTAGCAGTATGGACACTGATGCCAGTTCCCTTTGGAGAGGAATCTTCACCACCATTCCATACAAGTTGTTTCCTGAAAGTAAGATCCGTCCTCCCCATCCAAAAAAAAAAAAAAAAGAAAAAAAAATTAAAATAGTTTATAGGTGACTTTGCCCTGCTGAGCCAACATATGGCTCTTCAGTTAATCACTGCAGGTGTTCCTGCTGGAACCACAATTGTTTCAGCTAACGATGGAATGATAAACAGGGAATGCTGGAATAATGAGAAGCAAGTATGGAAAAGAAAGGTCAGGGAAAAGTCCTTGCACCTTTAACAGCTGATATTTTAGCTCATGGAAAATCTGAGTACACCACAGAATTAGAGTCAATCACAGCCTGAGGAAACCATTTCCTAAAGTACTCTAAGTACATCTTAAGTCCACCTAAGGTACTTATGGGGCCACAGCATGGTGACCATTGCAAGCTGCACAAATGCCAGTATATGGTCTGTACACCCTTGCGGGCAAGTTCCCACTCCAAGGGTGTTTGGCCAGGCAGCTGGGATATACTGTAATTTAGTGGCTTTGGGCATACAAGAAACCTGAAGGGATGTAAAATGAAAACAAGTTTTCTAAATCCCCAACTTGCACTTTCTTGATAGAACGCATCTCCTCTGTGAGCTGCTCAGTGTCATGACTGAAATGCTGCATATTTGCATGTTTGCCTTTGGGAAATCACCCCCACAATAGGTGCAAAACAGCCAAGAAGTGGAATAAAACTTGTATCTATACTGACGTGATGGATGGCTTTAACACAGCACAAGTCACACTTAAAACCTGCAGTTGCTACTCCAGTCCTTAGATAAAAACTAGGATATTCTTCAGTCCACTTATGGGTTAGGATGACACATTTTAGCTGCAGCCTGGTTTCAGTTTTGTGTACAGGCTGATTAATCAGGCTGTACGTGGGAGAAACTGATTTCACTTATATAGAAAACTCAGTAACACAGTAGCAGCTGTGTTGTACATCAAACAGCATGACTAGAGATGCATCTATGGGCACAGGAGAACAACCCTTTAGTTTGCACTATATAAATCAAACAGAGTCATCCAATTATTTGAGTAATATTAAAATGAGCTAGTTACATTTATTTCTTATTCTAAGTGCTATAATAAGGTGTTCTGAACAAAAAGCAGTGCACTGCAATCTGAGAGACAGAATAACTGAAAGTCCAGAATTCCAATGAGTTCAAGTATTTCCTCATTTCAATTAAAATATTTATTTTTTATTTTTAAGGTCTTTTACCTCATCAGACATTCTGAAACAGTGATAGGGAAGCCATATAGATCATTGTTGTTGAGTGAATGCTGAGCAGGTTCAGTTCCTGCACTGATTCACATCTGAAAGCAGATGAGGCTCTCATGTCTCTGTACACACTCATGGTAATGTAGCAACTTACTCCTCTGCCCTTTTATGGTCTCTCTGTCCTGCCTGTCTGAAATGTTACAGCTGTTCCATTTCCCTGGTTTGCAAAAACATTTAGTAATTCTCATACTCCCAATTCATGGATTTGAGAGAAATATCCTCAACGGGGCCATTTATTTTACTGCAACCACATATAACAGAACCTGTATTCCTTCAAGGAGCCTGTGATCAGGGTTTGAAGTTACTGTTATCTTCTTAAACAGGTGCATTTCCCACTAAATAGAACAAAACATTACAGAACATTATTTCAGAATAACACAATGTAGTTCATCTAATCTTAGACTTCTCTGTTACCCAGCAAAGCTGGAGAACAATTTTAATTTATAGTCTTTTAGGAAATTCAGTGCTCCTGAGGCAGAGTTCTCACAGAAAGAGTATCTCTTGTCTGTCAGGGTTCACACCATTACCTTTGCCCAACGAACCGTGCGGGAAAGCAGCGTTTTGCCTTCCTCTCCCCTTCAATCCCATCAATCACCCAAACAGCCCATGTGAGCTCTCTTCCACGAAAATGCTGCTGTTTGATGGCTAAACTCAGCAAAACCACAGGACTTCTGATCAGGGTATTAGAGCATAGCTCCCCACCTGCCTGCCCTGACAGCCTGACACAGCCTCTCCAGCATCCCAACACAGCAAACACTGGGAATGTCAGTGATACCAGAGCTGACCACTGGCACACAGTCCAGTCTCCAACCCAGGAATACTCCTGACTCCCCACAAAGAAACAACTACAAAGAAAAACCTCAACCAGCTTGAAATGGTTACATAAAGATGACAAACCATCAACCTGAAAGAACTGCACGAGTATCATACAAAGAGGGGAAAAAAAATAAAAAACCCACCCTAATATTTAAAAGCCATACTTTACATAAGCATCAAGCTTAGAAATTGACAGGCACATCCACTGAAAAAGAACACCATGTCTCAGCTCCCACAGAGCACAGCTCAGCAGGAGTCACAGACATCACAACTGCTCATGCAGCTACTCAGCAAGGACAACAAATTTCAGCTATGAGGAACCATCAATAGTTCATGAAGCCTCCGCCTCTTGTCTCTCCCCTCCCCCATTTTAACAGAAACAAGAAGAATTTCTGTCTGAGGGTCCTCCAGGGCCCTGGCTTTTCCAGAGCCACTTTCTGTAAGAGAAAACCTAAGCTTCCATTCGTCATAAATTGCCATTACATGAACTACGAAAATTCTCAACATTATCTGATCTCAATTTGGCAGTTGTAAAACACAATAAAAAGAGGGAAAAAGACAACCAACCAACCAAAAAAAAAAAAAAAAAAAAAAAAAAAAAAAACAAAAAATAAATAAAAACCACCCCAAATCCTTTTGGTTGAACACATCTGTATCAGGACATGAATCACAGAATCACCACATCATTCAGGTGGGAAGGTTCCAACCTCCCAGGCAGAGCACAGACACACAGCTCTTCACATATGTGAATTATTAATGCTCAATATACACAGAAATAGACAACAGACATTTGTCAGATGAGTCTGTGACATGCAACAAATTTCTGAGACTGCCCTCATGGCCCATTACTCCCAAGAATATTCCTTGCAGCCATTTGCCTGGACATCTGGGCTCAGTCACCCAGGAGCTCAATCACCCAACTGCTCCTAACAGGAGTCAGGAGCTGACACTTCTTTAAGAGATGTCTGCCCCAGTTCCAAAGAACTGGATCTCTTCTGGCTTCTAAGATGCAAAGGTGTTATTGCTGAACTGCATATAAACCAAACATACACAGTATGTTTGAAATACACAGTAAATGGCACTGCCTGGTCAGAAGGCAGGGCTGTGTTTATACAGCACTATTGGGAATTTCCATATCACAAGCTTCTTTTCTATGCAAGCCCATCCATAGAATTGATTTTCTAATATTAAAGACAGGATATCTGAGACAACTCCTCTATCAATCAGCCCATCACCCTTATAAATTAACTGTATTGCAAACCCGGGCTTTGTTCGGATGCAGCACAACAGATTACTTCACCCAAGAGAATAACATTTATTTCTAATGCTTTTATTGATCTTCATTTTTGTTATTTGCCTGAATGATGCTAAAACCATGGTATAAGCAAAGGAGCCTAAAGCTTAGAACATGCCAAAAGTCTTAATATACAACATTACATCATCCATGCTGATCAATATTTTCCTTTAAGCCACTGCTGGAAAAACATGCAGTTACCTTTCAGTAACTTCTGTAACGATTCATTAGGATTAAGAGATATAGGCTTAACTGTTACGGATGTTCTTTTCATGCCAGTGAACATCAGCTTTTTCCGTGCATTCAAAGGCTTTCCTACTTGCCAGGTGACAGTGACATGAATTTTCATGATGTTCTATGCTAACAGAGAACCCATATTTACCATGAAAATTCTATGTGATTCCAGAAAACTCAGAAATATGCAACAATAATAAAGCATATTACAATTTTAGGAAAACACACTCTCTGGGTCTTTTGAGCCCCTGAAAAATACCTGATTTACTTCATCCTGCAAATGCAGGATTATTGGAGTTTTATCAGCAGATTTTTGGCTAATAGCCAAGTCTAATTCAACAGAACAGCATTTTAGGATTATGCTTTGGAATTTTATTAATCTTGTTATTTTTACTGACTTAAAAACAACGAGAGTGAGTTAGGGTGAGAGTATTTTAATTCCTTCTGTATATTGAGTTCTATAGAATTGTGAGCAACAGAAGAAGAGAGAGTTAGAAGTTGAGTTGCTTACATAAAGAATAAAAAATACTACAAAAATAAATCTGTAAATCATTAAATAAATGCCACAAGAGGAAAGAAGGAAGACTGCACTTCTTAAGAAGCATCTCAAAACATAATAGTTTATTACCAACAAAAGCTACTATTCAATGGATAGACAAACTTACTCTTTGTATTCCAAACAATCTAGTCTTTGTCAGCTCTATAAATCACAATAAATCATATGCACCGTATTTAAAATAAACAATGAAAGAATAAAATGACCTCTCAAAAGACAAATAATCCCTAGTTCAGAAATGTTTTGGAAACTGCATACTTGTATATGCCTGATTCCACTCAATTCCCAGTGGTAACAATAGATTAATGCTAAATTCATTAATCACTGGAAAAGACAGAACTGATACAAAAGAAGCGTGTTGGGACTGCTGCACTAATGCTCCCCATGGTGTGAGATTAATGTGTGGCCTATACAATAAGAGCCAAGCCAGTGATATTGCCATTTATAAAACTGTCTGTCTTAACCTTTTTATTCAACAGCCTGCCCTGGAAATCAAAGCTATTGAGCACATTGGGGTTTTTGATCCCAGTGCACCTTTGTTTTGCTCACAAGTAATGAAACTGCAGAATCCAGTGCCAAGTTTCTATACTATAACGTGTATCTTGCCAAGTGTTTTACCAGCTTTGATCAGTTGGACACTCACAGTCCCCTCCACACACTGGAAGTGACTTCCAAGAGCTTTAGTGACAATTCTCAAGAGCTGGGCAGCTTTTCCTTACCTACAGTGTTCCTCAACTTGTTTGATTCCTTCTTTTATACCTATTCAGCATGTTCCCCATGCTTCCTAATTTTCCATTACAGCAAGGAATTTGTAATAAACACTCAATAAATGCAGCATTTCCCACAGGTATCACTGCAAATCTTCATTGCTTGACAGAACTGTCACGTAACAGTTCGATGCAAGTGCCGTGGGTTTCATTAACTGAAAGAAAAACGCATTAATTGCAGTTGCATGAAGAACATATACAAGTAAAGTAAAATATGTCTGTCCCCAAATTTTGCTCGCAGCTGGGTCAGCAAAGCCTCTGTAACAGCAGGGTTGAGTAGAGAGCAGGATCACACTGCAGAGACCTGAATTCTATTCATGGCTCTGCCCTTCACCCAGTAAAATGTCAAACGCAGAAGTTACATCACCTCTCTGCTCAGATTCCCAAAGTAGAAACACCCTTTGTGACTGCAGAGAAAGCACGAGGTGTAAGAGCAGTGCCTTCCAGTACTCCAGCTTCATTAAGGGTGTTGAGTACATTTTCAGTTCTGTGGACATGTGAAGACATCTCAAGAACAGTGAGAAAGCTTTGTGGTCCTCTCCAAGAATGGGATCAAAGTGCCTGATGTTCCAATGACTCATTTTAAGGCAACACCTGAAGCTCAGTGTCAGTGTAAAAGGAAAATCTGGTCCCAGTTTTTAAATTTCATGTAATGGCTTTATTAAAAAGATCACTCTCAAAAAAACAAAAACAAAAACAAAACAAACAAAACAAACAAAAAAAAAGTCCACAAAAAAAAAAAAAAAAAAAAAAAAACCAAACAAACAAACAAAATAAAACATCAAGTAAAACCAAAAAACCAACATGCTGAGGGCTCAAATTTCAGTGCTTGACCAAATAAACAACACAGTCAATGGATATCTTCCACAGACTTCTGTGGTTTAACCTTGTTATTTTCAATGATATGAAATTAAATTCCATAAGCCAGGAAGTCACAGGAATCAGGAGATCAAACTGTCTTCTAAGGAACTTCAAAATGATATATAGATTTTATCTGGGAGTTGTTTGCCTTTTAGCTTTAAAACATTTGTATTACATCTTTCTTACATTTTCAACTATTTTCCAAAACTTTGAAGGTAGAAACCAAAATGAAATCTAGGTGAAATCTGCCAGGCACTGGCACTCTGATTTTGGCAGCAGCTGCCATTCAGTGAGACCCCCAGAAGGTCACATTTGAATACTTAAAGGATTCATCTATAAGCACTGAAAAACTCAACTATAAAACCAGCCCTTGAACCAGAGACTAAAATGCAGGTACCACCCTCCCAGATATTGCCTCTGTTGCTGTTTGAATTTGTAATTATTTTTTTAAATGAAACGGAGATTGTTATCCAGTGCCATGCATTTATAAACTCCAGTCTTTGCACGAGCATGGAACACTTTGCGATGAACCCAACTCAGCTTACACCTGATCACAACAGATCACAACAGATCTGTTTCTGTTTTTTCTTCTCCTTTGATAAGGAATAAGAATTCAGTTTAGGGAAAACATAAAATATAACTGAAAAGAAAAAAAAACGTAAGATACACCAGAAAAATAAAAAAATGTTTAGCTATAGGAAAGGGTAATTCAAACTGAACCAAATTATATAAAATTATTTACAAAGTTCTAATTGCTGTAAATGAAGGAGCAACTCATGACAGAAATTCCAATTACAAAAGGAATTATCTGCTCTGCAGCAACTAGATGTGTGACATTTATAATACACAAGAAATCATGAAACTTAATTATTTGCATTTTCCACTGCTACAGATGCTGCATGGAAATCTAATTAAACAGATCCAGTAAGACTTACAGATGGTAGCCTACAAGTAGGGAATTTGCTGATCCATGCATTGTTTTAAAAAAAATTCATAATGACCTCTAAATAAAATGGGAATCAGTCTTTATTTTAATGTGCTACAGTGTGAAAATACATTGCAAATCAAGATAATATTTACACCTTGTTTCGACATATTTAAATTTATTAGGATGAAAAATGGGATATTTTCCTTAGTCTCAGAATACCTCAGCCAGAACATTATCACTGCTGTGGTGCATTTTTTTACAAACTTGACTACAAAAGATTGCTTCTTGCCTTAGGAGTTTTCCCAGAAATAAAAAGGGAAGTTTATTTTTATGACAGACTTCCTTCTTCACTTTCCTTTCACCCACACCTCATATTCTTAAGTTTCTCAAATAATGCAGTGCAAGTGGGGCCACAGGTTTTAGAGAAGTCCATGGATTCCTCTGTGACTTCCTCTGCATTTTGAACTTCCCAAATACATCATTATTCACTCTCTACAATTGCAATGAATGAACAGAAGTTCACAGCAACTTTCCAAAAATCAGCACACTGTGATGAAACAGAATTTTATATGAAAGTCAAAAGGTATCAGGGAGGTGCCTTCTTGTAAGATTTAGGAAATTGTCATTGTTGCAGTGAAAAGCACAGCTCAGGAAAAAAACTCACTATATTTCCCAGATTCACTTTCTAAAGAATTCACAGTCCATCAGAATTTTCTGAGGGGTTCTTCTATGTGCAGATATATTGATGAACAAACAATATACTAGATTAACTCTGAACTAGAGCCCCTATCATCTTCTAAATGCTTGCACTCATTATGCTCTCTAGTAGATCCAATGGACTTTGGAACTTCTCCTGGATGCACCCAGTGATAGTGCACATCACTTATTGAAAAAATACACCTCCAACGTGTTATGTTCTATTTGGAATTCCCCCAGCCCAATCACAATTTAAAGGGATCTTAAGAAACAAAGAAAAAAAAAAACCCACAATACAACACAAACAGAACACACAAAACATAAAACAAGAAAGGAAGGAAAGACAGGCCAGTGGTGATGCCTTGCAGATTTCAGCCCTTGAATTACAGGGGTCATTGCCTGAACAGTTACAAACACCATCAGAGCATTCAGGGTTGAGTGCAAACTGAATATTCATCTTCTAACTTCTTAATGCATGTGCAAAATGCTGCCACTTACCCAAACTCCTCGCAAAATTAAAGTAACTTTGTGGGTCCTTGCAGTTTCATTTATTGAGCCCTTGGGCTCAGAGTTGTGTCTTGCCAATCTGTCTCTGATTAGAAAAAATGATTACAGCTTTACTGCTCTCCTCTTGGAGCTCCATAACCTTGCAAAACACTTGCTGCTGTAGCAATCACAGTTGTATTTCTCTTCAGCTATCAGTCGTTGCAAATGATTTTAAATGTTGCTTCTTATGCTTCGAATTTGCATTTTTGATACATTTGATTTTCTGCCATAATACATGAGGCCACAAACAGTCTGTTGGTAGCAGTTTGGATCCTCTCTAGTGATTCCTAGGTGATGTATTTATTTTAACTGATTTAATATTTTCTTCATTTGGTGCCTCTAATATAAAAACACTGTATGCCTTGAGTATGGGTAGATTTTTATCTGGACAAATGTTTGGTGCCCAGGACCAAATCTCTTGGATAAATTCTTTTGCCATCTCAGGTTTCAGCCAGAGACATTCAAGAGAAGGGATACAGTGAGACTTTCTTTATGCCCCACACATCTCTGCTGCAATGCATTTTGAGTTTTTTGAAGTTCTGTATGATTTTTGTTATTGAATTTCTGTAATAGTTCATTCCTACCTCTCTAGGCTGATTCAGTACTCTGCTGGACTAGAACAGGCCTTTACAGGGGGCAGAAACCTCGACCTTGCCGACCTTGCACAGAATTGTCTCACAATCAAAGACCTAGAAAGGACATTTTTAAGCCTTTATCCTGTAAATTCCACTAAGCAATACTTGGATCTTGCTTCTGCTCCATTTACTGCTGCTCCTTTCATTATCTTCATTAAAAGCCAGCTCTAATTAAGTGGCTGGTATGTATTTCTAGCTGCACGGCAATAACGGCGAAATATGATCCTGGATCAATTACTTGTGACACGCTCTGCAAAACTAGAAAATACATGGCATATTAATCAGCATTATGTTACGATTCCAGAGCATCAGAAAACGTTTAGCAGATGAGCCTGGATTTTTTTTTTTCTAGGGTTTACTATTTTATCAAAGGTAACATTCCTTGGACTATGGACAGTAAGAGTTAAATTTTACTGATGTGTTCCATTTGTTGTTGCAGAACACTCACAAGGACAGACATGAAAGGGCATTTCTTCTGCGCACAGAAAGTCTTGCCAATGACACAATCAGCCACCTAAAGCAGCACCATCCATGCATGATGTGACAACCAGATCAGGCCTCAAAGCAGAAGCAAAATGTGTAAGAAAAATCCCTCCCAGGGAAAAGTTTTTCAGTAAGAATCTCTGTAAGAGAAGGAACTCTGCTACTTCCTCTGAAGGTCAGCAAGTACTAAGCATGTCAGAGTAAAAGTGACAAACTTTGCAATGAGCTCTCAGTGAAAGCAGCCAGCTACACATCCTTTCTCCTTTTTTACTGAGAAGTCTTTCTGTGCCAATTGCAGCAGCACAGAGGCTCTCAGGGAACCAGTCAGTAAGTCACTGACTTGGACAGCAACTCCCTCTCCAGCTTCCCACTCACATATAACAAAACTACCTCCAGCAGCAGCCCTAACTGCAACAGGGGAACTTGCTGCGAGAGTTATTGTCCCCTGGAAATGCCAGGAAACACTGATCACTTTTGACAGGAATGTCCCTATGGGAAAGCGAACCAGCTCCTTCTGTCTCAGGTCATCAGTGAAATCTCCTTCCAAACCTCTGTGGCTTTCCAGAAGAACTTCAAAGTGGCAAGATTCTGATTTTACTTCGCAATAATGAGGCATTTCCCTTTCATTACCTCTGTCTAGAGCTGCACTCCTCCAGGTCCAGCCTCCTGCCAGGATTCACTTCACACCCTCATCTCCAGCAGTGACAAACATGCCAGCTGCCCTGGGGACAGCTCCTCGGTGTCTACTGATATGGAGAAGCATGCTAATTGTCATTAGTATTGTCAACAAATATCACAAAAGAGTTTCTATAACAAAAGAAAATCCACTGGAGGATCTTTTCCCATGCAGGAAACGTTTCCTGGTAACTGACAGCAGGAGCTGATAATGGGAAGTGTCACTCATGTCCTCTTATCTGATGTTTAAGGGTTATCTATTTACACCAAGGACGAGTGTGTATCAAATCAATAGCCACCTTAAATCAAAGAGTAATTACATGGAAAAGAAGGAAAAAAGGGAAAAAATTAAGAAGTTAGGTGTTTCAGAATACTGTAGCATTATTCATTAATCAATGCTAATATTTAATTGGAAAATAAAAATCTTCTTTCATAAATTACTAAGTAACTACTTCAAAATAAAAATCTAATCTAGAGCAAGTGTGATATGGCCTATGGAGATAGATCTAGTTAAGATCAATAAATGAGGAACAGCCACTCTGTCCATTTTCTTAACATGCTCCTCTCCTTCCCTAGGGCTTCCTCTCTCTCAGGGAAATCCCAGTGCTGTTATTTGGGGCCATCCACCAGACAGTGCCACACAGCCCAAACCCTGCCTTGATTCCACAGTGGGCAGTGACACACAGAGTAGGGAGAGAAGAAAACACTGCTGTTTCTTTTTTTACCATCCTTCCTTGACGCTAATGTCCAGTAAAATACAAGTGACTGAATTCATGTTTTCTGACCATAAACCTCTCACCACTACGTTATTTTGCTCAACTGTTGAAATCAAATAAAGCTCCCTTGGTCCAGCGTAACAACTTCAGTCACACTGTCAAGCTCCTGTCACTGGCAACATCTTGCTCCTGTGGATAAGAATTCATATAAAGTAGAAGAAGGAAACTTGAGCAAGAGATTTTGATTTAAGTCCTCACAAATGAACCAAACACAAAAATACAAAAAGAAGATACAAGAATGAAAAGCTTTTTACTTTATAGTGCTTTTTTACATTACTTTCCAGTCATACCTCCAACAAGATAGAAACAAAAGAATGTATTTGCACATTTCTCACAGTTAAAGTTCAAGAGAATGACTCTTGGTATGAATCACTGACAGTACAAAACTATTTTTGTGGAATATGCCCCACACATCTCAATGTATATACATTTATTATTAACAAGGTTAAAAAGATAAACTTGTATTGGATATACCTGAGTATAACTGAACTTAAGGAAGGCTGCATGTAAAGCTGCAAATTTCCCATGCCAACCTTTTCCAAGGGAAGTTTGGGAGCTGACTATGAAGAATACCAATAGTTCAATCAAACTCTGACTTTAATATTCTAATCCAGTTTGTATGCAAACTGAAGCAGGGCAAAGTACTTTATCTGGGGCACATTCAGCGGGTTATCAGAGGAAATGCTAGCAGGAAAAATTGCCATATCAAATGCAATATCACAGGGAATAAAATCAATAGAGAAGACTGCCTGTATCTGAAGTGACTGAACAGACAGAACAGACACACAGATTGATTGAGCAGAAATACCAGAAATCCTTTAGATCAGACCTGAAAATTTAAACAGATTTAAACTGCTAAATCATAATCTCGATATCCCCTTATACAGTTAGCACACATTATAAATGATAAACAAAGTGAGACAGTAAGGTAGCTCAGGGTTTGAATATCTTTTTCTCCCCCTCTTCTATTTAGAAGCTGTTACTATTTCCATGATTTTTTAGTTTATATTGTAACAGTATTTGACATGACATATATGAGTGTGTGCTTTGGGACTCCTCTATTACCTGAATTGTGCTAGTGAACAAATTCTAAAGGCCATTTGCAACAGCTTTCTTGTGTTCTGACCTGAATTGATATTTTTTTGCCCTATACCTCTTTATTTTTCGCTTGAGGCTACTGACTTAGAAAGCAAAATACAGACATGTTTCAGAAAAATTGGGTTCTTCTGACAGGATTGTTTTCTTGTCTTTCAAGGGAAAGAATCTTTAAATCAATGTGTAATGTTTGATATTTGCATGTGGAAAACATGATCTGACTAGAGGTAAATTTAACCGACTTGAGTGGGACCACAATTTCAACTTTAAACAACAGGCCCTTGAAAATTACAAATAACTAACATCTATAAGTGGGTAAAAATTGAAAAATGCTGTGAGAGGTTCAAGTTCAGGAATAAGCATTTGATTTGATTTTGATCAGCAGCTGAGGACAGGGAGCTGCACATCAGCTACAGGAGTGTTCAACCACGAAACAAGAGCAAAGACAACCACAAAGGTGGGTTTAGTTTTGTTTAAAGTGAAAGCTTCAGAGCACCAATATGTCACCAGACTGCTTGAAAATAATGGCAAATCTGTCCCAGTGACTAATCTTTGAGCCCTGCCAGCACTCAGAATTTAACAACACTGAAATGGGAAAGAAAATAATGTCACCTTGTCATTCTGAAATGGACCTATAATCAAACCCTTGAAGTGGGTTCATAGAAAAGTATCAACCCCACTAAAACAGAAGGCAAGCTCAGCTTGAAAAGAATAAAATACATTTTGTGATCTCACAAAACACAAAATGGCATATTCCATATCTCCTACCACACTTAGCCATTTATTTGGAATTGTCAGTAATTTATACTGCTTATATGCAGGTCTGCCTGCAGCCTTACAGCCTCCCACTGTGATTTTGTCAGATTTCCAAGCCTAGCGGGGTCGAGGTGGGTTAACTCTGGTGTGTAAGACCAGCTGCTACATTTTACCCTGCAGACAGCTGCCTTCAAAGGCAGGTAAAGCATTTCACAATTTTATGAAGTCTTAGGAATAAGTCAGTCCCTAGAAAATCTTCCTCAATACTCTTTGCAGGATTCAGACACACCTATTCTTTTGTGCAATGTATTTGTGACTTTATGGCATCAACACAAGGCCACCACACTAAACACAGTATTTCTGGTTGCTTATTACCAAAGTCTTCTTACCAGGACTGAGTGATTAAATTACTTTTGCAAAATAAATAGCTTTCCAGTGAAGGCAAACAGATTTTGAAACTTGTAACTATGCAGCTACATATTTGGGCTCAAAATTCAACCATAAGCTATTGAAATGCATCACTAAACATAAATCCTGCAAACAGCTATAGAAGACCCTAATTAGGAGAAGGCAAACCAGCCCACTGAATTCATCATTGTTCTCTAATGTCGAACACCTACTTAAACATTTGCAGATTTGGCAACTCTAAGCATTATGTCTGCATATTTAACAGAACTGATAGTTAACATATTTGCTACAGCTACCAGAATTCATACTGAATTTAAGAATAATCAGTTTTCTTTATTTTAAACTCCTCTGAAAGGAAAGCATTCTCCTCACCTCCTTCCCAAAGCTAGCCTTTTTTCCTCTAGTTTTCCTCACATCAGAAAGAGCACCATGCAGAAAGAAATATGGATAACTAGACATATTTGAAGAGACTGCTGTGAGGAATCTGGTTATAAAACTTCACTTGATGTCACAGATTGCTACACCTTATTGTATCATACACAAGAATCATAAGCAAAATTGTCAGAAGGCAACTGAAGAGGAAGATAACTTGTACTCAGTGGCTGATAAAACCAGTAAAAAAGAAAAGGGAAGGTTATGTATTTCTTTTACTTCAAAGTGTGAGGAGGCCAATTGCTTGAACATCTTACTGGGGTCTACAAAAACTCTGCTGGTTGCACTGGGGCTAAGCACAAATGTGAAAATGAGGATTCACTGATATTACAGGAAATATGACTGACTTTCATCCCTGTGGTTACACAATGTGCATACAGGTAGAGTGGAAGGATGCCACCAATTTCAGCAGATCTGTCAGAAAAATGGAGTGGGACTCAGAGAGGCAGTGATGTGCCTCACACTCAATTTTCTCAGGCTCTCCAGGAAACTGCTGTGACACACGCAAGGGATCAGATAAGCAGAAACCATGGTTTGCCATGGAGATAAGAGAACCAGGTGGGGGGGGGTTATTCTGCATTTCTGAAATATGCTGAAGCAATATCTTCAATCTGAACATGATAAAGCTTTATCAGGGTGAGGACTTCACAGCTTCATTATAACAACAATTTGTTTGAAGCTTCCAGCAAGGTATCAAAACCATAGCATAGCCATGCTGTCTGCTTAGTACTTCTGGCTAGAGAAATGAGATAACATTATATTGACTTAATCAAAATAATGCAATTAAATTCCATGGTATTTTACATAATAATGGTCAGGCTACAGTTTTCCTGAAAGAGAGCACGACATTTACAAACTAAATTAATTTTTGTAGCACCTATAAAATGGTAAATACTCAATATAAAACATTAACCTTGGGTTTCAAATGGATCTTTCATATAATGCAACTTGCTTTATACAATACCTTTATTTCCTGTGTTAAATGGCTATATCTGCTTTACATTAGTGTTTATCTCTTATGCAGTGTTCCAAGAGGCTCTGTTCATTTATTTGCAGGACAGACAAAATCACACTTGTTAATGATCTCCTGTCTAACAGGAAAATTAATGTTTTTAGCTGGGCTTTAAACTCCAGATTGTACTGATCTGGTAGCTATACAGCACTTCCTCAGGAATCCAAACTCTTTCTAATCTGGTATCTCTAAATGACTTCCCTTCCACTGCATTCCAAAACATGAGCAGCATTCAAAATACACCTTTTGGAGAGAGATAGATCTCAGAAAAGAAGCTTACCCTGTTGATTAGGGGTAAATGAGGGAAAAATTTGATAGTGCAGCCTGCAAGTCACAGTGGAGAGTGCTGGACTGGGCTTAGCCTCAAAGCTTAAGTGACATAAATTCCATCTTCAAGAGTACAAGGAAATGATCTTGTAGGGTTATAGAAGCAGGAATATCACTGTTCTCTTCTTTTAATATTTTGAGATCACTGTAATAGATTTCAAAATTACTACACTTAAAAGAGACTATGGCACTTAGCTTTAATGTGGGTCCTAGAACAAAACATTAAGTGCCCAAAAACTGAACAGCTAAGCCTTCCAGTTCATGTGAGATGTGTATTATTAGATTCCTTAGGTAAGAAATTTATTAAACCCATTATTTGTTTCAGGGGTATTAAAATAATAATAATAGTAATTTAGTCAGTAATGTTAAATTTTATGGTAGACAAAGCAATGAAGAGAAGCTGCATCTCCATCTCCTATCTAGTCTCTTGAACTGGAAGTAGAGATTTTCTTTCAGCTAGGCAGTTTTGAAAAACTCCACCTTTTTTTGTGAGGCCATGATGAGGGAGCTTAAATAAATGCTTACAATTACAGTTGGACAGACTGCTAGAGAAATTAGGACTCTGAAGTAGTCTCTGCACTTCTGCCAAGTTTGTAGCATTTTTCAGCACTGCTTCACTCTTTCAAGTACTGTAGGCCCAGAGGGCAGCAATTCCTGGGCAGGTATCTATGCCAGTTTTCAGTGTGCCAGGTTTAAGATGAAAATCAGACTGATCACAGCATCATCAGTTTGGATAAAATAGCTCTGTTCTGCTATGACTTACTGCCTAGCAATATCTGGTAGCAAACTCACAGGACTTGGAAGAACTTGGACTTAATGGAAGAAAATATTAAAGGCATCTATTATAAAAGGAGGGGAGAAAGATTAACTCTAGAAAAAAAGAAAGAGGATGGACAACAGAGATGACAGAGTGAAGAAAGAGTAGCGGGTGCTGCAGGGTCAACTACAAGAGATAAAGAAAGATAAACCAAGAGAGAACAAGAAGGGAGGAGGGGAAGGAAAGTGAAAGCAAAAGCAGAAACCATATGAACCTGAGGATCAACTGTCAGACATCAGGGTGAGAGCATGGGCAGCCCAGAGATGAGTGAATCATTTCAGGCAGCACAGGCTGGGCAGGAGAAGGTGTTTGTACAAGCCCAGATATTTTGAAGGAAAGGTCTGTTTGTACAGGGCCTCACAGAGCTTGTGTACAGCTGCAAAAAAAAGCCAGACTTTTGAGCTGACAGATGCTCTGAGGTGGAAGATTTCTGTAAAGCTTTTTTCTCAGCAGAGTTTATAGCCGTAAAAATGACACATGGCTTCATTGTAATTTTCCATGTGAAAGGAGGCAAAAAAGATTAAAAAAACCCACTAAAAACAACCTAACAAAAACTCTTCCCTTCACTGGACAAGTGAGTCAAGTATAAAAATATTCCCAAGCAAATGACAGCTTTTTAGTTCATCTTTACATCAAACAATGACAGCAGTTTGCATGACTCAGAGAGATGATTCAGCTGTTGTCCTCTCAGCTGACTCCAGGAGGGAGGGAAGGAGAGAAGCAGTTTATTTTTAAGCATGCCTTACTAGCAAGATTATTATGAGAAACCCATTAAAATGTTTTCTTTCCTTGAGAGCCGAGTTCTTGCTTAATATCAACTTCAGAGATAAATCAGAGTATGAAGGTTCCTGGGAACCTGGAGACAAAGCAGGAAGCCTTAAAGAACAGAAAGAACCTATTTTGAAAATCTGAGAAGCTTTAATTCTACTAAAATCTCTTTATCCAGGACATGAACCAAAATATTTTATAACTAAATCTCTTTCAGCAAGCACATCACCCATCCCTATATTGTTGATGAATATGTCAAATACAGGATTTTAAATGTCAGTGCAGAGCTCCAAAGGGAGAGAGCACTGCCTGAAGGATAATCTATACTAGCTACAGCCCTTTCAGAAATACTGACTTAACCTTGTGTGAGGCAGAAGGATATTCTTTCAGGGTTTTAGGGACTTAGCTTGAGGCTAAAATAGTCACCAAATAGGCAAAAGTCAGAAAACTGGTCGCCAGAAGGAAAAATGAAGGGTACTTAATTATTTTTACTTTCTCTACACCACTCTTCAAAATGGAGATAAGGAAACATCAATTTTTCATTCTCAAAAACTCTTTTCAGCTCTAGTATCACATTAAAATTCATAACTCCAGAAATCATGAAAGTTTGGCCCCTGTTATCACAGTCTATTATTTCCATGGGAGAGTTCAACATGTTATAAGGGAATCCTACACAGCTTAACTCACTGCAAAATACAGAAGAGGAGCAGATGGAATATCAGTTATTTCTGAACTGAAACTGTAACAACATCACAGAATCATAGAACATATCTACTCTAGTTGATACCAAAGAGAATAGTAAAAAAAGCTGCCTGTTTTGCCTCTGAATATATCTTTGTTGACAAAAAAAAGTTAGAAAACATGGTAAATTCATTATATGGATGACTTCTTTAAAAAATGTGCATACAGGTTCAGTGGAAAATGCTACAGATTTTTCTCTGAGAATAAACAGTAGAACTTATCTAAACAGGTTTATATTTAGGCATAAAACTCTGAATTTTAAACAATACTTTGTGTAATTGTAAATAAGTGTGTGAATAACTTTCATATAAACAAACTGCCAAAGACAGTTTTAATGTGGATTGGTTCATTGTGGTTGTTTTTTTAAACTCAGGCTTTTTTACCCTCAGAACCTCAGTAATAGAGGCATTAGTGCTTCATGCTGCCAGAACATCTCAAAATGTTAGTGGATCCTTTCCACAGAGATCTCAAGCACATTAGGATTCCTCCTCCAGAGCAGCCATCCTGCTCGCTGCAGACTCACAGGAATCCCAGGGCTCTCTTGGAAGAAAATTGCCAGAAGTGCCAAATGATTTAGTGGCCTCTCTCATGTGCAGCCATATCCTGGCCAATTATCAATGCTCTCCCAGGCTCCAGTCTAGGAGCCTTGCCAGTGGTACAGGGATGAAAGCAGAGACTGGATATTGGATATTCTTTTTAACTCTGGCTGGTAGCTTGTCATCTCATTCGTAAAGTGAGGTTGGACATGACTTTTAGTTTGGCATTTTCTTATTGTTTTTATCATCCAAATTACAGTGACAGCTTCACTTTTGGGAATTTGTCATGAAATTGTGAAACATGATCTAGTGTCTATCTCTGAAAAACAGGCTTATTTTTCTCATATTCAGTAGGGTAAAAACAACACTGTAGAGATTAAAAATCAATATATTTTGCTTTGCTTTTCCAAAAGTGGAAGCTGGAAAAAAAAATAAAACCATTTATGTAACAGAAATGATGAGGCTGAAATGAAGGAGGAGCTATTCCCACAGCACTCCAGCATTTGCTATTTGTGTGCTGTGTTCATGTGAAAGCAAAAGATAAAAGAAGTGCTCTTAACTAAGCACAGAAGTGAAATCAGTGTCAGATTCACAAGGAGTGATGAACTGGAAGACATGGAGGGAAGGCTGGGTAGTTGCTGTGCTCTGTGCAGGAATATAAAGGAAGGCAGCAACCATCCCCTGGCTCTTGGTGTCTGTGTACAGGCCCAGTGAAAAGGATTTGCAGCACTCAGGAAGGGTAAGCAGGCAAAGGCTGAGCACTGCTGCTGACATATGGAAAGGAGGTGGGAGGAGAAAGAGCTGCATGATCACAGCAGGGTGCAAATCTGCCATGGTTTGATTTAACACTGCACTTGTTTTAAAGTTTGGAAAGGCAGCATTGCCCCCAAATCAGGAATTTGCTCTCTAAACAGTGTTTTGGACAAAAGTGAGCAACAATTTGCATTCTGCCTTTCCCCAGAAAGAAACACTCCGTAGGCAGCAAATGAAAATGTGCTTTATGGAATTCCTTTTTATTTTCCCTCCTGTCACTCCTCCCAATTGTTAACAATATGCTGTTTACTCCCTGTCATTGGATTTCACTGGTTTTCTCTAGCACCACACACATTTTTCATGTTGTGTTGCTGAGCAGTCACTTAATGATCTTTTTCAAAACAAAAGTCTCCCACTCTCTGAACATCCCTGAGGTACCTGCCCCACGCTTTCTCAAACCATCCACAGCCACCCAACACACAGCCCTGACTACTGGGCTGCTGGTGGCACTAGCAGAAGGGATTAGGTGGCCTTAATTTCTTCCTCAGCTTTTTGCACAGTCCCGTTAGTGCAAGTTACAGTCTAAACTGGGAGGAACCATTCCCAACCCAGCAGGTGGCTGCAAGCCCTGTCATTATGGGGAACACCATGTAATTCCTCAGCTCCTGAAGGCAGCTGGAGTTTCAAGCAGCACAGCTGCATTAACTTATTGTCAGGTGATAGATAAGGCATTTTGTCTATTCCATACTTTCAGCAATTCAGAAGCATCTTCTGAAGCCATGAACATGCAACTAAGACCCTTTGAGGTGGTGTTCAGCAATCACTGTGAGGAAAGGCATCTTAAAAATCCACTGAAAGCCTCAAAAACAAGGGAGAAAGTGGAACTCTACTGGGCAAAATTTCTACAACTCATGGGCCTGTTGGCTCAAGTGGTTGTAATAAGTTAATAGTTTCTGGAAATTCTTGGTGAGGGAAGCATTTCTGACTAAAGTTTCAAACAGCTTGGGCTTAATTCTGCTATGGGGCAACTGAAATTATATTGCTTTTGTAGCTCTTGTAACTGAATATTAAGATGGTTGTGACTGTTTTGATAATCCCTAAAGTGAAAATACTTCATTAACTTAGAAAAGGCTATTTCTGAACCTGAACTGGTTTTATGGGATTTGCAAAAGGAAAGGGAGGTACGGGAGCCCCAGGATAAGTCAAACCCTGTGCAAGTGTTGTTCTTCCAATAAACTTGGCTGAAGTTTGTCTGTAGTCTGAGCAAACTGCTCTTAACAAGAGCAGCACACTGAGAAGGCAGAGATTGTCAACACAAAAAGACCCCATATTGACATGGTTGCATTAATTCAGTTCTACTACTGACCACATCATTTGGGGATAAAGATTAATTATTTGTATTTTAAAATTTATACTGGTCAGCAGCCCTTGCAAAGATGACAGGCCCCAGTCTTAGCTTTTGTACAATCAACACGGAAGTGTTTCCATCCCAAGAGTTTTATGATCTAAATATACTCAAGAATTAAAAAAAAAATCCCCATCGGCTGAACTGAATAAGCACTAACAATTCATTCAATCTTGTCAATGCAGAAACTGGTGCAATTGGAAACTTCACTTTTCACAGTGAAAGAATTTTGACTCAGTTTTGCATGGAAATTGAAGATGAAAATTTTAGAAAGATGTTAGGCAAACACAAAACTAGTATATTCTGTTAACTATTTACTGTGAGGAGATATAGGGAGTTCATGAAAGAAAAAGAAAACACAACTCACAATATATTTTAAAAGAAGGAGAAAAAATAGGAGCCATCAAAGATAATTTCATTGGCTATTACAGATATCCTCCAAAATATTACATAGATGAAGGGAATGGTACCACTTTTTTCACAGAAATATTTTTTGTCTTCATCCATAGAGTCCACAAGGAGAAAGAGTGATACAGTTTCACAGGGAAAGAGAATATCCAGTTCATTGTGACTAGAAGGTAAATACAGGTCATCTCACAGAGATAAGTATCTCAACATGGGTTCATTTATCTTTTTTAAGAAAAGATAAAAGCAGAAAAGAAAACGTGATCTCGACTAGATTGGATGGTTGCAATAATCCATTCAGCTCCTTTGGGATGGAGAATACCACACTTCTGTTTTATCGATGAAGAACAGATTTAGCTTCTTTTTCTGTTCAGCAATCTCCTCCTTGCTCCTACCTCTCCTTAAAATCAAATATTTCTAAGTTTTGAATTTGGAACATGGAATCACGCAACTAATCAATCAGCCCTTACATCCAGAATCTCATCATTGTGAACATTACCTCATACATATCTCAGTGATTGTGCCTGCCGGGCTACCACTGCCTTCTAAAAACATTACATGGACCAAAAGAAACCACTCTGTTTTGCCCTCTGGCTTTCTCAGTGAAACAAGTGTCATGGTGAAATGCTGACAAAATCCTCTCATGTTTTGCAGCTTTGAAAAATTGCAGCACCATGTTAATGTTGGAAGCACAGAAGTGAAATATATACCCAGGGTTTTTTGATTTGTTTTGTTGGGGGTGTTTTTTTGATTAAGCTGCAGTACAATAGTTACTGAAATCTGAGCACAGAACAACTAAATTGTTCCCTGCTGTGCAGATACAGGACAGGGGAATGGGGAAATCTTAGGGACATTTCACTGTACTTCCCCTGTATGTAAATTCATACATAACAGGTTTCAGCTTTGCAGAACAGTAAAGTTGAAATTCATCTTTTTACAGCACAAGACATGAGAATCCAGGAGATATTTTATATGTTTAAATGTGTTCCATGCTTTTTATATGTCCTACACACTGAATTACACCAACTGTTAGAAATTATCTTCCTACTTTACTCCTGCACCACTGTGTTGGAGCATCATCCAAGGGAACAAACTCCTTCCCAAACAAGCTTGCAGCACCACATGATCACTCGATGGATGCTCTGTTTTAAACCAAGCTTTTGCCATCTGTTCCTCTGCTAATTATGAATGCTACAAATATCCACAACAACATTGCAAGGAAAAAGAGTAATTAAAGTGCATATATTCTTTCTGCCATGCATCTTCGTTGTTTGTCTCAAATGAAAAGCAATACCACCCACCACACAAGTCCCACAGTAGGAAGACCACAGAAGGGCAGATGTTTAGAGCTTCTCATCTGGCAACAGGCCATTGGAGATTGCTCAGAGTCCAAAATGTGTTGTGTATACTCAGCAGGACAAGCTTAAAACCATGCAGAATCACACATACATCTGAAGTGGGGCTTGCCAGCAGCTTTGCTCACAAGAGCTCTTTGCTGCCCAAGTCGGGGTCACCCAGGATGATGCTCAGTGGGTAAATAATTTTCAGCTGCATCCTTCCTAAATCTCTTCCTGTTCTCCTCTCCCTCTAACCCTAACACCATCACTGTCATTTTGGAATTCCCTATAATGAAGTGAAACATGGTTTTCCTCATTTACTTTTTTCCATTCTCTCTGTGTTTATAGATTCATTACTGCTATACATGCAGACACATGTCTTGTTCTCGTTTCCTCTTTCTGCCAGGTATTTTCCATGAGGAGAAATCACTGGGCTTTAGGAAAGATTGTTCCAGACATGATTTCTCACCTAATGGAGCATGTCTCCATTTCAGTCATGACTCCTTTATCTGGATCCACTAAATTATCCAGCATTCATTTGCCTCTGACACAGATTTTATGCTTTGGGGCTTTGGGATTTTTTTGGTATTATGAAGCCTTTTGTTTGGTTTGGGGTTTTTTTTAGTTTTATTTTCTTTTATTTCCTTGCACCTATAGAAATAACTGAAGAAAACACATTTATTCCATCATTGCTGTTTCAGTAACTCCTAATTTCAGGGAGCTTCAGCTTTAAAATCAGCCATGCCTTAAGGATCTTATAGCATCTTATTTTATATCCACATTTCTCCTTAGTGAGTTCAAATTTTATAGACAACTTTGCGTCATTCTGGAGGGAACACATCAACTGCACCATCCCTGATATATCAGTAATGGGTTTGCAATTATGGTGGCAGGTTTCAAAATTGCTTCCTATTTGCAGCTTCTTTTTTTTGCTAATGGAAACTGCAGCACATGCCACATCTGTCTGTATTTGTACATTGCCCTGTTGTAATAGAATATTGCTCGTTCTTGATTACACAGGGACATATTCTACCATTAAAGTGTGGATGCAGTAGCTCAACAGAAACTGATGCTAAGGTTGTGCAGTTACTTTTAAAAAATACTGATAGTAAAAGATGGCCCATAAGAAGTTGTTTGGATTTCTTTTTCCTTTACATACTGGGATAGGACTATTTGTGATGCCATATGTTACTTTACAAGGGGAAATTTCAATATCTTTTACCACAGTTCTAAAATCGTTCATAGGAGCTTTTCGTGAATGCTTCAAAATTGTTGATCTATACCCATTAAAGTTTCTTGTACTTGTGTTCAGCCTTTTCTCTTTTACAGGCAGTGCACATGGACAGGAAATGCTTGCTCACAATCTCCAACAGCACAATCTCCAGGGGAAAGGGATTACATTTCATCTTAGGTTGTAAGTTCATTACAAGTCACAGAACCTTTGCTCTGCTGAGCATTTTAACTTATTAAGATAAGACACATGCATAAGAAAGAAATCACTTCATCAGAAGAGACAAAGGCTTTACAAAAAGGAGACTAAATATAAAACCAGACATTTGTGTCACATAAGAATCCCCATTTTGGTCCATCTTGCCTCATACTCCAATGAAAATAAACCCTTAAGTGTCTTGTTATATCCAACTTAACTTTGTTATATAAGCATGAAGAGACTAATAAATCTGTGGTCACTGATCTGAATCACTATATGCTTCCTTATGAGCAAATATATCTGGTTTATCAGCTTCCTTCACGCTGCATAACTGCAGTTCTACGCATAACTGGCAGTATGCAGCATTTTAACAGTTTATATTTATTCTAATTAACTGTAGCATGACTTCTTTTTGGATGCTGCTGTCCTGAGTGAACCATAATGTAGAGATTCATGGTTATGCTTAAGGAATACTGCAGACAATTATGTATTTAAACCACTAATTATCATATGTTTATAGATATCCTTGCTGAATGTAGCACTCCAGTGTACTTTTATTGAAAAAGTGGGTTTTTTAGACAAGTTTTTAAAAGATCAGTAGATGTAAAAGACCTGAGCCTCATGTGTTTCATGACATGTAGTTTAACATAAAAATGAAATCTACTCTGCCTAATATCTCTGCTTTAACAGAAGTCCTCCTCCAATATGCTATTCACCTAGCATTAAATAAATAATAAATAACATTTACCTAGCATAAAAGATTGCTTACCCTGACTTCACTTAAAAAAAAAAAAAAAAAGGGGGGGGGAACAAAATTTATCCCTTATATACCTTGAGTGAAGTTAATGTTATCAAACAAGAAATGAATCTGGGCCAATAAACACTGCTGTCAGATAGTGGCACATATATCCACCCAGCCCTGTTAAGCTTTGTCTCTCTGTATTCCAGCACAGTTCATCGCTCCGCAGAAGAGCACTGTCCTGGGACTTGCACGACATAAATTTTGTTGTTATATCTGACATTAGCTTGATGGATAACTCTGAACCAGCTTTATCCTCTGCTTTCACATCTGTCTAATCTAGATATACATTCCCATGTGCCTAAACCATGTCAGGAAAGTGCTTTCCCACGTAGTACAGGATGCCACAAAAAGCTTCAGGACTCTCAAGCGAGAGGAAGGATCCTCACTGTGTACTGTGCAGTTCCCTGAGCATCTCCAGCCCCACACAGGCACAGCCTGTTCCCTGAGCATCTCCAGCCCCGCACAGGCACAGCCTGTTCCCTGAGTGGCTCCAGCCCCGCACAGCCCCAGCCTGTTCCCTGAGCATCTCCAGCCCCGCACAGGCACAACCGGGCCCTGAGCATCTCCAGCCCCGCACAGCCACAGCCTGTTCCCTGAGTGGCTCCAGCCCCGCACAGGCACAGCCGGGCCCTGAGATGCTCCAGTCCCAGACAGCTCCGGGCAGGGCACGCCCGATCATCTGAGATGCTCCAGCCACGAGCAGGGCATGGCCGATCACTTGAGCAGCTCTAGCACTGGACAGCTCCGGACAGCATGGCCAGTTCACTGAGATGCTCCAGCCCCGGACGGCTCCAGGGAGGACACGGCTTATGATCTGAGATGCTCCAGTCCAGGACAGCTCCGGGGAGGACACGGCCGGTTCACTGGGATGCTCCAGCCCCGGACAGCTCCAGGCAGGGCACGCCCTATACCTGAGATGTTCCAGCCCCGGACAGCTCCGGGCAGCCCGGCCGGCCCCACCGCCTGGGATGGACACTCAGCAAACCCCACAAGAGCCAGGGCTACACACCGCTCTGCCAGCACAGTGGGCACTGGTGCACCTACACGGACAGAAGGACTGACAGAGCTGTTCTAGAAAACAAGTGTTCAAAGTACAACGCTTTTGTAATTCACCAAGAAATTCCAGGGAATTCTGAATACTCTCAAACTGATTTTTATAAATATTTACCAATTATAATCAAATTCTACCAAGAACTTCAACACCCCTAGTACACACAGAAACACTATTCTAAAAGCAATGTTTTCTACTCCCTTGAAGAAACAATTTAGCTTAATTTCTTCTTAATCCTACAAGTATAATTTTCCGCCTCTCTCCCATGCTCTAAAATTTAAACATCCCCCCACTGAGATCCAGTGACTGCAGCTGCCTCTATCTTTCTACCTCAGTCCCTTGTCCAGGTTCAAGTTCCCTAACTGCTACCACTTAAAGCCAGAAAGGCCAATACACAAACTCTGCTGGAATAAACTTCTAGATGGACAACGGAACCCAGGCAAGGAAGAATGAAGACAGATCTCCAAGCTAAAACCACATAAAATTTATGCTGTGCAATCTCAAATGAAATTGTGTACACAGCTGAATTTCCTGATTAGACAATTTCAAAGCAGCCTGAAGAGACAGACAACTATCACTTACCTCTATCAATCCCCATGTTAGTCAGTACTCAACTCTAAGCTGTGATATATTGAAACCTTTTTAAAAAACTAATCTGAAAATAGTTACTCTGACAGTAATTTTTAATAAAATATTTTTCTATCAACCTGGGAGAAAGCAATCAGTGAAGTAAATTTATGACACAAAGTTCATTAAGAGGACAGCTAAGATCACAGAATTAATTGATGCCCCGTGTACCTATTTAATGAGAATGATTTCCTGTTACCCAGGATTACAAGCCAAGTCACAGAAGTGACAGATAAAGACCAATCTACTCCCTGCCAAAGCCACTATTGAGTAGCTTAGCAATTTATCTGTAAACTGAATTTTGAATCATATCTTAGCCTTGAAAGTCATTAGACATTAGCTGTTCAGTCCAAACGTGCAATTCAATTTTAGCTGCCAACCTGCTACAGCAAATCCCCCAATGATAACTGCTGGAGTTATCTAGCTGATGACAGACTGCTTACTCAGAGTTGGGACATGGGAACTCAGCAGCAATCAGTCCCTTTCTAAGGCTGGAAGAGTTAAGTGGTGGAAGTACAGAAAAATCACACTGGAGGCAGCAGCATCACCTTAATTTTACTCTGTGTCAACTCTGCTTTCTTGTTTTGGTTGAAATCTATAAAGTGTGTACTTTGTAGACTGCAGATGTTTGATTTTCAGATAGTTTGATTCTTCCAGGGACTTTGAGGGAGCTTCTTCTATTTATGCTGGCCAGACACCTGATCTTTCAGGCTTTTCCAATTCCACAGTGTCCTCCAAAAGGCAAAAAGAACTGTTTAATCTAACTGGTCTGTCATGTATTGTTCTTTGTCTAAGAGAAAAGGTAGATAAGCAATTACAAGAATCAAACTCAAGCCTCACTAAAGGCTTTGACAATTTGGCCATCAGCTTCAACATAACCAAGACTTCACTACATCTCCCTTGGATACATCTCAGTTTTGGTTACTTAAGGAAAGGAATAATGAAACAGTCCTTGCATAAGCAGATGTTACCTAAAAGAAAAAGGTTTTCACACCCCAGATGTAATATTTGAACACCACTTTCCTTATGAAGTCCTACTTCTTGCAAAAGCAGCTCAGCTGCTCCACCCCAAATTCAGACAGGCTTGCATTTTACCCTCAAAACATGTTGATAAAGACACACTGACTGGAATTACGCATCTCTAGCATCATGGTTAAAACCGTAAGTATAAAGTTAAAATTTCTGAGAAACCCCATCCCCATCTCCTGTTCCCCCCACCCCGCCAAAAAAAAGGTGATAATCTCCCTGATGGTCAAAACAAGGTATCATAAATAGCCTTTAACTTGTAACTTTTGGCCCTTGAGAATAATGGTCCTGTTTTTCTCAGCCCTAACCCTGCACAACTTACTTAAAATTGGTATCATTTACCCACAGATACCTGAGCTTGATAGCAGCTCTTATACTATCTTGACATCAGAACTCAGCCTCCTATAATGATTTTCAATCCACCCATTTTATATTACACTGATATATGGCTCATTTGTGTGGCATTTTTTCCTTTTGTGAATTTCTCAGGAATCTGACAAAAATACAATTTAAATTTGAACTAAACAAGCCCCTATGGAAAAGAAATCCACCTGGGTAGGGGGGAGGACAGGACAGGGGCAAGCAGTAGAATACAAGAATGGTTACTCTAAAAATGCATAATACATGTTGGAGAAAACTTTACATCTACGGAATTTCATGGTAGGGATAAGATTTGTGACTGCAGTCTACAGAACCCTTCTGTAAGTGAGGAAACTATTGAAGTTATAATTCAAAACATAATACAGAAACTAACACCCTAGTTTTGTACTGACCTACTTAACTTTAGAGTCTTAGGTAATTCCTAGGGAAGCTGGATAAGTGTCAGTTAATTAGAAAAAGCTGGCTCTCTGTACCTTCCAAGTTAATTATTCTGACATAAATGCCATTATTTTTCCCCTTGTCCACTGCAAAAGAAAAGTGTCAAGTTTGAGAAGGGCTTTTTTAGAAAGCATATCTCCTCTGTTGTAAGAAGATGATTATGCATTACACTTGCACAGATTCAGCCTCATGTTTTCCTATTCTTTTAAATTTCATGCAAGTACATCTCAGCTGTACTTTTCGATCACATTTATATTCCAGCCTTGTCCCTGTGTTGAGTAAGAATTGCTCTAAAGTGCTAGGAGTGCCTGGGTAGACTTATAAATCACATTTCAACCCTGTTGTACAGCATATCCACTGGAATACACACACACTGAGTCTTCACCTTCAATTAAATCTCAAGGTGGGCTTGGAATGATAATCTCCTGGGAAGCCAGCCTGAGGTGCCTGTGTCCTGTCACAACCCAGCCACTTGGCACATCCATTACCCAGCCAGCAGACATTCCTCAAGTGTACTGTAACCTTCCTTATGACTAAATTCAGTACAAATAATTAGCAGGACCTGAAGGGTTTCTCCAGGAATGTATTTATTGAATGTACCAGTAAGTGCATCACATAAAAACCTGTGCTTACATTTGAGGTAAAGAAAGAAAAAAAGAGATGTCCTGTTAATAAATTGTTGGCAGGAAAATACTTTATTCTTCCTGCAGACCTAAATACAACACAGAAAAAAAAAAAAAAAAAAAAAAAAAAAAGTGATATCAAATCTCTGATAGTGAGACACATAGAAGGCAAGTGTCTGCCAGGGAAGGGACAGCAGAAAGAACCCAGTCTACAGAAATTACCTCTTACCTCAAAAATCCCACCAGAGCAGGAGATATTTGGGTGTCACAGATCAAGTTCCACCACATTGTGTGGATGAGGAGCAAGACAACATCCAGCAAGGGGCTTTAAAACTCATAGA
Source organism: Zosterops lateralis (assembly GCF_965231275.1). Taxonomy (NCBI): domain Eukaryota; kingdom Metazoa; phylum Chordata; class Aves; order Passeriformes; family Zosteropidae; genus Zosterops; species Zosterops lateralis. Next base: position 10,024,713 of record NC_139774.1, on the reverse strand, counting down.
CACGTGATATAAAAACCTAAGGCTTCTAGAATCCCCAAATCCATGTTCATTTATTCCTCTTCACTGCATCATAATCTTTTTTGTTAAGATACAAGCTACATGTTGAAAATGAAGTGCTCATTTAGATAACTTTTTAAAACATAACTGTGGGTGGAGTAATAACCTTATTGCTAAATTTATCAGTGAGATTATTTTTGTTACCAATTATCTATTGATTTATCTCACCTTGACACAATGCTGGATTTGGTGTCCTTTTCTCAATAAACATTCTGAAGAAAATCCACTCCTTTCTAATGACTTTTGTGTGAGTAAATTAATATATTATTTTAAAACAGGGTCTTTTCTCCTATGATGCTGGAAGGCCTTTGGATCTCCAATTCCATAAAAAGCTTTCATGAATTTTACTGATCAGAAGTGCTCACAATATTCATAATTAAGTGGTCCCTTCTATACATTGTATATTTTTACTTCTTCAGCAGAGGCAGAAATCTTTCATTTTCTGCACTCTTACAATATATTTTCTATCCTCAGAGTAGCATTACTTTTGTAACTTAGAGTAACTCTGCAAATCAATGAAAGTACACAGGTTTTCCCTCTCATCTATTTCAAGCTGAGCTGCCAGGACCTAGAATAAATTTGTGTTAGCTCTCAATTCCACGACCTTCTACTTTGTACTTTTAAATTTCATTTCATTTCTATTACCTGAGTTCCCAAGGTCTTCCAATTCTGCCTGCTTGGTATTCCAACCCTTCTCAGTACTGGTCATGTTTTCCAACTCTCTGCTATCAAGTTTCACTACCACACTTCTAATTTGGGGCTACAAAAATCAGAGAAAGATAAGTGCTAACAAGGGGAAATGCAGTGAAGAAGTGTGAAGAGCCAGCCCAAATGACAAAAATCATCAGTGGCAAAGATGAAACAATAAAAATCCTCCAGTTCCTAATCCTGTATTTATTTTGTCACCTAACACTTGCACTTCTGATCAGGTGTGAGGAGAAATTTGCAGGCTCAGAAAGGTGATGTACATTAATAGCTGACAAAATTGTCCCTTCAGTGGTTTGTGTCAGAAGTCTAATATCTATCTAATCTACTGATAACCATCCTCACTGCAAATAGTTATGTGTAACTATTTATCCCCAGTAAGTCTGAGCAACGTACACACACAGATGATGACATTTCATGCCTTGCTTCTTAGGCTTGCACAGACTCAAGGCATCTCCAGGCATAAAATGCATGGGGTTTTTAACATGATAGCCTGAGCTGAAACTCTGTAAGCAATAAAATTTAGAGAAACAGCTTAGTTAATGCTCAGAACGTGGTCTGGCAGCCTGCCATGCATAAACACGCACTGCAACCAGAGTTCATGCCAAGATTCTTAGCTTTCAACTTCATAGAAATTCCTTGTGTGGTTTATACTAGATCCTCTTAGTTAATTTAACTTTTTTCTTCCTTTTTGCAGTTTAATCCGTGGCTAGTTTAACTTATTACCTTTTTATATACAAGCATTAATAATTTAATAGACATAACTCCAAGGAGAAGTATTAGACTTAGTCCATTTGTATAATTTTGATGAAAGGCAGATCTAAGACTAAAATGACATTTATTCCGTGCCTTCTGTGCCAAGCCTCTATGAACACAATGAGATGCTGCAGTGTGACCTGTTACAATAACATGTATGCCTATTCCCATAACAATAAATGCTCCCTAAGGCTCATAAGAATTCACTTCACATTCACCTATCAAACCTATTCTGAAGCTCCTCTCAAGCCAAAGGATCCCTTTCAACAGGTCTGATCAAAAGATGGAGGCCTTCATATTAGGGTTCATGGTATCAAGGTCTAATTTGACTTTCATAATCCTGATGTCTGCTTTCCAAGCCTCAGATCTGCACAGGGGAAATAGCTGGAGGTCCTCCCTAGAGAGTGCACCTTGCTTACTTTTTTCTTTTTCCAGTAATAATTACATTGATTTAGTATTTATGTTTTAGAAACTTACTAGTCAGTTACTTAAGTATGTACCAAGACACATTCAATATATGGATTAGGTGAATAATAAATTCCATATTACCACAGATTCTGAGCTCTGTCCTCTCTTATTTACAGCTTCAACACACAGTTGTGAGGAAGCTAAATACTATTATCCTCAGCTAAAATATGCAACTTAAGACACAGCTAAGATTTTTGTCATCTATCACATGAAGTCTGTGGCAGACAAGGAAAAGGGAGTGAAAGACAGACTGGAATAACAGGTTCAGATTGCATTGAAACCTCATTAATACCACAGACATTACACTGTTATTGATGCTGGGCAGATGTAAAATATACAAGATTTTCAACAGCAAATGTTTCACAACAGATCAATCACATTGGTCTCACTATTTATTTACAGTTGTTTGTTTTTAAAAGGGAGAACTTAATAAACAAATTGTGTTCAAACCACATGAAAAGATTGTGTTGTAAACTGTTGTTTTAGACACATCCCTTGAGGCCTTTGGAAAATGATGACACATTTCACACTATTGAATTCAGTCACGTTTAAAATGCAGATTTCAAATTAGGTGAACTTCTGTGCTCTCTTCACAGAGACAGTAAGTGCAACTACCATGCTGTCCTTGCCCAAAAGAAATATGGATCATCCTACAAAAAAAAATTAATCAATTGCTTCTCCTCGAATTAGGCTATATTGGCCCATAGCTCAGTAAGGCTGACCAACCAATTGATTTTGAAAAGAATAACTCAAAAAGTTAAGAAAAGCTTAATTTTAAAATTTTATATTTGATTACACATCATCTGGGTAAACAACCCACACAGTGCTGCCACATTTTGACAGATTTATGTGCACATCTGTGTGTGCAGATGTTTGTGTTGATGCACATAAAGTGGCCACACCCAAACACACCAAATCCCAGCTCCACACCTTCAGTGTTTCTCCCCACCCAACAGAAGGGCACAGAAATGTAAATATTTGTGCCAATCTTTATATAATATGGCAGATTTCTGAGAGCAGCTAAGGGTAATTGTGCTAATTACTGCAACCTTGCCTCTGCTGATTTATGGGGTGCAAAGCTGGGCTTCTGCCCTGGAGAATCTGCACTGTCAGATCCAAGAAAGTTTTAACTGCAACACCACTGCTGTACTCCAGCCTCCTGTGCAAAGCCTACACTGAGAAGCTCATGGAGACATGAGTCTATAAAGTTAGTTTATTAGTTTGGCAATGAGGGGAAGAGGGAAGATTATTTTCCTAGAAATCAACATTTATCCACGAAATGCTGGTCTAGTCCATCCACAGCAATTAATACTGTAATGATACGTCTCATCAGGCAGTCTTTTAAGAAACGTTTTAACAAATATTTTAACAATCTATCCTCAACAGCACAGGCATGAAGCAGATTTCTTCTCACCACACCTCTGCATGCAAGAAGTGTGCTGTCTCTGCTATACCTGCTGTGCTGGCAGCAACTCCACCTCTGCATGTCTTCATCTGTGGACACAGAACCTCTCATGGAAGATTATGATCCACTAAATCAATTCGGTTGAAGACAAGTAATTAAGAGCTTAATTACATATGTAAGCTTTTTATATTTTCTTTTTGGAAAAGGCTTAGTAGGAGATGATTAGTAGTCTCTGTTAATTCGCTCCATAAAAGGTTTCATGAATAATCATATGTAACATGCTAGTTTTGAAGTAATTAAATAGAACCATTAAGATGGCCAGATAGAAAGATACCTAAGCTTTGCATGAACTTTATACTATTTGCTTTTGCTTGGTAGACCACTGGTTAAGGTTGGTTTTACTTTTCCATAGAATGATTCTTCCTATATAAAAGATTTTGAGGCTTTATAGGTTTTTTTAGCATTTTCAGAGGGTCTACACAAGCATTTGTAGCTGTGAAATCTTGAAATATGAGAGGTGTTCTTCATGAATATTTTCCACAGGAAGACGAATAGTTTCTCTGGACTTGTGAGACTGTGTCTTGGGAAGGGGGACAAGAAAAGAAGTTGCAAGGACTCCAGTTTTAAAGAGAAAAGTAAGAGGGAAGTGGAAAACATAAAACTTACATAAATTTAAATAAAACCTTAAAGCCTTGTGATTAACATGAGGCCTCCGTTTGGAAGCAGACTGTTGAAAGATTGCTTGCTACAAATCTGTCTCTAGTTAGAAGTGTTTTCAGATTAAAGTGTCAGTCCTTCATTCGATTTACCATTTCCAAATGCTGCTCAGTTCTCCCGTCAAGTGAGATGTAGAAATTAACAAGTGAAATCCTTAACTTCTGTTCCCCATACAACTAAACCAGATATTAACAAAGATTCCCTTGAAGTCTGGTAAATCTGAGAATCCTTGTTTACTGTGGAATCTCCTTTTCTGTGGGAGAACTCGGCAGTCCCAGCAGGTGGATGTGATCGGTGCCTGCACGTGAAGACACACTCCAGGACAGCTGCTAATTGATACCACTGCTAAGGCCACACTTCGTTATGCTGAGATTCCCAGCAGCCTTTCTCACACAGAGATGCTCAAATCGACACAAAAACACAGGGAGAATAAGCTAAGCAGGGACACACACATTTAAGTCCAAGTACAAGTATTTCCCCTTTGCAAAATCAGATAGAGTTTTAGGATCACAGAGATAAAAGCAGAGCATAAAAGTCTGACTTGTTAATATCCTATGAAAGGCCAGGATTCCTAAATAAACAAACAAATTCTTATGGAAGGGTAGTACCAGAACAGCTAGCCAGCTCTAGTATTCCCTTTCCTAGAGTCTCACTGTGGCCATGGTGCACAAATCCCAGGCAATAAAGAACATTTAACCTCACTGTGCTCATGATCAACATGAACAGCAAAGCTTCCATCAGAGAGTCTTGGGCAGACTGAAGCAGGGTTTTCTGTGTGTGCTCCAAAAAAGCTTTTTCAGTGTACAGACAGCAGAAGTCAAAGAAACTACTTAAATATTACATTTTTTTTAAAAAAAGTTGCATTTCCTTTTGTGCTGTCATTGACTTAATACATGATTATATTCAAACTAGAGTAAGTCTAGATTTAATTTTGAGCTTCAGACACTAATTTGTTTTATGCATCATAACACATCATAATACATCTTGAAGATATCCCTTTTTTCCAGACTGCAGAGGAAAAAAAAAAGAGCTAAAGCACTGCTTCCTCCAAAAGCTATACCAGCCTCAAAGATCTCTACAAGCAGAATTGACAATAAAATCCCTTCCACAAAAAAAAAAAAAAAAAAAAAAAAAAAAAAAAAAAAAAAAAAAAAAAAAAAAAAAAAAAAAGAAACCTGCAGGCACAAAAAGCTTCGCTGTTTACCACCTTGTGGCTTGAACTGGTAAGTATTCCTTTTTACACACACACACCATTCCATCATTTTTCACTTAACCAGACTCTTAAGCAGCAAAGCACCGAAACTTCACTCAAAGTTCCTCCCCAGAGGAAAATCGAAGGACTGTAAGAACAGAGAGACGACAAGGGAGCCCAGGCTGCCCCAGTCGATGGGGTAAATCAGGAATGCCAGGACTGTCTGTCCAGCTCCCAAACAGCTCTGAGCATCCTTCACACAGGGAACAACCGGCTGCCCGAGCTGCATTTCTCTTCTGCCCACAGCAGCGCCCTGAAAGGATGCCACGTCCAATGGAACGAATAACACGCGTTAAAAGGCAGAAGTACTCACATCCCGGAATTTGTTCCAGTACTTGTCTTTATCGTACTGCGAAACGGTGCTCAGCCATTTGTCGTTGTCCAGGAAATTGCCGTGATTGCTGTTGCCCGTGATGATTTCGGGATGCCGGCTCTCCACTTGCAGGAAGCACCAGGCAGCGATCACCAGCACCCCCGACATCTGCGAGGAGAGGAGAGGAGAGAGGAGAGGAGAGGAGCGGGGATAGGAGCGGAGGGACAGGGGCGAGGGGCAGCGGCGGCTCCCGGGCACGGAACTTTCCAGGGGACCCAACTCGGGGCCACTCGCCCCTTTTACGGCCCTCGGCAACTTCTGCCCGCGGAGACCCCCCGCCCAGCCCGGAGGGGCGGGGAACAAACAGCATCAATAACAACAATAACAGTAACAACGATAAAACCAAACCCGGGGCCGGGCGGAGACCAGCCGGGCACATCAGCGCGGGTTACGGAGCCCAGCCGAGTCCCCGCGGGCGCAGCAGCGAAGTTTGGCTGCCAGGGCGGGGAGGAAGCTCCTACCTCCGGGCAGCGCCGCCGGCCGGGGCTCGCAGCACCGTGCGATGATGCTCCTGTCCTTCTCCTGCCGCTGCCGGTGCCGCGCTGCTCTGTGCTGAGCCCCGCGCGATGGGCTGAGCTGTGCGCGGTTCCGCCGCGCTCTGTGTGTGTGTGTGTGTGTGTGCTGTGGCGGTGCCGCTATCCGTCTGTCTGTCTGTGTGTGTCTGTGTGTGTCTGTGCCGGAGCCGCTGCCCGTGCGGGTCCCGAGCCCGCCGTGTCCGTGCGGCGGGGGCGCGGCCGCGGGCTGGCTCCCCCTGGCGGGCGCGGGGCGCGCTGCAGCGCGGGGGCGGAGCGCGGGCAGCGCCGCCGCAGGGCCGGGCCGGGCCGGGGACTCTGAGGGGTGGGAGCGCTGGGCACGGACAGGAGGGGATAGTGTTTAAATATTGCACAGGCGGCTGCCGAGAGGCTGGTGGAGTCTTTTCCAGACTCCCAGACACAGGACAAGGAGCAATGGGCATAAATTAAACTCAAGTTTCACCTGAATTATGAGGAAGAACTTCACTTGGAGGATGCCTGGAACGGGCTGCCCAGGGCGGGTGTGGAGTGCCCCTGTATGGAGACATTCAGAACTCACCTGGACACCTGCCTGTGTCACTTGCTCCAAGTGACCCTGCCCTGGCATTGGAGTTGGATTGGGTGATCTCCAGAGGTCACTTCCAATCCAAATAATTCGGGGATTCAGTGAAAGCTGGGGAGGGTGTCTGTGAGGATACCAGGAGAGGAGGCCTGTGAGGAAACCTGGAGAGGAGGGCTGTGAGGATACCTGGAGAGGAGGGCTGTGAGGATACCTGGAGAGGAGGGCTGTGGGGAATCCTGAGAAGGTCTGTAAGGAATCTTGGGGAGGAGGTCTGTGAGAATACCAGGAGAGGAGGACTGTGAGGAATCCTGTAGAGGGTGCCTGTGATCATATCTGGGGACGATCTCTTGGGAGAAATCATCAGGGAAGTCCTCACTAGCAGTGCAGTCTGAAGAGACATAAAAATGGCCTTAAAAACACAGACCCTCCCATCAAACAGCAGCTTTCATAAGCCCTGGGGCGGGTATGACTGTCTTGAGTCAATGGTTTTGCAATGTACAGAAGCAGTGACATTTCCAAAGCCCAGAGATCACCCTGGGGGAAGGAGCTCCCTGCCGGGGTCAGCACATCCCACACTGTGAAGAGGTTTTGCTCCTGCACTGGAGAATGTCAGACACTGCCCAGGTCAGAAGGGTGTAGTGAGAACCAGCTCCTGTTGTTAAAAACGGGGAGGAAACCCAAGGGGAGCTGCATCAGTCTGGGAACTGGGTGAAAGGAGGAGACCTTCTCCAAGGATGATAAAGAAAATTCTCCATTGCCAGGGGAGAGAGGGACTGGCTGGTTTCCTACATCAAGGAACTCATCCCCTGATAGATCAGATGATGCCCAAATATGATGACATATACTTTTGACGGTCATTTTAAATACAGCTGTGACTGCTGTTCCATATGGCATTTTTCAAATATAGTTCATTAAACTGTCTTGTAAATAATGCCTTTTCTCTCCAAAAAAACTGTCAACGAGGTTAATTCCACATTCCTGACAGACACATTAGGCATTTCTTTAGTAATACAGAAAAGGGTCATGTTTATTTTTTTTAATGCTACATCTGAGCACTGAATACAGGATACAGATCTATTCCTAAATTTGATTTTAAATACAGTTCCCAAATATGATATTACCTCAACAAAATCCTCTGAGATTTAAAAAAACCTGAAGTTTTATTAATTTTAACAGCAGAGAACAAACACAGGCACGTAAGTGCCCCGCATTGAATCCTCCCCTTGGTGCACATAGAATCTAATGAAAACTACATGCCTGCAGGAGGGCAAAATATAACCCAATAAAAGCAACAAATAGAAGAAATCCAAACCAAAGCCCTGCAGATTTGGATGTAAATCCTTACCTAAAAGCCTTGCTCTGTCCTCCCTTCTACAATGGACTGTAGTGTTTTGCTGAAGGTGGCCCAGGGCACATATTCCTCTCAAATCTCTCTCTGTTGTGCACCAGCCATCCTATAAACTGTTCATTTCAGTGGGAGATAAGTTTTATATAACTTCCACCTGACAGGGTCAACACAAGCGTCCTCCCTTCTTACTTAGATTAACAGGATACTGGTCAGTTTGTTCTGTATGGGGATTTTTTGCAAGGCTTTTAACAACAGAGAATTTGTCTCTTCTGTACAGACATTAAAGATCTTTCACCATTTTAAACGTGATGGTTAAGAGATTTCCTCCGTGACCTGACAGAAATCCATGGCCATTCAGCTTCACACAGTTCCATTTGACTTGTGTTTCACCCCAGATACCACTGCATTTCAGCACCCAGGCACAAACCCCTTTACCTGCTAAATATTTGAGGACTTTTATGCACCATGACAGTTTTTCATAGATGCTCTAATTATGGGTTTTTGATCCCATTGGAGATCTGACCAACTCAATTCTCCCTTGACCAATTCTTCAACTCATGAATTCCTAGGCCTGGCTGGTAAAAAGCAGATGAATATTGTTTCCTCCCAAAACTTGCAGGAGTTCTACCCATTATATATTTATAGGAACAGTTAGTTCACCCCTGGAAAACACACTTGTTAGCACAGTGAGCCAGGCTCAGTCCTTTGGTGACCTCAGTGCTGTTAACTTCACTGAGTATGAAACAGACTGCTCTGCTTGCCAGTCAAAGACCTGAATGATAAAGTACAGAAACATTGTATATAAAGTGAGTAATTACTTTCTTACGTGTAGAATTTGTGTCAGAAATGTGTCTTCATTTATTTAATTACTTCATAATCCCATATTCAACACATGGCTAATCTTTCTTGATCCTGTAAAACACAGCCTTCCTGTTTAATCCTGATAGGAATCTCTATCAGCAGCTGCAGCATTTCACCTCCACACTGTTTATCATCCATGACTAGAATTGAAACACCCTTGTCAGCTGGTTTTTACCTTGGGACAGTGCTATAATTGACTCTAATTCTCATCCAAAATTACAATATTGCAGATCTCCATGTTGTGGATGACTCAAGTATTTGTTATTTTGGATGTAAACAGCTCCTTTGTTCCAAGTTAGAAGAAATACTGAAGAGGTAAAAACCTTTTTTGGTTTTTTTTCTCTTTTTTTTACTTATAGCTGTAAAAAGAGCTACAGTATTGATTTTGGATACTATTTGATAATTCAAGTGGATAAATTTTTTGGTCAGAAGTTGTATTAACAACCATTCCCTGCCAGCTCCTCCAACCTGTGGCCTGTCCAGGTTTGTTTTGGAAGCAGAGCCCTCTGGTGCGAAAAGGGTTTCATACACACAAGAATCAAGGGGCAGATCTCAACTAAGACTAAAGTTCCCATGCAGAGGAATGTCTTCCTTGTCTTAATTGGGCACTGTGGAACTCTCAGTTAACAAGCAGAGCCTTCAGCACCAGCCTTGCCGGCAGCAGAAACACAAACCAAGGATGGCTGGAAAACCAAGCCAGGCACTCCTGCTTTCCCTGCAGCTCCCCTCACCTGGTCTCACATCAGAGCCTGTGGCCAGCAGCTCTGTACCCAGCAAGGTAAAGTCCACAGCAATAGCACAGAAGCCTTAGTGTGTGCAGGATTTTATTTCCCCCATTTATATTTGGCAGCAAGATTCTCTTTTTCACCACCTTGATTGCTTCCATAGTTCTTGCGGGAGAGGCTGCAGGCTTTGTAGTGATGCCTGAAAGCTTCTGTGGACTTTTATTCATGGTTTCCTCCTTCTCTTGTGTGCCACAATTTCACTCACTTAATGTTTTTTTAAAACATTCACTAAGGAAAGAAAATCTTTGCAGTGACAAATGTTTAAAGTGTATTTCTTTCCTGTACCAGAGTCCTTCCCGACTGGATTAGGAAAATTCAACTCTGGTAATTTAAAGGGTTTTAAAAATATATCACTACAAATGTGCATGCAGTGGGACAGACCGTTATTTAACAACCTTTTGTGTCTTCCATATACTGCTGTATCCTTTTAATAGACAGGAGTTTTATTTCCTCCTGTGAGTCTCAGAACTGCAGATTCAGCTTTGTTAGCTCTGCTGGGCAATTGTGCAGAAAAAAAAACTGAGTTTAACCTGTGCAAAAAGTGATCGGTGGCTTACACAAAGTTCCTGAGACATTTGTTCATTTTACAACAGGCCATAATTCTTCTTCAAAAATACTGCAAATACAGGTTCTGATTTGACCTCTTTATCTGCCTCTGCTCCTGGCCCCTGCTCCCTGTGACAGCTACATTTTATTGCAACAGTGCCTGGAATTTTGCAAGAATTTGCTAAGTGCTTGCCACCAGAGGAGCTGTGAGTATGTCCCATGGCAGGAGAGTTATGGATTTCTAGCAGGCAGAGTGTCCCCAGTTACTTTGGTGACATTGCAGTTGGTGCAATCCCCCATGTTCTCAACCTTCTGAAGCACTTAACCCCCGTGTCAGTGATTTCACTGAAAGAGAAAACAGCCAATGACCTGGAAAGATCATCCTGTTCTGCCATGCATTTGCTAGTGTGTGTTAGTTGTAATAACCCAGATTAACGTGAGTTGAAATAATGGCGAGTCCTGGAGAATATAAAAGCTGAACACAGTTTATGGTAGAGAGTATGAGAAACAAAATAATTCCAGGAAAAGAACAGTAAAAAAAAAAATAAAGTTATTTATCACATTAAAAAGTGGCAGGTGGTTTTCTAGGTAAGACTTTCTCAAGCTGTCTTGCCCAGGTCTGTCTAGAAGTAGAAAGGGAAAAATACATTTAAAATTGAAAAGACTCACATTCACATAAAATACATAATCAAATGCAATGTTACACTTAAGCTGAAAAATGAGTTTGAGGCAGGTATTCACAATGTTTAACTTGTGTCTTCTGAGGCTAATCCTCGATTTGCTCTGTCATAAGGAAAAAGAAACAAGTCTTCCTGAATGATGCCTTGGAGCTCAAGTCTGTGGATTGTTTTGTGAAGGATGTTATCAACCCCAGAAAGAGCCTACAAAAACCAGAGGCACACTAGGTGTAAGGTAGGCCTTGTGATTGCTGTCCTCAGGACCTGCAGACTAACATTAAAAAATAATTTAACTGACATGAATCAGTCTTTTTGGGTCACATCAGAACATTCATCAATTTAAAGAGTAAGTATTTAATGGGGAGATAATCCCTGCATATTTGACAAATGGTTTCAATTTTTTATCTTTCTAGCGGGTACGGTGATCATGACTAAAGTAATTTTATAGTATTTCACAAAGTCTCTTGTGAAATGGCAACTGTATTTTATAGTGGCTTTTATTACTACTGGAACTTTTACTAGGAATTACATCACAAGAATCGGTTAACATAAATATTGCAGTGAAGAGGTTTCACCATTTAATGCCAGAGTTAACTCTGCCAATGCAGCCTTCATTTTCAGATGGAAAAGGTCATTAGAATTAAATTTATCCTCAGACTTTTTACTTAGCTGGAATGAAACACTGGTATGAAGTTTTGTAGTTCTCTTCAACCTGGAAAATATCATGCCACTGTCAAACTGTCTTACAGGGTTGCCTTGAGCCTTTCTATAATACATGAACAGAAACAGAGATCTGGAGATTAACATGTGGAATATAAAATGGGTTTGTTCAATATTTACCACGGTAAGATCTGTTTTGAACATCTGCCAGGCACCACAGCAGAAAACAATAATAAATAACACCACTTACATTAACAGTCAGCTTTCAGAAATTAAATTTACATGAAAGATGGAGCATCATTAATGGCAGAACTATATACATTAAATTTGCATTCATGTAAATGTTAAAGAAGACTCAAATGTGCTTGTACTTTCTTTTCTCCTCATTAAACTTTCTCATATTTTCCCATTTCTTCTGCAATTTTTCTTTGATCTTTAACGTGACCTTATACGGCCTTCACATTTTGAGCTCTTTATGGTTCTTTACAATAATTTCTTCCATTCTTCCCTTTCTCCTTTTGTTTACTTCACTCTTCCAATTCCCTCTTTTCCCTTGTTCATATAACCACGTGCTAAGATCCTTACAAAAGCAGCAGCTTTCCTGCAGCTCATGGAGCCAGTGCTGCCTGATGGACAAGGAGTCCCAGAACATCTTGCAGCTCAGAGGCCAGGCTTGGCATCAGCCCAGCTGCATATGGTTATCATCAGATTTGAATCTGCTGAGTAATGTGGAAACAACTGGAACTTGGGATTTATTGTACCAAATATTCTGGCTCTTGCTGAACCTTCTTTTCATTAAAGAAAATAAAATAGAAGTATTGATGTCTATAGATGAGAACAATAAAGATGAGCCACAGCTGAGCCATAATGGTTTGCACACTCATAAAATTTTTGTGGCTTCAATGCTGTCCTATGGGGGATAATGTGAAGATGTGCTTGAGTGAAATACTCTCAGATAATGCAGGGAAACAAATTTCTTTCTGCCTGTCACTACATTTTAGGTGTGAAGCTTAAACTCTGTAGGGAAGCTGACAATTCTCTTTGCCAATAACTGAGACCCTTATGGAAAACCAAATGCTTTTTTACATAACCACTGAATCCCTTGAAGCCCAAGTGCTTGAGAGGAGGGAAGAGAGGCACTGGTGTGGCATTAGCTGGAAGAGGTGAAGAGATGCAGGTAGGATCGACCTCAGTGTCTGCTGGGAGCCAGGGGAGCTCTAAGAAATTTGGGGATTCTGGACCTGATGTCCCAGGTGTACCATGAGGTTCTGAAAATCTTGGAGTAGGAATAGGAAAAGGAGAAAAAGGAAAAAGAGTTCAGTTCTCTTGCTCTGGAGACCATTATGTCTGCAGAAACCTAACAATTTTCCAATAGAAAAGTAATTCTTTTATCTCAATCAGAGTGAATGTTTTTCTTAGGTACTTTGCCAGCTCAAACTGAATATAGAAAATTCATTACCATTGCCAGAGGACCTGAAAAATAATCTTTTGAGATTGTTTTTCCTCTTCTACAAGTGCAGGGCTCGTGGTTGCGTACACACACTTGAGAATATTGGACAGAAGTGCATGAGAACAAAGTGTACCATTGATTATATACATTTTTCTGAATCCAGTTCATAAAACCAGCCTGTCTGACCTCAGATGGAGTAAAAACTGCAAATTCCAAATATACAGCTGAGATCCCCCTGAAGAAAAAAAATTAATATTATTAACACAAGTCAGCTCTGCATGTTCCTGGCCCATATACTTTTAAAAATGAGATTATTAAATTGTTAAAGAGGCAAAGATAGTGACTCCCCAAGGCTTCATAGAAAAATGTATGAAGATATACACAAAGGTGACTTTAGACATTAAAAACTCCAAGAAAATGTCTGAAGTCCTGCCTCAAATGAAGCATGTGTTATTAAATATTGTCACCCAGGCCAGCAAGAGAGACCACAAGGAGTAAAAGAGCACATTAGGAGACAATCACCAGCACACTGATGCCACATAAAAAGTATTGCCTGTCCTCTGCTGTCCTCTCCAACAGGAGAATTTAACAACAATGTCTAGAAACAAGTATATAAAAATTATTTTATTCTGTCCCCCTCAGCAGCATTCTTGCAAAAAACTACAATTAAATAGGTAATCCTATGTCTCAGTTTATTTTTCTAAATATGTAAATGAGCTTAAACAAGCTCAATAAGCTGTATTTGTAGCTTGGTATATGTGGCTTCAGATTAAGCCATTAATTTGAAATATGGCTTCAGATTCTTGCCCAGTATTTCTCATCATTCATAGTCCAAGGGTTGCTGTGAGAAACTGTCAAAAGAACAAATAGCCTGCCCAGACAGACTGGACTTGTTTCCAGACTTCATAATAAAATTAAGAAAGAAAAAAAAAATAGTTTAATGACTTGCTGATGTTTTATTCAACAGAATATGGAAAACCTGTTGGATGTTCAAAATCTAAAGCTGCACTCCTTATGGACACAGAGCTACACAAGAAGATGGAAAGCCAGCCCCATGGCTTGGGTCCCAGATGCATCCCACAGCTCTCACCTGAGGCTTCCCTGCCTCTGAAACTCAGACAGGACAGAAGGGTAACCCACACCTGACTCTTGCTGTCTTACTGTGACAGCTTCCCTCTTCTTCTTAGGGGTAGATGCAAACTCTTGTGCTCCCTGTAAAGTACAAGGACTCTACAAATCCTGGTTTATGCCTAATGAATACACAGTGATAGGGAAGCATATGGGGTACAATTCAGCAAAAGCAAAATGTCATTTAAGATCTTATGGGAAAGCACTGAGTAATGAATTGTTCTCAACTGCACAGAAAAAATATAACTCCTTCCCTCTTTAAGTCAAAGCATAAAGTTTTACACTGATAAAGACAAATAAGAAAACTCCAGATAAGGACATGGTATGTTTTGGTTAATTTTACCAAAAAAATTCTCTCGGGTAAATGATACATAACTTATATTTTCTATTCATTTAAACAACTCATACACTTCCTAAATGCAAAGTACAGATTCTTGGAAGAGCCTTTGATTAAAGTTCCTCACATCAGTCCCAGGTGTTACAGCTTGGATACTGGACACTTTGATGAAGACTGATAGAGCATAAGCAAAAATAATAAGATATGTCAGTAAATTAACCCTTTTTCTGGATCCTGTTGGGGGTTATATTTCAGATTTAGTTCCTATTGAATGAAGAGTGAGATAATGAAAATAAAATCAATTCATATTCTCTAGGGTTCAACTTTTAGAATTTTAAGAGGAGCTAATAATTCCATGGAAGTGGAGTCATACATATTTATCCCAACCCCTACACCTTCAGTAATCACTTCTTGCACTCTCTCTTGCACTGGTGTACCAGGGGCTTGGAAAGATAGAGACCGGAAGGACTCTGGCTTAATAAATGCAGGATGGATATAAATAAGCACTGTCTAGCACTAATAGGCTGTGCAGAGAACTCCCAAAGGAGACGTTGCTTGAGACTCTTAAGAAGAGGATGATTAAGGCATTGGTGAATATACTCAGGGGAACTACCCTGCAGTGGCAGAGAAATGGGCTAGTAGACAAAACAGGTAGTTTCTTAGCAACTTCAAGGCATGGAATTCTATCCCCAGCAGCCATTCACACAACTCTAGAGAGGCAAGGTTATTTCCTATGTACATAAAATTCATGTATGGGAATCACAAACTCCTCTATTCAGCATATAAATGCACACGGTTGTGTAATCTTAATACAGAATATAAATAAACAGTGACAGAGATGCTTAAGATGTACACACAAAAACTGACAAGGTATTGCCCTGGATGTGTCAGAATGCAAAATGGGATATGGCTGCTCTGTATTACACTGCCTTCTGTTTTTCCATATTCTTCAAGGGTTGAACATTTTTTTTGCAATTTATTTACTCTTAGCATTAAAGAGTACAAACTGTGAATTTGCATCCAATCCTTAATCCAAATGGACTTTCCCAGCAATTAAAATCTGTATTTAAAATGCAGTTTTAATATTGTGACATTCAAAAAGCAACCAGAGGTTTTCTCTGATTTTAAGTAGAAAGAGGAAATAATGTATTATTCAAGCTCCAGAGCTTGCTTAATGCAAGATCAATTTTGTTAAGTGTTGCTTAGCAATGGATTATGAGTGCAGATTCTGAATATTAATGTAGGATGGGTATGGCAGCAATTTCTGTGAAAGTACACTTTAAAAGGGAAGGATTCTCCTGGTGAACCACAAACAGATAAATAAATACCTCCAGAGTTCCCTACACAAAAGGAGGTCACATCTTCTTCACCTCTCTTGCTTCATTTATTGGCTACTAAGTCAAATAGCAGAAACTTTTGGATGATCTTTGTTGTTTTCCAGATGTGTAACCAAAGTGCTGAGAGTCTGCTCCCAAACTCTGAGGCAGAGCCAAACTTTACAATGGCACAGGGTTAAGTCAAAGCAATGGGATCAAAAAGCCTGGGTCATGGTTTTCTTGTGATGTTTTCTATCTACAATCCAATACATTGAGTTGTTTAATTATATATATAAGTAAGACTTCTCATGGACAGTGGTGATGTAGTTCTCCCTTATAATCAGAGCAAAGATCTTTGGCATTTAGCTACTTTTGGTTTTGGTATAAAAGAAAGTACCCATCACCTCATACAGAAAAAAATTCCTATTTATCCTGGTTTTATTTTTATATGGTCTGTAGAAGAGAGGACATGTGGGCCCTGCTGTGCTGGGAGGGTGACAGACCCCTGGGGGAACAGGAGACGCAAAGCCACACAAGAGTTGCAACTGAGACAGAAATTCCAGGGTAGGTTTGCTTTGATTGAGATTCCTCACACAAACTGCCTGCCTCACCCGTCTGCAAGCAGCCTGCTCTGACAGCACTTGCAAACAACAGCCTTGCTCTAAGTATAGACCCCTCCATGGGGCTGCAGTAGAGTTGGTCATGAGGATTGCAACATCTAAGCACAACTTTGGCAAACTCTAAAGATGGCAGAATGTCATTTTGAGCTTTTACATGGCACACATTCTCCATTGCTTTTATGGTACTCATTATTTGATTTTTTTTTAATGAAACTGAAACAATGTACAGATTTTTGTCTTATGCCATCACTAAATACTCCTACATGTATATTCTACATTGCTCTTTTTAGCTAAAATCTTTCTGTTATTTCACAGGCTTCATCATACAGGGTGAAGTCTGAAGCACACTAAGATCATTGTTCTAGAAGATTTCCTAGCATCTGTCTACATGAGTCTTTTGGGACTTTGATGTTAATTTACTAAGTCTATCTTTGCTAAAGATGGAAATTTATAACAAAGTAAAAGTTCTTATATCTCTCTCATTGATTATTGTCTGATTTGTATGAACAGGTCCTGCCTAATAAAAGAATAACTTTTCAAGTATATTTTTTCTTCATTCTCCACTTTCCAGGCAACTTGGGAAATCCTACTTGTGTGTTTTTCTCCCCTCAGACTCAGCTTTATTTATAAGATCTAATTTTCTTTAAATGTAGATTTAAATGAAGTGTGGATTTGGTTTTATGCATTTCTTTGGGGAACTGAGAACAATATATATGTATGCAGATGTGTGACTGTTCATCCTCAGACCACTTTCAACTCCTAATTAGATTGTAAACTTTTCAGGACAAGGGCAGCCTCATAATCTGCATCCAGTTGCTTACTACTACCTTCAGCCTTAATATTAAAAATAATTACTAGTGTTTATATTAGAACATCAACCAGGGGTTTCAGAATTCATACATAAAATATGAGACAGTCCTTGCCAGAGCCCTAATAGCAGAAGTTATTTCAGCAAAGCACTTAAACATAGATGTGACCTTGTGGGTAAACTTGGAGGCAACTTCAGGGATTTTCTCTTGCCTCTGTTTTTTCTTCCCGTTTGTTTTTTTTTCTTCTTCCCCTCCCACTGTGGCAGCATATTTAAGAGAAGCAGAGCAGTAAAAGAAACTGAGGAGACACAACCATCTTCCATCTTCATAGCAACTTTGTACCTTGGCAGGAGGGAGAATTACTTGCCTTTTTATTTTGAAAATGTTTTGCTAAGGTTGAATATCAGAGAAGCATGATACGGTATCTCAGCCCAACCATTAGTGACTTCCTTCTTCCAGATTCTGCTGCACAGCTAAAATTTTAGGTAATTCAGGCTCAGAAATTCAGTGAAGACCTTCAGAGTTATCTTCAGAGAAAACTTACTGCTTGAATTGGATAGCCTGACTGCTTAGGGCTCAGATAAGCAGCAGAAATGCTGATGGCCTGTTTTTTCCTGCACTTTTCTTGATTGGTAAACCCTAGATAGCATTTTTTTTACTCTTCCACTCTCATGAGATAACATATGGGGCTTTTTTATTTTCTTAGTCTTGCTTTTAGGAAGCTGCATTAATTTCCTGTTACTTTAGACATTTGTCTTGAATTGCAGTCCTTGGTTAGATGACATTTTCCTTGTGTCTCAGCCCATGGCAAGGAAGTGGGACTGGCTTTCAGTCTGTAATGTGAAGGTAACAGTTTGCTGAGGAATTCCAGTAGGTCTGTTCAGGCTCCCCTAATGACCAGGTCAGGTGTGCTCTGCTGTGTCCAAGGCTTGCCAACGTGGGAAGTGAATAGTTATTTTATGGAATGTTCTGCCTCAGGAAGCATGGCCGGCAGAACCACAGTTTTCTGCAACAGGAGCTCAGGTTTCATGGGTTTGAGTTCTCACCACCACATGTAAAGAAGAGGAGTTTTCACCTCAAAGTATCCTGTGACTTTCTTTACCACAGCAACACTGCATTTATTCATTCCCGGCACACATCTGCACATTCTGGCAGTGCTCAGCAGGCACCTGCCACATCCATCCAGCTGTGCATCACTCCCCACACACACTGACTTGTTAAATGGCAAAGCTGCTCTGAGAAATCAACATCTGCCTAAACACAGTTCCCGTCTTCAAAATTCAGCTCTGCTGGACAGTTTAGCATTCACCATTCCCATCTTCAGCCCCAGCAGTAATTGCTGTGATGCAGCTATGTATGATAAATTTAATAAACCTGGGTCAAAGCAAGTGCTGAATATCATTATGGATGGGACTGTGCATTTACAAAAATTGCCAGTCAGGTCCAATTCCAGGATTCATATTTACAAGGTGCAATCTTACTCATGAGAACAGCCTCCCTGAAGTTCATTGTTTATACTCTTTTTGGTCAACATTGCTCTGCAAATATGAATATGAAAAGCAGTTTCAAAATGATGTGATTGTTCTTCTAGATAAAATTTTCCTTAAAATGTATCTGAGTAGCTGAGTTAGGGTGGAAAAAAAATCAATCTCTGAAACTAGGAAATGCTGCTATGACCTTTAATTATACATTTCAAATTAGGACTGTGTCACATTGAATTTGCACATAATCAGACTGGATTGCAGACTTTAACTTATTATTCAGTCTGTAGTCTATAACAATTAGGCTCAGAATTTGATCCCAGTATATGGTGTTCCTATTCCATGGCAGGCATTGACCAGAGAGAACAGAACACAGCTTTCACTTCATCATAGAGAGGTGCCAATCTAAGTACTCCCTCATCTTACTCTCTCTTTTCATCACTTTTCAGTCACAAACTGCTTTAAGAACTGGCTTAAAGAACTGACAGTTCAACTCTACTTGGCTTTCATGAGAGAGAAACAAAGTTCTCTTTTATTCATTCTGTCTATGAATTTTGTTTGAAGAAGAGAGTTTCATTTTCATTTGTTTCTTTAGTTTTGTTTATTTTAATCAGGACTGCAAGTTGTTAGTAATTGCCATCTCAAACTGTATAAACAATTTTACCTGATAAATTTTGCTAACATTTACGTTGTTGCATCCTTCCTCTAGCTAAAAGCATCAAACTTAACTGGAGTTTTGGTATTTTTTCCCCCTTTTAGTCTTTTCAGATGGAGAACCACACTAATCTTTTGATAGTTAGTTTTTAACTTTTCTGTATTTTTATGCTCTTGAGTGTCTGTTTCTATGTGTAAACATCAGATTTAGCAACTAAATCGTGTGTTTTGCACAGCAACTAAGAAAGATTTTGACTCTTTTCTGGAGAACACAATTCCTGTCTCAGGCTGGCTGATGAGGAGTGTCTAATTAACACATAAATCTCATAAAATATACTGGCATGCTTTTCTTATGTCAGAGCAGGGATTTAGAACCAGCCTTTTATTCAATCATGTCCAAATCCACAGTGCTTCTTTGCTATTAAGGAAGAAATATTAAGCAATTCTTCATCAAGTCCTCACATCTTCATCATGGCTTGAAGAGAAGGGACCAAGCTGAATCCCAGAGAAGCTGGTTAGCAGAAAGGCTTTTGCTTTATCTGGGAAGCTCAGATCTACCATTGTGTGAATACAGATTTGGCAGCTTATGACAGTATCTTGAACCAGGGAAGGTTAATTCTGGAAGAAGCTCTCCTGTATCACAAAAAAACCCTCTTCCCTTAAAGGATGAGATTTAGAAGATTCTCGTTAGCCCTGTGCAGAGTTGCTGTTGGAGAAAATGGTACAAGAAACACAGCAGGATGCTTCCAATGTGCCTCCTTCCTTGAAATGCACAAGGTATCTACTGTACTGTAATTCCAGGCTGGATCATCTGCCAGTATAAGAAGACACACCATGCATAATTAAAATTAATAGTGATGTGTTGATTTACACCTGGAGATCTAGCTCTCTACTTCAAGCATCCAAACCCCAGAAGGAACTTGGGGGCAATTTAGATAAGAAACACCAACTATAGTTGTGTTCTGAGCTGCTTTACCAGCTAGCTAGCTCTCTGACAACTATATAAGGAAGGTTTGGTGGGTCTGAACCTCAGGAGTGGTTGGCAGCATGGAAGAAAGAGTGGACTCTTCACATGGGTTTCACCAGACTTTATTCCACCCAGGGGCTGCCCACTTGCAGAAGTGAGCTCTGGGCCTCGGTCCTCACCTTAAAAACCTGGGGGACATCTCTGAGGAGGGGAGAACCCAGAACCAATAGAAGTGAAGGGAGGGTGTGACCCAGAACAGGGAAACTTAACAGAACAATAAGAAAGGTGGTACCAGAGCACTTTACCTAACCCCAGGGTTTTTTGCCCAGAATCTTCCAGATCTTACAAGGTGATTGACAATGTCTATCATCAGGGAGAAACCATCAGGGGGAGTCTGAACAAACAATTATAATATATAAGAAAAACATACAGAACTTTAGAAAACCCAAAATGCACATTGCAACAGCCAACTTCACTAAGAGCCAACATAACTGATTTCTGAGCAAAGGTATGCAGAGCATTCCTAAAGAATGGATCAATACATATGAAGGTGCAGGATGATAGGAAGACCTTATTGCATATAGAAATATGTTTTGTTAAAAAGGAATTGCGTCCAAAGGGAAGAACAGGATGAAACAGTGTTGGACATAATTCAGAAGGGTAAAATTAAAATGAATAAGAGAAAATATCTTCAATGGCTTTGGTAATTGAACATGGCACATATCCTTTGTTAAGGCTAATGATAAAGATATTCAGCTATGATACCATGAAACTAGAGGCAGATAAGTCTCTAAAAATATTCCATGTACCCTCAGCTTTAATGGGATTTTTTCACCTTTTATCATTTGAAAGTTTTGTGTGATACAGCATTTTATTTATATTGTTTTATTCTATCCAGTAAGAGCAGATGATAATCTGTTGAAAGATCATTTATCTGTTTTTTCTTGGATTCTTTTGCAGACCAGCTCTGTGGGTGAGTTCCAGAGAGGACACACAGACAAGTATCACCTAATGCCCATTAATCTCCCTTTGTGGAGCTGCTTCATCATCGTTAGACAAAGAAAAATACTTAGAAGGTGGGCAGGGCACATGGTATAGAACAAAAGGAAAGAGTGTGAGCCCACTCCAGGATCCTTCCAGCAGACATCCATAATGCTGAACTCTATTTGTTAGAAAGCTTGAGCAGAAAAACAATAGTCTGGTTTTTGCTGTATGGTGCAAGTGCTGAGGAAAGGGAAGGAAAAGTAGAAACATGTCTGTGTGCCTCCCACAGCACCCTACCATTCAGAGCCAGAAAACAAAGAGAAGTGTGATATCTCACCTCAGTCATTCCCCACTGTTACTTCTCCTCAGAATCAAATCTGGATTAGATTGATACAGAATAGGATAGAAAGTCCCAGGAGCACTGTAATTAAACAATTGAAACGGCAACATCCGAACAGCAGTAGCAACTGAATTTTCATGATTTCATGATGGCAAGCATGGAGTTATACATAAAAGACCAATTATAAAGAGAGATGGACAAAAGCCAGAAAGCAAAAATTTTAAAACCAAAAATTGAGATTGTGCTAGAAGTGCTGAGATAAAAGCAAGAGGAGCACCTGACTCTATAAATGCAGTAGTTACTTGAAAGAGAATGCCTGTGAGTGTTTTATTAAAATTGGTCTTTTATTACAAAAGCAGGGGCTTATTTAATAAATATTCCTCCTAAAGACTTAAAGTGTCCTCTGTCCGTGCAGTCTGCATTCCAAGGTTATCAGAAGAACTGTTGCTATGGGCTGAACTCAATTTAGCACATGCTTTTTTGTGTGGTGAGTGGATGTGAAAAGGATTCAGCAACACAAATCTGTCTGTGTTCTGAATGAGAAATGAACTTTTGTTAAAGATCTTGCAAACCTCAACTACAGCTGCACAATACTGATACTGCCAGGCAAGAGAGGATGACCTATTTGTGTCTGTCTGAACTTTGTATTCATCTTTTGATCACAAGCAATGAAACCTGAGGCAATACACCAAACAGTAAAATGTAAGGAAATGAGAACTGTGTATTTAACTGTCCTTATATGCTGTTTAACTTCAGATTTTAATCTAAGATTTTCCTCTTATAAAATCTTTTAACATCCAAAAATACTAAATTCTTGGGAGATTTTTAATCATTACTATGAACAAGGAAAGTTGGAACACTGCAGGCAGAAGGTTAGAAAGGCCGTGCATTGTAATGTAAATTTCATTGTTAGGATCCGCAGAAATATATTTCATTTTTCTAAAGAGGAAAAAAAATACCCTGAACCCATCATTATCTGGATCCATGGCACAACAGCATCGAATAAGACATTTTGCAAAAAGACCTATCTTATCATCTCTCTTCCACAAGTATTTGTGCCCTACAGCATTTGTACACAATTCTTTGTCAGGTGATAAACCTGTTCTATTGGCTTATGTGCAGATTATTCAAGAACTAGAGAATAAGGAGAATGCTCATTGAAATGCTACAATATGGTCAGCATAATCCAACAGTATCTAATGATAGCCTTGCTCCAGTTCAAACTTCTAACCCCACAGACAAGTTCTGAGAGCCACCATCCCTGGCATCATTTCAACCAAAACAGGGGACACAGAGCAGGATGTCTTCTCTGGGCCCAATGCATGAGATACCCCATAACACTGGGATTAAAAATATGCTTCTCTCTTCATACAGGCTGCCATTAGCAAACCAAAGAGCAGCTTTGGTGTTATCTAAAATACCCTGCTTAAAAAAAAAATAGAAAACTAAAAGTAAAATTTGAGTTGCTTAAAAATTTTTGCCACTCTTTTTCCTACTTCCAGGTATTTTAAACAATGCTCAGTCCTCTGCTCTCAGAAACTCTCAGAACACTGATTGTATCCTTCATTTGCCAGAAAATGTAAAGGGAAAGATGGATGCAGTTCACCTAACTAGGCAGCAAAAGATAGTCTGAACCTGTTAGCTCATCTCACAACTCTGGTTATTATTTACTTAGATCAGTGAGGTCTGGAGATTATTACCATTACAGTCTCTTGTTCACCTCAGGCACAAATTCTCATCAACTCTTGTTATTGTCAAATAAGTGGCTTGAGACGGTTCCCCCCAAAATTCATTGCTTTTAAATCAGTGCCTGTATAATCAGAGCTCCTGCATGAGCATTCACAGGAGGATTGCTGCAGCAGCCAGGCTGTTACAGAGCTGGTATTTTGCTTGCTGGTTGTGTGTCAGAATTCCAGAGGTCTCCCAGTGGGCAAGGAGTGACCATGTGGGAAACCATGAGTACAGAGCTGTTCAGTTTTCAGGTCCAGCCCCAGTGCTACTCCTGAGCCTGGCTCTCACTTTGGGGCTACTGGGTAATATTCTCCAGCCTTTAACTTGACCAAATACTCCAGTCCAATTGCATAAAACAGTTGGAATGAGCCCTGAAAGGCACAACATAACACCTGGAGTCAACAAGGATCAACATCTCAGTGTATGAGGTAAGACCCGTATGTGCTGCATCAACCATGGCAAGAGCCAGCTCTTTTCCTCTCTAGGCAGAGCAGAGCTGAGATCCTTTTCCCTGTGGGCTCTCCAGCTCACTCTTTTAATAGCTTTGTTTTGTGCCAAGTCCTATAAAACACAGCCCAGACTCACTGCAGTGTGTGAGGCAAACTGTGTACATAAGTCACACAGCAGCTCATCAGTATTTTGGTTAGCTGTGTAGAGAGACAGTGCCATGTTATCACAAGGTAGTCACATTCATGATCATTAAAACAGTTCGCTGTAATGGCCATATTTTGTTATGGTATTCTGTTACACTTCTGAGCACACATCCATCACAGAGTTAACATGCCTGAAGATATTTTCTGTAAGGCAGGAACACCTCAATGTTTAGATCAATAAAAAGACTCTTTAATTTGGTACTTGTGTCTTTTTATGCATGAAATTATACTGAGTTTCTCTCAATATATGTGTAACCAAGAGAGCTAACACAGTTGCTGGAATTTTAAGTACTGCATTCACTAAAGTTAACTTATGGAAGTCAAAACTATGTAGCACCAGGGGAAAAGAATTTAAATTCTGAGAATTTCAAATCAAAAGATCTCTGTACTAGGATTCTGCTAGAAAAATTCAGTTGTGAGAACAGAATGAAGCTCCTTCCTGAGAAAACAAGTGGCACAAAGAGTAGGAATATTTGGCAAGATAATTCTGTCTCCAGCTCAGGAGTAACCTGTTACTGGAGTCACCATATTTCACTCCGAATATTAAGGACCAGCCTAGATGCCAACACTCAACTGTCACGTTAAATAGAAATGCAAGGTCATGAGGTAATGACATGAAGGTGGGGAATTCAAATCCCCAAGAAGCAGGCAGGAGACTGGACTCAATTACAAGAAAAGTGCAGCAGCACAGTGAGAGGAGTAGGGAGGGCTGGCTCAGACCCTCCCAGCTAGAGGGAGAACACATAAGAGAGGATATAAATCTTCCAAATGCCATGCAGGGAAATCATTGATTCAAAGCATCATTTGGTTTGTACGTAACACATAAGCAAGAGGGTTTAAAAAAAAAGCTGGTGTGATTAGTAGGAATGAACATCAGGAAGGAAACAGACAGGTTTTAGAGCCTCTGATTTGTCTTTCCTGGCTTGTCTGACTCACCTTTCCCAAGAACAATTCAGAGCCAACTGAACATGTCAGCAGTAGACTTTGGACTTCCCTCCCAACCATCACTGGTGTCACACTGTACAATTGTTCTTTTTGTCTCTTTGAGCTCCAGGTCAATCCAGGAAGCTTAAATCACTCATCACTTAAGCAGCCCTTTCTCATTTAAGGTTACTGTGAGCCACCCAGGAGTCTGAGTGAGGGGTAGTGCCACAAGGGAGCTTGCAGCTACACAGGCACCCAGCCTCCAGATTATTCAAAGGCCCACTCTGAGTCTAAAAGCCACATATTTAAAGAATATGATATGAAACTATATGATAACCAGAGGGTAAAAGGGGATGAAGGTGAGGATAAGTGAGGACAAAAGCCTGAAGGAAAATGTAGAGGGAAGGTTTACCCTTTCATCTCTCTGCTTTGTTTCACCCTGTATGTAGCATGGAAATAATCATGTCAATGACAGGCAAAGCTGCTGGGAGGATGCACATTCTTGTTCCGTGGCAGCTTTCAAGATTTGACAGTTTTATTTCACAGTGAGCAGGAAAGGGACCAAAGCCCTGTGAGACCTATCATGAAAAAAAGCAGTGTCAAAGCAGTCAGTTGCTGATCAAAACTTGAGCATTTCAGCTCTGGACCATGTAAAAATGCAGTCTTCCTGTAGGGCTTTCTTTTCCTGTAGGAGCCTGAGAATTGAATTCCTGGCCTCTTTATTCACAGTAAAGCTTTTTTGTTTGTTTGGTTGGTTGGTTAGTTTTTTGTGGGGTTTTTTGGATTTTTTTTCTTGTTTTTTTTCTATAGTGTACAATAATCTGTCAGAAGAGGAACCCAAATCTTTTCCTTGGCATCCCATGGTGACCTAACAAGTTCTTATTTGAGCTTCCCCATAGCACAGGTTTCCCTCCACTGTGTACTATTCAGGGTTTCTGTCATGTTTAGATGATGTTATTTGTTCAAGATTCTCTGAACAGAGCCTGGATTGACAGGGACAGGTTACTCAGCATCCTTATGCATCTACTTATCCATTTTCTCTGTGTCTCTGGCAGTGGGTGCAGCAGGCAGAATATTCCTGTCCATGGGGTAGCAAGAGTGCTTTGAAACAGGAATCACACCCACAGGCTCACAATGGGAATTGACCTCTTACCTACTGGAAACCTTGAAGTCTTTTTGTGTCCACTTTGGAGCAAAGGAGGGAACTACAAAGTCTCAATGCAATGCAAGCAACACAGCTGTTTCCTCAGAAATGTGCAAATCTTGATTAAGAAAATAAAAAATTAAGTAACGCACCCAAAGTTAACAGGCTCAGGCTACTTGGCAAGTTATAAATATTCTTGGAGAGTCATCAGCATCTTTCAAAAGCACAAGAAGTTTTGCTTTGTTAGGGTTGCTGTTGCGCACATATCGCAAAACTTCAAAAAGAAAGTGGCCTGGCATGGTTTCTTAGAGCTGAATTATTTACATGAAAGGCTTGTGAAATTAGATCCTTTCTCCATAATCAAAAGACTTTTTACAATGATATGAAACAAAATGCTTTCATGGAGCATATAAGTCATTCCTGTGTTTTATCTTTCTACCCCATTCCTTTAATCTCATGGCGTGATGTGGACCTCAGTTGAATCTAGAAGCCTTTTAGCTCTGCAGAAACACTGCCTGGAAAAGGTATATATCTGTGATGATGTGCACATAAGAAGAAGAAAGAGATAGACTGGTTTAGAACTCTTCATTCCTTTGACCATTTTCTTTGTTTCACCATTATTTTGTCTCCATTTCTAGACAGTGGCGTAACACAGTACAGAAATATAACCTGAACCTTTGTTAGTTGAAATAAAAACTTGAGTTTATTATCCATAATCCCTTGGTATAATTCCAAAATTATAGCACTGAGTAGATGTACAGCTGAAGGTTGATGGTTGTCATTAAAAGAGCACCCTTTTGATCATTATTTGATCTCAGTCCAAATCATGTATAAAAGATGCAGCAAACAGTAAAGAATATTGACCTAGAGCATTTGGTTTTTATGAATTAACATGATCAGGAATCAGAGAAAGTTTCCCATAAGTAAACTTACAGTCCTTCATTTATTCTTATTTATGCCAGATTCATAGGACTTTGGATCAACTTGATTTGCATTTTTAAGTATTTTTCTCCTCCTCACACACCTTTGCAGGCTTCTGTCTCATTTTTCAGTAGTCCTGGTTCTGCTTAGCTCCCAGGAATCTGAATGGCAGCAAATTCAACCCATAAACTAGAAAAAGGGATTTGACCATCAAAACACTGATCTTTCTAAAGTGAAATCTCTTGAGAAGAGGAGGATACTGGATGCCCAGAACATTCCATTTCTCCAGCCGCAGGCTGCAGTGGCTTTACACAGAGACTGTACATGGATGTAGTGATGTGGACTTCAAAAAGCAATGCGTGATTCAGCCTGTGGAGGATCTTCCACTGCTGTGCAGTGTCTCAAAGTTTATTATATGGCTACTCAGAACTAGAGCAAGGTTATTCTCTTTTTAAATGTAGTTTAATAATATATTGAAGCTTTTCTGAATCTTGGAAGCTGTCAGAAAAACTCTTCGTGCTTGGTCAAGCAAAACATTTTAAGTAGAATAGCTAAGATGTATAGGATGATTATTCAGAAGTTTTGCTTTTATTTTAGTCTTTAGTCACAAGATCTGACAATTTACTACAGAAGATTTACTTGAGAATTAAACAGATACATTTGTGGTGACAAACAGTTTATGAAAGCTTCTGCTAAACTGGGATATCCCTGTGCTGGAGTGTTGTGGTTTGGGAATTTTTAAATAATTTGTGGGACTTTCTAAAGAGCACGAAAGTCTGCTTTGTTCATTTTCTGCAGATTCATCAGAGTTGCACATATAGTTTGCACATTTGTCATCTTATTTATGACAACTCCGAACATTTTTTTTTAACATCTAATGAATCATATAGTGAGTTATGGCTCTGGTGAATTACCCAGAAGTCATGCCTGTGAATATATAAAAGATCAGGATGGAATGTCTTCTGTCTCATACGTTTCCAAGGGCAATTGCTCATTAGCTGTTTTCAGATCTGCTCTGCAGGTATTTGCATTTTAAGAAAGTGAGCGGTCTTTTCAATGGGCCACCATCAGTCTTCATGTCAGCTGCAGCAAGCAACATTTCCCTGCATTGTTTTGTGGTGATAACTAAAGGGAACACTTGGGACTGCATTTATTTAAAATTGTATTATTTCTGAAAGAATGATGACAACTGGCTTGAGTGCAGCCTGCCTAACTTTATGATGCTCAGAAAGTTATAAATTTCATTCACATTGCAGTAATGGAGAGTGCCTGGTAGAACAGAAGGAGGGTGTTATATTCCCTGTAAGCAAAGGTGAAGGCACTAAAAACATAATTTCCCTGGTCCAAAAGACAGTGATAGGTGTTCAGCCAAAGACAATTAAAAACCTTCCCTCAAGAATAGCTCTTCCAGTGCTGGGATATTTCTGCCCACTCTCTCTACTGTGGATGAAATATCCTCTTTCTGAGTAGCTGAACCATGGACTGATTACTAACAAAGGAAAGTAATTTTCCCATCCTAGCACTTTCACAGGCATAAGAAGTAGTCTCTTAACATTTCTGTTCATCTTCCACTTAATTTTCTTCTGTCAGAAACAGAAGCTCAACACAGTTTGAAATTTCAACATTTAATTCAACCTGTTTTGAAAAGCTGTTATCACCTGTTTAATGGGTTTTACTACAGAAGGTCTCTTAAACAGGCAAAGAGGGACTATTAACACTGAACATAAAGATTGCTTTTCATTCCCCCAGTAGTCAGATTCACTTCAACCTCCTGTTTTTTGACTCCTTGGCACAGCATTTCATATGTTGGTTTATCTTCTAGGAATGTAAGATACTTAATGCTTACTAAGCTGCCCTTCAAGAAGAATAAAAAAAATTAATTGGGACTGAGCTAAAATATAAAGACATTTGTATTTAAAGAGTCCAATTTAGTCTTAAGGCTCCAATAGTGACTAATAAATCCTCAGTTAGAGGCAACTGTTAGCAGTGAGTTTTGTCTTATGTTTTCCATACAAATGAAAACTTTCATTATTTATATATGGATAATCAGCTCCTATTGTGCTCTAAAATAACACAATTTTGTAAAACTTCATGAAATGTTGCTTGCTATGCTCAGAATAATCCATGGTTACTGCAGCAGGAGGAGTATGTGCAGAGTGACAGTTTGGTCACTGGGTGCTGAGGGTCTGAAAACCAGGCTCAGCATCAGTGGGCTTTAGGTCAGTACCTAAGAACTGAGATTTAGCAGTGAGCATTTCATGTGCCATTAATTTTGTGTTGGATGCAATGAAAGGTCAGGCCCCAAAGCTGCAAATAATTAAGCAAATGAAACACTAATATCTGCTTCAACATATCAGCTCTAGTACCAATGGGGGAATTATAGTTAACTTACGTGTGAAGAGAAAAGTATCTCACCTTCTTCTTCAGTGGCCCACCTTGCTGAGAGAGAGGAGTTAACAAACTGAGGACTTACTCTTGCTACATTTCACCCTCTTCTGACATTTTCAATAGAAGTACTTTTCCCTTGGCACAGTGTCATGCCATGTCTCCTCTGAACTCCAGGTTGTGTTTCTATATGTGTGACCTGGGAGGGGCTGAGGGGCTCTTTGTGGACTCACAGGAGGCCCCTTGTGGCACACAGGCAGCTGGAACCTGGCGGCTGGAGCTCACCAGCTTCAGGGGGCATCATTTGCACTCGTTTGAATTAAGTTTTTACATTCCTCACTGAAATAGTGAAATGATAGGCTATAAATAGAAGGTTATAGATCTAATTTTCTATAAATTTGTTCTCATATCCTTTGTAAATCCAAACTCTGAAAACAGTAGTTGTGAATGCTGCAACATGGACAAAACATCTAAAGCACCCTAACAGCCACTATGATGTCTTTGGCTGAGTCAAGCACATTCTTGACAGAAACATCAACTCTACCTTCTCTTCCCTATTAAAATAAAAATAAAATAGCTTTAGCAGTGGAGGCACATCCAGAGATTAAACTCAAACTCTTGTGTTTACTTGAGATGTCTCAGTGAATTAATCATCTCACTTTGTTAATTAACCTTGCTAGTACCATTAAATAACAATGTGGTTTCTGTTCATCCATGGAGCCAAGGCTGCTTGGTACTTATTTGACTACAAAGACTCTTGCAATCACTCCCCAGAGCTGTTTTATGAGAGGGACCGTGAAAGAGCTTAATCTTAGCAAGGTGATTTATATTGGTCTGTTTACCATTGCTAATTTCGAGGTCAATAAAGCAAAGCAAAGAAACTTGAGTCTGGACTCAGAAAACAGATTAGGAAAACAAAGAGCTAAACCTTCTTGTGTTCTTGAAGCATTTGTTCCCTTTATAAAAGTTTGAACTTAGCTTAGTGAGACTCAAGTACTCTCGTGAGCTCTTTTGTTCTCAGAAACATATGAAAACACTAAATTGTGAAATATTGCTCTTCCTTCACTGTCCAGCTCCTTCTTACAAACCAGGAAAAAGAGGCAGAATTAATCAAGTATCAGCTTTTTTACCCAGAATCTATTTTTTTTTTTTTAATAATTGCTCCCCTAGAAGTTCTTTAGGTACCAGAATCTACTGGGTAGGAGTCAAACAAGGAGGATGGTTTTCCCTTTAAATACACAGCCTCAGACATAAGAAATGCTCAAGCCTTTATGCTTTTAACCAAAGTTTTCCAAAGAGAATCCTTGAGTGCAGGATCAGGAGGATGCTTAGATTTACACCTTTAGCAGGTTTGAGACTGGAATGCCAGGAGACGTCAGGTTTCACAATGAAAACATCTGCAAGATATTATAGTACTTCAGTCTCCAAAAAAATGGCAAAGCAATCCCTGCTGTTTCTTATAAGACTCTTGCTACTCTGAAACACAGCACTGATCACAGCATCAATGGCCCTGCTGATAATCTTGCCTTTCAACCAAGTATTGGAGCTGCAGCTCAGATCAAATCAGAGCAAAGCTCCAGTTTGCCTGGGTCAGACTGTACCAATCCTGAAAGAGCAGCATCCTGATTAGGTCTGCAATTTAGTGTCATCTTCCTCCTCAAGAAGAAACCATGGGATTTGTATCTGAATGTTCTGTTTTGCACCTTTCTGCCTTTTCAAGGTAAGGGTTATTACCAATGGTTTGCATTTCTCCGTTGAAGATTTAGGTTTTTAGATTTTGTTTGTTTTCACATGGCTGGAAATCCTCTAAGTAATTATTTTTGAAAGAAGCTTTTCTGCTTCACCTCCTTTAAATGGACTTTTTTTTAGCAAAGAAAAAAGAATATAAAAATAAAAGCAAGTAGTGAGGATCCAATCTGTCTCATTTGTAACACAGGCAAGAGGAGGCCATAATAAATCTGTACCACTTCCTTCCTGGCAAAATTAGCTAAAAACCACAAAAAGAAAGGGGGAAAAAAAAAAAGATTGGTAGGAAATCCATTAATCTATTTTAAGAGAGGAAAAGATTGGGTAACATTGAATAGTCAACAAAACAAAAGTCAAATTGAAACGATCTGCTTGAGGTTCTATTGAGAAGTTTGCTCGGGATAATCCTCCTCAAAGACTCATCTCACTCTGCAAATACAGGGACGGTTCCTCTCCTCCTGGATCAGTGGGATGCATCTGTAGCTGTCACAGCTGTGCCTGCCACAGAACCTCCTTGGACCTGCTCTGTGTCAATGCCAAGGAATTCAGGTGCTGGTAGGATCCAGCAGAGAGAAGAGGGCAGGATATTCAAATCTCAAATAATCTTTGCTGAAGAATCAACAACAAGGCCGTTTCAATAAGCTGGAAGAGCCATGAATATCTTGGCACCATGATAATTCCTTAGCAAGTCAGAAGGGAAGCTTAAAGTAGGGATTATCTGGTACCAGTTGAACTGAAACAGGATCTTTTTATTACCTCCACAACAGGACTTCCTGCTCGGCACAGATGGCTTTGTCAGTCCCACTCTAACAGAGCTTTTCTTCCAGCTCTGCAGCAACCCATCTGCCGGGGTTATTATTCTTTTGTCACAAAGGAAATAATGTTTCTTTCCCAGGCACAGCCACGGATAACTATTTTTTAAAGCCAGCTCCTCGTTTTTAATTACAATACACTTCCCAACCTAACACCCTAGAAAGGCTGCAAGAGTAATGAAAGATAATGCAGCTTTATACACAGTGACGGTAAATACACATTATTCATTCAGACTTAAGGAGCAAACAAAAGTCCAAGACATTACCTTGAAAAGCAAACAATGGCTCTTTTTAATAAACAGATATCTTCTTCAGCAAGGAATATTATGTTTATTAGAAAGTCATAGTTCTTGGGTGAAAAAGAACACCTCCAGCAGTTCTTTTCATTCCACATTTCACCTGTATTATAGACTCATAAGAAAATATTTGAATAATTTAATGAGAATTTTTTTACATGATGTACTTAGTTTTCAAAAAGACCATCAAATAATATAGCAGCAAAGTCAAAATAACATCATACCACACCATCTGGAACATCAAATTACTGTATTTGAAAGCTTTGACTAAAACTATTTGCTACCTGCTGCAATCTGCAGAAAATACCACAAAAAAATGATCCAGTTAGAGGAAGGTCATCACACAGACCTCATTCCAGGGATAAGCCTGCTGCAGTTTAGAAATGCACATTTCTGCTTCTGACTGAAAAAGGTACCCTGTAGAGAAGGTAGAGAAAGATAAAATAGGCACAGCTATTTGTGTGAACAATCTTGGACTGGGGAGCTATAGAAAGTGTGTATTTGCTCTGCCACCATGAAGCCTGGAGTAGAAATCACATCAGCTGCTTTGCCACCCTGGCTCTTTGCCCATACACAGCCTGCCCTGCAGGGATGCCCTGGAGCCAGCTTCAGCTAGGGACACCATGGAACTGGAGCAGTGCCCAGGGGCAAAACAAACTTTTAGTCGTTCACAAATACTTATCTTGTATATGTAAGTTTTTGTCCTGATTAGAGAAGCCGTCCTGGAGTAATGTTTGTAGTGAAGTCCCAAACTCAGCCCTCTCTAGTCCTTTACTGTCAGGGCCTCAGTTCCCCTTTCTGCCAGCAACAGGAAATGGAGACACTTTCCAATGAGGTCCAGCATCCAAACATCCACACTGATTAACTCCCTAAAGCAAGAGTGCAGAGAAAAAAAATCTAACCTGATAGTGCACTGGGAATTAAGAAAAGCCCATGTTAAATAAAATTCATTTCTTTAAGTTTGGTACACAAGCAGGCAACCACAACATTCTAAATATGCCTTAAGTTCACTCACATTGTGTGACTTGTCTTCCTAGAAGCAGCTACATGAACTAAAATCTCCCTGTTTGTGGGAGCAAATACCAAGTTCTACATGCTAGAGAGTTTTATAAATAAAGACATGAAAGCCTTGTGCAACACTGTCATATCTACTCTGTGAAAACTGTACGTCTTCATCTACTGTTTTTGAATATTATATTGTAATTCAAAATTCTATTTGAATCAGAGCTTAATCAGACTAGGATATTTGTATCAGCATGCTCTCCCTTATGAGCTCCTCTGCAATCCCTGGTTTATTACATTGGTTGAGCTCTTTATTTTTTAATATGCTTGTGGAGGACAGGACTTTCCCACTTTAAAGGCAAAGTAAGACTGAGAGAGAGTGAGACCATAGGAGTCACTATTGAAGTGTTTGCATTTGCATAGAGAGGAGCCTAGTAGGGATTTTCACAAGTACTCAACAAAGTCTTTTCATTCCCGGTGGATTTAGAATCCATTTCCCTAGGGACATTTCTGCAGGGAGTGATCTGAGCCCTTTCTTCCCTCAGGCCAGCAGGCCCTGAGGTTGCTGGAGGTCAGGCAGCTCTCTGGGCAGAGCACTGTGCTCCTGCTGAGAGTCATGATGGATCTGCTCAGGCTCAGCCTCCAGTCTGGCTCTGCCAGACATCTCATTATGGCAGCCTGGAGCAGTTCCATTTGGGTCTGTCTAAAGCCTTTTGGGAGATGCTCCCTAAATCCTTGTCACTGAGCCACCCTCTTATTCTGAATTCACAAGTGAAGCTGTCCCTGCTGAAAACCCAGAGAGAAATCTCTTAGACTGCAACATGTGTAGAATAACTTGACCCTTGAGCCTTCTACCTCTAAGTAGCAGCAAGACCTTAATGTGCCAGAGTTGTTTAATGTCAGGTTTTAGTGATCTATTAAAAAGGGGAAATACGTTTTGCAAAATTGAAATCCCCATTTAGACACGGTTCTTATGTACAGTGTCTCATGGCCTGGGTGAAGACCTTTCCTCTAACCCAGTCATTGAAACAACACAGCTGACTGTGGAAAATTGCTAATTTATTTCACTCTAATAATTTAGAGCAATACCTTTTTATGGTTTTTTAAATCTGCACAGTTTATGCTGCTGAGGTTTTCCCATGGACAAGTTGGTGTGTTCTCTGACATTACAATTCAACCTTTTGAACCTGCCTGCTCAGCCCTTTCTTCTTTTGTCACACTGGGACAGCTGAACAGACCCAGAAACTTGTCCCTTAAGAACAGGGTGACCCTTCAATTGGCTGGTGGAGCTGAAGGTTCCAAAAGCAGAGACCTGTTCTCCTGGGGGAGTTTATTATGTGAAAGAAAGGTTATGCATGGTAAATTCCAGCAGCAGAGAAAGAGCCCTTTGCACACACAAAAGGAGCCAGTCTTTGGAAATGTATAGCTCTGTTTAAAAATAAATTAAAATAAGCTCTTAGAGATATCAAATACTCTGTGTGTGGAGATAAAGGTATTAACTTTCTGGACTATTTTTTTGACAAAGGGGGAGTTCTACTTTTGTCTTTGCAGAGACACTCTATCCCTCAGAGACTCTCAGGAAAAAAAATGAGTGTGACAAGCAGTGGAACTTTTTTTCCCTTTTTTTCCTTCTGATGAAGTCTTCAGGGATTCACAACAGAGATTCAAATAAAAAGTGCTGAGGGCTTCCTGTGGGATGGCCAAACAGAAAACTGTGAGTGAGGCTGCTCAGCACTTTGCTGCTTCCCATGAGTTTTCTCTCTTCAGGTCACCACATTGTTTTACTAAAAGCCCATCCTATTAAAGTGAAGGATTGTGCACATAACACCTCCACAGATCCCTCTGCACTGAGGAAGGAGACTGAGGAATCTCTGTGAATCTACAAGAATTGCACAAACCCAAATTAATGTCTGCAACTGCTGCTCTGCAACCTTTGGTTTCCTTACACCCTAAAGAACAATCAGGACTTTCAGCCTTCAAATTTCCTCAGTTTTCAAAAAAGGGAATCAAATTTAACACCATCCTTAACCACTCTTGGCACAGCTGGAATTCTGATGCCTCATCAAAACCTTTGATTCCATCTGCCACTAATGGATGTGAAATTAACCTTTCTGGGTTTATTATAAACCTACATAGTGATTTAGGATGCAAAGATGTATTTTAGCATTTCATTTACCTGGTGCTAGTAACCATATCTCTTCCTTCTTTCCCTAAACATATGAATAGTTACAATGCTTATTTTTGTCACTTCCAGCAGAAATCCAACTCACATTTCAAATAGAACAGTAACAGGGAAGTTATTTTGTCTCAGCATGCAACAGCTCCTGTGGCCATCTATTCAGCCCTGATTTTTTGTCCAAATCCTTACTCTTATTGAAAAGTACAAACCATATCCAAATGATCAGAGGTTGGTCCCTTATCAAGGAATATTTTCCTGTCTTTAATATGGATTGCTGTTGATGCTGGGCATCCACAGCCACACATGTGCCCATGGAAGGGATGTCACAGAGAGTGATGAGTCAATAAGATTCACTGCTGACCTGCAGCTAAAGACTTCAGAGTCCTGTAAAGGACACCTGGAAAACAACACAGAATAAAAACCCAGCAGAATTTTCAGTGGAAAGAAAGCTTTGGGAGCATGAAACACCTTTATTGGAAATTATCAGTGTGAGCAGCCACTGGTTGCCAAGGTTCCAGTTTGCCCTTAGGCTGATTTCTGAGAATCATAGAATGATTTGTGAGAGAAGGGACCTTGAAGATCATTTAGATCCAAGCCTCTGCCCTGGGCAGGGACAACTTTCACCAGATAAGGTTGCTCCAAGCCCCATCCAACCTGGCCGTGAACAATTCCGGGGATGGGGCAGCCACAGCTGCTCTGAGCAACCTGTGCCAGGGCCTCACCACCCTCACAGGGAAGAATTTCTTCCTAATATCTAATCTAACCCTGCCCTCTGTCAGTCTGAAGCCATTTTACCTTCTGTCACTCCATGCTCTTGTCTCAGCCTGCCTTTGTTTCATGTCTGTGCTGCTGGACAGGGTGGACCCAGGTAAATGCAGCCTCCCAAGAAGCTGAGCTGTGTGGGGTGTGTGGGGGAGATAGAAGAGGACTCTTCATTTGCAGATGGTTCAGGAATACTCAGGTGTTACTCTAAAGCACAGTTTGGTCTCTGAGAGTAACACACAAATATCTTTAGAAAAGCAAAAGCAACTTTGCACAGTCTCTCAAAAAAGCAGAGTGTAGTTTTCAAATTCTCAATTCTTGTAACATTTCTTATACTTCAAAGTACTTTCCTTTAAAGATTCTCAACTCCCCAGAGAATCTTAGCTGTCATTATTTTTAAATGCAAATTTCTATCTTCTAAACTACTTAGACTCCCTGAACCCCCTACCAGTAACTTCTAATACTTCAGAAAACCAAAAGGCAACCCAAATGAATAAAATTTTAATGTTTTTTAAAATCCCCAAATATCTTGCTGTTCTGGGGAGCTTGATTCTCAAATTATTTTAGAAACTATTCTTTGTATGGCTTAAACCATAATGAGGACAAGGGGAGAGAGATCTTCAGAATAAGAGACAGATGCTGGACTGAAGAAAGCCAGGGAATATCCATGACAGCCTGGATGAAGAAGCTGGGGCAGGGAACTGAAATGACCTTTCTGCTATGCAAGAGACTAATGTCAGCCTCATTAATATAGTTCCCAAAGCTGGTGCCCTCTCTAATCACCCATGTTGCTTCCTCTAGAGTACTCCCTACAGAAAAATATTCCGGTAGCACTCAGGGCCTTACAGGATATAAATCTTTTCTCTTGAACTCTATTAATCTCAGCATTAATCTTAAATGGAAAACAAATGATTGGAAGAACTTGTTGATAATTCTGGCATTACAAATTAAAGGGCAGTGGTAGAGAGATAACCCACATGTTTATTTTCTCCTTACATCAGTTCCCAGTTGATGCAGGTACATTAACACTAATAGAGCTATTCCTGGTTTGCTCCAGTGCAGCTCAGCAAGAACTCCCTCCTTGGCTTTCTTAGACCTGCAATACCATTTTTAGCTGTAGAACTTCTGGTTGGAAATACCTTTTGGTCATTATAAGATCATTAAATTAAACCTGAGAAAGCCTAGTGATGCCTCCAGCTGACAACTCTTCAGGAGGTGTTTTACTGAAGGCAGCGAAAGAGTCTGCATTGTCAAAAATCAACACTAAAAAGTTAAAAAGGAAAACTAATGGGACAAGTAATTGATGTACTTTCAATTTAAGTATTACAAGGACTTCCTAGGAGATCCAAACTCTGAGACAAATGGGTTTGAAATTGTTAACATTTCAGGGAAGATGTGGCTGCAGGACAGTTTCAACACAGGAGATCTGTCTCAACAGATTTATCTCCTTGTTTTGAAAAAGGATTTGGGGAGGTAGGGCTGGGAACTCCAAGGCTTACTTATACATTTGAATTAAAAATCAGTTTTCTTACTACCATACGGAATCAGAATGCTTCATTCTGATCCTCTGTATGAGAAGGCACACTGGTGTTACTGCTGATGTAAGTAGGAACTGGTCATTATAAGCAGTCAGAAACCAAAATAGTGAGGAAAATAATCTATTTTTTTCCTTGTCACACAAAGTGATAAGATTATGTATTACAAGAGGTGATGTTCCAATGGTTAGAATTAGTTTCTTTGGAAAAAGTCATGATATAAATCCTGCAGTGTGGAGGATTTGTGTTGACAGAGTATTCTACAATTTTTGACGTCCTTTTCAACTTGGGCTCCATTATCCTGCATCATTTATGAAGTGCTTTGAAGTGCTCACTTACAGAAGAGACCACACACACCTGCAGAGGACCAAGTTATCCAAGCTGACTGAATTTTTGCATCCATGACTTCTGCTGAAGAAAAAATTAGTTTTCAGTCTAGGAGAGTATAATTTTGTAAGACATTATAAGGCTGTAAAATAACAGCAGCAACCTTTAAATGCTAAATATTTGCAGAACTTCTAGCAAATATACTCTTCTGGCTACAGTGATTACCTGCCTACTGAAATGTTTGCATACTTGCCTGTATTTAGTATCACCCTTTGCTCAGTGTAATACAGTGTTAAATCATTTTTCAGTGTAATCTTGTAAAGGACAATTGCTGTTTGAGCTATAGCAGTGGAACCCAAGACTAATTACAGAGACCAAAAGAATGGCAGGGCAGCCCAGGAAATAACTCCTTGGGGAGTTTGCCATTACAGTGACTGTCACATTTGTAACTCTGAGGGGCTGCAAGGTTGGCTTCAAGGTGAGATCCTCACATTCCCCAAGGGGAAGAGTGTGAGGAGGGTCCTGCCTGCAGCTGGATGGGGCTCGGTGCAGCATCCAGTTGTCAGCAGGATCACAGGAGTGGAATGGCAGACATGGGAGGAAGGCAAGAATATCTGCACACACGTCCTGTCCTTTCCAGAGCTGTCCAAGCATTGATTTGTATGTTCATTTGTGTTAATTTTCCCAAATCCAGCTTTAATTTAAAGCTTGTTCTCTTCCACAGGGGTTCCACAGAGTAGCTGCACAGCCAGTACCCTTTAGCACTTTCCAGAGCTGTTCCAAAAAGGAAGGGGAGCCCTGTGAAACTTCTGCAGTGTATTTTCTGTTCTAATAGCTGTACAAATACTTTGAAGAGTGGATTAAATGACAGAGTCCCACTTCTCAAACCCTATTTACTTGACAGGTATTGAATAAAAAATTTTGAATCTTTTCTCCTTGGATACAGCTCTGATTATGCCTTTTGGGTCTCAGATTGGTGGACAGTAACATTCTGGTGACAAGATGATAAATTTGACATTCTTGGAGTACAGTTTACTGTGCAAATTACTGCACTATAACATACTGTGCAAGATGAAATAAATAAACCATACTTCCCATTTTTGAATCTTGTACAGTTGTTAACACTTATGCAAAGTGGATATTAAATGTCACTTCCTTTTTGACATCCAAATCACTTTATGAAGTCTCTGAAATGTAGAGGTTTCTGCCTCCAATCCTGGTGTAGTAGGAGTTTCATCCACATCTATTCTGTTAAAATATTTTTCACATGCTTCATGTGCAAGATCCTTTCCCTCTTCAGCCTCTCTTTCTCATTACCACTGCTGACATTCATTTTTCTTCCGCTTGTCAAATACAATTTCAGGACACAGGATTTTTTATCTGTTACACCTTGCAGATGGGGAATTAGAGATTAATAATGATATACCAGTTGGAGCTTTTTTGATTCCTAATTCAGCACAGCTTTTGGCTCATGACCACAGGGATGTCCTAAAACATTATGCACTTATAAAATGCTCAAGGGCTAACAATATGGAATAAATGTTGACTGAGTTCCCATCA
This sequence comes from Zosterops lateralis, assembly GCF_965231275.1. Lineage (NCBI taxonomy): Eukaryota > Metazoa > Chordata > Aves > Passeriformes > Zosteropidae > Zosterops > Zosterops lateralis. Next base: position 9,984,966 of record NC_139774.1, on the reverse strand, counting down.
AATGATCTCATTACATTTTCGAAGTAATACAATTTTACCTTCATTTAAAAATACATCTTCATCCAAAACCTGCACATAGAAGGTTTCAGTGTTACTGCCCTTAGAGAAATTGTCCCTGATGCTGTTTTTTCCATCCATGATTTATAGCAGCCTATGTCACAGATGTCTTATTCAGGAGACAGATATGCCAGAAGAAAAGTGTCAAACAAGTTCTGAAGCAGTGATGAAATACACCCTCTGAAAATGCATAATCTACATCAAAATAAATAACTTAGTAAAAACAGAATAGCCCCAAACTCTGAAGATTTTAAGAAATGAAATATGTGGCTGAGTGGAAAGGCAGCAAACAGACATCAGCAAGAACAGATATAGAGTACTGGAAACAGAACTTACATACTTAATATTTAATTATTGCAATTTTGCCTTTATGTCACTTTGAAGTGAAGTGTTCTCCAAAACAGAGATTTAGCTAAAGCACCAGGGCAGCACTCAAACAGCAGAGATGACATGAACTGCTTTCTCTTCTCCCTTTTGTTTCCCTTATACCACAGTGTAATGTTTTCCTGAACAAACATCTTGTCACTGAGGGAATCTTAGAGGAGCCACAGGTGCATTTGAAGGCACAGGGGACAGGCTCTGCGCTGTGAGCACCATGCAGGTGGTTCTCGGAGGCTGGAAGTGGGGCTGGTGATGCACTCAGTCCTCTCACTTTACCCTTGTTCTGAGAATACTTCAAATCCAAGTTTGTTCTGAGCATTAAATTGGCCTTGAGATGAAGCAGCTGTCTGAGTTTCCTTGGAAGGAGGCCAGCTGGCTGTTAAGGAGGGCATTGGATATCCTAAGCAATGTTCCTGATCTTGTCCTTTCATCTGCTGTCCCCTGACACAAAATGATCTCTTTCTGGGAGCTGTCTTGCAGCTCGTGAATGTGTTAAGAGGTGCTGGTTGAACAACTTCTCCTTTTTCCCTCAGCTCAATAGTCCTCACTCTGATTTTTAAAGCAGTTCAAAAAGCCACCCAATAACATCAACATCAGGCAAAGGATTCTATAGATATCACATTCTCAGAATACCCACATAATCTAAACACTGCCTTAATAATTTTTTATTTTTTTTTTAAAGGGAGGGAAAAGCCTGTAGGTCATTAGGAACCAGGTGTACTGGAGCAGTTTTCTGCTCTCACCTCAGCTGCTGAAGCAAGATGAGCATTCCCTGATACTTCCCACAGAACTCAGTGCCAGATTCCAGCACCTTGTCCCACCCACTGCACTCATCACTCTCACCATAGCTGGGCCATTTACCCTGGATTTCTTTTAAAAGTAAAACCCACAAGTTCAAAACAAAATCATGAAGTACAACACTTCCTCTTTACTGGAGCAAAATATACAAATGCATGAGTATTCCTTCAGAAATGTTGACCTTTTCTGCTTTCCTTTGGATCCAGAGTAAAATCCCATTTCATATGATTGCCATCCCTAATGAGAAGGAGCTGCTGTCCCCTTCACGGTTCCCTGCAGCTGACTCAACAAGTCACTGTGTGTGATGGCAGCTTTTTGGAAAAAAAGGCAGGTTGAAACACTGTGAGACTTCTCTCATCATAATGGAATCATTCCTGATTAAAAACCACTCTTTTCACAAGTGCAGTAGTTTAGTGTTTATTAAAACCTAGAGATCAATAGGTTTTCTTTACATGTAATGCCTCTGGGTATCATATACCACCATGAAATAGAAGAATTCCTATAAGCTGTGTGCTTGATACTCAAATGAATATTTTAACCTTTCAGGAGAAAAAAAAAACCACCCCAGTTTCCCCCACACCAGCTTCCCTCAAGAATCCACTTAATCATATTTTGAAATTTAATAAGGTTTTAGGAGTGATAACAGTGTGCTAGGTTACAGCAATGGAAGGGAATGGATTATTCTAACCTTTAACAAGAGCAAATGTGAAGGGCGATTAATTTGGGAGGTTTTCTGAGCTTGGAAACAACATCTTAGCTCCTTGAAGTCTATTGTTTCATCTTCTATTGGGATTGCACTCCTGTTTAACTGTCCCCAGTGAGCAGCCTGGAGTTATGGCATCACCAAACAAGCTGAATCCACACATGGAAATTAAATGAACACATCTCAGAGAGGAGGTGAGAGCTAAAACAGAGACAGGGGAAGGCTCCTGTGCTGAGTTGTGCCACAGATCAGAACAGATTATCACCATGGTTCTGCTGGGTTTAGACACAGCCCATGAACAGAGGAATCCACTCATCTCCCAGTCCCAGAGGGTGAGGCTACAAGAGCTATTGTGTAACAGCAGAACAAATAATATGCAAATAACTGCTTTGAAACCTAGTTCTGATCTGTGTTTTCGTTCCCACCAAAGGGCGCTTCTCAATAGAGGCTTTGATCAAGCAGGCTTTGGTGATAACTTTGATAATTCTTAGTAAATTATTCTGTTGTTGGCAGTAGTCTGGAATTGCCTGCCTTCACTTGGTTAAAAGTTTCCATGACTTCAGTGTGTGAGTTACAGAACATCTCTGCTCTGAGCTGGATGAGAGACAGGAGGGGAAGGGCTGGGGAGCATCTGGAGTGGAACAGAGGGTTGGTTTGAAGTGAGTTCCTTCTTTCTGTGTTTTAGAAGCAGAGGAAGGTGCAGATCTACAGAAAGCTCAAGTCACTCTTAAACCATGAATTTTCAGAAATTCATTGGGGATGCTATTTTTAGCACTAGGCGCTATTTTCTGGGGTGTTGTTAACTACAGTCTACAACAAATTTATTGTCTACTTTGTTTTGTTTTGTTTAAATAGAACAATTATGCAAGAGCTGTTGATATTTATCCTACTCCAGTCACTAGGAATGTGTGGCAGATTTAGAAAGCAACATGTGTGAGCCCTTGATTATAGATACAGAGAACTGTCACAACCTCTGCCTGCTGAGAGAGCTCCTGGAATAAATGTGTTTGTCTCTCTCTGTTTCAGATTTACCTTTTACCTCTGCATCTCATTTGGATCCACCCCGTGGTGCCTGGGTTGAAGAGCCCTGTTGCATCAACTTTGAGTTGCATTCTTTACAAGCCAGAATTGTCAGGTTTTTTAAGAGCAGGAAAAAGATAAAGACAAATAATATAAAAAGCCAGGAAAATATTTTTTTTTAAAATTCTAATGCAAAGGGGATGTAGCACATGAAGAAGCACTGGGGAGGAAGAAATGCAAGGGATGGACTGTGTTAAATCAGCATGGCTAAACTTTCTCACTGGAGCTCACACATGACACTGTAATCAGTCTGCACACATTTTACCAGTAACTAAGGCATCATAGCAACCTGTATATCAGCTATACCCATGTAAGCAAGCCCACAGTTGGTTTTGATTTTTTTCTTTTTAAAGCTGACTGCATTTAAGCATTTAGGCTCACTGTAGGTAACATTCTATTTATTTTTTAAATAGAAACATTTAATTTAAATTTTATTTAACTTTTTTTTTTTGTGATATTAAAACGTTCAGATCTAAAACACCCCACATGATGAGTGCAGCTGTAATTCTGTTTTTCAGTCCAGCAAATCTGTGACTTCTCAAATTGATCCCTATAGAATATCACAGCAGGCTGAAATGTCTTCAGGCCTTTCTTTGTCCTCTGCAAAAACAGCCACAGGACAGGAGGATACAAATATGTCAAATATTGATCTTGACAGATACCAGCCATTTCTCTAGATTTTTGCTTGGGTTGACTGGATCCCAGGATCCCATCTGGGAACCATCAGACTTCAGGGCTGTGAAATTTGGCTTTTACAGCTCCAATGATGGAATGACCCAACATATTGCCCATGAAATGCTCTCTCCCTGGATTTAATGTAGATTTGCAAATTGATTCTGCATCGATGGGAGATGAGGTGTGGTGAGCAGGAGAGGCAATGCACGGAGCACGAGGCACTGCTGCTGCTGACTGAGGACAGCTCTGCTGGCTCATTAATTCTTAGCCTGTTGTTAATCTCAGATGCTCACTTGATTCTGCGACCCCGCCAGGTTTCCATTTAACACTGCCCTCTGTAATGTTCCTCCTTCTGCTGCTTTTCTCTGGCTGGAACACTGCTGCTCTCTAGCTTTCACAACTCCTTGTTGTTCACTTTTCTCTCACGAGTGATTTCTTCACACTCTTCACTGCTTTCCTGTCTGAATTAAGCTGAAAATATATTATTCACATCCTAGGCAAAGATATTGGTTCTTTTGCATGTTTTAAAATGCAGGAGCAGAAATTACTTGCCTCTGAAGGGAAGGTGAGCAAAAGCAATCTATCTCCCAGGAGTAAAGGTACAATGGAAGGACAAATACTTACATGAAGTTTCTTGTGGACAAGGTGCCTTGCAAAGCTGAAAGTCCATATACAGGAAAAAATCATGGATCAAGTCACACATGAACGTCCTTTGCCACTCAGATTCATACAGCACCATCAGTGGGCGAGAGAGGGACTGATGAGACTCTTGAGAGCACTGAATTGTTTTTACCATTTCTTTTACTTCCCCTTATGTAGGCAGGAAAATAACAAACAGGAAAAAAAAGTAGAACATTTAACCTGCATAAGAAGATGCTGCCATGTAGAAGAAGCTCTGATATACATGGAAAGAGCCGTTGGCTGTGTTTGGGAAGCTCCAGGTGCTGCATGGGGAGGTGACATACTGTGACATCCTCAGAGAGCCTGGGGATGGCAGGGGCCTGAACATAGGAGGTGTTTTGGGAGTTTAACCCCAAACTGGAGGGTTTGGGGGTTGATTTCAGGTACCTGGAGGTACTTTGAGGGTGTTTGTGTCAGTCACAGCATGGGCAGGCAGGGCAAAGGGAACACCAGCAGGGAAGTCATTGCTTTTGGGATAAGTGAAATCTGGCATGGCAGAACACACTTTATAATCTCCAACAGGTGTTGGGGTTTTTATCTGAAGATAAAGGTACAGCCTCTAGTAAATCACCCTTCTAAGGTAATGTTTGCATAAGAAAGGTCTGTGGCTTGGCCAGAGCATTACAGGAACATTTCAGCAGGGCTCTGTCTATGATGCTTTATGATTTTAGCTTTTATATTTTCATATATTTGTCATCCTGCAATTTTTTAGTGTATAACTCTAAACTCCATATAGACTGTTACCTACTGCTTTCCCATTTTGGTCAGATACAGCAATTCCTCTCCAGGCCTGGGAATCAAGGACACCTCACTGCCTCAAACCTGAAATGAAATGAAACTCAAGAAATGTAAAAAAAAAGTGAGTTGGAGGGGAGAAAACTTAGGGTAAATGACTTCCTCACCCGAAGCTGTAATTAGGAGATTAAATTTCTAATTTAAATTGGAAGATTAAACCCCCAATATGCAAATGGACCAAACTTATAAAAGTATAAAACCCTGTGACCCATTGTTGGGTTTTGGGTGTAGCCCTGGGGTGGGGCTTTGTCTGCCTGAAATGTACCTGAAAGCCTTTCAATAAATATACCTGCTTTTTATTCTCTTAATTTTGCCTAGCCTCTGTTTTTAAGTAGCCCAAAAACACATCAGCCGTGGCACTGACTGCCCTACCAAGAGAGATGCACAACTCTCCCCCCTGCAAACCTAAGGAAATTCTTCCATTCACTTCTACCTGCTCAAAATGATGGTGATGACCTGGGAATCACTATGATCTAAAGGCATATGATCAATAAACAGCCTTTGATTTCACAGATCTAAAGATAACTTCAGAAGCCTGAACTTTGGGGAGAGGGGCTGTCCTTTATGCAGCCAGATTTGTCAGCAAGGGAGAGCTCTTTGATCTGGATCTTTTGCAAAGGCTTCTCCTGACCTTTCCTCCCACACACAGGCACCTCTTGGGACACACATCCAGCCAAGCCTTTGAATTCAATTCATATTCTTGGAGTTTTCTTGTGTGTTCATCCTGTATTTCAATCAAATTTCATCTTTGCTTATAAACTTCCTTCAGTTTTGCATTTGGTGTCAGGCTGTTGATTCCTTTAGACACAAGGAAGAATTTATTTAGGAATATCAAGAGTGGAAACTGGTGTGCAGCCCTCAACTCCCCTGTGTTTGGGGCAGCACTCTGAGGTAAAGGAGAGAGGTCCTGAGGCCTCAGTAACTTGTGACCATCAACATCCACCCCTGAGTTTTGTAGCACAAAACTTGCTGTGAAAAAGCTCATTAAACTGAGACCAAATGCTCACATGGCCGGGGACCCCCCTGCTTTAGTGATTTCAAACTGGCAGAGCATTAGCTGGTTCCTACTTGCCCAGCAGAGTTTGGGAACAGAACAGCTCAGAGTTTAGGAAGCAGATGTGGTTATCTCTGACTAGAACTGACTAAACCAGGAGCATTTTTATTAATTGTTACAGCAAGGTGTAAATGCTATTGGGCAAAGGCTCCCAGCACTACCTTTAATTACCTGGCCAAATGTAACGATGATCTTCTTGTAGGGGGAGGCTTAGAATGAATAGAATTGAACAGAAGGAGCTCTTTGCAACTTGAAGCCTTAAGGCAGCCAACAGTGCCCTCTTCGGGGTTCTTGCTGTATTTCTTCAGTAAATCAGGTATTTACCAACTGCTGGCTAAAAAACGTGTGTTTTGCTTTTAATTTGCTCCTCTTTGTATGCTTACATACACAACGTGTGCAACACTAGGCACCAGTGGAAAACAAACCCATTCTAAAATGGTTTTTCTAATTGTTATTTTCAAAAGTAGATACTGACAGGTGTCAGGCAGGCTACTTGGTGTCTAGACTATGATCCAGCTTGCTTATACTAACTTTTAACCTATATGAGGACAAATAAAAATTTCCAACTGAAAATAAATTACAGAATGAACTCACCAGATGCCAGTTTAGGTGCTGAAATACTCAGGACTTGGGTCTAGGTACAATATCATAAACTAGGAACTGTCCAGGCTTAGTTGAAAGTCTGAAAATTCCCCTTTGCCCCCAGTGTATCATCAGTGACACAAGACTCCTGAGAGCCACGACTGGCTCCACCCCCTTAGAAAAGCTCCTACTCCACCATCACCACCTAGAAAATATCTCAGGAGCCCTGAGGCACTACTTTAATACACATCACTTGAACTGCAGTTTAAATTACCTGGTCTGACTCTGACACTTGAGCCTGTGCTATCCCAATTCTTCTTTACAATGGGAAGTCCTGAGAGAATTTCCTTAGGTCTCTCTGAGCAGCTCTGCAAAATTCCTTTGAGGTTCCCCTTCAGGTTATGTTAAAACAGCTATAAATTCTCAAGTTTTTAAATCAGACCTCAGTTCCAAAAGTTTTGCAAGCTTAATTAATCACAACAGGAAGAGACAGGCTTTTCAGCAGCTGCCCAGCAGCTCTATTGATCCTACATGTGTTCTCAGCATCACTGAAACACCAGCAAAATAATTTATGGCCAGTGACAGAACAGCTGCCACCAACAAATTATAACCAGAAATAAACAAATAATGCAGAGCTATGAAAGATAAAATAAAGTTAGATGGGCACAACTGAAATCTAGGGAGAAATGATCACAAATTCACACACCTGGTTTCAAATAGGAATTTTGCTTTACCCGTGACTACAGACAAGTGTGAAGGAATCAGTCTGAGGAAGGGCAGAGGCTACTAAGGAGAGAAAGGAAAAGCAAGGAAGCATCTGAACAGGTAAAATTGCTTGAGATAAAAGAATTAATGGGGCTTGGTTGATTTTCCTTCAGGTTCTGGAGATCAAGATGAAATAGAAACTCTGGATTTTTGCCTTGTGTGAAGAGAAGAAAAACAAACACAGAACTACTGCAGCACGAAGGAGTACTGATCTTTCTGTAAAAATGCAGATGGTGATGGATGCTCAGATGGTCTAGAAGACAAGGAAACACTATGAAACACAGCGGAGTATTTAATCTGCAAAGAATCAGAATAAAGGTTCTTATTTCCAAGGCTGTGATGCTGTAGCTCAAGCAGGCTGGATGCAGCCACAGAAATGCAGTTGGCTGGGGCAGAGGAGTCACTGCCTGTGTGCTGAGGGTGCCTGAGGAGGTGTAAGAAGCACTTCCTGCTCTGCACTGCACTCTTGTGTGTGGTTGCATTCTGATTTGCCTTTTTTCCAGCATTCTGACCATCTCCTTCAATTCCCTGCTTCAGACCAGAGAGTTAATTGTCTTTTTTTCTTCTCCAAGGCTCCCTGTGCAGAGGCACCATGCCTGGAGATAGCTGCCCTGGCTCCTGAGGAGCCTGACAAGCAAACAGCTGAAGGTCCATGTGCTGGCAGAGGCAGTGATCTGTGCTGGTAATCTGCTCAGACTCTTGTTTCCTCAAGTTTTGTGAAAAAGCACAAAATACTGTTCTCACAGAACAGTTGTTCATTGTCAAAAGCAAATAAAGCCCATCTCTAGCAAAACTTGATGATGTGTTTGCACACTCACCATAAAAGAAAGTGGTGCAGTCAGACCAAATTACAGATTATGGAGATCTCTTACAGCTGACTTTGGTTTGGAAGAATGAATACAGTGTCTCTTTAGCAAGGGGGGAGAGATCACCCAGTCCCAGGGTGAGCTTTCAGCTCCACTGAGGCCCAGCCTTTGTCTCACTTTATGAAAGCATAAGGAAGAAAAGTTCAGTGGTAAAGAAGTTTTACAACTACAAATGTTTCTGAATTTTCCAGAATTGTGTAAATCTTTTCCCATGTTATCTCCTGGAAATCTATCCAACTGCAATCTATCCAACTGCAAATGAATCCAAGGTACCCCTGGCATGGACTAGACAGAAGGAAAAAAATGTTTAGCTTAGGCCTAATGACAAAAAGCATTTCTTCCACTGTCACTAATAGTTTCATGTGATACTGCACTTTTTCTTTTTTCTATTGTTTTTAATACAAGGGTTACACACAAGCACTGCTTTCTGCCATGTAAATGCAGGCCCTATCAACAGAAGCTAGGTAATGAAGTATTTCTAAAGACACAGTTATATATATATATATATATATATGTATGTATGTATGTATATATATCTTTTGTTCTCATGTTTTGTTTTGGACTCTTTAAAGAGCTAAACCATCCATCAAAGTCAGCAGCCTGTGTGGTGGCCAATGTAGCCAATCTCCTGAGTTTCACTGGGGAGTAGCTTGTGGGATGAAGTGCTGGTGGAGGACCTGACATCTAACATGATGTCTGCTGACTGCCAAAGTTACACGTGCTGCTGCTTCTGCACTAAGCAGCTTTCACACTGCAAGTAGGAGGGGGGGTTATTTTTAGCCCCAGGTATTACAGAGAGACATTAAATGCTGATGTTGGAGGGGACAGGGTGTGATTAGCTGAAAACCAGACAGGAGTGTTCCTGTAATGACAGCTATCGTACTGCGTGTCACTTGCAAATGGAAGTGAGGTTAAAAATATACAGCAAGGGGATAAAAATACACCTGTAAAAATTACACTGCTAATGGAACATCCAAAAATGTGGTAAGACACTGGCATCTTCCCACAGCAGCACAGAATTCCCTTAATCAGACAATAAAGGATCATTCCCTTCAATAGAGTTCTCAGAGGTGGCTTTAACACTCTGGAACAGGAGGGCAGGGTGGCATTACAGCTCCAGGGCTTTTCTTGGGATCCAGCTGCTTTTAGCTTGACTACACCTGACAGCTTTCTCTGTGGCCTGTGGCAATGAGCATGACCAAGACACAGCTTGACAAGAGCAAATCCAGACTGTCAAAGTCCTGTTTGCACTCAGGCACTGATCCTGCACAGCTGCTGAGCAGACACACCTTGATACTGAGGGGCTGGGGCATGTCCAGCAGAGCTGCACAAGGGTCTGGAGCAAAGGTCTGGTGAGGGGTGACTGAGGGAGCTGAGGGTGTTGAGCCTGGAGAAAAGGAGGCTCAGGGGGCACTTTCTCACCCTCTAAATCTCCCTGGCAGGAGGTTGTAGCCAGGTGGGGATTTGGCTCTTCTCACAGATAAGAATTGACAGGATGAGAGGAAACAGCCTCAAGTTATGTCAGGGGAGGTTTAGGCTCAATATTGGGAAAAATTTCTTCACTGAAAGGGTTGTGAAGCTTTGGGAAAGGCTGCTCAGGTCAGTGGTTGAGTCACTGTCCCTGGAGAGATCTAAAAGGTGTGCGGATGAGGAGCTTGGGGACATGGTGCAGTGGTGGCCTTTGAAGTGCTGGGGTAATGGTTTGACTTAATGACCTTAGAAAGCTTTTCCAACCTCAGCAATTCTGTGATTCCATGATGTGGTGGTTGTGGGAGTACAGTAGTGACTGTAGGATCCCAGCCAGGTGGTGGTGTCCATACCTCTATATACCAGTTAGGAAGACAATGATTTTTAATTTACTGGAGATATTTTTTTTTTCCCAAAAAACTTAAGAACTGTTTGTTGGAGAAATTCAGAGGAGCTAAGTTTTGCTAATTTTTTCTCAACTACTAAAGACATATTCCTAGCCAGGATAGACTGTTTCTGTCCCATGAGATTGAGGAGGGGAGAGGTACCTCCAGGCAAATGTCTCAGAATTCAGACACAGTAGTGGTGGGCAGAGCAGTAGATGGCACCAGCATCCTGCCAGACAAAACAGAACAGCAGCAGAAATCCCTCCTGGTGTGTTTTTTAGTGTGCAAAGAAAAGTATTGCAAAACGACTAGTGATAGTAAAAATTGAAATTCCAGTTCAACTGGCAGTAATACCTCTTGATTTACACATGCCTAACCCACAGGCAGTGGCCTGGGGTGCACCTTGTGTCAGAGGGATGGGAGGTAGAGATTCACAAGCCCTCAAAGATGGCAGGTGTTTAGGGGTCTGCCCACAGACCCTTCTGTCTGTGCTTTGGTGTTTTGGGCAGGGCACTGATTTCCTCAGTTCTGAGAGGCCTTCAGAGCAAACACACAATAGTGACAGCAGAAGGTCGGGCAGTATTTGATCATCTTTTAGCACCTGAAGGATGGGCCTGCAGGGAATCTGTCACTGCTTATTTCTGTTCCTTACTAGACATAACAAGTGCTGGAAAATGCTGTGCCTCCCTGCTAGGTGACATTTCCTTCATCACTCAAACACCCAGTTCTGCCATCTCCTGAGCTTCTTCTACCCAAAATATTATTCCTCAGGTCTGACCCTTTCCTGCAGCAGAGATAAATGGAAAGCACAGCCATGCTGCTGTTGGTGCTTGGTGCTTCTTTGTCCTTTCCTTGGGCCCGTGTGCTCTCTGCCTCTGGCTGCACAGCTCCCAGTGAGGTGACTGTCCCCTTGCTGTGCACTCAGGGGGCACCTGGGGAGGTTTTCAAGATGCTCTGCAGGTACCAGAAATGTCTCTCTTGCACTGAATCAAGTAATGGGCAGGAGAAAACCTGACAAGTCCTGGGAGAGCCAAGGCTATTAACAGTGTCACGGTGGCAGTGATCTTATTAATGAGTGACCTTCCAGAGCGGAGTAGAGCACTCCCTGGAGATGGAAAGCAGCCAGTCCCTGCCCTTTGCTCCTCTGAGAGCTCTCTGAGCAGCAGAGGATGGTGCCCTGGTCAGCAGGAGAACCCCTGTGATCCTCCCCAGGGCTCACATCCACCCCTGCACAGCCCCAGCCCTGATCCTGGGGCAGATTTCAGAGCAGGATGCTCTCATGGTGTCTCTGATGCTTTCCAGATATCCAATTCACTCAGTGAGCTTTTCTAACCCGGAGTGCAGTCATTTCCTCAGGCTAAAGGTGGGAAGTAATCACTCCTAAGCCCTTTTCTATTCTCCTCTAGGCAAGAACTTCTGGCCCCTCTTTGTGTGCCAGTGAGGGCAGGAATCGATTCCTCAAAGAGGACCAGATGTGCTGGTCACATTACACTTAGAGCAACTATGTTATGGGGAAAAAAGTAGGGTTATATTAATTATACGGGTCTGAAATTGCACATAAATATGTGACACATTGATTTCAGTTATTTCATTGGAAATCAAACAAATTGATGAATTTCCATTAAACTAAAGAAATAATTTAAATGTGTTTCAGTCAACAACTTGTCAGTTTATACAGAATTGGCTGAAAAGAGATGCTGCTGCCACCTGGAACAAAGGGCAGAGACAGTGACCCTTACCTAATTATTTAAATTAGTTTGAAGTATATGAAACTAAGAGATAAGAAATTCCATTATTATCAAAACTGTTCTGCTTCCTTCTATTCATTAAATATTCAACTTCAGCACCAAACACAGTTAATATTCTCCTTCTGGATTTGAGGATTTTTAATAATGCATTAAATTATTCCTTGGGGTTCACTGAGGCTTCATAGCATACACAATGGTTTTCTTCAATGCTTATAAACACAAAGCAGCAAGTTGGTGACCCAGGAAGTGCCTGACTGACACCCTTTACATCTTTACAAATTAAAATTTTGCATTTCATGGCCAGCAGTCACACTGTGATCCTAATTGCAGTGGGCAGTGCATATCCGTCTGGAGCCTCTTCCCTGGGTGCAATCAAAATGACTCTTTTAAGTGCTGGATACATGTTTGGAAAATTAATTCCTTATTGCAAACAATATGACTGCTAAAATGCACTCTCTTTCCTTTTCTAAGGGATCCAGGTATGGTGGGAGGGGTGACTGGGCAGCACAATTGGGCACATCCCTGGCTCCCTGTTACCCTGTTGTATGACCTCAATTTCATACATAAAAAATGCCTTTAAAGCCATACAAAAAAAATATTGTTTAAAACCAAAAAACCCTCTTTGAATGCCCATGACCAGACTGCAATTAAGCAAAGTCCTGTGAGTATGTATAAAGCATTGATAATGATTTTGGTTTCCACAAATATGCCTGAGACTGGAGTTTAAACTGGTTTTGAACCCTGGATAAGTGGGCTCCTGGCAGAATATCCCTGAATCAATTTTTCTGTATCTCATAGATTTTGGCACACACTAATACTGCTAGCAAGTGAATTTTTCATTTTTTGGATATAAACGTCACTCCTGTCTCAGGCCTGGAAGGGGCAGTGACAAAATGCTGTGAGATGCTTTAGCTAATTGCTTCCTCTTGCCAGTAAATATGAAACTGGTGATCCCACAGCTGTTAGTAAAGACCATAAAGGAAACACAACATGTTCTGCTTGGCTTTTTCTACACCTTGCCCTGTTTTCAGGACAAGTTGGACTATAGCGTTTTTTCCCCTCTCTTTTCTGGATTCCACAGTAACAAAATGTCCTCTGCCATGTTCCATATGCCAGGGGCCTGTTATTCAGGAAATAAAACCTTTGTGGTTTCAGGTCCAGGAGAGATAATTTATATTCAGACTCCCCAGTCCTGCTGTGAGAAGCCAGAATTGATCTGAGGCCTCTCTGAGTCTGCACAGTTCAAGCAGCACCAAGAGCAGGAGCCCGGGGCCAGAAGGGTTTTAGGTCAAACTGCAGCAGTTTGGGGGCAGCAATTTCTGCAGCACAGATGAACTCTGGATTTGCCTTCAGGGCAGGTCCCTCAGACAGGGATCAGCTGGAAAGGCTTGTCTCCTGCTAAAGCTCTCCAGAGCTTCCTAGGACAGAGCTGCTTTGGAGATGGGGAGTGTGTGATAAGGAAAATCTCTATTTTTCTGAAGGAGCGATAATGCCTTGAGATGCAGGACTGGCACCCAGAAAGGTGGAGGAGGCTGCCTTTGTGTGCTTATATGGGCCCCAGGGTCTCACATATGTGTTTCAGCCTGGAAATCTGCAGTTCTACTTTATTTCTGCACTGTTTTATCAGGAAGTGTCACATAGAAGTGTTGCCATCTTTGCAGAAGCTCTGGAGCTGGCAGTGAGGGAGAGTATAGCTGCACCTTCCCTTGGGTTTCTGGAAAGGAAGACAACAAATCTATTTATACCCCAGCTCTGGGCCTGCCTATACACATCCTCAGAATCTTCCAAATTTCATTCCAGCTTTGAGCTACCCTTTCATACCATTGCCTTCTGTTATCCTCATGAGACTTCCCACATTTACAGGATTGTCAAGGATATTTGCTTTTGCTCAGTTATAATTATTGCCTTTCCTGTACTTTTAGTTCAGTGGCTCTTCTGTGTGTCAGCCATGCTAAAAAGGGACAAGCAGGTTCTTTATAAGCCACACTGTGGGGAGGTCTCATTAAGGTGAATTTTAGGTTTAACAGAGCACCCAAGCAAAATATTAACTTTATAACCTGATACTGCACCACATTACACTGAATATCTGGGAAAGATGAGCAACACTTCCAAAGGGATTATCCCTAGGGATAACATGCAGGGGAAAACATGCAGAAACTTGCACAGATGACACTGAACTTTTAAAGGTATAATATTCAACCAGCCTGCCTTTTCTTGGGTGTCAGAAAGTTATACATAAACTTCCAGAGATCTGGAATAATAATATACTGGTAATAATAATAATATTACATGTGACATTTCACTTGGTAACTTTTGAGGATGAGGTTTGCTGAAATTGTGAATTAGAGAGGTTAAAGCTGCCCAGATTTGGAGGAGCATGGTATTTAAGGGACAAGAAGATCAAGAGAAACATGAAAAAAAGAGTAATTAGTGCTTTTTTTGTTCTCTTTTAACAGGAATCATACCTAGAGAGTACAACTAGTCTTTAAGTCTATTCTAATTTCTCTGTCATTTATCAAAAAGTCAATCTTGTCTTCTATTAATAAAATTGAAGCTCTATATTCTTAGAAAGCTCATCTGTAATTTCTGTCATTGTGATGCGTGGACCAATTTTTTGTTGTCACTGGCATTAATTAACCATGAACATTTTTTTAATAAGCCCACAAAACAAAATCCAAATAGTCGTCTTATCACTAAATGAAATTCTGCCTTAATTCACTTTTTTATGCTTTTTAGCCTTTCTGCTTTGCTTCTTCTTTCTCAAATGAATGATGTGTGACAAAGATGTTGCTATCCTAGAGAGAAAAAGTCTCTGCAAGGTTTGTGCAAATGGACAGCCAAGAGGAGAAGAGATTTTTAATGCCTCTGCTATGGAATGGCTGTAGCAGGAACAAATCTTCTTGGGAATCAGGGAGCCCAGATGAGCAACTGGAAAACATCCAAATACAGAGACAATCAGCCATCCCTCTGGAGTTTATGTGAGAAAGCTCATTGCCCAGGCATGGGCAGTTTTTGTTTTCTGCTGGACAGTGTTTCTGATACCTATAGAGGAGCTGAAATGAGGTTGAAGCTTAATTTAAATAGTGCTAAGAAGAAAAGACTTGGTCTGCCTGTGCCAGCCTGGCAGAGTGCTGGAGCCCTCCTTGCTCACCTGGGGGAAAGTTCTTTACCACAGGCTTTCCCCACACTCTGATTACCCAGGGCTGTCTCCTTGGGAAAACTATGACATCCATCACCACTAAAGAAAGGAAGTATCCACTTCTGAGATTCAGGAAGAAAATGACAGCTTTTCAAAACTGAGTAATCATCTCCCAGCTCTTCTCTCAGCCCTTCACCACTGCCTGGACCAGCCACCTGTACAGCCACAAGTCCAGCTGACCCAACTGCTGAATGCACCAGAACAGAGAGCAGTGAGCTCCAATTAAAAATGTTGCCCTATATGAAGAGTTTCAGTGTTGGCAGTTGTGGGTAGTTATTCCACACAGCTCAGGTTTAAATTCTATAGGCTCTGTAAGAGACCTGAGTCTGCAGAGGTGAAGGATTAATCTGGAGGAACTCACTCTCCAGCTGATTTGCAGAGGGGTAGGGTGGCCTGTGACTCCTGTTCTCATTTGTGTTCTCTCAGAGTACTGCAAAGCTGGGGATTCCTGCATTTCACCACCTGGAAATGACCTACAGGAGCTCCCTTTTATTCCATGGAAGCAGAGAGCAGCACATTTCTGCTTCTCTGCACACCTGAGTTATTTCTCAAACTCATATCTGGCAGAGAAAACTGTCAAGGGTGAAATGCCAGAAACAGAGGATAAGAGGCCAAGACCTGAAAGAATTTGATACACTTGCCCTAAGGAGCAAGTGCACTTCACCTTCTCATGTCTACCTTACATAAATCCCAGGGCAAAAAGAGCTTACACACCTGTCTTGGCTTTTGCTGGGTTTGACAGCACTAAGCAGTCAGCTTTCAGAGAAGATTTCAGATTCCAAGGGATGCTTTAATTCCTGAGAAATAAAAGGACATAACCTATAATGAAAAATCAGGGACATGTCCAATAATTCCATTTGCTTCAGTACTGGAAACTGATAATGATATCCAGGGTTTTTCTCCTGTGACAGGCTTAGAGGTGGCTGAAGACACATTTATTACTGCTCTTTGTTCATTAGATACTCCTATGGTTTGAAGGTTTGAATAGCATCTGCTTTTTCTGACAGGAGAGCACGTCCTCATTACCCCAATCAGAGGCAGGATTTAACATTGCTCATGTGAAGGTAAGCAAGCAGAGAACAAGGAAGCAAAGATGAGAAACCCTGCCAATGCTCATAACACATCCCTGCTCTTTCATCAAATTTCTGGTCTGGAGAACTGCCAGAGTATTGAAAGGAGACAGAGAGACATGCAAAGAGTGAGGAGGAAAAAAGGAGATTGTCACAAAGCTGATTGTATTGGATTTCATAAGAAGCATCAGTGTCTGCCTTAGCAGATACACAGGCAGAATATGCACCAAGAGAAACAGCAAATCTGACATCACATTTCATCCCCACCTCAGCATATGGATGTCTGTCTCCCAGAATAAAGTAGCTGGTTTTCCTTTAAAAAGTCAAGTTTATTATAAAATCACAGAAGAAAGAGGTGGAAGTGACCTCTGAAACACTCTGTCTAAGGGTCAGCAGAGCTGACCCACCCCTGGGGAGGCCCTTGGGGAAGGGAGGGACCTGCAGCCCCCAGGCACAGGGTCTTGGCACTTTGCTCTGCTCAGCCATGAACACATTCATGACAGAATCACACCTGCTGTTATTCAAACTCCTTATTTCCATACCTGGGATTTTCATGGCTCAGCAGAAGCTCCTATGAGCTGGAATTGACCTGTGGCTGTAACTGTTTAAAGCCAAAGCACCATGGTTCAAATTAATTCTGACATGTCCACTCTTCAGTCTCTGCTTGCTGCTCCCCTTCCTTCAAATGACCATGAGAAAAATAACCTCCAAGTACACACTGTATCACATCTTGATGGAATACAAAGTCTACTGGTCAGGCAGTACAAATTAAATTCATTTCATCCATGGGTTTTAATTTACTTCCTACAGAGTGATTTTTTGCATCCCAGCAAGTTAATGCCCAAGTCAATAATGAGTGCCACCATAATTTCAACCTTCCAGTTCAGTTTCCTGAAACACACCTGTGAATCAAATCAGTTATTGCTGTGAAATGCCCGTGCTGTTTATTTGATTAGCTCCCTGTACAGGCCCTGTCATTCTCTACCCCAGGAGTAATTGCAGCTATAACCTGTTAAACCAAAGCTTGACTTTATCAGTCCCTGTGCTAGAGGCTGCCCAGATTTCTGCTGCCTTCCAGCCCATCTCTGAACTCATCTCCTCCCTGGGTTCTGTGCCTTGATGCATCAGCCCAGCAGGTCATTACAGAGCTCTTGACCAAGTGCTTATGTACAGCTGAGGATAGCAGAGAATCACAGGATTGCTCAGGTTGGAAAAGCCCTCTAAGTCCATCGAATCCAGCTGTTCCCCCAACACTGCCAAAGCCACCTCTGAACCACTCACCAAGTGCCGAATTTACAGTCTGCTCTGTAGATCCCCTCCAGGGATGGTGATTCCAGCACTGCCCTGGGCAGTCTGTGCTTAATGACCCTTTCAGTAAAGAAATCTTTTGAATTATCTAATCTAAACTTCCCCTGGCACAGCCTGAGGCATTTTCCTCCAATTGTATGTCTTGGAAGAAGGAACCAGCCCCCACCTGGCTTCCAAGGAGGTTGTAGACAGCAAGAAGGTTCCCCCTGAGGCTCCTCTCTTCCATGTGTTTAAGCCAAGGGGGAATCTTGTTGGCATAAATGATGATCTAGAAAAGACAAAGGGTTTTTAAAGGAATTGCTGTTTGCAAATAATGCAGAAAGCTAACAAAGACATTGCTGCTGATTTTCCTGCAAATGATATGTACAGCTGCCAGTGAAATAAAAGCAAATTTTACTCCTTTTTGAAGTGTTCAACATGTCTTTTTCCCATTTGAGACATTCTGGCTAAAGCAGCACAGTACAAATCCTTCAATTTGAATTGTCCTGACTAACATGATGTCTCCCGACATCTCTAGGTCTCGTGGCAAATATAAATTATAGTCAGGGTCTGTACACTTCGTTCTCTGGTACAGTCAAAGACACATTTGCTGGCATGGAAACCTCTTCTCCCTTCCTCTGCATTCTTTACCAGGCAGCACATCACTGCTGTGTATCAATTCACAAAATGTTTCGGCACTTAAAATTGATTCCTGTTCAAATTTCCTAAAACCTAAGAAAGAACATTGCCAGGTTGTAATGGGCACATTTCAGATTCTCATCTCTGCTTGCCAGTTGCTTTGCAAGCCTTTAGAGTCTATAAATAGGACAGCAGCAAAGGAAACTGCCCTTTGCTCCAAACCAGGCTGGTTTGCTTAAAAAGTATTAAAGGTTAATCAGGGCATCATTATGGGGATTTTATTTATGGTTCAGTAACAATGTTTGTTTCTCTGTAAAATATAGCCTGCATTTTCTTATGGCAGACCTTTTTATTAATGATATAACACTCCCCTTTTTCCTATGCTGTAGGAAGTAGAAAAAGCAGCCAGGAGCCACTGCAGCACATTTGTGTTACAGGCTGAGTTCCTGGGCTCCCTGGCCCCCTTTTGACATCAGAATGGTTAATGTTATATTCTCAAATTGCAAATAGGCAACAATATCAGTATTTCAAGAGTATTGCTACTTCTTTTGCTGCCCTGTATAAGACCAAGTACACAATGCCCTTAAAATGTCTACAGTTGTGATTAAAACCTGTGACAAATGTGTGACAAATATCCATTCTGTGATTATTTTTTTTAATCTCATAAGGAATACCTATACAGTCTTTTTGCATGCATTCACCCTGGTGAACAGCACAGCTACATCTACAAAGATGACAAATGAAACATCATCAGTTCCTACTTTTCTTTTTGGCAGGTACAGTGTTCTTCTTTAGGGAGATTCTGAAATAACTTCATGGCACTGCTCATTTTCAGAGCTCAGTGCATAAAAGCACAAATCATGAAACTCAGCTGCATTTAGCTAAAACATTTTCTAGGGCTCTTGAACTTTTCAAGTAATCCAGGCCTGATTTACAGCTTCCTATAAAAGTCAAGCAGCATTTCAAGGTTTCGTGTGTCACCAGTGAAATGATCCCATTTTGACTGCAGTTTGCTTCTCTTTTGTCACCTTTGAACCCTGATTACAAAAATACTCATTTGTGCTAACTAGTTGAATGTGATGAGAATCAAATAAAACATCCACCCAAATCTCTCTGCAGCTTTGCTGCTTTCATTTTCAGATATCCTTCAGTGTTCCTTAACTTATGGTGCTGTATCATGATGCATTTCTGCTGTGACCTCTCCATGCAAGGCAAACACAAAACACCCACTCTGACAGTGAAAACCCTGAGCTCTTCTCACCCCTGCCCCAGGGGCCACATTTCCTCAGCATTTATGCAAACCAGTTTTGCACTGCTGACTCCATTGGAGCTACTTGCAAATTGCACTGATGTTGTTTCTCATTCTGATTTGTAGATTTACAGGTTAATGATTAAAGGAACAAAAAAAAAAAAAAAAAATTTTAAAAAAAAAAAAAAAATAAAATTGCCAAACAGCAGATGACAATATTAATTATATTAATTGGTGTCTCCCCATTTGTTTCTCCCAGATGAATCCCAGACTTTTTACCCACTTCACAACATATTTAACCTCCTCCAAAACTGAGTAGAGAAGGTTCTCATTTCCCTTTACTTTGGTCACAGTAAATGGCATTAATAAATTAGCTGCCAAAATATTTACCTATTTTCATATAATGGTTTGGTAAAGAGTCAAAATGATGTAGACAAAACCCTGCTAAAAAGAAGATGATATAACAACCTCAGCATGTTGTTCCAGGAGCTGATGGTGCACACTGATAAAACCATCCATCACATTCCTACATTGGCTTTGTTCACTTTCAATCACTGGCTCTTACCCTTTTCTCCTAGATTAAGGAGTACTAGTGCAAAAGCAACTTTGTGTGGTGATCATATCCTCTCTCATCTTGCTGTATTAATGGAAAGAGCCTCTGTAGAAGTTTTGTCCGAAGAACCTTGACCTTGAAACCCTTTCCTGTGACCACTGTTCAATCATTCCTATTTACAATGTGGACAACAGCACTGCAGTCCACTGCAGTCAAAATCCACCTTAGTTAATGTAGTTTTCACACTGTAAGTCTTAATTCACACCTACATCTAAATGTTATGTCCTAATGAGGTGCATCTATGATTTTCTACCTTGTTTGTAGATAATGTTTTTGTAAGATCTTTTAAATCTTTCCTTCTTTTTAAAAAGTTCTTCCAGAGCCAGAAAATTCTGGACACTAACTGGAAGCTGTTCTGGCATGTTACAGGAATTATACAAATAGCTGCTGTGTAAAAGTTCAATAAATGCTTAAGAATAACAAGCAAGACTGCCAAATGTATTAACAGATCTCGAGCATTAGGGTACACTGTGTGGGGAGATTAATGACCTCGGACACAAAAATATCTTCCTGAGGAAGTGAAGAAGCACTGAGGTATGAATGCAAAAGAATTGTAGCATTTACATAAATCCTGCTCAGGCTCTAAATCATCCTTGGTCAAGGTTTCAGTGTTTGCAAGCACCTACAGGCACAGATCCTCTGTTTATTTCTCTTCCTTTCATCTCTGCAAGGTCAGCCCTCAATGAGTCCTTCATTTATTGTTTGCTGAACAATTGTCGAAATGACTGCAAATTGTAAAAATAAGCTGAACAGAAAATGCCTAGCCAGAAAAAAAATACTGTAACAGCTGTTTAAAATAACTCTAGTCTCCACAATATCACAGAATCCTAGCATGGTTTGGGTGGGAAGGAAATTAAAGATCATTAATTCCAATGCCCCTACCATAGGCTGACACACATTCCAAAAGACCAGGTTATATAAGTAACAATATAAGGTAATCCTTATCTCCATGATTTTCTGCTCAAGAAGATTAAAACCACAAGTCTACACACTGAATTTATCTGTAATTTTGTTAGTAAAGTTATTGTAACATTTTTGCTATGAGATGGAAGCTCAGCAACCATCTGAGAATGGCTGGAGGTGACTGTAAATCCAAGAATTTATGGCTCATATGAAGTATAAGAAAACATATAAGCCCTTGTCATAGCCATATAAGCCCTTGTCATAGCCTACTTTGTGACAAAGCAGCTGGCTGAAAACTCAAAACATGAGCTGATGTAGCCAGAGCAAGAGCTGGAACCTGGGCATCTTCTGTGCCAGCAGGTTGCTCTGTGAAATGTGCCACACAACATTCAGACAATGCACAGGAGCCACAGGTACCACCAAGGATTCTGAGCAGAGATTTGGAGTTGCTGGTCACACACGGTTGTTAGTTCCTCATCACTTCCAAAGGTCACACTCTGATGCTCCCAAGAAATAACAACCACCATCAGGGTGATCCCACTGCAGACATGGCCTGGCCAAACCACCTGCCCAGGTAAAGAACTGGGGCTGGTAGAATGCTAATTCTTTTTGGGGAAAAGTATTTTGAAGCTAAAATAAATCCCAAAGCTACAAAATAATGAGAAACAGTGGGGCATATAACTAGATATAGCATATTTCTATGTCTTGGCCAATAGAAGAGAACAAAAAGATTATAAATCCCTTCCCTCAAATTACCCACAGGTCAGGATGAAAGAGGTTCCTGATGTGCTTTTTTCCTGCATCTATTTCTGTTCACTGTCTTTATCTGAAGTCACTCTGCATCCATTAACTCCTTGGCCTTTCAACTTTTTGTGGAGAGGCCTGGGCCTATAAATAACTGCAGCCAAGTGAATGTGGTGCTTTTTGCAGTGACAGAAGGCTGCCTTTGAAGGGCTGGTCCTGAAAACTGCCTGGTTCTGAACACCATCTCCATGAAGTCACACAAACAGAGGCAAGTGAAATTAGAACATCTAGAGACCAGAGCAGCCTGAGCACGAATATATGTGGGGAGGGAAATGTGGATTTAATAGGTAACACTTATTTAAAATGCACCAGAGGAAGATCTCAGGCTTCTCCAACTACTCCTCCTAGTTATCTCCAGGGATTATGCCAAAGAGAAAGGCAGACACTCAAAGCAATCAGGGTCCAACTCTAATTCTGCATTACCCATGTCATAGAGGTTACAAAAAAATGCCCCTTTTATTTTTTAGCATATCCTCATGTTGTTCCTGTCATCCTGATTCTTTGGATTTAGATGTCTGTTTTTATTCCATCACTGCAAGTGAAAATGGATGTGGAACCAAACCACTAATCCAAGTATTTCCCCAAACACCAAGAAAAATCAAATCTGCATTGACTCTTGCTACCTAAGGCACTTTATTAAATGCAAATTATTCTCATTAAAAGTAGTATAGCAAAGACTGCTCTCCAGACATACTACTGACTTGATCAAGCCTCCTGCTGAACAACTCTATAAATGTGATTATAAATATTAATGAAGTTCATGTAAATAACATCTCCCACAGTGCTGCTGCTGCTACACAGGTAGAGTGCAGAAGAATTTTATTTATTTATTTATCATCTTAGGAAGGTAGTCCACTTCTCTTATCAGAGGGAAAGAAAGGAGCCATGAAAAAAATACAAGGAGTACCTCGGAGTGAGGAAGAGGCTGAGTCACTGGCAAGAACAAACCCCTGGCCTTTGGAACAGCAGAGGTGGCTGTTTCCAGACACAGAGGATTCCCACCCAACCCTTGGCAGGAGGAGCCTGCTTTGGACAATGCTTCACAAGGCTGGTTTACCCCCCAACAGAAGCAGTGAATGGTTGATTTTGCAGGGGTACCTGTGCACTGTCCAAACACATCCCTGCCCAGCAGGGCTGGTGCTGCCTTGGCAGAGGGAGCTGTGGCTGAGCCCATGGACTGGCAGATGCAGCTTCAAACAAGCTCAGCCCACTCATTGCTGGGCTGTTGTGGGCAGAGGAGCAGGTGGCCTTTAGCTCACCTTTAGTTTAGTCCCTGCCCCTCTGCATCTTTACCAAAAACAGCCCATGGAGAAGATGCATCGACAAAGGATGTTGGGACAGCAACTCTTCAAAATGCTGTTTATTGTACCAAAGATGTTACAGCATTCCTGGTCATGGGTGACAGAGCCCTGCCTAAAGCTGCCAGCCACAGCTTAGGCATGCCTTAAGCCATTTTAGTTTTGGCTACAATGTATTAATTATATAGTTTTCTTTGCTGAGCATCTTAATACATAAAACCCAGTCAGCATCATGCACAATAATACCCTTACTATTACCTCTAGCCTATCATGACTACTATCATTATCATATTATGTTACAGTTTAAGCCTAAAGTTGTTTTTCTGTTTTCTTGCAGTGGAAAATTCTTAGACCTTTTTTCTCCTTGGTAAAAACACGGTTTTGTTTGCTTATTGTGTCTTTTGCTTTCCTTGAGACATCTTGCTGTTTGCTAAAAACATCTTTGTTTGCGGTCAATATATCCTTTGCTCTAGCCATGAAACCTCTTTCCAACTAAACTTAATCCTTTTCGTCTTAGTTGTCCAGTAGCAACTGGCTCAGTGATCCTTAATTTAGACAACTTTTATTCTTCTATATCAAAACTTGCTTCTATTTCTATTCCACTTTCAGGTTCCACAGAGAGCCTTCTGCTAAGCACACATATCTGTGAAACTTTTCTGTCAAACTTTTCATCTTTCCCAACAAAGTCACACACCCTTGAAAGCAATTCTTGGCACAAACTGGGTAAATGATCTCCCCAAACCAGCCCCTGGTGCTGCTCCATGGCAATGCCAAGGTCAGAGAGGACAAGTCTCTGCCCCAGGGTGTGTCACCACAGCTGTCTCATGGCAGGGTGGCCCCAGGGGGCAGCTGGCAGGATCCCAGGGGAGTCTCACCAAACCCCAACGGGGCTGCAGATCAAGGAGCTGCAACTCAGTGACAAGACACGTAATGCAGAGTGAAGGGTGCCTAGAGGTTTTCCAGAACACTGAGTTCAGCACCATTAAGAAGTCTGAAAGGAAAAGATACAGGCCAGACAGCTCTTACTTCATCTCGTACTCTTTAAGGAGACAGCTGCTGCTGGGGAGTTTTCATATCAACTCTCTGATCCGCTCCATAATGGAGGAGCAACTCCCACACACCTTCAATGCACACACGGCTCAAGAGGTCACTGAAGTCACTCTGCATCAGCCAGTAGGAGTTCTGCCATCCTGCAAATCCTGGACTGAAGCACTTCCTGGATTATTAATGCTGTGATTTTTATCTTTTATTTGTGACTGTGTTTTGTCCTATTTTATAGGACTCAGGATAAGAGAATAAAGTCTCTTTAGGAGAGGAGAAAGGGAATTTGAGGCAAAAGTCTCATTAGTAGATCATTCTGGTAAAACTACTCTGAACCACTCTCCCCTGCAGAGAGTAATGGCTACAAAATCTTCCCTCTTCTTTTATTTTTCTATCAGAAAATCTTGAAACAAAAAAGAAATCTCATCAGTAGGGAAAAGAATGTTTGGTGTGGCTTGGTTTTGTTGTTTTTTTTTTTTTTTCCTAATGAGAAGTTTTGCTTCTATTTGTTTATAAATAAATAAAGATTATTAAAAGTTGCCTTTGTTATTTACATTTCAATCTTGCTGTGCTGATCCTCCCTCCACGTGGTATGTTTCCTTAGTGATCAACAGGCAGAATATGTATATAACTATATACCCATGAGAAACATTGAGCTATAACTCATTAGTGAGCTGCACTCATTTTTCATTTTGAAATTACCTTGTAAATATTCAGGAGCATAATGCAGAACAGGACCTACCTACGTGTCTCCTATTCATATCACTGAGGTGTCTTATTTTGGGAGTTTAGGAATGTGTGCAGTGTGCATGAAAGAGGGGAATAATTATCATGATGATTGCCAAGAAAACAGAAGCAAAGTTAATGAATGACAGTCAAGATACACAGCGAGTTGAAGAGCCAGGACAAGGCAAGAGAACAAGTAGTAACAATCACATTTCAGTACTATGGGCTCAACATTGTTTCAGTTTTCCATGGTCAGGGTGCCCCTGAAGGAAGATGGGCTGAGGAAAGTGACTGCCTGACTAGAAAAGATTTTTGGGTCCAGATTTTCTCATACAATAAGAGTGAAAAATTCCTCAACCCAGAGCTGAAATGTTACTCTTTGCATAGAGGGGATGGGATGCAGCTCACATGGGGAGTGCTCTGGTCCTGTCACTCTTGGCAACTCTTCATCCCTGGGGAACGTCACCTGCAGACAACCCTGCAGCTCCCTCCCTGTTCCTGCTCTTGTCCCTCTGGCTGTGGGGATCCTCAGCAAGAGGACAAACCTCTCTACCCACAGCTCTTGTGCTCTAGGCTGGTCCAGGACCAGAGGAGTTTGTGTTTGCTATGGCCTTTGATCCACATCTTTTATCCTTCTCTTTGCTGTAGATGGGAGGATGGAATCTGCTCCCTCTGTTCCATGTGTCACAACACAGACTTGGCTCTTGCTATCAGCAAAGCTTGGATTAATCTATTTCCTGGAATTTGGAGAGAGCAAATGTAGGTGGCAGACAGGACTGATTCTTGAAACATCCTTTTCTTCATGTTAACCAGTGCTGTGAATGTGAATGTGCTTGATTATGTGCAGCTCAGACAGCTCCGTGTCTGAGCATCTGGAGCAGCAGCCAGCCTGGAGGAGGAGGCTCCTCCTCTCCCCTCTTCTGCTCAGCTCCCCACAGCACTGCCAGATGAACCTGCCCTCTCCCTCTGCCACAGCACAGGGGTTCTTAGCTGGATGCCCTCAAGACTTCTTGCCAAAAACTGCCAAATCCTTTTCTGATCTCCGTAGCTGGATTCTTGGAGTGAAAGCAGACATTTCTTTCAGGGAGAGAGGCACTGCCTTGTGTGAAAGCTTGATACTGTAGGAGCCTAGAATTGGAAGTGAGTGATTCAAAGGAAAAGTAAAAATATTTGCAAAAGTTAGAGTGAATCCTACTGCTAAATCACAACCAGTCGAAGCACAGGTATTTAAAGTGGCTTTAATTCAGAAAGCAAATCAAAGAAAAAAAAGTCTAGAAAGAGTACTAAAAATCTATTGTAGTACAACTGCCTGAAAGAACTGATCACATTCAGCTCAAGTCATAGCAGTTATGGACAGGAATAAAAAGAAAACAGATTTCTCAAGATGGGCTGATCTGGTACAACCCTGAGAGAGAAGTGTCAGGACAGAAACATGGCAGTGACAGAAAACTGCCACAGTGTTAGTTCTGCACTTGGCCCTTCTGCACAGCTCTGCAGTTCCTAATCTGTTCTGGCATTACATACATAAAATAAAATAAAAGCTAAAAATATGGGATATAGGCATAGTGTGCCTGTAACAAAGGACAAACAAATAGCTGCATGAAATGGAATGTGATTAATTGCAGATTTATATGGAAATACCAGATATACTAAACAGTGTAATCTTTTAATGACATGACATGACATGACATGACATGACATGACATGACATGTGTAGGCACATAGCAACACTTACGTCCTCAGGTACAGATTTGCAACATAAATTGGAAAATATTTTGGTGCAGCTTCTCTTGCAATGTTCCTCTCACTTTCCTCACATATGAAAGAGTATGTCACATTTGGTGATATTGGAATATAATTGAGAATTATTTAATATAAAGCCACTGGTAACTGAGTGACTTGCTGCAGGGTTTCTCAGGTTTAAGGGTTGGGGGTGTTTTTGAAACAAGTATTTGTTCTGAAAAATAATTACTCTGTGTCTTTCATGAAAATATTGAAACAGACAGTAGTGGTCTTGGCATTCTAATAAGGATGTGACATTTCACAGCTTCATGCTTGTTCTTGCAGGGGAAGTTGGGGAATTCAATTCATTTTTCACTGACCCATGAAGAGTCTCACTGAAACTGAAGTTTTTTCTTAAACTGATGGAATGATGAATGATGAGGCAAGAAAGTATTTCTAAAACTATATTTAGCCTATTCTTCTGTCCAAGGACACAATCAAATATACTATATGATTCCTTGAAAGTCTTTCCTTTAA
The DNA here is from genome assembly GCF_965231275.1 of Zosterops lateralis. NCBI lineage: Eukaryota > Metazoa > Chordata > Aves > Passeriformes > Zosteropidae > Zosterops > Zosterops lateralis. The sequence goes on along the minus strand of NC_139774.1, from coordinate 9,957,840 downwards.
CATTTGGGTTAAGTGAGAAAAACAACAGTGAAAAATAAGGAAAAATTAGAGAGAAAACTGAGCAGGGAACAGACAGGGAACTGCCATGAAGAGATGGGAAGACACGCAGGTGAGTAAATAATCCAAGGCCAGATCTCACCAGGGGTCAGGAGTCCATTGCCTGCACACACCTGTGGGACAGAAGTTATGTAGTCCCCCTCAAAGCTGATGATTTACCTGCCACTCCAACTCATAAGCCTACCAAAAGGAAATATCTACCAAAATGAAGTTCTTAACAAGATTTTTGTACAGGCAATAGGCCAGGCAGGAGAGTGTCTATCATGGGTACCAGGTTTACAGGGAGACCGTTTTGGGCAGATAACAACTTTTCTTTAAAGTCCAAAGTTGCACAGGCTCAGAGATTGGTTTGGGTTGCAGAGGATATTCAAGGATCACCTATTCCATCCCTTGACCATGGGCAGGGACACTTTCCACTAAACCAGGTTCCCCAAAGCCCCATCCAACCCAACCTTGAACACTTCCAGGGATGGGGCAGGCACAGTTGCTCAGCACTTGGTTCATCTCAAAGTTCAGTTTGAGCTGCTGGCAAGGTTGTTCACAGGTCTGGTGGCAGGAAGAAGGTAAAAATGTGCCCATGAAAAAAATCAGGTAGAGGTTGAGCAGACAGGGCTGAATTGCTTTGTTAGCATTTAGCCAGCCATGTGAACCCAGTGACTCATCTGGCCCTCAGTCCTGGAGTTAAACCTCAGTGCAGCTCAGCAGTTAAATACACAATTAGCTTTCAACATCTGACACTTCAAACGTTATTCCCAAAAATCACACCTAGTTCCTGAACAAATCAATCAAATGTACTACTCCTTTTAAATTTTCTATGTACAAAGAAATTGTAGCTATTAGCCCAGAAGGAATAATCCCAGCAAATCCATCAATCTGAATGTAAGAATAAGGGATGAAACACCTTATGTGAAAGGCACATCAGCAATATCACTCCTGAGTTGGACTGAGAGCTTTTTTGCTAATGTCAGTCTCAGATGCTGCTTCACACAATAGCCAGAGCCAGCAGCCTTTTCAAGCATTACTCATTAAAAATGTCAAAGAGCACAAAAAATCTGGATATAATGATGTGATCTTCAAGGGCGGAAAATACAGAGGCTTTTCCTTCTGAATGGCTGGTACTCTTAAGTGGAAACTAGGGCATAAAGAAGAAACTCAGCAAAAATTACATTTTATTTAATAAGATCAGCTACCCAGGATATGTGTGAACCTTTCAGGAGAGCAGGCTAACATTGGATGGCAAGGGCTGAAACCAGCCTACGGTCTGGCAGATTGCTTTTTCCTTTGCTCACACTCCTGAGCACTGTGAGTAACACTTAAAGCTGAAAAGTTGCTGAGTTTTTTGTTTGGGGGGTTGGTTTGGGGGTTTTTTTGGGGGGTGGGGTGTTTATTTGCTTTTGAGCTGCTCAGGGTAGCATGCTCTTCTCCTTATGTTCCTGGGCAGAAAGGAATTGCTCTCCCTGCCTCTACTGCACTGTTCTTTAACAGGGAGTTCCTTCCAATCCTTTGTACACACTGGGTTCATTTCCTCCCTCTGCTTTCTCATGCAGGAACATTTATATTGAACAACATGTTCTTCCACCCAGGACAATTCTCCTGACTGCACCATCCTTTTGGCACCATTACTTTTTAGTCCAGCAGAGGACCAGAAGGACTCATTAGACAGAACCCCAGTGGTGTTTTTTGCTGTGTGCCCTCGTCCTTGTGGGCATCCTGCGTGTGTGGGGAGCACATGGGACCCCTCCTGAGCTGGCAGGGAAGTTGTGACAATGTGCTACACTGAGTGCTGGCTCTGAAAGACATGGGATTTTCACCAGGGTGCACTTGTCTCAAGGCTTGTAATCACCCAGGGAATAGCCAGCAAAGCACACAGACCTCTCAGTGGAGACATTATCACTGAGAAGGGCAGAATCCTCTTTCACATTGAGCAGGTTTTGTTATATACACAGAAATAATTCTTGTTTTCACAGAAATCAGTGAGTCTATCAGCGCAGCATACTCACTGGGCTGGGTCAAAACCACTCTTTTAGGTGTTCTGTTTTTCTCCCACTTTACCAAGGAATGACAATTCAACTCCTTCTCACCACCAGCAAGTCTACAGATCTACATGTGGTGAAGCTTCGTATATTCAGTACTAAGAATCTCCTGCTAGAGGGATGAAAACATGTAATAAGGTTTGAATAGTTTAATGTATTTCAGAATACAAAAAAAGTTCAGAAACTTTTATCTTTTGTGACTAAGAACATTTCCAGCAGAAGAAAGCCAAGCAAGGACAAGGCTTGTAAGTCAGTACAGACTATTCTAAAGTTCCCACAAGGAAAAGAAGATACACTGAAATGAAAGAACAGAAGATACGTCCTCACTCTATCACACCCCAAAACAAGGTGCAAATGCAAAGCTCTGTTTCATAACACCCACATCTTCAGGGCAGCACAGGCACTGCTGGTTACAGCTCTGTCAGAGAAAGAGCAGCTGCTGCAGCCTCCAGATACAGCACAGACTTTGCAGGGTACAAAGGTAAGATAAAGATCTGCATCATCCCTCCAAGAGAGTCTCTGTTTTCCTGACCAGTGAACGCCTTCCTTCAGGGGACTGACTCAGCTCTGAAGGGGGAGAGCAGAGCCAGAGGAGCACTGGGGAGCAGTTTGTGAAAGCCCCTGAGCAGAGCAGCTCGTTTCATGTTTATTCAGCCAACACCAATCATTTCACAAATAATTTCTTACCAAAGCAGGTTCAACCTACACAAGAAAGTGCCAGCAAACATTATTTCCTTCCCCCTCCTCAGTCAGCCTGCTCTCTGCATCTTAGCATGGAAAGAGTAGGAAAGGTGTGCTTTTTGTCCCAGACACTTTCCTATCTGGTGAGGGTAGTGTGGTCAGAAACTCACAGCAGCTCCCTGGGCCAGAATGTTTATAGCAGATCTGATAAGGGTATTGTTGGTAGGAGAAGTCCAGCCCTGGGATTTGAACATTAACGGTTTTCTTCTGCAAGCACAGAGGACTTATCAGCTTTTACAAGAGACTGATGAGTTCAGCAGATCATATTCACAATCTCATCTTTAGGACTGGAGCTAAGATGATGTTACAACACAATAAATCCTATTAAAATTAATTATTAATAATTATCCACTTGCTAATGATAGCGTTATCTGGTGGCAAGATCTTCTGGTCTGAAATAGGCCTAGTTATACTGTCTTTATTCATTCTCTAGTAGCTTATCTATCATAAATGAGATTTTTACCAAGGAAAGTATACAAAGTTATAGATCTTTCAGCCTCAACATGAACATTTATTAAAAATACTTGAAGTAGTACAAGGCAGGATTTATAGACCCAAACTGGGGCTTGAACTTTATGCCTCTTTTACCCCATGTATCCATAAGTGTGTTTTCTTTTGCTACTTTTTAGAGATATGAATGAAATTAAAAATGTATTATCCAGCATATGTGATTTCAGAATACAGGACATGTGCACCAGTGCTTCCCTGTGCTTCCCTGACACATCCTCTATTGTGTTACCCCTCTGTTGAAAATCTACATTTTTACATTTCTTTAGTTCTAAAATGCATTTCTTTGGTGACTCATTTTCTGTTAACATGAAATTTCTTATGGTGCTAAGATAAAGCTGTTGGTGTTAATACTGCACAGAAAAGAAGCTGTCACATCTTTTGGATGTCTCTACTAATTGTTTGCACACTTCAGTTCAATAGATTAAGTCCACACTATCTTTAGCTGAAGGATCCTGTATCTCTATTCTCTTTTCTGCTTCCTATTCCCCATTCAGGGGTAACAGCTCATTAGCATTATGTTAGTTAAAATTAAACCTTGATCACCTGGATGTGCCCCTTTCCACAGCAGAGCTCACAAGTCCAGAAAGAGCATTGATTGGAACACTGCAGAGAGAAGTGGAAATCTATTGATCTGTGATTTAATAGCTATTTTTGAAACTTTGCACTGATTTTCATACATAAAATAATACACAGGAGTGACAGACATTTATCTTGAAACAAAATTCTTCTTGGGTGACAGGTGAATTAGGAGTTCGGGCTGTCAGTAATCCAACAGCATTTGGGATTTAAGAGGATTTTATTCTTGTCAAGGTGATAGTTTATAACAGGTAGATGTACAGAGTCAAAAATTGGATTTTGACAATGAAAACCTCTTTCTGTGAAAGCTTATCCCATCACAGAAGTCAGGAATTGGGATTGTCCCCTGAGATAAGGGTCTGTGGGATGTTTTGTGCATAGCAAGAGGTGCATTACTGTTCCAGCATGGATTCTGTAACCTCATAGCCCTGCAGGTTTTATTATTTTGGGTGGACACAGTTTGCAGATTCACAGATTATTCTGAGTTTGAGGGGACCCACAAAGCTCATTGAGTCCAACTCTTAAGTAAATGGCCAGTAGTACCACAAGGGGAAAGTCACAGTACAAAATCACAACTGAGACCAGTTGATTAACCTTTCAATTTATGCCAAATTAATTTCTTACCCATACTCGGTACAATGTTCTGTAATGTGTTGAGAGGGCATCACTGAATTTCACACTTGCATTCACCCTCCTGAGACCAGGAGATCATCTCCTCTGACACTGATTAATATGTAAAAAGCTCCACAGTGCTGACAGGCAGACTGTGGGAGAGTTTTACAGATATCTGAGCCTACGCTTGTGCACATTTTCCTTCAAATCCAGGCCTGAGCCATTGTCTGCAAAAGACTGATCCTGCCTGGATCCACATCTCACTGCTCTGCAGGGGATCTGCAAAGCCAGAGGAGCTGCTTGGGGCAGAGCAGTGATGCAAAGTCACTTCTGTCAGCAAAACTCACAGGAGAATCAGAGTAATGGGTGGCCATAATAACTTCACAAGATGGTGAAAAAGGGATGAGAAGAAATGTTGTTATCCTTCTAAAGCTGTTATCTTCAATACCCTGTAAATTTTGCTAGAAAATAGAGCTTTGGTTCCTGTGTTATACTTGGAAACACATGATGCCAGAGTGAGGGAAATCACTGCCCCAAAGACCTCCTAGTTTAAAATAAGAAAAGAGGGAGATGGATACAAGTTCTCCAGAAAGGGTCTTGCAGTTATAGGTAAGAGTAGAAGTGGTTTGTGTAGATTTTATATACAGAGATAGTCACAAACAGAACTCAGGCACGAGAACTATGCGAGTTGCAATACCTTCACATTTTGCTATTAAAATGAAATGTGAAACTGAAGCTGCTTTCCAGATGGCCTGGGCAGCTCTTCCTGGGGCCAGACATAATACACTGGGAGCAAATACAGAAGTTCCTGACAGAAGGATCAGAAGAAAATGGGCACATGAAAACAAATCCTTCTATTAGGCTAAAAGCCTCCTGCCTGGACAGTGCCCCAAACAAGAGCAAACCTTGCTCTGGACTCCCAGGATTCAGAGAGGTTTAACCCAAAACTTCAGGTTTGAGTCAGAGTTCTGCTTTCATTTAGCATTTTCAGAGCAGTAACTAAGTCAAATAAAACCTCTGGTACAGTTACCTGTGGGAATTATGGTAATAAACAAACATATTAATTGCTTGGGTATTTCTCTAAAAGAAGCTTTAGCAGATTGAGTTGTTTCTTCAGAGGAAAGCGCCTCTTGCCTGGGATATCTCAAGACACACATATTGCTCTGCTGTTCTAATAAGCCTGGGGACAGCCTGAATCACAAAGAATGTATTTTTATCACTGAAAATCTTTAGCAACTGTCAAAGCTTGTTTCAGTAAAACACACTCAGAGGGAGCTCATAAACATTCAGTGTGTGAATCACGCCTGAACTAATACAATATGTGTTGTGATTGGAAGGGTGGGAGGAACCCAAACTGTGACAGTTTGCTTCACAGTTTAGAAAATTAGGCTGTGCTGTATTCCAAGGAGTAGCTGTCACAGCTACAGGGTGTGTCTGAACTGCTGAAACAACCCAGCCTGAGAACCCCTGGGAGCAGAGCTGTGACCCCTGACCTGCTCTCACCTCAAACACCTAAAACACCACAGCACAGGTGAGACCCTGTCCTCCAAGAGCCACCAGGCACCTGCAGCACTGCACACCTCATGTTCTGCTTTGGAACATGCCAACTTCTTTAAAGGTTCCATTTGAGCCTGTGCAGACCCAGGAAATAATCACGGGGGGTTTTTTACTTCCAAGGGAAGGAACCAACTACAGCCCAGAGCTGCCAGAGTGCTGCCTGGTTGTAGGTATTTTGGAGTTAGGTTTGAACTACCCAGCCTGGGCCCCACACCAAGGCCAACTGTGAAGCCTGTGGTGCAGCTAGAAATTAGATGTTAAGGTGTTAATGAGAGATAGTGGGTTTTCTAGAGGTTAATGAGTATAGTTATTAGCATGAACACTTAGGCCACCTTAAGAAACAAGTAAAACAATGTTTGTTTGCATTTTTCCTGTGCTGTATGCCAATGAAAATGTATCTGCATTTGTAAACTATATAGAAGAGTATATAACCTGCCATTTTAGACAAAAAAAAGGGAGAATGCAGCATTAATCATAGTGATTGGATCTGCATTTGCTCCCATCCAGCTTCCCAATTATTTTAAGGGTTTTTCCTTTGCTTTACCTGGGGAACCACCACACAGTAAAAAAATTAGGTAGCATGGTGTGAGAGAGAAGCAAGAAATCACTTCTGGAAGTGAAATCACCATGAACAGTTATCAGTCCATGAGAGCTATGATGCTGTGAATATATTTTAAATATATTCTTCCACTCCAACATCTTAAGCTGTTCTCTGTTTAACCAGCCAGAACACCACTGCCACTGCCTTGTTCTGCTCCAGTGCTTTATGCTTGATAATTTGTTATCTCTGGAAATTATTGCTCTTTTAGCATGTTACAGTGGATGGTGTAAAGCCAGAAGAAGGTTCTGAAATGTTCCTGGATTATTGTTCTAGGGAGAAAGGGTTACAAAACTGGAACATGTACATGAAATTGGTATCATTATCTCCTTTCTGGGTAAATGCAAAATTGAATAATGTCTCTCTAATAGCTCTCACAGATCTCACTTATCACCACAGATAATTAAACACAAATATTCTGTTGTATTAAGGGAAAAATACCAGCAAGATATTCTGACAAGAAGTTGGTCTCTAACTTATAGAACCTATTGTGTCCTTAGATTAATGTTATAATTCAGTACTTTGTGTTTTGTTTCCATTTTTCATGCATTTTTGCTACTTTTCTTGGTTCCCTGATAAATTAACATGGTTATAGTGAAAGATTTCATAGAGGAAGAATAGAACAATTAATTGACTGCAAACATTCTCAAACTTTATTCTAAACATGAATGCCTGACTTTGCCTCACAAACTGCATTCCACTTCCTCCCATTTCAGCCAAATGCCTCAGGAACCAGCCAGAACAGACAGGGAGGTGTCACCTACACTGCAGTTCAGGTGGGGAGGACAAGGGCACTTTTATGTTCTCGGGAAATTTGTCACAAAAAGGTGTCAGGTATTTGTCTCCAGGCAGGTGACATGGAAACCCTTTGAGACAGGGAGCAGCTCCTTAGGGTGGGAGAAACCCCAAAACAATTCTTGAATTCATCTCAGTTGCTCCAGGAACAAAGTGTCTTTTCTTCAGGAAGATGTGGTGTAGGGTTAAAAGGCACCAGGGAAACCCTCCTGCTTCTCGTTCTACAATTGCAAATATCAACTCTGAAGTTACTTTTGCTATGATGATGTGATGGGAGCAAAGGGACTGCCTCACAAAAATATAAAATAGACTGGCTCTGTTACAGACAGTTAATAATGTACACAGTGCTTACAACAGTCATATAACTAGAGATGTATTCAGCTTCAAAATTAGAAACAATGAAAGCTTTCATTTTTATTACTGAGTAAAGAGAAAGAAATTACTTGGAGATATTTTTTGCCCAATGTTCTTTTTGGGAAAAACTTTGTTCCTGAAATCTGAATTACATCAAAAGGCCGAATTTTGAAAGAAAATTCTTCCTGGGAAGGAGGTATTTCAACGTCCTGGATTTTTTTCTTTCAGAGATTATCCATCCTCTCTGAGCTTTCCTCAGAGTTGTGTTGCTTGTTTTTTGTAATGACAGGGAACTGTTATGAACAGCCCCTGGGGCAGCAGCAGCACATATTTCCCAGGCAGAGGAGGTAGTTTCAAGAATCTTATTTTCCCCCAAAGAAGTATACAAGCACTTTTCATGTGAGTGGGAAGAGGAGCTGAGTTGTTTCGGGACAATTATTTTATCTTTCCTAAGAGTTGTCCTGGTGCTTCTGAGTTCCCTGTTAACTGCTCACTCTATATTCACAAAAAATACAGATGAAAGGTTGCAGCTTTTCTCTGGCCAGTCACAGCTGTTTGGGGTGGTGACCACACAGCATGTGCTGCACTTCACTGGAAATTTATCCTAGAAAACACAGAACCACTGGGACAGAATAAAATCAAGGAACCACAGCTCCAACTCTGCCAGTCCTTCCTCCTCTACCGTCCCCTTCATCCATCTTCCTTCTCACACTTCCTCCTGCTTTGTTAATGATCATTTTGCAGAGAGATTCTCGTGTTCAGTGTGTCCAGGGCAAGCAGGATGAGGAATCTCTGCCGTGAGCAGAAGTAGCAGGTCACTTCCCTGCCCTCAAGCCCATCTGCCTCTGACAGCCCTGGCTATGCTGAGGCATCACTGGTGCCAGGGTAAGGTGAAAACACCACAGGGACAATTTCAGGCCACTGAGCTAAGTTTTAATCATGTATCTTCCACTAATGTCAGAACAAATTACATGGCTAAATCCCTGCAAGCTGTTCTGGATATGTGAAAGTTAATTTCACAGCTATTGCTGGGGCAGAGAAACGGGACTGCCTGCTGGCAGAGGCAGCAACTAACAGAGACTGGCAGGGCAGAGGGAGATCAGCAGCTGGGAAAAACACATCCCCTCCATTATCCCCCCTCAAAGGATGCCAGTGCTGTTGGCACAGGACACTTTACTGTCTCCCCTGGTACCCAGGAGCCAATGAACTGCACACACTCCAGCCCTGTTGGCCTCTAGGGAAGGACAGGAATGCAGGATTGCTGTGAAGACTTTGAGCACAAGTTCTTTTTTGCCTCTGAAGCACTTGGGCAGCTCAGTGCCAGGACAAGTCACTGCCTTCACCAATAGCCTCTGACTCTGTGGGTTAATCACAGTGACAGAAGCATCCCAATATCTCTGAGTGCTCACAGCAGCACTGACACAGCACCCCTGCCCCTGCAGCACCCCGAGGAGCTCCAAGGCTGGGGAATGTCTCAGACATTGTGCCTGGGGCAGTGGGCACAGCTCCCTGCAGAAATGCTCTTGCAGACCCTGCAGGCACAGCACAGGCACTCGGGACATGTCAGACCATCTTACAATAAACCTGTTCTCATTTCACTCCCAGGTAACACATCTAGGGTTGGGTTTGTTTTGTTTTCTTTATTTTTTTTCCCAGTAAATTTTATGAACTTGTGCCCTCCCATTTCTGAACCTGCCTGAGGTCACTGCTGTGCTTCCGTTGCTGTCACTGCTGGAAAAGGCACTAAAACATCCAGGAACCTTTGAAAAAGGAGAAAATGAGCAGATAAATGACTAGAAACTCTGCAGAGATTTTTTTTAAAAGCTTTGTAGCAAAAAAAAAGTTCAAAATAAGGTATAGTATCTTCTGCATGTTTCATTCAACAGCTGCAGGATTAATGAAACCACAGCTGAGGAAACATTTCACATGCTTCCATCCATAGGAACCCAGTGCACAGAGACTGTCCCTGGGAAGCATTTTTGACTCTTCAGGAGAAAAAGTTCCATGGGATAACAGCACTTTTCATCTCAGCAAAAAAACATTACCTGCGTGTAATAGATTCTTTTAGCAACTGTGAGCCTACCTGAGCCTGTCAATCAAAGTACAGCAGAAAGAAGTAGAACTAAAGTATGTGGTAAAACATAAAGGGCATTGTGGCATGAATTCATCATGGCAGTCAAGCTGAATGTTAGTTTTCCTGATCACAAAACCAATAGACAAATCAGCTACAAGCAGGGATTTCACTCATTCCTTCATATTAATGTTGGCAGTGATGTCAGTGGTTTTGCACCTATGGCAAAAGCAAATTTAGCTCTAAATATGAATTAAAAACCTTTCTCAGAAAAATCAATGACGGTGAAAACCACAGCAGAGCTTTTCACATGTTTCTAAACTGAGACAAAGGTGGTGAAGATAACAATATTTACTTAGCTGCTCTCAGTGCTGATTAGACCAAACAAAGAACAAGGACACATTCATTGCAGATAATGTTTTCAGCACTCATTGCTGAGGCCATTTAATTAATTGTTCTCCTGGGGTCAATATCAAGTTATGTCAATAAGCATTTGAGCTCATCCAGCACCAATAGCTGAATCTGTTTGTTTGATCTGGGAGCTTTATCTTGTAAACGTGGCTCTTGCTGCAGAGTCTGTCCCCAAAAACACCTCAGGAATTTTTATTTTTTTTAATAGAAAAATTAAACCCATGGAAATTGAAAACTACTGTTGTTCTTGTTTTAAATAGTGATGGAGTTCCCTTTAGAGAAAAAAGATTTAATGGGGAAAAAAGAGAATTGGAAGTATTAATGGCTTTTTTTCTAGCTGAAATAAGGATAATCCACAAGATTTTGTCTTCCTGTTTGCTGAGTTTTTTCCCCTCCTCTTAGAGGCATCTATATATATTCAAAAGAAAAAAAAAAAACCCTTGAGTCTGGTAAATCTGAAGCCTTTTTGTGAATTATTATAAGAAAATAAAGTGGTTGATTATCTGCCATTAGGCCTAGAAGAAAAACCACCTGAATTTAAACACATGATTTTGACATTCAAGATATCATTTTCAGGAAGGAGCCCTCATTTCTTTTGGTGCCAGATTTTTTTTTCTTTTTCCTTAAGATAACAGCCAGCACTGCATCTGATCAACACACCTCACATCACATAGATCTTTCCTGGTTAGGCAGCGTGCAGGCAAGCTTGGCTTAGTGCTCCTGGAAATTGGCCACATAAAATGTCATTTCAATGTGGAACAAATCCAATGAAGTTATAACAAATCCTTTCATAACAGGGATTATTTGCTTTTCTTATTCCCACTCCATGGGAACTGGACACTCTTCACCAATTAGCCCCCAGTTGCTACTGCTTTAGTTTTCTGGTGCTCTCCAGAAAAAAAAGGCAACACAGGAGCAAAAAGTAGGAAGGTTGGCTGGCACGGAACAGCTTTTAGAGCTAAAAGTAGAATGAAGAGCACAACAATCAGCCATTTTAAATACTTTCCATACCAAACCTTCCTTCTGGTGTCACCAGACAATTTCACCTGTGTATCCCCTGTGTCTATCATTGGAGCACTCAGGAATCAGGAAGGGGTGAAGACACCAGAAAATATGAAAGTGTCCAGGGAAGCAGAAGGTTATAGGTGAGTGCAGATGCTCAGTCAGAAAGCAAGCACAAGTTGTCTGCTCTGATTTCTACTGAAAATTCACCAGTCTAAGCAAGAACGAGTATTTTTTGGGATGAGTGGGCTTCTTACTTGATATCTCTTTCCTACTCTATGTGGACTACTCTAATTTTGGTATAGAATACCACTAAGTAAAGGATAACACAATCACTTGCCTTTATCAAGTGGGCTGAGTCCTCCCAAGGGAGTTACATGCTTTAAATTCCCCAACCATTGCTGCCAAGGTAGGTGTCACCAGCCTGGAATACATTACACAGCTGACAGGAGCCCAGAAAGAGCTGAGCTTTCCAGATACCCTGGTATTCTTTCAGCATGAGCAAAGATCTTTTTCAATGAGAGATGTCAGGCACCAAAATCAAGCAATTACTGGTTATAAAACTATTCTCCTGGAAAAGTGTGCAGCCTGTGTGTAACTTGTTGTTAAATGGCCCACTCTGAGTACATTGTTCACCATTGAACAGAAAATGGTCTTTGTTACTCGAAGCAAAGCTCAGACTTTTAGTATTCATCAGGGATGAAACCATTCCATGAAAGAAAGAGCATTTTAATTTTGAAGCAGTGTATTATGTGGTTTTCAAGCACATCATACAATGCACTGGGAAACCCTGTATGTGGGAACATTTTGCTATTAATGTGCAATAACCTCTTAATAAGGGAGAAGATGGATCTTGCTCCTCAGATCTATTTACATCTCACTCCATTGGACTGCAAAGACTCATAGAACAGAAACTTTCTGCCAATACCCTGAATTATTTAGCTGCTGGGGTGTAACACTTATTAGATTGTAATTGGTTTGGTTTTGCCAAAAGGAAGCTGTTTGTCACGAGCAGCCCTGCATTAGTGCAAGGTTTATGGCACTGGAGTGCCTTAAAGAAAACTACATCTGTCTTGAACTGCTGTTCTGCTTTGATTTAATGGTTCTTGAAGCAATAAGAGCTGCATGGTCCCATCAACTGCTGATATCCACAGAAATAATAAATACTGCATTGAATTCTATTAAGGAGTACTAAATATTCAATGTGACAATAGAATTCCCCTACAACATCCAGATGGATTTACACCTCCTCTATGGAAACTGAAGTAAACATCAGGCAATTTTCTGTTCAGGATTCACTGCTGGTACAAAGTGAATTCAGGCACAACCAGGGTACTAATGAGCTCTGAGCAATGATGATCACAAGAGCAAGAAATTCGTGTTACATGAGAATGAAAATACCAAACTCAGGAATAATATCTGTTGGACTGGCTAAGAGTCCTTTTCCTTCACCATCACCTGAGCTATGCAGCTTACAGAGCAAGCAGAAAAATTGCCATTTTGTCTTTGTTTTTATAGTGGGGTATATACAGACACATATGGAATATATGCAGGACTTCTGAAGATCATAAAATACATATAAACATGTGCAGAAGCCTCAATTTTATTTTTCTACTGCACTATTTTAAATTGTAAAATGCCTATGCAGATGATTACAACATGTTGCTTGCTCGTATTCCAGAATGTTCATTTTCTTTTCATGTTTAATATACTGGAATATGTGCACAATCATGCTGAGCAGGGTAATTGAAAATTAAACAGAGAATTACTCACAGCAGCAATATTTTAAATTCAAATAAGTTTCACAACATATGGCCTTTATAACACAGTCTAACAAAAATTTTGTAGCTGCTTAGATGGAGCAGGTGCTTTCTTTTTGTACTGCTGGATCCACACCTGAATTGTCTGAGGCACAGCTCCAGGCTGCAGCCCCATCAGGGACAGCCCTGGCCAAGCAGATTTCACAGCCAAATGCTCCATCAATAGCCCTGTCCCCTTGATAGACTCTCCAATCCATCTTAGATGCTGAAAAATTTTAAAGTCCCCTTTTACAGGAAAGCTGACACCTCCAAAGCAAATTGTTCTCTGAAATTACAGCAGCTGACAAGATCTTCATACTTGCACCTGTTTAAGCATTAGGTCAAGGCAGATCAGGGAGATGTGGTATGAGTGACCCTGTCAGACCAAATTTCCCTTTTTCCTCACAGGGGCAGCACCTCTTGGGCATTTCTGATTGTGAGATCCACTGTTGTCAGAGAGCTTAAGCTCCAAACATTCAGCACAGAAAACACTCCTACAGCCTAACCTGAGCTGTCCAGCACATGTGCTACAGCTTGGAGTGAGTTCTTGTGCACTGCATAAAGTTTTTGGAGGTCTTGCAGGAGCCCATCCCCTTCCAGCTCCTGACACAGGAACAGCCCAGCTGATGCAAACGTCCTGCTCTAAGGGAGGGGGGCTGGCACATCTCAGTCACCTTCAATGGCTACAGAACTCATTTCAGGTTTGAGATGGCAGGGAAATCTCCTCCACAGAACACTCTCATTACGGGCTATAACCTCCCCAAAAAGCAAACTCAGAGAAACAAATGTTAACAGCTCCCTATTCCATCCCAACTCTGTGCTGCTATAAGAGAAATTCACAAGTAGGAAAGCAAAGGGTTAGGATTGAAATTCCATACTTCTTCCTGCAATATCAGAAGCAGAAATATCTATGTTAGAAGCAGGAGTTTTGCACCAACTAATGCGCATTGTAAGTAATGATTCAATCTTTCTTTATTTGCTGTCTCTGGAGATTATTCAGAGTTCTTGTAATTAAGATACCATGAACATGTGCATATGCACACCTTGAATATTTTAAAGGAGGTACCAATGAAAAATCTCTCCCTTCACACATATAACCAAAGATTGCTTCAAAACCTCTTTGATATATCACACAACCATGACTTTCCTCTGTATTAAGAGGAGCCCTATGAAGTTATCCAATTATTTACAGCATCATCCAGTATTTAGGTTCACAGCTGTCTGATCTCTAATTGCACTCTGCACACACCAACACAGCCAGGAGCACTGAGGGGAGGACCATGATTTTAGATCCCTGGATTTCGTGGACCTATGAGAATGAAGCTAAAGAGCATTAATTACTTTCCTTTTTAATGACAGGTAGCATTCCTCTGTCATTTGTTGCTCTCTGTTCAATTATCTGTTTGTGGGAACCTCTGTAACACCAATGCTCCTTGGCTGGGAAACAACAAGATGTAAAGTAGAAAACTGATGCTCTTCATTACAGTAATTTTCAACCTGTCTGACAGCAATAGGAATTCAATTACAGTCCTCCAGTGGCAATAAGCTCTGTGCACTAGATCTTAATTGTTCAAACATCAGTTTGCAATTTGCATTTGTAGTGTAGTGACAGCTGACTGTTTCCATCAGTAGCAGACGTTTATATTCATGAAAGAATAAATATATTGTACATCTAGCTCAGCAAGGAAAGTTTCTATAATGAAAGTGCCAGCCTATTTACTTAAATGATTGCAATAATTTGCTGCTCTGGTGTCTGATATAGAGCTTTTCCTTGGTATTACAAACTAGAGACAACTGTGCCTTGTGAGAGGTAGTTATATTTAGTAACCCTGTCATCACATTTCCGTTCCCCCCTCCCTTAAAGAAATGAAGTTTAATAGGAAAAGGCTTCCAATATAAATGGGTGTGTCCTGAACAGTACACTTCCACAGCATGCATGCTATACATTTGCACATGTATAAACAAAGATATAGGAATATTTGTGAGGGTGCAAACAAACCCTGTATCTTGTACAGCTAAGCTACAAAAAAACACTTAAAAATTGCTCAAACTTTTCTGGCACAGGGTAATGTACAGGTATTTATGTCTTTTTCTCTCCAAGAAGCTCATGGAGATGAGGAAGTTTTGGAGCATCCAATAGGTCCTGTCAAATTCTAACCAGTGCAGAACTGGGAAAGGGCCACCCACTTGATCACCCCCATCACTGACCACAGCCAGGGCCAGGTGGGTCTTCACTGAGGGCTGCACTCACAAATTCCTGTGTAAAGAGGACCTTGGTAAGACCTTGGCAGCAAAGTATTAACCCCATCAGCTCATGGCTGTCACCCCTTAGGTGTTTGTTATCTCAAATCTGCAACCACTGCCCAACAACGAGGTGAGAAGGCAGGACTGTGTCACTGGGGCACAGCACAGGTATGATGAGCTGGCAGTGTCAAAGAACTCTGTGCTGCTATAAGAGAAATTCACAAGTAGGAAAGCAAGGGTTAGGATTGAAATTCAGTAGCTGAACAGCCTGAGAGAATTAGGCAAAATACCTGCTTTTACATCACCTTGATTTGACAGCTGGTATTGTTCTTCATCACTCTTTTTAAAAAACAAAAACATGTTTTTAAGAGCTGGGAAAACAAAGACAGTGTTGTGTCCCACAGGCAGCTCCTGCTCTGATGAATTACTGCTGCCTCTCACACATCACTGCAAGGCACCGTGGATGAGAGAAGCATTTTTGTGAGTGAGAGGAGATATCAGAGATTTCTATCCAGGGCTGAAAATCCTTTCCCTTTCATGCAGACAGCACAGTCTGGGACTGGCAGCCATGGGATGTTGCCTGCACAAGGCTCTCAGCAGAAAGGTGCCATGTGCTTTACCAAGCTCTGAGGACTTATTCTGGTGGATGTGCATAAGTGTGCTCAGGACTGAGCCTGCCCATGAGAGCCCTGCAGGAGTTTCCACTTCATTATAGATTTCCCTGGTGCAGGCACTATTTTCCTTCTTGCTGTTTGTCAGAGAAAGTCTCTGGCATCCTAAATCTAAGTAGCAATTTGTTAGTGCCAATTTTAATTTAATGGAAAGCATTGTACCTGCAATACTAGGAAAAAAAGAAGCAGTGAAATTTTTGAGTGTTTTTTTCTTTGTCACTCATAGAATACATAATTCTCTGTACTGTATTGATTCAAGGCAGTCTAAATCAACCTAACTTCACTTTCCGAGCTGAATAACACCAGAGCCTCAACCAGTACAAATACAAGTTGCACCCATGCTTCAGAAATTATAGAGTTCAGATACTTTTTATATATTTATACCTATGTACTATGTAATACATATTATAATTATGAGTTGCAAATATGTATCTGTTGCCCTTCAAAGGCCAGACAACTCACTGCACCAGATCCTCACAGATTTCTAGGGCACAAACTGTTTTGATTCATGGGACTATCTCTATCTTAACATACATTTTCTTATTTATTAGGTCACAAGAATTCAGTTCTCCAGTTTGCTGATTGAACTGAAGCTGTACTTTCAGAGAAACTTTTTTCTCATGGAAAAGGGGAGGTTCAGCTCAATTTCCAAGTAGATCATAATCCAGATCTTGATGCTGTAGAAAAATAAATCAATCACTGTCCAGAAGGAAAAAACCCAGACCCTGCTGGTATTTACCTTGGTGCAGCATAAACAAACATCCAGGTAACTGCTTTAGGTTGCAGATCATACTCTAAAATATTCTTGGCAGGACTAATTTTATTATCAACCTCCTCACAACTCTTTTCTTGCAAAACCAGCACAGATGTGAACCTTTATGCCTGGAACAAGCTGCCTTTCAGATGAGCAGTAAGATACTGGAAAAATGTTATATGAGAGCACTGTAAGAGAATTCCAAAAGGAAAAAAGTGCAGGTTTGATCTACATAATCACTTTGAAAAGGGTAAATCTCTCTCAAGCAGGGGTTTGCAGCATCAGATGTTATTGTCAGCTCACAGCTGCCTGCTCCCAGCCCGATAACAGCCAGCAGTTGTAATGAGTATGCTGCAGAAATATTACAAGCAATAAGCTCTGAAAATCAATGAAGCATGTACCCTTCAAGGCAGCCTGGTGTAAGCCACATCAAGTGTCATTTCAGGTGTTATTACAGCTTTGTACGCAATGTTTACTTGGGCTGATTTTGGAAGACAAGCCTCCACCCCAAAACATAAAATCAGTGTTATTGAATGTAAACACAAACACTGCTTTGTGTTCCTTGAAAATCCTACCTCTCTTCCCCCTGCTGTTATTAAAAACAAACAGGCAACTAAATTGTCTTACCTCAGGATTACCTTTTAAGACAGAAATCCTTGTATCTGTATTTTCTGCTTTGCATAAACATAAACTCTGCTTGACTGTGCATCAAGTATTTATTCCAGGGAGCTTTGTCTACAGAAGACACTGCCATGATTCATCATGCATGTATGCTTACCAAATTTTATAAATACTGGAAAATAGGCCATAAATGCTGCTTTGTTTTAAATCACTGTTTTGTCTAGCCAAGATATCTTGAGAGTAGTAGTGCTAGGAATTCAGATAATGAAAATTAAATAGGCATGTGCTTTGCCTTCATACAGCAAAATTGTATAGATATAGAAGTAAATCTCTAAAATAATATGGGTAAAAAAAAAGTTCTAGCATGATCCAAACTGCAGGAAAAGGGACGGATTCCACGTCCTTCATCCTGAGCCGAGCTCTGCTGTGCAGAGCACCGCTCAAAGGCTCATGATCTGCCTTCCCCAGACTAGCAAGGACAAAAGATGATCAGCCAGACTTTATTTAAATGAGCTGTAATCCAACAGTCAAATATTTTTTAAACATGAACTCTGCTTCAGCTGCTGTGCTGTGGTGCCAGAGCAGCTGAGGCTCTGCTGCAGGCGTGGCCCCTGCCCAGCCTGTGGAGGGATGCACAGGCAGCTGCCTGCTCCTTCCAGGCACCTTGCCAGCCCATCAGGGCTGTGCTCACACAGGAGCACGCTGTGCCAGCATGCCACAACAGCTACAATAGCTTCACATTATTTTTTTTTTCCTCCCCTCTTTATAAATATATATATATATATATATGGACAAACCCCCTAGCCTTCAGTGTGAACTGAGAGTTCAAGGAGGGATGTCGGGATTTTTCAGCATCCAGGTGGTTTCATTTTCCCTCAGAATTTTTTGTGAATTTTATGGATTGCAGAGCACTGCCGTCTCAGTCTCTGACCAGGACTAGAATGCTGATGGACCCACCACAGCCCGGGCACTCAGCACATGCCATGGCTGGGAACTCTCCAGCCAAATGTGCACCCTGAGACTGAACAGTCCCAGCACAAGAGAAGGGGTTCAGCTAAATTGCCACCAAGCAAAAACAGGCACATTTAACATCTAAATATAATCATGTCATAGAATCATTGAACGTCTTGGGTTGAAAGGAACCTTAAAAACTGTCTCCTCCCAACCCCCTGTCATGGGCAGGGACACCTTCTGCTAGACCAGACTGCTCAAAAATTTAAAATGGACTTTAGACCCTAAGAAGAATGTGTGGAACTAGATCTAATAGAGGAGAAAAACAAACACCCAAGAAATTGCTTTATCAGTTCGAGTCACTTTGTGCAAAACAAAACTGTCTGCATCCGCTACAGATATTTTTTGCCAATTACATCCCAGAACACTCACGAGTTTGGCCTTCAGAAATGCTACAATGAAGGACAATTTTAACCTGCATAAAAGGCATAGGGTTTTGTTAATTATTAAAATAATAGCTGAACGTGGAAATACAGATCTCTTTTCCAGGAAAAGAAAACAGTATTTTATAGAAATCATTGGGCATCCATCCTAAAGAAATTTCTGGGCTGGGCAGACCCAACACTTTACCTCATATCTGAAAGTGCCTTCCTGTCTACCTCTTTTTATTTCAGTGGCTGAGCTGATCATTAAAAAATCCAAATAAATTTTAGCTAACTCCATTCCAAGAATTTCCTCTGCAATATGCAAAGGTTTTAGGAAAAAGAGAAGCTTATGTTGCTTGGTGATCTTGGGTTAGGCTGTAAGGCCATTTATCACATCTAATCCGACAATCTGAAGTGACTGCCAGAGTCATTTACCTGTTGCTCTTTACCCTGCAGGTCAGGACATCTCCATTTTCTCATTAAAATCTCAGGCAAATGATTCTGAAGTGATTACTACAAGTCAGCCTTTGGAAATTATCTCAGATTCATGCAAAGGCTGCCATAATCAGGGGTGCATTTTTACTACCTCTGTTATATTTAAGAATATGACCGTACATTCAGTTCACTGATCTTTTCCACAGAAAGGTTGCCTGCTTTGCCACCATAAATTGAAGCCATTTGTTGAGCTTTTAGCAAACCTTGGGCATTAAAATGCCATAGCATATATGATATATCATAAAATGAGTGATCAAAGGAGACCAGCTCCTACTAAATTTTCTTTTCTTCTAATCTTCCCTCCTCAGGCAAAAACCTGGATGAACAGATAAGTCAGTCCCATGAGGCGGATGAAACTTTGATAATAAAGCTTATGCTCCTTACACTGATACTCATTCAGCTTTTCTGAAATCCATTTACACAACATGATTAAAGAAACAAGACTGGGCTTTCCTCTAACATTCAAATACATTTTGTTCACAAAAGAAATGCAAGATCATACCCTGTATGTTTTTTTGAAAAGTAGGAAAAACATCAAACTGTCTCCTGTAATTACAGGGGGAAAGATGGAGAGGTAGGAAAAAGTCTTTTTTCAGACTGTGTAGAAATTGAGCCAGTAAAATACAGCAAGGGAGTCCAGGATAGTAATTTTAATATATTTGAATATGTAGCTAAAAATCAATGAAAATTGTTCATAAAGAGCCTCTGATGCACTTAAATTATCCATCTCCCAATGTGGCCTTGTTGCAGCTCCCCAAGTAACAGGAAAATTAACATGCTAGGTACTTTGCATCCTTCTGATCTTAAAAAGACCTGAAAACTAGTCCGGAAACTGCAATTACATATTTTTGAGACAACTTAATTTAATGCTCTTTTAAAGATGGAGGCACAAAGGACAGAATCTTTGGACTTAAAATCCCTGCCAGCAGTTTTAATGAGTAAATAAACACGTCCTTTTTTGCTGTTACCAACCTGAGCCAAGGTATCTTTTCATTCTACACAGATGTGCAGAAAACACCCATTTGCAAAAAAAAAAAAAAAAAAAAATTAATTAGTCTTTTACTAAATAGGTGAAAATATTCTCCAATTGCCTCACAGTTGTACAAAGTTTTGGTTGAGGAGGAGTTGGGGGTTTTTTTGTTGTTTTGTTGTGTTTTTTTTTTTTTTTTTTTTTTTTTTTTTTTTTTGAGGGAGTGGGAAGGTTGGGCAGTTTTGGGGTTTTTGTTTGTCTCTACAACCTCCACAGGTGCACTGTGACCTACTGGGACAGAGAAGATTTCTGCCAAAGTTTTCAGTGTTTCTCTGGCTCAGCAGGTTTATTCTTTAAAGCCTCATCTGTGTTATTTCTGTATTCCCTGCTGCACATCACCAGGCAGGGAGAGAGGTTTTTCTTTGTGAAAGATTTGGCTTTAGCCTAGATGCTGCAAATTTGTGCTTTCAACAGTGGCAGACCTTTTCCCTGACACAAGCCTCAGAAAAGTGTGGTGAAGTATCTCAAACCCTGCTCAGGTGATAAAGTAAAATAGTTCTTATGATGGGGGGAAAAAAAAGGAAGAGAAATGAAGGCCCTGTTGATGCACCCCAAGGGTTGTTTGTCATCAGCTTCAGTTGAACCCATCAAAATCCAAGTAATTTAATTCCAGCAATTACTTTATCCAAGGAGTAACATTTTGAGAAACCAAAACCCAGACTGTTTCTTCCAGGCTCAGATTATCTTGTTGCAAGGAGAGCTGCCTTTCTAAGAGGATTTACACTAATTACATAAAGTATGTTATAAAACAGTGTTCAAGAAATAATAGACTAGAAAGCCAGAAGGTTAATAAGGAAACTGATCCTGTCCCTCTCCCTGTCCTGAATTCCCATGCAGGAAAAGCAGTCAGGATGCCTAGTAAAGACACAAACCACGATTACTTTATGGAAATTATTTCTCAGCAGTGTAACACCCGAGAGTTCCCTTCCACGCTCATTTAAATGACTGGTGGAGCAAATAGCAAAATCAATAGCCACAAAACTCGGTCTCATTTTTGCAATTAAACCCCCGAGACAGAATCCATCCATAACACGCTCCTGGCAGTCCCAGGGGTGATTGCAGCCTGCCTGCTTCATCTGCCTGAACACCTCATTCCCATGCAGCAGGTGTAAGGGAATATTTCCTGCACACATTCCATTTAACCTGCTGGAGTGGGTGCTCTGCAAATGACTTACATTCATTTACACAGCCCCCTGTATTCCTCAGCTCAGTGCACACACATTAATTACTGGAATTGGAAACAGCCTTGCTTTAAGCCAAGGAGATGATTTAGTAGGAATTTGCCAGTCTCAGGTAAGTGCATCCCATGGTGCAAACACACATTGCTGTAGTGGCAGAGCGTGGCCATGTGTGATTTTATAGCTCTGTGTAACAGCCAGCCAGGAGAAGAAGCTGCATCCCTGTGGGAATGTGCAGGGTCAAGAGGAGATGTGATAAAAGCCTGCTCCTTTTACAAGAGGCTGAGAAAAGCCATTTTAGATGCTGCAACAAAGGAAAAAAATGTTCCCTTTACCAGCAGGAGCTGGGGATGAAAGTGCACAGAGACAGGCTTGACTGCACCAGACCCATGGGTCTCCCTCTCAGTCCCAGCAGCAAAACAAGTGGAATTAGTTTAGTCTGTCTAAGGAAACCTCAGATCAGATACAGTAAAAAAAACCAAAAAAACAACCCAAACACTGACATAGCAGCAATAAATTTAAATCTCCAATTCTCAGCATATAAAAGTGATGTGTATAAAATGTTAACATTATACAGATTTGCTGAGCTGATGCTCCCACACAACTTGAAAAATACTAGAAATTACATGTTTTGATGCTGTCAGTAAGAGCACACAATAAAAATGAGAAAACTCCTGCAAAAACTCCTGCTTTCACCAAGACTACACTTTTGGAAATGGGAAGATGCTCATCAAAATTTTTAAATAAATTTGACAAGTGCCACCTATACTATGTATATATACACCACTTCTCTCACATGGGCATGTTTTCCCTCCTTTCTCATTCTATGGAGAAGCAGGACCAACTATTGAACTATTGATCCTACAGAAACAATGGGAGTTTTGCCACCTGACACTACTGCAGTCACTTTTTTTCCCTTGTTTCAAAATTTACTAGGTTTACACAGAGCTGATTTTTCTCATGGGTCTTTTCCACAGACAAGGTTTGTGGAATAACACTTATGCTGTTGCAGGGAACCACTCCCTTAACTATATTAAAGAAAAACAAGGTCACTCAAATATTTATATTATTCCATGGAGGCACAAATGAACACCTATGTACTTTGGAAAGTTTTTCCACTTCTTCCCATTTTGACTCTTTCCCCAAGTCATACATGAGAAATGAAATATTTCCCACAGGAATACAAGCTCCTTGGATAATGTTCATTAGTGATTAGGAGAGTAGGAGAGGAAAATGGGTCCAAAAGGCTCAGCAGCTTCCCCCATCTGGCTGTTATTGGTGGTTTATTGTTGAAAGCAGAGACAAAAAGTACAGCAAAATACACAGATTATGATAAAAGAAATTGTATTCCAGCTTTGATTCTGCACTGCCTCGTGTCACTTTGGGGCCAAATTGTCTGAGCCTGGAGGGATCTCCTTCTGCTGGGTTGTATCCACATGAGGTATTCTCATGCCCAGGCTGGATCTGAAACCCAGGGCAGCAAACAAAACAGAGCAGAGCCTGTGTCCTTAAGGAACAGGGAAAACAAGTATTTTTGGAATGAAGTCCAAACCATACTGTCATTTTAATCTTGTTTTGAAACGTGTTCCATGTAATATTTTAAATTTAAACCAATCTGGAAAGGCATCAGGCAAGTATAAATCTAACCATGGAGGCAGAGGAGCAGGACTAACAAGGCAGATGCTTTATGAGTTTGGCCAGCTTCCTGCTTGCAGATAAAAACCACCAGATGCCCCAGTGAAGAGGATTCCTTCCTGGGAATGCTGATTTCAGAGTTGCAGCCCATAATATTGATTACACAGGAAGATCAGATGTGAAAGGCAAGTGGAAAACCCATAGCACTGCTTCTCCAAATCCCAAACATCCTGCTTGCCATGGCCACTGAGCTAAGAGCATGTTCCAGTGTGCAGTTTGACAAATGTGTCCCTGCTACCCCAAACTCCACTTTGGAGCTATTGACACAGAGCCTCCACACTGGATAGAGAGCCCACTTCAGGAAGTATATGGAAATTAAAAACCAATAAATAATGGAGAATGTTTTTCCTGGCAGAAGTTATCACTGAACAACATTTGCAATTGACTTTGCATGATTTAGCCTTGTAATTTAATAAGAACAGGTTTGAAGGGCTGGGTGTTCATAGGACAAGAGGACACAGCCTCATGTTGCACCAGGAAAGGTTTAGGTTGGAATTAGAAACATTTCTTCACTGAAAGTGAAGTCAAGCATTTCAACGGGCTGTCCAGGGCAGTGCTGGGGTCACCATTCCTGGACGGATTCAAAAAACAAGTAAATTTTGTGTGTAGGGACATGGGTTAGTGCTGCATGTAGCAGTGTTGGGTTTATGGTCACTCTTGCGGATCTTAGAGATTTTTTCCAACCTGAACAATCCTATGGCTATGAGTGTAACAGATAAGGAAATTCATTTATATGAAGGAACTTTCCCTCAATGCCAGCAAAACCCCAAAACTCATGGAGAGAGCAGCCTGCACCACAGGCAAGCACTGAAAATCACACTTTGCTTACAGCTGCTTAAGGATATTATTTTATAGTGGCTATCTACAGTTTGGGGTTGAATCTCACAGCCAATAACAAAGCCAACAACATAAAAAGGAAACAGAATCTGCCTCATTGCAAATAAAAACCCAGGACAGACAGAATGAAGGATGGATACACAGAAGGGGTAAGTTTTCTGATAACTTTGGAATAACAAGTAACCTGCCTTGCTTGGCTGCAAGGAATAAAACCATTAGAATATAAATACCAAGTGAGAAAATGACAAAAAGACATATAAGAGTTATGGGCCTCCCTGTGTGGACTCACATCCACTGCACTGGATGAACACTTAAGAAGTCACATTTTTCATTGATAAGACAGCTCTAAGGAAAGCTCTGCATGGAGAAAGAGACTGCTTGGGGGTCTCAGAAATGGTATTGGATGTAGAATCAGAAAAAATATATTTATTTTTAAAAAGAGAGAGAGAGAGAGAGAAAAAAAAAAAGAAAAGTTGTAGCAGTGTACCCTTCCTAATGCCAGCCTGTCCAATTGGTAAATTGGTAGCAGCTGTGGCCCTTTAGGCTGTTTTGCATAAATAAATAAAAAAGAAAAAACCAAAAACAAAAACCAAAGCATAAAAATACCCCACAGCAGTAGTGGAAAAGAAGCATTCCTCCAACAACACATCTTATAACTATCCCTACTTATTTTTCCTGTTCTAACTTCAAAATATTTACAACACATTTCTGTAAAATACATCTCCAAGGTTGCTTTAAAACCTTAACTGTAAGAGCCATGTTAACACCACAAAAGCAAGTTTCTCACCCGTTTTCTCCCTTCCAGCCACAGACAAGTCCCGGCACTTATAAAGGATGGGTGTTTTTGTTAAAGTGTGCTTTATTGATTAGCCACTTTATTCAAGAGCATCTTCATAAACTCATCTGCTTATTAATTTCAGCTTTATCTGAACACTCTCCCCTAGACACTACTTCTTCCTCAGGCATACTGTCATTCCCTGTCAAGAGTGCTTCCAATTAAGTGGCAAGAGAACCTGGGAAGTGCTGGCTGTGGAAAAGTGACATTGGCAGGGGCTTGTGAATTGTCATCGAGATCTAGAAAATAATGAACAGCAAAGCAGAGGTAAATTGGTGTTCCTTGCACCAGACTGTATCAGCATGGACACAAGTCTACAAAACATTAGCTGCAACAATGAGAGAAAACATTGAAAAGAAACATGGTGTTAACAGAATGCAAAATGAGGCTGAAGGGCTCTTACACACACCCTGACAGTGAGGGCAGAGTGTTGCTATTAGGCTGTGTCAACTCAGTAGAGAAACAGCACCAGGATTTATCTGTTCTGGGAGCAGAGGATATATTTTGTTTTATCTGTTTTATGCAGTTGCAACAAACAGAATGAACAGCTCATTAAACACAGTGTTATAAAATACATGCAGGGCCACACAGATTTGTCCAAATCCATTCCCAGCTGAACCATAGGCACTGATCTTGCAGCCAGGTCAATACTAATACACTCGGCAGTATTTACCATAGTCCTTCAGACTGAAGTCAATTATAAGGGCTGACCATAAGCCAGAGTTCAGTGTTTATCTCAGCGTTCCAGCTCCTGTGGACATCAGGCTAAGCCACAGAAGACTAAAACAGAAAGGCTGGGTGGAGCCCCTGTGCACACTGGCATGAACATCATCACCTCAACGAGCCAGGATGGGCTGGGACCAGCCTCCTGCTCTCTTCCTTTCCAACCAAGGGTCCCAATAAACCCAAGAGTGGCAGAGATCCAACACATTCCAGAAAAGCATCAGCAGAAAGGTTAGGAAGGCAGTGGCAACAACATTTAACTTGCATTACACACTTATTCCCAATCCAACTCATGTTCCTGCAGCTAATTCATGTTTGAAAATGCCATCCAGACTCATGGCAAGAGCTTCAAAATGCCAGAGCAGAGATCAGCCCTGCTCCTGCTGCCTTGGCTCTGCTCCATCACTCTCCTTGGAAGGTGCAGAGAACAGCTCAGTGCAAGGTAACATCTGGCTTTTAAAACTCATTTTCATCTTAAAACATGAATCCAGGTTACTACTACTTCATGAATATTTACTGTCAAGGAAGTCAGTAAGTTCAGTGAATATTTGGCAGGCCTCAGTCAGATATTATGGCTGTTAGACTTCACATATTAAATCATCCAAATACTTAAATACATCTAAAAGCACTTTCAAGAGCAATCAAAAACTGGCTTAGGACTATTCCCTGATTGTTATTGAAGCATTTGCAGGTTAACTGAACATTACAAGCTACAGGAGATAAAACAAACTTTTTGAGTCTTTAGAGTCTGATCTTTTCAGACTTCCAGATTTATGTTTAACTGCAAAAAGTATTGTTTTAATGGAAGTAGATAAATGCTCTTAAAAGTACACCTTTCAGAGATGAGCTTTGAGAAGATAAAAACAGGAAGACTTTTTAATAACAGCAACAGTAGGAAAAAATAAGAAAACACATTTTATATGTCTGTGGTCTTACTCTTAACTGTGAACAATCTAATCCTGAGTATTGGAATAGCTGGAAAAGAGGGAGCAACCAATCTCTCTGCAGAGCTATTGTTGCAAATACACACAAGATTTATTGTAAGAACTGTGATAAAATCCATAAAAGCAAAAGCAAGGAACAAAACCCAAGAAAAGAACAGCAGATATTTACTACTCAGGAGAACTCTTTAGCCAGGAAATGCTCTTCTATGTGCATCTGTGTAGTTGGGATGGAAAGACCTATTGAATTTTTCAATTTTCAAGATCACACTAGGGAGATCAAGAGAGTTTTTTGGCATACAGATAATTCATATTTGCATAAAGTGGACCTAGGGTGTCACAGCCATGAGGCTTAAATTACAGCAGCCTAGGAAGGTGCCCCTTTAAAGCACTTGATGGATGGAAACTTGTAAGGCAGTTGACAGCTGGATAACAATCTTTTTCTTGTGCAGCATCATTGTATCATCACCAGCTGCTTTGTGAAGTAGCTTTTAGAACCAGCTATGCATTGCAAATACTGTAACTCTTCTCAGGCTGTTAACCCTCTGATTTCCTTCCTCATCTGAACATCATCAATGAATGCTACAATGTTACTTCAAGGATTTAATAAATTAATCTGTGATTATGGATAACTCCCACACTGATCCCAGAAAGTTGGTAACAAAGAAAGCAAACAATGGCTTTTGTAACTCTCCTTTTACAGGAACCTGTTAAAACAAGCAAGTACAGGAATACGATTCCATTTAATTTTCTGCCTATTTTGCTGTAGCCAGGATCTTTCATTCCCCTGCACCTGGAAAAAGCAACATGGGAACACAGGACCAAGGGTTATCTCCAAGGAATCCAAGCCTCAGCAGCCAACTCGTGTTACTGCTTCTATAAATTAAACTTACATTAAAATTCCTGTTGGAGAGCCTAATTCCAGAACCTCATTCCCCATAACATATTTCTTCTTTCTTTGAGGTTTTCTCCAAAAACCCCAAATTCCCTTTAAGTGATGGGCAATCTGCTGTGAGCTCCATGGAAGATTCCTGCTCCAGCCCTTCTCTTCAAGTCAAAGCTGGTGTTGATTTGGAGCCATCAAACCTCTGCTTGTTCAGCAGCAGCTCCCAAGTGCTCAAGCACAGAAGTGCAGTGTACAGATGCCTTTGCTGCCGTGTTCTTCCCCAACACTATCCTTTGTGTCTTTAAAGTTACATTTTTAGTAAAAGAAACAGAGCGAAAACCTAAAATTAAATCCCCTTCCAGTTTCTACATTCACTCCTTTAAGAAACCCCAACATTCATGCAGACTTAATATACTAAATATAATAAAGTTTGATAAACTTCTTTTTTAATAACTTTTTAATTTCCTTTTTAATAACTAATCAGCATCACTTGTTACAGCTAAAAACGTACATCCACCTTGGAAATATGCATTAATTTGTTGCAGTTTTCAACAATACTATCATTTTCAAATGACAGGAGAAGGAACAAAGTACCAATCAATTTTTTTTTTTTTTCTTGAAAATTATTTTTGTTCTCCCGTTGGCACTTGCAGTAATTCAGAAACATTGCAGTTCTAGAGCATACAATACACAAACACCCATGAGAACCTGCAGAGCTAAGAATTTTGTATTTCATTTGAAAATTTGTCAAATTACAGCATCACATTACTTCTTGTCCTCCCACAACGTTTTAAATCAGGTTTAGTAAGACATTTGTTTAAAAGCAACACTCACTCAATCACAGCTTCCTAAAGGGATCAGACCCCAGGCCAGCACTCTGCCCTGTGCAGCAGCAGCTCCCTGCAAAGATCAACATTCTCCCAGACTAAAGCAAGGCTTCAGTGGAATACAAATCAGGATAATTCACTTTTTAAGTAGAAGAAACTAAAGAGTGTCTAAATCAGAAGCAAAAGGGCTCCCACCCAACTTCAGCCAGCTCACCTCATCCATGCAGGCAGGTCAGTGCCTCCAGGCTCTGTGCCATGCTGAGCATCCAAGGGAACACTGAGCCCAGTCCCATACTGAACCACCTAAAGCATCATCACAGGGCTGCCAGCAACCAGGAAAAAAACCCACAAGCCCTCCCCAGGACATCTGCCTTGCCACAATTAATCACAGGTGTTTCTTAACAGCTAAAGGACATTTTCTGACTCATTTTTATGTGGCTTTTTTTTTTCCTGTTCATTTTGTGGTTTCTTTTTTTTTCTTTTTCCTTTAAAAACTTCTGGTTCAGAATATTAAAAAGCATATTGCAGTGTTATGCTTTCTGCAATATATTTATGTTGATTTGGGGTTTTTTTTCCTGTGGGTGACTGGTGTTTTGTAGATTGTTTCATGATAGATGAGCTTAATGGAAATCCTTAAGGGCTGTGTGTAGTATATTCAAAGAAATATTGAAAGTTGCCTTGGGAATTGCTATTGAAACCAAATCTTGGCAGTGCATGTGCTGTGTGTAGAGGAGAGAGGGTTTAGCTGTGCTGCTCAGTCTGCTCATGCTGAGGCTGCAGAAGGTTTGTCAAGCACAAGGATGGGGCAGAGAGGTTATTTTGAAAAAATGCTCTTTCAAGCGAAAAAGAAACTCCCAGACTATTGAATATTGGAGAGTTTACTCCTCCCTTTCCCTAGTACTGGAGCTGCAGCAGGGTTAAGGAACACGGGATTATCCATGGTAACTCTGAGGGCTGGTTAAAACCCACCTAATCTGCAGATAGTGCTTTAAGGGAAACTAACAAAAAACATTAGAGCATATAAATTTGCAATAAAAGTTGCACTGTTTAGCTTTGAAAACTCCATGGCACAATGTTTGATATAGAAACACCTCCATGTTGATAATGACTGTCCAAACCTGTAATTTTAGACATTATTTCTACGGTTCCTTAAGGCTGATAAGGCAAATTTAAATCTAAAGGCAATTTATGTTTATTAGTGGCCGAGGGCCCCGGGGCAGGAAAAGCTGTCTGGGGCTGGCATGTGAGTCAGAGGCATTTTCCAGGCTGCAGCAGCTGCAGCTGGCAGGGCACCAAGCCCTGATGTGCTTTAAGGAACCTGTGCAGCAGCTTGGCTGGAGGCTGCTCACAAGGCTGCAGGGAAGAAAATGATAGGTGAAATTTGGTCTGGAAAGTGACATTCTGCTTGATGGCACAATTGAACAAAGCATTTAAAGACATATTTAACTCCCAGTACTCAGTGGTTTAATTAAGCACGTACTTAAGGATTCTGTTGTCTAATTTGGGATGCCTGACTCTATCCCTCTATAAACAGAGGTGTGATGTGAAGAATTTGTTATAGGTTTGGTGGTTGACTCTTATTGGGGTAGAGAGAGGTTTGATGGAGTCAGGAGGTGGCTGAGAAGCTGCAATAAAGGCATATAAGTGAATAATTGCATTAACCTTTCCCTACCTCCTGGGAAATCATCAGAAAGGTTTTTCCCACTGAGTTTATGGCATGTTTAGAGCCTTTAATACTGATTTCCCTTTCCTTACTTATTGAAGCAAGGCAGGATATTCAGCTCTGGGCTTTTTCACAGTGTGTCCTTCCAGCCCTGCCAGCGCAGTAAAGCTCAAATGGCACAAGGAGCTCACAAAGCCTGAGCCCAGGGAGCCTGTGGGGCCAGCCCTTTCCTGATGTACTGTTAGAGCCAGCAGGCTGGAAACAGATGGCTGTGCCATGGAAAATGTACCAGGATAAGATGTAAACAACTTCCACCCAAGCTAAGTTTTGCTTCTGTGCGGAGTAGCAAAAGGAAAAACTGAAACATTGCAAAAACCAGTGCAGAGTTTTCAAGAGTTTTCTCGTTGTGATTGCACCCTGAGGCAACTACAGGTAATCCACCCAGTCCTGTCCCTGGGCAGGGGAGTAATTCTTTTTCCTAAATTAAAAATAATTCAAAGCTGAGAGAGAAGCTAGTTTTGCTTTTCTCACATTGCCTTTATGATGAACTCAACCATATTTATAGTTTTAGTAACAAAACTGTCAAATTATTACCAGGAAAGGTACAAGCTGTAGAAATAATGATGCTAAATTATTCTCCTAACCCAAATTCACTATGGAAATACATGCCTAACTTGTAATGGAGTATGAAGTATGTTACAGCAACATTTGTGTTTAAATACTATTCCCTGACTGATCAAGGAGGAGCTGTATCAAGAGAGAAAATGTCTGAAATACCAGGCAGACAGCAATGTCATCAATCATGAATGTAACTGTTTGCATTGTGAAAAGCTTTCAACTTGGTCAACTCCTGATTGGTGTTTCTTTAATTGCTTTAATTGGGCTCTTTCCTCTGGTGTATATTGGTGTTTTTCTGGGCTGCCAAGCAAAGTACAACTTGTCATCTCCCTGAGAACAAATGTTTATCTTGTCCTGCCCCAGAGCACTTTGGGTTGTCTAGTTATCCTTTTTCTTTGACTTGATGATTGGTCTCCATGTACTTGATTATTTTCTGATTTCCATTTCCACCTGAGGTATGGTGGATGGTAACAAGCCAGTATTTTAGATCCTCATAAAATATGGCAAAAGATCCACTTCAATTGAACCAAAGGTGCAAAATTCCCTCTGGACTAACAGCATTTCTTTTATTTTTATTTTTTTTTAGTAGAGGCATATCTTGAATATAAGAGGACTCTCAAGGTAATTTTTTTACAGCTAAGAAATTTTCAGACGAAGTATTAAATACTAGAGGCTTTAAAATGCAATCAGTGTGGATTTCCAGCAATGGAAAAATATATCCCTTCCAGTGTAAAAAGGACACATTAATCTCTTCAAAACTTCTGCTACAGCAGAATGGTCACCACAGGCTTTGAAAACTGTACTTGGAAAACAGTAATAAACTGAACCTTCTGCCCCAACGTGCTCTGTGTCCTGATCCTGCCAGATTCTTCAATCCCTTAATGACAGGAAGGTTGGAGCTGGAAGGGACCTCTGGAGACCACCCAGCCCAAACCCACTGCTAAGGCAGGTTCACTGCCACAGGTGCCCAGGAGCATCTCCACGTGGCTTCTGAACATCTCCATGGAAGGAAACCCCACAATTCTTCTGCTCAGTCTCTTCCAGAGCTCTGTCACCTCACTCTAAACAAATTTTTCCTCATATTCAGATGGAACTTACTGTATGCCAGCTCCCAGGTTTGCTTGCTCTGTGGATGCCACTGAAGTGCAAGGGGCCCTGCCTGGGAAATGCAAATTTGAAGGTTTGAAAGGGAGTGAGATGCCTCTGAGCCAAAGGTGTTGGCCATCCTTCTTTCTATGCTGTTTATAAAGATCTGAAATCAGAAGGTAATGTAATTTTCTCTTGCTTTGGGTCTTGATTTAATATTAATTTACAGAAGCCATTTTTCTTTTCACAATGGAATGGGCAGAGTATTAATGAACTTTTCTACTCTGACCTATTATATTTTGCTGAAGTCTGCCAGAGGCTTCCAATCCCTAGAAACTCTTTTCTGAGGCATCTCCAAATCTATAAGCATGTGGAGGCACTAATTAATGTAAAAGCTTTACTTCCAAAAGGAGGGCTACTAAAAATCTGTACTGATACTTTTTTTAAAAAAAATTTGAGGGGTCTTTCAACTGTATGAAGTTATAGAGCTTCTATTTTATTTGACACTGAGCTATTTGGCTCCATGTCAAGCAGTAGGAAAAAAAGGTAATTTTCAAAAAAGTAACTTTTACTAAGTAGGGTTAAATCCTTAGTTGTGGCATATGAAAATATGTTGGGTGTTACCAATGTTGCTGACTTCTCTGGAGCACAGAGCCTGAAGAAAAGTTAAAAATTCACAGTTTTCAGGACGTGAGGAGCTGTTTCACTGTTGCAGCCACGCCTGAAGGTCTATGTCCTGAGATCAAGTCTCACCCTCATCCACCCCACTTCAGCCTCACTGATCCACTGCCCTAATTGTCACTGATCCATTGCAGAGGCAGTTCCTGCCCATCCTGAGTCACCAAAGGCTCTCCTGACCAAGACCAAATTCCATCAGCAGTTACAGACAAATCCAGGCAGATGGAGACTCCACAACTTCCACTCATCCCTTCCATCTACAGCAAATTTTTCATCAACCAGGCACTCGATTTGCTGTCACGTCTTTGCAGGAAGGAGATGTTTAAAATAGTAATTTATTTTTCTAGAAATGAATTTCAAAATCAAACTTTTCTTTGTCAGAAATTCTCCTCCACAGATCTCCTTTTTTTTTTTTTTTGTATTTTTGTGTGTGTGTGTGTGCCTGAGACCAATCTTCGCAGTTTTCCTCAATTTCATCAACTCTGCTTGATCAGCTGTGTTAGATTTGAAGCAGTCAGCTGTTACCCTGGCATTTTCTCATTTTTCAGAAGCTGTAAAAACATTATTTTAGCCTAAATATTTATTGTGTTTACTGGTGACTTAAAAAATAAAAGGATGCTCTCTGAATATGCCGACTTTTTTTATCTCCTGCTCTCCTCTGGCACATATCCAGCCAAGCCTTTCACACAGCAGAGCCCTGGGAATCAGTCCCTGTGATGAATCACTCTGCTGGAAAGTCCTGCCATACCATTAAATAAGGCTGATGATCCACATTTCCTGCTATGGGATTCTGTGCCTCAGATGGGAATTGCTGAAGTCAGTGAAGTTGTCCTGGTCCTGCAACCAAGGTGATGTGTCCTGGAGCTGAAGTTGACAATGTGCTCTTCCCTGGAATCACAGAACCACAGAGTGGTTTAGGCTGGAAGAAACCTTAAAAAATCATCCAGATCCAACCCTTGCCATGGGCAGGGACACCTTCCACTATCCCAGGTTGCTCCAAGCCCCATCCAGCCTGGCCTTGGACACTCCCTGGGATGGGGCAGCCACAGCTGCTCTGGGCAACCTGTGCCAGGGCCTCCCCACCCTCACAGGGAAGAAGTTTTTCTTAACATCTAATCTAAATCTATACTCTTTCAATTGAAAGCCTTGTCCAATCAATTTCTTTGTAAAAAAAATAAATATTTTTCTAAAAAATAGAAAATTACTTTAAAACTATAAATGAAAGTATAAAGAATGAATCTGAGCAATTAGGAGTTACAGTAACACCAAATACAGGTGCTCAGACTTCTGTCTCTGAGCAGAGATTTGGAGGGTTTCTAATTTTTATGTTACAACCTGTGTGAATGTGCACAATACCTTGAGTGGGTGTTTTTAGTGTGGCAGTGCTCAGAGACACTTTGGTGTCTGGGTTTACTCTTCTTGTCACTCAAACTGCAGATGGATACACAGCCTTGTTTGGGTTTAGTGATACTGGCACCCAGACTAATGGAATTACTGCTGAGAAAAAAGCAAACCCCTGCATGAAGGAGAAAATAAAATATGTATTTTTAAATAAAGCAGAGGCTCTTGAAGTTCACATGAAAATAATCATTGAGCAGCAGTAGGCCAGGCATCCTATGGTGCAGAAATAAGAAATCAGTTCATTTCCAATTTTAGGTCTTCCAAAAAACTGCCTATATAGGAGTTTAAAAGAGGAATATTAATTTTCTCTAAGTAATTTCTTTTTCTTGCTACTTACAGTTCTCCTGCTATCAAAGCAGGATATTTACTCAAACACCACATGTATGTTTGTGTGTAAGAACTCTTTGCTGTTTTGCTCGTAAACTTGAAGGCAGAGTGTGAAGAGTGGTTGAGAGATCTCCAGTATTGAACTGGAATCATTATATCACATAAAATATTAATATTGTTCTAACTTAATTTTCTCAGGTTTCCAGAATAATAAATTAAAAAGAAAGTTTACACCTGCAAAAATCACAGGTGAGCATCGTTTCTGGTGAGCACACAGGCACTTCTCTGCTCCTGGAAAGATCACAGACTATTTGCCAGGAGCCAGGAGGTTTCCTTTCCTCATGGGAGCTGCTGAGGAGGAGAGAGCAGCTAGTGACACAAAACTCTGTCCTGTAAAGCCCATCAGCCTGTGGCAGAAGCTGCTACTCAAAGCAAAAGAGAGTTGGAGTACCTGGGTGTTGCAGTGTGCACTTTGGGTTCTCTAAAGTTGTGTATGGTTTTGTTATTGAGTTTCTGTAATAGTTTATCCTTACCAACCCCTCTTTCCCAAATCCCTGTCCTTTCCCTTACAATAACCCTCTCCCAGTCCATTGTAAACCTTCCCTGATAAGACCCATTGACACACCCTGTGGCTTGAGTGCTCTGGCAAAAGCTGGTGACTCAGCCAAGGCTTCAGGTATCCCCACTCCCCTTTTGCCCCTAAATGGCCCTGCCAATGCCCCCTGTTCCTAAGTCACTCCCCTTCATTCTCAAAGGTAACGCCCCCTATACTTAAGGGCAGGTAAGCCCTAGAAATCTTCACTTGCACCTGGGCCACGGCCTGAACAAAACCTTCCTGGTCCCCAAATGTGAGTCTGCTCCGTCTTCCAGCTGGGAACACGTCTCTGTCTGGGGTCTGGACCCACAAATAACTCATTTATATGGTTATCTGAAGAGCAGGCTGGCCAAAGATCAGCTCAGAAGAAACCATACCTGGGGCCTCTTATGGCTCCTCAGGCTGTGCAAGCCCATCCTCAGCTGGAAGTGTTCAAGGATGGGTTGGATGGAACTTGAGCAACCTGGGGTAGTGGAAAGTGTCTCTGCCCATGGTAAGGGCTTGGAACAAGATCATCTTCAAACCCCTTCCAACCCAAACCATTCTGTGATTCTATGCTGCAGGGAAATATTGTGTCTGTTCCTTTCTGTTTGAAATAATGTAAATAAAACTGGAGCTAAAAAAGTAGCTGGGATTTATTTTATATTCATTCTAAAATTAATCTCTGAGTTTCTCAGTTATATTATTTCTTTTATTATTTATCTTTAAATGTCATTGAGCAAAGCAAATCACTGCTGGGACTTCTGAGGGGATTGTTTTCAAGGATTAAGAAAGAGGGGCAGGTGAAGGAATTAGCAATTAAAAGATGACTCCTGAAGACGAATGTACTAATTAAAAATCTGAGGAATTATTTCAGCTGAAGTGCTTTTCTTTCCAGACACACAAATATTCTCTTGAGAGAACTGATGATGAGCTGTTAATAAGAAATACAGCTCATCTTGTTTTGTGATATTTTTATTTGTAATATGGTCCCTTTCCCAGCAATTTTCAAAAGCTTTTACATTTTATAGGACAAAGATATAAATTGAAATGGGCAGAATGATGAGAAATGGTAAAAAAGTCTAGAAGGGAGTTACTTTATGATTTTGAAATACACATGAAATACAAACAGTGAATACTCCACTTTTCTGAGCAGGTTTTGTTCTTCCAAAGAACTGCCATTGTCTTTATCCACATACCCCTTTCTCAGAGACAGGAATTTGTTCTCACAAATAAACTAAAATAAACAACACCAAATCAATGGGGTTTCCAGATTTTTGCCCTTTGAATTTTGAACTGAATTTCATTGTTTCACTTTATATATATGATGAAATAAATGGGAAGAAAAAGAAAAAAAAAAAAAAAAAAGAAAAAAAAAGAGGAGGAAAGGAGTGATGCAGAGTGGGTGGAGACATCAGGAGCAGGTTTGGTTTATATCCACCTCACAAGCACTGGAGCCTCGTGCTCAAACAGCACATCCAGGTATTGGGGAATAAATTCACGAGTGAGCATTTTCTGGGTCTTTGTAGATGCCATTTCATTCCTCTCCCACTCCCACTCTGGTCCCCCAGTGAGCACTCTGGGGTTACATGGGCCTTCCTAAGACTACCCTAAAGTGGGCAACTTTCTGCATCTAACAAAGAAAACTTGACCTGGGATTGACTATATTGGGGCATCTTCCAAAAAACATATTAACCAAATAAACCATATTAATACAGAACCAGGGTTCTGCATTGCAGGGGAGAAGGTCCTTACCCAGGGAAGGAAAAGTCTTCACAAGAAGCTGGGGCTGAACATGAGAAACTTCAGGAAAAACATCCTTCATTGCACAAAGGACCAAACACCTTGGTCAGGAGAAGGAGGGAAAATATTTTCCTTTGCTCCCATCATATTTCACCTATTTGTAGAGCCAGTCACTGCATTTTGGCCTCCTTGATTGTCTGCCTTGGTAGTTTCCAACTGGTAAAGGGTTAAAATTAATCTGATGTAGAAAGACTTGATGCTGAAAAATTAATTAAGGCTTTGTCTTGTCTGTGCCTGCTGAACCTCAGTGAAGTTTAACAAACTTTTTATTTAATATGGAACCACTGTAGATGAAACAAAATTCTTTATATTTTCACACTGATCAGAGAGGATCAGCATGAAAAATGTATCATCTGACACAGTTTTGTGGAAGCCTGAGACCAGTTGATTGACAGGAGTGGGCACTGGAAACAGAAATTACATCCTGCAAATGAGGTTTTTGCCTGGCTCCACATATCACTGAGGAAGGTATTTATTGAATTAAACAAACTAATCCTAAAGTTTGGGCATGGGGACCAAGAGGAAATGGAACAGAAAAACCTGTGAGCAGTGTAAGCAGAACAACAAATAACTTTGAAAACAGATGGGTAAAATCCATTGCAACTCTTTCCAGCTGAGCTCTGCAGATCTCCTTAGGTGGGGATCAATACAGAGGCAACATATTCCAGCTGGATCAAACTGGATACAACCAGACCAAGCCAGATCCAGCTGCATCCAACCAGACAAAGACAGCTCAAACCAGTACAAATCAGCTCTCAAAGGATCAAACTGCACTGGGCACTGAAATCACCTCTCCATCATGAAAATAATGAGGGTTGCTGATAACCAAATGAGCTGGAAATTACAGTCAAGAGAAATGCTAAAATATGTTAGTGGCAAGGCACTTATCTCCCTGCCCTCCAAGGAAATCCCATTCTCCAGCCATCTTTTATTTATGACCCAGATGTTAAATTGAGTCAACATGCCTACAGGTTCTTTTCAGGTATTCATGCATTTTAAATAAAAAAATGGCCTTTTAGCAGCTGTGATCTGAGTTCCTGGGTGTCCTGGCCCTGCTGGACTGACCTGTGCTGGCAGTGCTGGCTCAGGGTGCTCAGGGGGCCAGGGGGGCTCAGGGGGCCAGGGAGGCTCAGGGGGCCAGGGATGGGCTCAGAGCCCCTCACAGAGCTCTGGGAGGCTCTTGGACACAACAACAACCACAATTAGCCACAATAACAATATTTCTCCATTGTGTCCTCAATGAGGAAGAAGGTTTGGAGAAAAAACATAATAAAACAGGATTGCAAATATGCTCATTTCTTATGACTAAATGGGGTAACGGGGGAAAAAAGCCACCATTATCCTAAGAGATAATGATAGAGAAGGGATTTAAAATTCCCTGTGGCTGGGAATAGAACTGAAGGTCTCATGGTGGTTCTGAGTCTCTGCTTGGCACAGTGGGCATTCACAGGGGATTCTAGGGTTTCACAGAAAAGTTATTATTTCAGAAGGAAAAAAAGAGAAAATTGTTCAAAATGAGGTATTACATAACTTTATTTTCAGATTAATTTACGGCCTCTTTAGAGGATAAAAATACTAATTGTTAATAAAGATCAGTGATGAAAAGTAATAGCCATGGATAGTTGTCCATGGATGTGGACATACAGAGCAACTTCTCATTTTTAAAATAAAAATATATCAATGTTATTTCTTCTACTCCTGAAAAACTACAATGGGAAATAATAACTGCAGGAAATTAGTGGGCAAAATAAAAGCAGATTTTACTTATTTTAATTATGTAACAATTTTTTTATTTACTTGCTTTGCTGAAGGACCACTGTACAAGCTATACAGGTGACAGGGTTTCTTTTGTGAGCATGATAGGTATGCTTTAATGCTTTTCCTGCTCTCTCTGTTAGAATGACTCTCAAACTTGCTTTAACGTATGCATGGTCTTCTCTTCTCTTCTCTTCTCTTCTCTTCTCTTCTCTTCTCTTCTCTTCTCTTCTCTTCTCTTCTCTTCTCTTCTCTTCTCTTCTCTTCTCTTCTCTTCTCTTCTCTTCTCTTCTCTTCTCTTCTCTTCCCTTCCCTTCCCTTCCCTTCCCTTCCCTTCCCTTCCCTTCCCTTCCCTTCCCTTCCCTTCCCTTCCCTTCCCTTCCCTTCCCTTCCCTTCCCTTCCCTTCCCTTCCCTTCCCTTCCCTTCCCTTCCCTTCCCTTCCCTTCCCTTCCCTTCCCTTCCCTTCCCTTCCCTTCCCTTCCCTTCCCTTCCCTTCCCTTCCCTTCCCTTCCCTTCCCTTCCCTTCCCTTCCCTTCCCTTCCCCTTCTCTCTTTGCTTTAATGAGAATTTTAGAAGCTGTTAATGAATGACTAAAACACAACCATGACAAGTGTTTGTCTCTAGAGGTGAACTACTGCATGCTCTGGCTCTTAAACACGAAAAAACAAGTGACAGGTGATGCAAACCTGACTGCCTTAGGTCATTCTGAATCTTGAAAAATTCTTCCATTTTCTTTGTCAGGAATGGCTAAATTGACAGAAAAGTTTGAAGTGCAAATGTTCTGCAGCTACAGTTATTGGAGTTCCTGTATGGTCTGTCTGAGACAGGGGAGCTCAGCCTGGGACTTTTTGGCAGGCACTGTGAGATGCTGATAGCAGCAGTGGGGAGATGCCAGCAGGTGCTCACTTGGGCAGATCTTTAATCTGAGAAGTGCAATTCAGTGTTTGAGTGGCAGGTTTAAGTGACGGAATGAGACTCAGGCTGGGCTCTGCTGACACTGATACACTGTGTGCTCATTAATTCAGTCAGGATAAAACATAAATTACAATTTTGCCACTGAGGCACTGCTGGGATCATCTCTGTCATTTACCTGCATTAGAGAATCAAAGAGAGGCTCTTTCTGCTCATGAGTTAAGTTTATGTGACTGGACCAATTTTCACTGCCTTCCATTCCTCTTTTGTGCTGTTCTCCTTGACCACCCACTTTACAGTCCTTCTGGAGGTTTTGGGCACTTCTCCCTTTATATTCCCACATTTCTTCCCTACTCAGTCCTTATCCATTGCACGGTACTGACTGTACTTCATTAATAATTATTCCACACAATGTCCTCCTTTCCAGCCTCTTCCCACATAGAAAATGCCTGTTAATCAGTCTGTCTGTCATACTCATTATTCATAAACAGACACATGCCACAGCACTGAAAACAGACTATCTGTCTTACTTAAGAACATCCTCGATCTTAAATAAAAGAGACATAACACTGCAAAACACTCAGGACTTTGACAAACAAGGGAAAGAGTGGAAAAATGGATCATCACATGAAGTAGGGATTTTCCATTCTGAAGCTTCACCCCAAGGCTGGCAGTGAAAAACAAGCAATGGTCAGAAGGGAGAAGAAAAATAATCCTATTTCTTTCTTTTGAAATCATCTCATGTTCCAATATTCAAACCCATTCCATTTTGGAATTTACTTGCCATGCTGTCAGCTGTCTCAGAGCACAGTTAAGACAAAAACTCTCATATTATTGTGCAGAATGTGATAAAGGGGGAGTGGCAAGCAGAGAAAAACACAAACAGAGGATGCAGCTATTGTACCCATAGAAAATTAAAAGGAAATGAAGGCTGCAGGGAGGCTTTGTACCAAGAGATTAATTTCTCCATCTTTCATTCGTTTCTCAATCTCATTTTACTACACCTCTATTCATGTAAATAAGTCTAGAATTTATATAGACAGCATGTATATGTTCATTATATTACAGATATGGTCAAGAACTATTAATGCTTGAGTTCTACAGAAGAAACTGGAAAAGAGTTATTTACTCTGGAATGGGCTTCTGCTATCAGAAAAGGATAATTTCTTAAGGAGAACTTCAAATTAAAGGCTTTCAGTATCAGTTTTTGGAATGTGAATTTGGTTCATTTCATTTTAATAAAGAGGCTGCCCTGAGTTTTGCACTGTTTCTCATCAAGGAAAAAAAAAACCCTAGATTTTGGGGCCAGCTCTCCTATCTTCAGATTTCAAGTAGACATGTGTTTCAACCATGAAACAAATTCTTACTAAATTATCCTAAAATGCAAATCTGGAAGGTGTGGAGTGGCTGGCAGCCGAGGTGAAGCAATCCTGGATGAGTTTGATCTTCCAGGACCCGCAGGTGTCCTGAAGGATTCACCCCTCCCTGTTCCTGGGTCACTGGTTCTCCCTCCAGCCCCCAAGTGAGGAGCTGCTGTGCTGTGCAATAAACACCCTGCAGGGCACAGGAGATGGAGCTCACTCAGGTAATGAGTGATCCCACCTGCAAATATTTGCTTCTGTGGCTTCTAGGAGGGCCTGGGCTGTGTCTGAGGTTGATAAGAGTATTGAAGGGCAACTTGGATGGGTTCAAGTACAGAGTTGTTTGCTCTGATGTTGTTTATCACTAAGTGTGAATAAAGTCTGAGTTCCTGTAACTGAATTAACTTTCCTGCTTCAAATACATTTATTTCACTTAGAAGACATGGGATATGTATGGATTCTTATTTTGCTGGAGTGATGGATGAAAAGAGGAAAATCTTACAGTAAAGTGGATTAGTCTGAAGTTCTGATCTTTGCATATGCGCAGACATTAATTGAATAACTGGGACAAAATGATGTTTAACACAGTGAGTTGCATGATCTTTTTAGTGAGGACAAAGAAGTGCCTGCTAATGATAGTGCTGAATAATCAATGCTGAAAATCGAAAAAACCTTATTACCAAATTAATTTACTTTATTACCTGTCTGTATTTGCTCAGCTATTGTAAAGTACTACATTAAGAATCCAGCTTGACTAAAGTAGTAACATAGAAAGGCAAGATACTAATAGAAGATTCCAAAGGACCTAATATTATATGATTTTCAGCCTTGGGTTATAAACTATGACCTCAGGTGAAGTGCTGCACTTTATATATTTAAAGAACTCTCACTTTTGCAGTGACCTTGCCACTCATCTTGTAAATTCTTCTGGAAAAAAAAAAAACCTCTTCATCCATTTTACATTCATGTGTCACTATGTTGCTAGACAACCTGATAATTAGATTAATTTGTGCTGGTTGTTGTTTAATTATTATGCCTCTCAAGTGCTTAATGTTTTCAAAAAAAGAAATATCCATTGCCATCCTTGAAGCAATTTGATAACTCAATGAGTTTTCAGAGATTATATTTGTAATAAGCCATTTCTTCTAAAACAATGAGGTGTTTTCATCTCAATTCCCTTGTTCTTGGTCAATTTTCATTGGGACTTTCTCCACCTAAATCCATGTTACTGTTCCTGAATTGCTTTCTCATATAAAATCTTCTCCAGTGATCTTTAGTGACAAGAAAATCTCTGGGTCTGATGTAACTTTCATCCATTTTGTGGTAACACTTTTTTTGGAAAAAAAAGCTTTAAAAAATGAAATTGAATTTTATTTTCCCCAAAAGCATGGTATTTGGCCTTCTGGTATTTGACTCAACTGTTCTTTTTGTTAAAAAACACACAATTATAGAGATTGTCTTTATGGGCAAAATTAAGGTTCCTTTCCTCTTCATTGTTCTCCACATTTTTCTGTGAAAATAAGCTCATACAACATCTCACTGTTACTTCCAGCAATCTCCCCTCTCCAAAAGAAACTTGGGAATATATTTTGG
This sequence comes from Zosterops lateralis, assembly GCF_965231275.1. Classification (NCBI taxonomy): domain Eukaryota; kingdom Metazoa; phylum Chordata; class Aves; order Passeriformes; family Zosteropidae; genus Zosterops; species Zosterops lateralis. The sequence continues at coordinate 9,915,839 of NC_139774.1, read as the reverse complement.
AATTGGAATACATTGGAATATGTTGGAATACATTTTCCATATATTAATCTATGTTTCTAGCCTTATTCTTCTACATTCCTGTACATACCTATGAGATTAAAGACTTTTCTCTTTTCCTCGTAAAAAGAACTGTTATAGTTCTTTCTGTATCTAAAAATCCAAAGCAAAAAATAAGTCTTCAGGGCTAAATTCAATCAGCAGTCCCAGTCTCAGTGTTTGATAGTGACTTGTTTCCAAACCATGGCTCTGTAGCAAGTCACAGGACTGGCAACTGCACTCTCATTTTTATGCCTCTTCAATCAGTTCGCAAAGTCAAAATCTGTACAAGAAATACCTCTGATCTGCAGGGACAAGAAAAGGAAGACTCAATTAGATGGATTGAAAGAGGATTTTCCAAGGGTTTAACCAGTCTGGTGGCAGCCAGACTCTAGTTTGACAAAGTATTAAATATAGCTTTAAATCAAATGAAGAGACATGTAGTTGGTTCATCCAGTTTAGCACCTGATAACAGGAGTGAGTAAAGAAAATATAAATAGGAATGAAACTCTGTGAAACTGAGGAATTACCTCGATTTAAGGCTGAAAGTACATTTTCTCAGTAATTCTTGCACACAGTTTACAAATCACTGAATACACTTTATGTATTTATTTTATATTTGAAGAAAAGCAAGTAGACTTAGAAAAAATGTCGAATTATCTCTTTGAAATATTTTCCAAGCTGCCTTTGTGTCTGTCCTGATCTCCTTTTTGCTTTCTATGGAGTGTATTGATGGGGAATTGAGAGCAGCAGTCTGTGAGAGCTGCTGGAGCACTAAGGAACATTCTCCCTGTGCCATTCCAGGGCAAATCTGCTTAGCACAGAGAGCTGACAATGAGTTGTGAGCTGAGAGAATTTGATTGAAATGTCAGAGTACTCAGAGCCCTGTGGAGTTCCCACAGAAGAGACTTCTGCAGCACAGGATTGTTTTGACAAAGGAGTCCTGCTGTGTGAAATTTGCAGCTACACCTTGTGATGAGTTGCCACATACTCGGCTGAGAAAAATTCCTGTCCCTACTTGGATCATGAGACATTAGCAGGGAATATTCCTCCAAAGCCAAAGTGCTCTTCCTAAATACAAGTGTGCTCTTAAAATCAATATATTTATGTGCAAGGATTGGCCTGCTTTGTGAGCTTTGAAGTCCATTCGGGGGAACGAGTGCCATATTTCTGAACTTAAAATAAGAAATTCAAATGCAGAATGAAGCAGCACATACAGCAGAAGCCAGAGGCATTATATGCAGCAGAAAGAAAAACAAACTGAGCTGAGGTCTCTCTGGGACCTGTGGTGCAGCTAATAAAACTAAAGATCTGGTAATTTACCGTGTCTTCTTTCTGAGAGGGTGATGAGCACAGCTGGTACCCTGAATTTGCTGCAGTGACCATGAAGGGTGCAATCAATTGGGAGTTTGATCTTCTAACTGAATCTGGGCTTGGCAGTGAATTTTAAAAATGCATTTTCTTAGGGGTTTTTTTAAAATAAAAAATGGAAGCAATCTTGACACGGATCAGACAAGAAATACTAACATGCATATGTATTTTCTTGCATGGTGGCTGGTTGAGACTTGGAGCCAGGAAATAGTTTGTTATATCTGTGGTGGGAAGTTGGAATTACACTTAGCATTCATCTTCTCTTTGATTTACAGAGAATGATGCACTCAGTACTTCATGCAAAGCATGAAGTAAATTAGTGCATTCAGTTTTTTATTTGTTTGTAGCTTTTCCCCCCTCTGTTTGTTGAGGCACCAGGTACAGCAGGCAGCTCTGCTTCCATGAAGAACATGCAGCAAGGTCTCTACTGGAAGCTTTCTGTTCAGAAGGAAGCAATCTTCCATGAGGAGAGGAAGCAGTTTGGGGTCTGAAAAGTAGGGCACACATCACATTGCTTTTTGGGGATTTGGGGAGGAGCTTATGGCTGCAGGCTCCTGCCAGCCCTCCACGTGTCTCTGGCCAGGCACCAGGAGAGCAGAGAGATAAAGCTGCTGGAACTCCTGTCCATCAGTGTCCCTCTGACCCTTCTGATGGAGCCAGGCTCTCAGAAGATGCTGCTGAGGGAAGGCTCTGTGTGTCTGACCCTGGCATGAGGTGAGGGATGAAAGGAGCATGTTTCCATATCTTCCTCTGGCTGGCAGAGAAAGAGCTGGGGCTCTAAAGTCCTTACAAAAACTAGGAGGGCTTCACAATGACCAGAGATAGGCTGAACTTGTATTTTTCTCTCAGCTCATCTCTCTGGTCAGGTCTTTGATATCATCCCAACTGCAGGAAAATCCATTACTCCCCTGACTGCTCAAGCTGCAAGCCCTCACCATAACAAATATCTCTTCACTTGACACCTTGGCTACAAGTGTTCTGGAGGAATGAACCATTATTTTTGTGTGGTTTCACTTTGGCACTGAAGGAAAACCTGATAACAAGCTAATATCCAACTTGCTGAAGGAAAGGCTCTGTCACTGGAATGAGAATGTGAATTACTGATACAAAGCCTGAGTATAGATTTTCAACTTTGCTCTTGCTTGCACATGGCTGGAAAAGCCTTTTCTGTGCTATTGGTATCGTGTCAGGAACCTGGAGTCCAACTTTTCCTGGGTAAAATGGGGAAAACAGCAACTGTTCTTCTTCTGCATGTAGAAACATATCCTGTCCAGAACAGAGATCCCAGTACACAGTTCCCATCTTCAAACCCTACCTTAATTAATTTTGCCCAAAGCAATGCTGTTATGTGGCAAGGGGCCTGGATTTTAGTAATGTTTGAATGCTCGAAATGGAAAACAATTGGTCAATCTTATATTTCAGTATCTCTTTGTTTTTAGCATCTCTCTTCTGCCTAACTTCAAATCCTTCTAATAAACCACAGAAAATATTTGGCCATCCTTTTCTTTCCCAAATCACATCTTGTTGCAGTCAAATTTCTCCAGGGTTTGGTCTTAGCTTGGCTATGAGGTATGCCTCAGTTTGGATGCTTTTCTGAAGTCATCAAAACACAGTGGATCAGCCAAAATTTGCTTGAGAACTCCTGGAAACAGGCTGTCTCATGAGCTTTCTAATGTTTTTGGCTTCCAGTCAGACTGGAAATGCTATGGAAACAACACTTATGGCAGTCCAACACCCAGCTGCTTCCAGAACTCATCATTTGGGAAGGAAAAATCACAAATTAATTGCAAACAAACTCAGCAAAGATTCAAGCATGGTTTTAGGTAAATTCCAGTAGTTCCACATTCAGTCACAGCTGGTTCACCTGCATCTTTTAACTTTAGGAAGTGGAGGCCACATGGAGTTCTTCTGCTTCAGGTTTGGATTTTCAAAGGTGTTCAGTTCTGGCCTAAATCTGTTTTCTTTAAAGCTTGTGGGTAGAGTTTGGATTTCAGTGGGAGTTGAATATTCTGAAAATCCTACTCTGATTGCATTTTTGATCAAAGGCACTTCCATCTCGTGCACCTAAAGCAACGTGCATCAAGTTTCAGTGCACTGCCTGTGAGATGGGCACATTAGTGGGGAATGCTCTGCAGAAATCAAGTCCCTTTGGCTACTTGAACCCTTTTGCCTCCTATTGGCATCAAAGACAGAGGAAATCAAGGCACTGATAATGCATCGAACCTCTTGAAAATCCTCAAGTTGAGATAAAATTCATCAAGCTGTAGGTTTCTTTCTCAGAACTTGAGAATGTAATCAGGAGACATATAAATTTAGATTGTGGAAGGTTTAAAGGATCTGGGTGTTCAAGTAAAAGCAACGTGATGAGCAATCTGTCTTTCATAAGTATTGTGAGACACATTCAATCAATATGGAAGTTGCTCATTTCTCCACTAGAGCTTTCTCCTTCCCACATGCTTTGCATGGATCTTGGTAGGATGGAGCTGGCACAAACATGAGGCAGATCAGTGTATTTTACACCTAGCTGAGAAATTTTTAATCTCTTCAGGCATGAAGATGGAGAGATTTAAAGAGGAACATTGTCTTTACAAAACCAAACCAGATCCAAACAAAAAAGCCACCAGCCAAACAAAAACAAACAGAAGCCCCAGCAGGGATGCCCCAGCTGTGGGGCAGCAGGGGATTAGAAGTAGATCCAGGGTAGGATATTCCAGGTGCCTCAGCAGCAGTGGGGGTGGTGTGAGGTCACTCACCTCCCCTGGCTACAGAGGGATTGCTCTGGTTTGCCACAACTGTGAGTCAATCAGACTAAGAATACTCCTTCTTTCACTGAGAATGAGACTCTTATGCTTTTACTGGAGATTATTTCGGTGGGGATACTGGGAAGCAGGCACTGGGGTAAAGAGAATTCTGGTGTGTGATTCCAGCAGTGTTTGGGGAGGATCCGAGTCCTGTTAAATGAGAACCCTGAGTGGATTTGGTGGAAGCCAAGCCACACACAGAGTTACCACAGCTCTGCTGGCCCAGGATAATGTGTTTAATTTGTTTTCCTGACTGACCCTCGGAGCAGGAACCCTGGATCAGCCCCAAGGTGGTGTCACTGGGCAGCTCCAAACTCCCTTTGCTGAGCTGAGCAAAAGGCTTGCTGTGCCCACCAGAGCAGGCAGTGCTGCTGGCTCAGGCTGGCTCATTTGAAACGGTTTGTAACAATAATGGAAAAGCTTTCACACCTGGATGAGGTTTAAAATGTTTAAACAGCTTAAATGTAAGATAAACGTAGCTTGAGAGGAAACCCAAGCAGTTGAGTCAAAAAAATGTTATTAAATGGTATCTGAATTACCTAAAGCATTTAAGTTTTCTGAAGGATAGATTAAACTGGAGCTGGACATCCTTTGCCTTGCTGCCTTCCCACCATTTCACTGAGATTTGTGCAATATTTTCCTGCTCCTGGGAGGGGCAGGTTGGCTTTATTCAGAATTTAGTTACCTAATGAAAATTTCTGCTGTACAGTGAATTTACATCTCTTTGTCTTGTTGTTTGTGTTGCCTGTGTTCATGATGTGTAAGACCTGACTTTCAGGTAGGGTAAACTACAGAAATGAAAATTGCATTTCAAATGTAATTTTGATGATATAATTTTCACAGTGGGGTTTTCTTTTTTCCTTTCTTTGGGATCACGTTTTCCGGAAAACTTGTATTTCCAGGGAAAATGTGAATTCATTTTGTAAATTTAATTAAAATTTCTTGGAAACATTTGTGTATAAATTTCAATGGGAGAGGTCATGACAGCTTATCAAACTACACAACTCTCAGATTCCATTTTTTTCTTCTTTCACTATTTTTTTAACCAGATAGATACCATGTGGAGGGAGAAAGATGAAAAAGAAGCATCCATGGTATACTATGACGGATCATTAATTTATTATGTGGTGTTATCCTGGATTTTGGAACTGATCTTCTCTTAGACCAGTACATTTCAGTCTTCAAAAATAAAATATGCTGTACCAGGCAGAATTCTGCTTGGCAATGTTGCAGCCATCATCTGTCTTACAGATTTGTGCACATATGCTGCTGCAGAAATAAAAAATTCTTTGAATACAACACTTGTCAATAATTCAGGAATTGAAATAAACATAGAAATGCATTTAAATTGAAGGAATTCTGAAGTGTCCCAGCTGAAAAAAGATACACTTTGTATGCTGGAAAGTTTAGGCTGATTTTTGTGCCATTACAAGTCTGAGAACTGGTAAAAATTTTTTATAGCTGCTTTATGCTCTTTTTAACAATATTTTGAGCTAATATTGCTGAAGTGCATAACAATTCTGTAATCTCATTCCAATCCACCTCACTTCCTGAGCAACCTGTTTGGGGACAGGTGAGACTGAATGTTGTGGTTTGAAAGCAAAATGAATGAGAGGCTCCAAGTCAGAGATATAGTTTAATAAGAAAAATGGTAAAAAGGTAAAAATAAAATAAATGCGATAACACAAAGGATCACTGACAGAGTCAGAATACAACCTGAGCAGGATGGTGGAAGCAGTCCAGATGAGGGGCTCTTCCTGAAGCAGTGATCCTGTAGAAAGGTCTGGGAGCTCTGCTCCTCTGGGAATCCAGTAAGTGCTGCTTGCACTGTCCCACATACCAGCTTATATCCAGGTGAGAATGCTTGGCTCCTCCCCCTGGGCAGAGCATCTCACAATAGCATGAGAAGTGTGAAATGGGTCCTTGACGGCCCATTAACAGAGATAACCCCTGGAGGGAGTTACCCGTGACTCATGGGCCAGGCGTTAATGGGCCGTTAGCAGAAGACACCCTTGGGAAAACACGAGCCCATCTGGTTTCAACAGTTCATGAAGATGGTGATAGAATAGATACTTTGTGTACATCCTACACTGCAACCCAGGACACTGAACCCTGAGGCTGTGAAGTGTTGATTTATGGCCAACAAGATCAGCACCTGGAGGGACCAAGCCCTTCATCCCAGGGATATCTACAGCACAGAACTGCAAACATGCTCAACTGTGGCTTATTTTTGGTTTGTTGCTTTTTCTTTCAAACTTTGCTATTCACAAAATGTCCCATTTGGAAGATTTTTCAATACTTTCAAGCTTTCTTCTGCAGTTTTTCGGGAAGGTGATTAATTATAGCAAGTGGAAAGGGCATGAAGATTTATTCAGGCATAGTTTTAAGGAGTGCAAATGTCAAAAACAAGAAGTTGAAGAAATTAAATGCAAGAGCAATCCAAAATAGAGCAGCCATGGTGACGAGTTTACAGTAAGATGTAAAGATATTTGTATTCTGCAAACACCCTCCTGTGTGGAGATACCTCCTGGAATCTGGGGAGGATCCATGAGCTGCTTCCTCTGTAGTTGTATTGCAAATGAAATCTGAAATGCAGAATCTATTGAGGGAAATGTCTTGGCTCTGTTTGCATGATACATGATGAGTGAGATGGAATTTAATTTTCATTTTATTAACTAATTTTAATCAGTTCTTGAAATGAAGTATTGGGGAGATTGACACCAAAGTGAATGGTCAGAATTAAAAAGCTACAGATACAAATTTGAAAGCTCCCATTTCAGGTTGCTATCAACAGGATCATGACACTGTTCAGCCTTGCTGAACAACTTTTGAAAAGAATATTAATTTGAGAATATTAATTTGAGGAAGGAATTTAAGAGAGACTGTGAGATCAAGGTCTTTGCTGCTGAGTCTTAACCACAACTTTCATATAATTGGTACACGCAAGACCTGGGCCGTGTTGTCCCCAAAAAAATGGTACATGGAAAAAAAAATCACGCTGTTTACTTCTGTAATTTTTTAAAATTTAAATAGAAATATTATTTTTCTTTAGAACATATTTAGCTATTTTACAGACAGATTGTCTGGTTAATTGTTGGCAAACTCAGTGTGTGGTGGGTAGGTGGGTGGGTGTTTCTGAAAAGAGAAATCTTGTCTTAAACATGAAATTCTAAGGCAGTTTTACAGGGGGAAGGCAAATAGTCCATAAGGAGATTAATTCACTGCCTCAGTAATTGGGCTCAGCTGAACTGTGGATATCAGAAAGTTGAACTAATATCATGATACAACACAAAATAAAGATGCTTGACTCCAGTCAGAGGGCAGTAGAAATCAGAAGGTTTTATTTGCAATTCATTCAGCCCTTTTATAACATGCTGTACTAAAAAGACATGTTACTGGTCCATAGGACTGACACCTCTCCCATTGGCTCAGTAACAGAAATAGCAAACAACACCTGTTGTTATGGGAAAGGAATTTTGTTTACACACAATTGTTTTGGGGAAAAGAAAACTGTTGAAAAGTTTCCTTTGGGAAGAGCTCAGCAATTCTCAGGCTCAGAAAATATGGAGTCTACAAACTAATAACATGTTTCTTAAGGACAAAGTTCCTTATTAACAATGCTCAGCAGTGTCATATTGGGCATTTTGGAGACCCTGTTTTTGTGGACTTTTAGTGTGACCTGGCACACCTTAACTCCTTCCTCTGATCCAGACCAAAAGCCTCCCTGCTCACAAGGCTGCTCCTGCCTCATCTGCCATCTCATATTAATTGTAAAGTGTTTCTTTAAAATTATTTCAAAGTCTTTCTAAGCTATCCCTACTTATAATGTTTACTCCCAAGCTTGGGATAGCTCTGTACCACAAGCAGAAATGGTTGGATGCCTTTTTTAGGAAGAAAATCCAGCTACTTGTTCCTCTTGCTTATTATTCCCTCCACTATTCACAGCTGCACAGCCTGACAATTAGGATAGCAAGCAGGAGGTGGGCATTTTCCACCATCGATTTAACGCAAAAATATTTGTCTGTGTAGCATCATTTTTGTGTTCCTCAGATTTCCAGGAATCTTCTCTTTGTGTTATCAAGTCTTTATAGCTTGCAGAACATTAGGGAAAGTCCTGAGAACACCCTTTAAAAGTTAGTTGAAAACAAGATTTCAGGCTGAACAACAGAAAATTTCAGATACACTGATAGATGCAGTTTGGGATGATTTTTTTCATGAACAAAGTGTCTTTGAGGCCTTTATATAGCTGCTGAGAAAGTACAAGTTAAGCTCAAGTGACAAGAAGTCTCAATCTTTTCAACATTATTCTTGTTGCTTGAGCTAGACAGAGAGGAGAGAATCCACAAGTCCCCCTGCAGTCCCAGGACAGGAAGAATCTCCAAAAGTCACCCTATCTTGTGTTCAGGATGGCAGTGAAAGATCAAATTACCAGATTCAGATTAATTATCATGGATTTCATTGTGTTGCACTGTCCTCCTGTTGTGTTGATGGTTGGGTGTTGAGCAATTGATTGCAAATAAAGTTCTTGTCTTTGTGTCATCCCTTTGTAATGGACAAATCATTGAATCTGTGGTGGGGTTTAATGTATTTAAAATATATTGGGAAGGAGGTTTGTGTCTATAAAATTAAGGAGGAAAAATAGAGGAAGGGAGGAAAGGAAGAGGTCCTGCAGCAAATAGAAGCAAAAATCACACACATGTTTGAAAGAGGTGTAGCTCATTACTAGGCTCATGTTTTTGCTCCTCTAGGTTTGCAAAGGACTTGATATCTATCTCCTGGCAGGTGGGTGTGTGTTTTCTGGAAGAAATTTCTACCCAGGGTTGGTAACTGTATTTAATTGATTTATTTCTGCTAATAATTTCACTGCTGAGGGTTGTACTGCAGCTTGGAATAGGTCACCCCATTTTATCTGATTGGAGACACCACTCCTTACAATTCCACTGCTTCTGAATTTCTCCTCCTAAGAGGAGCAGAGGAAGCCTTAGGAAACTAACAGCACACACTATTCTGTTGTGAGATTAAAAGCAAAGAGCAAGAGTTGAGGCCAGAGGGACACTTAGGATGGGTAATACAATTTAGAACTTGTTCACTCTGCTTTGCTTCTTGCTAATTTGGTTTAAGATGTTTCCTGATCTTGTCACTGAGATTTACCATGCAGTTCCCCTTGCAGACAGAAAGGAATTTTCCACTGCTGCTGGAGCAGTGGGGGAGCAGATGGCTGAGCTCTGGGGAGGGCAGGGGCTCCTTGGTGCACCAAGGGAGGAGGTGTCATGGGGCAGTGTGGAGGCCCCTGCCCCTGAAGAGGACATTGAAAGGGTCATGCACCCTGCACTCCCTTGGAGAGCAGACAGTGCATGAGCCACCCCCAGCTATAGATTGGCTACCCCAGCTCTGTTCCCTGGTTGGCCAGTTCTGTATCCTTCCCTTGATTGGTCCAAGGTTCGAGCCCCTAATTTGTTTATTAATGTTCTCCCTGATTGGTCCCTTTCCTCAGTTTCTAACCCCATTGGCTGTTGGTAAAACCCCACCCCCTTTGGTAGGTGCATAAAACCCTGGCAGCCGAGCCCTTCGGGGTCTTTGGCCCGTCGGCGCAGCTGAAATAAAGAAGCCTCCTGGAGACCATCCCTGGCTCCTGTGTTTCCTTCTGCGCCGCTTGGGATCACCCCCCCAGGAAGAGCAGCCTCCAACAGCGAGAGCCTTGTCCGGACTGATAGTCTTGGACTTCACAAAAGAGCTGAAATCCACCAAAGTGCCCTGCGCCACCTGGGCTGAGGCTGCCTTACTCGAGGCAACTCGCTGGGGAAGGTCGCTGCCCTCAGAAGAGCTAGCCAGAGGCAGAGGCGGGTGGCCATAGGGCAGTGTCCCCAGAGCCAGAGTCCCCTTGGGGTGGCACACACTGGGGTGCTGCTTCACCAGGGCTTAACAAATAATTTCAATCACATCAGGAAGGCTATTAAATGAAAGGAAGTACAGTCACTTTGTGCTAATCTTGTAAAGTATCTGATTATGGGGCTCAGTACGTTCAGGAATGAAGTGCACTTCTGAAAGTACCTCCTGGTCTTCTGCTTTGATAGAAAGCCCTTCATTAAGTTTTCCCTCAAATAATGCATAAAATGAGCTCCATGAGGATACTCTGATTTCACTCTGCTTTAACACTCATGTTCCCTTGATTATCCCGAGCCCTGCAGCACAGTGTGGCAATGGCAGTGGATAATGTTTTAAGAAGTGTTTTAGAGTTGACAAGACAGAGATTTATTACTGGATAGATTTTTTTTTTCCATCTTGGCACCAGTGTGTGTCACAAATGTGATGGGATTTCTTGGCTGTGCTGTGTTCTTCTGCTTCTCATCCATCCCCACCTTGTACTCTCTCCCTCCCAGGGCTAGCCAGATGTGTCAGTTCAGGTGCCAAATGAAAAAGGGGGTGCAGGAGGAAAGTAAAAATGGAAAAACTGCTTGAGTTTGGAAGAAAAAAATAACTTCTTTGCAATCTAGTTTTTTAATTGGAAAATCTGGTTATATTGAAATTACTTTTTACATTAAATTATGGATCTCCAATTTCATGATCAGCAGAGCTCTCCTCAGAAGGTAGGAGAGCTCTCACTTCTCCACATTGAATTTATCAGACAGTTCTTTCCCAAAGCCACCACTGAAGGTGTTTCCCTGGGTGTGAATTGCACCTTCTGGGTGTAAATGTAGTGCACAAGACCCTGGCAATCCCTTCTCCTTTTCCTAATGACACTGCACCTATTTTTTTTAATTTTTTTTCCCTTCATTTTTTTTTAATACAGCAGTACACGGTAGAACTGGAAATTTTGGCCTATAGGGCTCTGCTGAAAGCCCTAGCTATGCAGTTCAGTATTTCTGCTTCATATTGTGTAATGAACTGTATTTCTGAGAGAACAAATACACATTGCAAGCATAATCATTCATAGAAAAAAAAAATTATGTTTCATTTATTATAAATGAAACCATTCTCTTCATATTTGTAATTTTGGTCTTAACATAGGAATAATAACTTCAACAAGAGCAACAAAATAAATATCTCTTTACTGCATACTAAAGGAAATATAAAGTTAAGAGGTTGAAACAAAAGCTCTCTTGGCCAATCCCACACCAGAACAAATTCTAGAGCTGAAAGAAAATGATTGAATTACAACTTATATTACAGTTTCCTCTCAGGCTTTGCCAATATAATTAAAACCAAAACAGTCTTCTCAAGAAATGTCTTTTTCCAAGAAATGGCAAGGATTCATGTGGTGAAGAGGGCAATTGGTCACTGAAGTAAGAGATTTCTGTTGGTATTAGAAATAAGTTTTTTGGACTTCTTATTGAAAAATGATGCTTGTTTGTGTTAGTTGAATTGTCATTTAGTAGCATTTGAAGCATCTATCTGTAGTTCTACCTGATGTGCCCAGTAAAACTCAGCTTTGTTCTGAAAACCATGATTATGCAGAAAAATCTGTGCCATCTCCATCAGCTTTCACATAGCCCCTCTGAGATTAAACCACACTCCCAAAGCTCTTGTTTGCCTGTGCTTAAGGGATAGAATTTATTTCGTCAGATGAACAATGATCAGTTTAATTTTGTAACTGAATTTTCTCAAATGCATTATTTATGCTCATTACCTCGTGAAAATCAGTGGGAGTTCACATACAATAAGCTGAATAGATGAATATTAGTGTTTGACATGCTCTGCAACACTTAGTTTGGACCTGCACTAAAAACACAATAAAGAGATGATATTTTCCTTTTTATTTGCAGTGCCCAGTGAAGCAGAGTGGAATTATTGGGATTTGTTATTTGCATGCCATAAATCTGAAATAAAAGTCAAGTATTTGGAGAAAAGACTTTGGATTATAGCACAGTAGTTTAATAATATTGTACATACAACATTTACATGTGTATTTATTTTTTGGAAGGGCTTTCATCATTTACCCATATAATAAAGCAGAGTATTCAGCTGTATCAAAGGATAAGGCAATATAGATGATCTGAGTGATAATCAAAGATGGGGATTAGCAGTTTATATCTTCAGCAGCAGTCCATGGGGAGGTACAGAAACCATCTGCACCCTACCCATGTAATACAACTCTACACATCAGTTATTTACTGCAAGATCTTCTTTGATCCTGTGTGTGGAATTGCCATTGATCAGAAACCCCAGCTCAGCTCAGCAAGTACTGGATGTCTCACTTTCTTCAAAATCAGTCTGGAAACCTTCCCAGGGATGCATCTGCTCCTTTAATTTGCCACAGAGATGAAGAATTTGTGAAGAAAATTAAAGCTGGAATAAACATCAAGCATCCTAAATCTTCGTGCTGTTGTGGTAGAAAATGTGTGTAAAGCAAGTGGAAAAATCTTCAACAGATGTTCTGCTTTTAACCCTAAACTGTAACTGATCCCATGCAAAAGAGACCAGTCCATATGGAAATAATCCCCTGTTTCCATGATTTGGTTGTGATAGAATTGTTCTTCCATGAGTGTTACTGGCAGATTATCAGTTACATTAAATGGGAAAGTATTTACCTATGCAAAAGAAAGTTTCCTCACTTTACTGTTTTTATATATTCCTTTCTATTCTACATTGCATATATCCAGAAGCCAATTTTCTGGACTTTCAGAGGCTCTGCTACTTAGCATAGCCAGGGATCCTCAGTACAGCCCAAGAGAATGTTGTGCAAAAAAAAATTGGGTATGGTCCAATACTGAAGGAATATTTTACTTGCCTGGGACATTCTTCAAATCTTTTCCCACTGTTCCCTTTGTCCCATGATTTTTTGTTTTGGTTGTTTTGTTTTTTTTTTTAACCATAACATACCTTAATTTAGGAAGAGTTCTTAAATTGGAAGAATTTAGGTTCCTCCAATCTCACCTCTGTAAGTCCAGCCCACCCTAAGTTCTTCTGAGGAAAAGTTAACAGTGCAATCATAGAATAGCTTGGTTTGGAGGTGACCTCCCCCAGACCAATCCCCCTGTAGAGAGCAGAGACATCTCCAGCTCAGTCAGGGTGCTCACACCCAACCTGACCTTTAATGTTTCCAGGGATGCAGCACCCACCACCCCAACGGGTGCCAGTGTTTTACCACCCTCACTGTGAAAAAATTCTTCCTTCTGTTGAATATAAATTGATATAAGTTTAAATCATTTCCCATCTTCTCTTCTTCCCTCTCAAGCTTTTGCAGCACGGTGCAAGAGAGACTTAAATGAGCTCTGGTTTTACTCCGGTTCAGAGCTTGCTCTCCTGCTCCTGCTGCTTCCATCCATCTCATTTTTCCAAAGCACCTCATGGCACTGCCAGCTGGGGTGACCTGCTCTGTGATGGGGACAATAACTCATAATCAGCTAACTTGAACATTAAATCTGGCTGTGGTCTGGACTGAAAACTTTCCATAAGAAGCAGGAGAAATGATCCAGTGGGAGCCTGCACAGAGTTTTTTAGGCTTTCTGCCAAGGTGTCATTTGAATCTGTGCTGCTCTCCTCCTCTGGAGTGCCTTGCTCCAGGCTGTGGAGGGAGTTTGCAATCAAATTGAGGCCAGAAGTTTATATGCCTTGAGGTCTTGTTGCCTCACTCTGACAAGGTCTTTTCCCACTGGCACACAGGAGACCTCTTTGGCTGAGATTGTGTCTGCTCCCACTGAGGACACGTTCTGTTTTCCTCCTCTCACCTTTCAGTTTCTCTGTCTCTAAGTCCTCTCACATTTCTCGTTTCCTCTCCCTGGAATGGCCTTGCTGCTGCTCACCTGTAAATCACCAACCTCCAGAAATCATTTCCTCTGCCTCTCCTTCCAGCTTATCAGCTGCAATGTCCTTGCTTTGAGTACATGAAATACAGACTTTCAGATAACATTTTGGATTCTTTGGGGGTTTTTGGGGAAAGGGTTTTTTGGTGGTTAATAGTGTGGAACCAGGATTATTGCAAATAAATCCTGTAACTTTGTTGGTTATTACTTGCCTTTAGCTGCAGGCTACAGAGGGGCCTGCAGACTACAGAGTGAATGTTTTTCCACTTTTTTTTCTGTGATATCATATACAAGATATTCACAAAAGATCAGCATAAGAGTTAAGATGCTTTATTGAATTTGAAAGGGAGAGAAAATGGTTGCTTATATAAATTACTTCTTTTTGTTTTCCTTCCAACCCGAGAAGAGGAGCCTTAAAATCAATTTACTCAAAATAATCATGATGCTGAGCTGTAAGTCCATAGACTGGTCTGGAGTGACTGTCCTGGGAAAGGGACAGTTTGTAAATGCAGCTGCTGTTTTCTAATTTAATGAAATCTTGAAGGAAAATTAGTGAAAACCTGCCCCTGTTTTTATGCAAACCAGATTTTCTCATAGTATTATGCAGTTGTTTGAAATGGGAAGATTGAATCCCTTTTTCATTACTCAGACTCTGTGTATGGTGAAAGGAAGCAGCATTGCAGGTCAAGTGAGTGGCATGACTAGCTACAAACCTATAATAAAACCCAAGCAAATTGGGGTAGTCTATGCTTTTCCCACCTCAGTGACCCCAAGAACCAGTTCAGGTTGAACCTTTTTAGTGCATTTTGACAGAAGAGATCCATTATAGCTGAACTTCCTGAGAAAATTTTAGAGCTAAATTTAGATGAATCAGAAAGAAAAATAACATTTCTCTGTAACAGATTTTGGGAGTGGACTAAATATTTCTTGGAAGTCAACTATACTTGGGGCACTAGTACTCCACATACACCAGAGCCTGATTCTGCATTTTTAGGATGATATATAAATTATATCTTTTCTGCTTTTCCTCCTGTGCAAGTGCTTTTTCTGGGAGCAGCTCTCGCAGCTGTACCCACAGCTGGAGCTCTGAATGAAAAGCAGATCAAACACGTCCTCGTTCTTGTTTCTGCAACAAAGAGGGAGGATGCACAGAAAAGCTTTTATCCAAATTGTCATGTTCAGAGAACTTTCTTTTTATTATTTTCTTGACTCGGAGCATTGCTTCCATTTTCACTTTTCTGCTTGACTGAGAAGATGACTGGTGTGAAGGTAAGCAGTGGTGGAACAAGGACTGACACCCTGGAAAAAGAGTTGCTGCTGTGCCCATGCTACTGAAGAGAAAGCTTTCAAACACAATATTATTATAGGGAAACAGATGGATGAACACCAGAAAATGTTTACATTGGTCTCTTGAATCTTGGGTCTTGCCAATGGTTTGATAATGCTATGCCAGTGAATATCTGCTTTATTTAACATAATATTTTTTCATTAAAAAAAAAAAAAAATCACTAAAATGTCCTATGTTAAGTAAATCTGGTTCTTGTGGGATGCAGTGTAGATTTCACAGAAAGTAAATAAGAAAAGAGTAAAGGCTGGCTCTAAACAAAACTTTCTTGCTGTAGAACTTGTTTGAAGTCAGAGTACTACACATACATCCCTGACAATGAAGTTTCTTTAACAAAAAAATACATCTGAAAAATACGGGGGGAGAAAAATCACACAGATTTTTCTTTTATATAACAACTGTAAAACTAAAACCACCCTGCAAAGCTCCCTGTGCTTATTCTGGTTTTAGTTGTGCACAGGGGACACCATGTTCTTGCACTGAAAGGCAGAATACAGGGGAAACTGATTTTTCTAGGGAAGCACACATCCTGCAGGTGAGCAGGGGAGATGTGTCCTCACCTGGTTTGCAGCCAGCTGACCTGGCTTCATTGTTCAGGGCTCTCTTTTGTTTGAGTCATATTTTCCTTGGTGCAATCCTGGTTATCCTCTATAAATATTATGATCTTTTTCTCCAGGTTGTGGTTGGTTCCTGATTTATGTCTAACGTCCTGTGATATCTGGAAAGTACAGAAGCTCTTCAGATTCCATCTCTTTCCCTTTTAAAGGTTTTAAAGGTTTGAGTTTCATCCACATGGCCATGGATTGTTACACGGGAAAAAAAACTATTGGAGGATCCTTACAAATACCATTAATCTTACTCACTGTCTTTCACTTCAGAACTTCACTTTTCAAGACATCCTTCCCTATTTCTCTTTCCCTGTCCTGCTCTGTCTCATTGTTATTTAAATCCAGTTGTCCACTTTTCACTGGGTCCTAAATGTCTTTTTCTCTAATGCCATCATCTGAGAGTGGATGAACCAGAAGGACAATGAGTCTCTGTCACAGAAATGAAAGTGATAAGGAAGAGCCAGCTTGATGCTGACTTGCTTCCTGGAGCCTGTGGGAATACCTGGGAACAGAGGAAATGTGTGGTTTGGCTCAGTCCAAGCAAAGCCTGCCGTGTAGCAGCCTGATAAAAGCCAGCTGGGTTTTGTGTGCCTGGTACCCAGTGTGGGGCTCTGTGGCCTGGGGGGCTCTGGGTGGTACATTGGGTTTAAGGGCTCTCATCCTCTTCTCTCAGCACATCCCTCCTGCTGCTTGGCAAGGGAAGGGCTTTTCCTCTGGAGACCTTCCCCACCAGCACTGCTGCAGCTCGCCCTTCCTGTAAAAGGGCAAAGCCAACACAGGAAATCAGCAAAAGGCTCAAACTCCCCCTGATCACTGGCTCTGGGAGCAGTGTCTAGGCAGCAAACCAAAATTTCACTCATGCTGCCTGGGTAATCCATGAGGGGATTATGATCTACTTCTGGAAAATCCATGCCATGCATGTGTTTAATATCTTCACATTTAAATCTAAAATGTGTCATAATGTGGTAAAGAAAAAGTTCTTTCTATCCCTTAGTTTCCTTACTTTCCTTTAGTTTCTCCCTCATACCTCATTAGGCTCAGCAGCTCTACCATGAAATATTATTTACATCTTTTGCTTATTTACAATTGCTCCTACTATTTCAAAAATGATGTATGTGCAGACCAAGTTGGAAAAATATTACACAAAGAGAGCAGGATAGCCTTAATTAAACAAATTAATGTTTGTCTAGTCAGCGTGATTAACTTTTGTCCCTGCAACACCCCGAAATGATAGCACTAACAAATATTGCTGGGCATTTTAAAATTAAATTAAATGCTCCTTTGATTACATTAAAGATAATGCATTTTAAATCTAGTCCTTCAGGAGCTGTTGCTCTCCAGTGACAGCACTGATCAATTTGCCTTGACTTTCCCTGCAGGAGCAATCTCTGAGTCTCCTTGAGTCATCATTTGATCAAAGGGCATTTGCAGCTGGGCTGTTTGAGCAGTCTGAGTCGTCATCTTAATGTAAAGGTCCCAAGGGAAAGGAAAACGAGAGTGAACGTGCTTGTGCATGGGGTAATAAATTGATCTGAGTGTGTGGATAATTATACACAGGTAGGAAAAAGCAAAAGGTTTGGAGAAAAAAGCCTTGCTCTTAACAGCCTTGATAAAGAGCTATTTGAGTTGGTATTTTTCCAAGAAAACCAAATCACAGCTACCAATTATTGCTCCCTGCAGGGGAAAAACAATTCCTGGATTACACATGCAAGATTACAGAAATCTGGTGCCCTCATTTCTTCCCCAAGAAGAAGGTGTGCACTGAGTATGTTCTTTGCAGAGAAATGAAGGCTGTAAGGAAAAGATGTCTTTTGGATGAACTAAAATATAGCATTAAAAAAAGTTGTCATTAATATACATATATTTATTAATACATGTAAATCAGTTTTTACTCAGAAGGATTTTTGGCATTTCTAAAATAAATCATGGAGAGCATATTTCAAAATTATTTATAAAACTTGAAATCTTGATATTCTGTCTTCTTTTCTTTCCCTGAAATGCCAGGGATATATGGGGTTTTTTAAGGTGTTGAACTCAGTTTGGGAATCTTTTTCTTTTAAGTAAGCAAACCGTGGTGACTTTTTCCAATGGAAAAAAGTGCTATGATTAAAAGCTTATAAGTCAAAGAGCAATTTCCTGGATAATGGGATATTTGAAAATGTATGCTGCAGTGGCTTCAGATATTGTGGTCATGCAGAGCAAGAGCTGGGTGGCTGCAGATCTCTGTTTTCCTGCTTAGACATTGGCCTTTGTGAAAATTCAATTACACAGATGCAAAATTCTCATTCTAACAGCAATACAGATAACACGGGGATAAATGTATGTGTGGGTGGGTGTATTAATGTACACACGCACACTGCCTTCTCCAGGGAAAACTTGTATTTCCATGTTGTTTATGTAAGTCCAGTGTTAGCTGCAGGGACAGGAGTTGACTGTCTCCAAACAAACCATGTACCCCACATCCTCAATTCCCTGGCACGAGATCAGAGTCCTGCAGTTTGAAGCAGGTGATGCCTCCTGTGATAAATGAGCCAATGGAGAAATTAAAATCTCCAAACAGCCCTTTTCAGAAAGAAAATAATCTGGTCATCCCAATTCCTCTCATGAAAGAAAACCATGAAATGTCAGCACCACTCTGCTGCTGCTGCAAAAAAAAAAATTCAAAACATTTTTGGGAAAAGTAAGGCAGGTAGGTCTGATATGAGGTGCAATATTATTTCAAAGCACAAGGGACTTTCCAGCAATCGAGTATGTTGAGCTGAACACCAGAATGGAATTTAGGATGCAAAATAAAAGCCTTTAGTCTCACTTTATAGCTTCATTTTGAATTTGGAGACTGTATTAGGGATGAAATTTAGTATTAAAGCTGCAACTTGACATATCCCAAGGATTTGAAGCCTAAGGCTTGAAGTTCTCATTTATCTTTCTATTAAGCTCTTTGACAACTTTCAGAAAACCAAGCAGTTGAATCTGCAGTCATTTGTGCTACCTTACAGTAGCTAATAAAGCTGTCCTACTTCCTCAGAGGTATGTAAAAAATCTAAATTGTTTTGAGACTTTGTTCATTTACTGATGTATATCTTTCTTTTGCATTTTTACTAAATGAATACCATTGCCCTCAGGGAGGGGAAAATCCCTGTAAAATCCTACACTGGTGTATATATATCAAGATTTACTTTCTGGATGCAATTCTACCTAATTATTACTGCTTTCTAATATTGTTCAGTGTAATGCCCAAGAGTCCCCAGACTAAAAAATTGCATATTGTGAACAAGCAAAATTTGTTCATTAGGTTTAATTTCCTCGTGCTATGAGACATTTAAACAAATAACAAGCTTTAAACATCTGAGTAATTCTCTTGAAATCCTGATGCCTTGATAAATACTTAAGAAAAGCTTTTCATTGAAAGAGAAAACCATGTCTTTTAAAAAACTCTGCATTCTTGTCTATGTATTTGTTATGGCAAATTAATGCATCTCCTGACTTGCTGACTACAGCACAGATGACATTTTGCTTATCAGAAGCTTCCTTATGACAAGAAACTGCAAATTCTTCCCCAGACTGTGGTGTGGGAAGGCTGAAAGAGCTGAGAGTGAAGAGGAATTGCAGAAATTACTCAGCCTTCTTGAACTCTCAGTGTGGCATTGGAGTGCTCATGATGGAGAGGGATGTATTAAATATTCCTGCGGGTAAAATGGCTTTAAAAAGTGTATTCTTTGTAAGTTACAACATCTCACATATTTCTTTGGCCTCTTCCACACAGGATGTGATTTCACCATTGCTACCTGGACATAAGGAACAGAGTGATTTCTCCCATGGTATTTCACTGAATTTCAATTTTAATACTAAAAGTTTCCTGTTACTCGTGGGATTTTCCTGATGGGATTGAGTCATGTAGTTCCTGTTAAATTCTGAAATAAGTCCCCAAAGCCAGACTTTCATAATCACAGGCTTGATGCTGTAATGTCTGTGATGATTTCACTCAATTGGGTACATCAGTTCCCCAAAGAAGACATATTTTTATTACCTGGAAAAGTCAAATCTGGTTTACCTTCCTCTGTGGGCTGGATTTTAGGAGGCAGATTTTTCTCATGAGATACGACAGGACACACTGGAAAAGTCTGAATATGGAAAACAGTAACCAAATAAACTGGACAGGCTTCTGGATTTTGGTCTGGAGCTTGCAATCCTTATTCCTAATGCAATCCTGACACAGAAATCAGGAAGCAATCGCATGCTCTGGAGGTGACAACACTTTTGCAATGTCTGTTTTGAGGATTTCATTCCCCCTGTGCTCTAGGCACACAAGTCTCAGGTGCTCAGTTATCATTCCTCTGTGCATGGGGCTCTTCCCAGCAGGATTCAGGGAGGGAAGACTTTTGACATGGCCAATACAAGCAGCAACAAAACCACTTCTTCCAGCAGCTCAAACTAGTCACTCCAGTGCTTTTCCCTCATTGCTGCATGAGTAGCTTGATGCAGTTTACAGAAACTCTAAATATTTTATAATGTTCATACTCTGGGGATGGGTGGATTTTGTTTATAGTCAGCTTTTACTATAATAGACCAGTACGTGCTTCCAGCACGGCAGAGGATTTTTCTTGGGTAAACTAGAGTGAGGGTCTTTTTCAGAATAAAATTAGCAGCTCAACTTTCAAAGGCTAAAAATTGAAAGTAATCCATCGAAGTGCATTCTTATAAAGAACTTAATTTAATTTTTTTCTGCTTAAATTCAGAAAAAATGAGAAAAATATAAACAAAGCTGTAGTTATCCCCTTGCAGAGGGGTAGGTATTTTGAATGTTCATGATCTATTTCTATGAGAGTTGCAAATTCAGGTTATATCCAAATATTCGTGCAGCTCAAGGCAGTTTTGAGTAGATGCTCTTTCCAGGTGTTAGAGGGTTTAACACAAGTGAAGTGATGTGCTTTATTGCCTTCTCTTACCTGAATGGTCCCCATTGGCTTTACTGGATTTGCTCACAAGTGTCATGGGACAAAAAAGAGTAATATTGCTGGTAATGCACACCCAACTTTGTGCACACAAAAAACTAGAGCTGATTGAGGAAAATTAATAAAAAATTAAAATATCAAGCATTTTCCTTTTCTTACACAGTTCTGCTGAACACTGAAAACCCAGTTTCAATCTGTATTTATAGATTTAATTCAAATAGTAAAAATCTCACAGACTATGGACAATATTATTGCATTTATGCAGCACCATGAATTTTTGGGTTGGATGCGTTATGATGCAAAGCAATTCATTCTTCGTTATTCATGAAATCAATTTATACAAGCAGTGCCTAAACTTGCTCTCATAGAAACTGGAGGAATATTCTCCTTGCCTTCAGAGCAGGAAAGGACAAGCAATTGCAATGTTCTACATCTGGGGAGCATAGACATTTCTGGAAAACCTTTTATTTCTCTATACAAAGGGATAAATGAGGACCAGAAAGACTATGTTCAAACTTAAATGAAAAACCAGTAGAGAAATATCAATTCAGTTGTCCTAGAAGTGGGTAGTATTTTTTGCAAAGGATCAGTAAGCAGAATAAATGGAGTAAGAGCTGAATAAATTAGGTTTGTATAGAAAAGAACACCATGAGGGTATCATGCAGCATTGAAGTGTGCTCTGCCAAGCAGCTCTGTGGGGAAATAAATGTATACTAAAGGGAGCCAATGAAAGGTTGACTGAATACAAAATAATGTCTATTTTGTGTCCTTACAGACTGAAAAAAGCATCCCAAAATCCCCTTCCTGTCCTTACTTCAGATAAATCTACTGTGTCCTAAGTGTATTTCAGCTGGAGGTGCCAACTCACCTGGGCTGGACACCAGCCCCACTTGGGGAAAACCCCTGTCACGGTGTTTCCTACCATGAAATGTTACTGTAAATGTTAAATGGAAATGTTAAATGGCTCTGAATGTGGTTTGTCTCCTTTCAGGGCTCAGGATATATTTTTCAGACTTTTAGAGCTTAGAGACTTTAAATGGAACTTAACCAGAAAACTCAACAAAGTCTTTCCTTGTGTCAGTTATTGATCCAGTAGCAGACCAAACCGGCTTCATTACATCATTTGCTTGCTGCCTGAAGTCAGATGAGGGAAAAGTTGCTTTCCAGCATTGTGGAATTACAATAACTTCATATATTCCCTCAGCAGAAAGTCATCTATTCTCTCATCCTGCAATTAATCTTGCAAAAGAGCAAACAATGACATAGAATTAATCAACCACTGTGACAAAAAAATTGTGATGGAAAGATGAGCCCAGCTAAAATTAATTTTTTGAGCGACAGCTTGAAGCTCAAACAAGTGGAAAACATGGTGCAAATTGTGCTTGGTTTCAAGAAAGGAGTTTTAATGAGAAATGCAATGGCACAGCAATACTAATCAGTTATAAAAACACAATCCACCTCGGAGTGCTGAGTATCATCCCCTTTCCTGCTTTTTCCCTCTCTTGTGCAACACTCTGGAGAGAACAAAGATTTCAGTGCATCTATCACCCAGACTGAGGGGAAGTGCTGATGCATTTGAGAGAGCAGCTGAGTGGGATTGTGCTCATGTGCAAATGTCTGTGGCAATGTCCTCTGGCAAATGCTGCATGAAAATATGGCTATTACTGAAAACAGGAGGTGATTGAACTTTCCATGTGTGCTCTGTTCTTTACTAGAAATAAACAGAAAGTGCCTTGTGAGCCAATTTATATCTGTCACACAGTGACAGCTGCCAGGTAAGGACAGAAACGTTGGGATCCTGCAGGCATCTTCCTGCAGCTGCAGACAGGACAATCATCAGGCAAGTTCCATGAATGCCAGATGGGGCAGTCAGCCTTGGTTCCTGCCTGAAATACAGGAGACACCATCGCCTTCTTGTATTTAGGGATGTTCAGCTTTGTGTGTTTTTTTTTCCTCTGGGTTTTTGGGTTTTTTAGAGCAGAGAAGGCTTCTGACTTTTTTATTGACACTTCAGAGACAGACAACCTGTCCCCATCAAAATCCACGCTATTGTGCATTGCCAGGGCTGATGGAAGTCAAAGAGGAGCCTGGTTACTCCTCCCATGGGTTCCTGGCTCCAGGTAAATTAATTCTCTTCTACTTTAATTGAACTTCACCTTAGTGAACATGAGAGTTGTGTAGAACCCAGCTACTTCTCAGGTTCTCACTATTATTTAGCTGCCTTGACCTGTGCTAGTATTTTCTAAGTAGCTGGAAAGCTGCTGATTTTATAGCAATTAAATATTATCCTTACTTTTCTTTGCAAGCGTTTTGAAAATATCACTGTGGCCTTTTTTTCTTCCAGGTGTTAGGAGCTTGACTGATATGAACAAGGGTGCAGGTTTTATTCAACTTCCTAAATTTTCCAGTTTGGAGCTAAAAATACTGGTTCACTTACCCTTTCTTTGTTCTTTCATGGTTTTTACAAGGGGAAGTATAAAGCTACTAAATATTTCTGTGGTGATAATAACTCATCTTCTCTTGGTTTTCAAATACTACTTCAGGATTGGTTTTTAAACAGCAAAACCAAACTCACAGATTCCCTAGCAGTAAACTGTCTTCTTATTTAAGTTTTGTTGTTAGATTTATTCATTGAAAGAATACTTGGGGAAAAGTACTGTGAAATACAATTGTTTAAAAACTTTGTAGGAATAACAAAGTACTTTACTGATAAAGTGATTAAATATGATTGCTTGGCTTGAAGAAGGTTTGTTTATGTCTGTCTCAAATTGATTAATGATCCTATATTTCTCTATGATTCCTTAGAATGGCAAACAATGTACTAAAAATGTACCTTTATATGGAGATGAAGATGCCTAGATGTGCATGAGATACAGATTAACAGTGAATATATTGAATGTCAGTCTCTTTTTTTGCTTCTCTCTTCCAAGTCCTTTCTAAGAATGACGGCAATTGAATCGATAACAAAAAAGTAGTGACATGTTGAGTGATAGGCCTGACTCCCATGAAACACCCCACTTGTGCTAGTGAGATTTTACTGACTTCTAAAGAGGTTCCATTGTGTGCCACTAGAACAGGGCTTTTTGAGTGATGTTTCATATGTACAATTGTGACAAAATCCATCCCTTCCCCACCTAAGCTGAGATGAGCCATTATGAAGTAATTTCCAAACAATTGTGTCAGCATTGTGCCATATGCAGCTTCTGATTCTTAAATCCAGATATTTGGGAGAAAATGAGATACAGTTAATCAATTTCCTCCCCTCTTCCCTCACAAATGGTAGATTTTTTATTTTAATAAAAGTCACTGTAATCACACAAAAAAAAATGTTTGTCAAAACAACACATATATTATGGCTGTGGAGCATGTCATGGTGTATAATTTGCTTTCTTTATCTTAGAGCTATTATTGTTTTTCTTCAAGTCTCTTATATTCAAGGCTAGATGATTTCAATTACTTCAGATCTGCTGTAGGTCATGTTTTCTGCTCCTACAGTCATCCACCCTTTTCATTTTAATTTTAAAGAACTGAGAAAGATGAAACAATAATTTTCAAACAATTGCGACTTTAACTCCTGGTTAAAACTGAGTGAAATTGAACAGTTATTTCTCTTTTCTGTTAAGGAAAAAAGTTGTTATGTTTGTTGATTGTTTCTGCAAACAGCTCTCAGAATTATATTTCATGTTTACATTGAAGCTATAGCTTTCCAGACCGCTCTAGAATTCATCAATAATCATACAGGAGCATATGTGTGGTGTCTGGGCTCACAGCTCAGGACTGGCACTAGAAGTGGATCCAGTCCTCCTGAAAACTGTCTGGGCTCCAGCTGACTCAGGAACGACCAGCACCTTCCAGACAATCCTGACAGCCACAGCACCCTTGGCAGAGCGTAACTGGAGGAAAGGATGATCAGAACGAGGTGACCAGCTGAGTTTGGAGGAAAAGGTCAATAAATGCTGATTGTCCAAACCACAAACATGCAGTTATAGATTCCTGAAACTCCAGCAGCGTCAGTAGTTTGGAAGGGAGGAGAGAAAGAAGGACAGGGAGGTCCCAAAGGAGCATGAGAAACATCTGCTGCTCCTGTCCCCTGTGACCCTGGCATATGGACCCCCCTGAGGACTGGACTTTCTGGCCTGCTTTTCAACACTTATTTGAGACCCCTGGGGGTTTCCTTGCTCCAGTGTGCTGCAGACACCCAGCTGTTCTTGTCTTCTGCAACAGATGTGCCCTCCAGATGTTCCTGAGGCTCAGAAGTACATGTGGAGCAGCATCCAGCTTTGCTCAGCTCCAGGGGAAGAGGGTGTTGATAAAAAGAAAAATATGCCCCAGGAGTTTGGCCTGGTGCTGGCTTCAACTCATTTTTCTCCTGCTGTTATTGGAACACTCTGGAAGGTCTGCCAAAGGAGAGACTTTTCTCTGCAGTGTCCTTAGGAGCCTAAACACATGGTACACACTGATCAGCACTGAGCTGTGCTGGTGCAAGCTGGAGGTGTCAGAACTGAGAGCTGGTTATAGAACCAGATATGGGCTGATGGGACAGGCACTGAGCGCCTCATCATTCTTCAGCCCTTGTGGAGTTCCACCCATAAGTATTTGTGAGGGAAATTTTCTAGGGGTTAATAATATATAGAATTATATATAAAATGAAGATATTCCTTTCCTTTTGAAATCTGTGGTGAGTCCATCCAAACATTCATTTATTAGTAAAAAAGCAAACATAGCTTTAATGGAGTTGATGCAACAGTCTTCTCCCCATGCAGCAGTCTGCAGGCCTTTTTTGTATAACTCTGAGTGTGCTGCTGCTGCACTGCACCCAAACTCTTCTTGAAGAGACTTTTCCAGAGCCTCTCGTCCAGTTTCTTGGTATTAACACCTCCTGGCCTTGTCTGATTTCTTTGGTTTATTTTTTCACCTATTTTCCATCTCTTTTACTCAGTACTCTTCCACCCACCATACTCTGGTAGGGTATGCATGCAGAACATAAATGTTTTGGTGATAAGAACAATTGAGTAGGGAAAGAACAATGAGAACTAATGGGGGACTTTGGGTGACATTTATTGCCTCTTCTCCCATCAATATATTCATAGTTGGTGAACAATGCTGCAGAATAATTAAAAAAGCAATGAGCATATGTCCTTTCTCTCTAGGCAAGGAACTTAATCGTGCATCATTTTTCTACATCTGCCATGAGATTGTAGGTGCTGACACCTTTGAGTTGTTAGGTATTTTGCTCTGTTATTTGTTGAGTATGAAAGCATCCCTTAGCAAAAATTAATATGAATCTAAAACATTGTCCTTGGACTTTTACCTACAAATTATTCCTGAATAAGGCAATATTCAAGAAATAATAAATGTTAATACCAAACATATCTCTATTTTTGTTGTCCTTTTTACATTCCACTAACTTCTTTCCTTTTAATAACAAGCAAACTTAATACTATTAGCAGTAATAGATGAAAGATAAGAGAAGGGAAAACCACCACACTACCCACATAACTCACCCACCACAACTCAGAATGTCTGCACTACAAACAGACAGAGGATGGGTGAAGCAAGGAACTGGCTGATTTTTTTTCTTTCTAGGATGCAATTTCATATGAGATGACCTACATTCCTGCTGTGTCTAAATGCACCAATAGTTAAAACAAAATACAAACAAAGAAAACACGGTTCTAGCCCAGAAAGAGTTCAGTGGAGTAATTTTCATTTATGATTGCTACTTTATTTTTCATTGTTGTAAGTCCCCATCAGCCAATATGACCAATCCTTCTGCTGGACCATTTTTCTTGTCAATCATCTGCTAAGAGTTTCAGACTCCAATTTTAAACAGTGGGTCTTTTGTTATCAGAAATCAGCTTTATCTTGAAAACAGTTATCTCTTAAATTACCATCATGGGAGGGGTGGACTGGAGAAGGTTTATTTTCCAATTTTTTTTCTCCAAGAGCTTGTCTTTTATGCACAAAGCCTATGGAAGAAAAGGCATCCTTAACACAGCATCAAAGAATCCAAAGAAAGGATAACCTTTTCTCAAAGCAGGGGCAACTATTAAATGAACAATTCATTTAATTTTTAGTCACCTTCTCCTTTCAAATGAAAAGCAATAGAAATACATGTCAAAGAAACCAATCATGGTAAAACCTCTGTGCAATAGGCAGACTCTAATAGAAAGAGATGATAGTACAAAGGAGTGAAAAAAGCAGCTCTTCTTTCTTTCTCTCTCTTTTGTTGGGAACACAAAGATAAGTGCTTGCAATCAGATGATTTTAATGAACAATCCAGTTGTTTGGTCTGGATGCTATATTTCCAGATGCAATCTGTAGAAGGTGTTTGAATATGAGCTGGTTCCTTCCTAAATGTTCACTCACCTGGCAGGAGCTGTCAGGGCAGCTGGATGTGCCTTCTCCAGAGAGAGCCCTTGCAGGAAGGGCTTGCAGCTCTCCTTGCAAAAAAAATGGTTTTCAGTGCTTTCCCCCCCCCCACACACACACGCACTGCAAGGGTTCATTCTATAACATTGTGCAGGACCTGTCTGGCTTAAATGAGGAGTTCCCTCTGCACTGAACAGAATGCCTGTGGTGACTGTAAAATCCCTAAGATCTGGGGCTAAACATTCTCCTGTGTGCAATTGAACTAACACACAAATATGAAGGTATAATATGATCTTCTTTGTTGCTCTTATTAGCTTTTTTTTGGGGAATGTCTGTGTAGGAGTGGGAGACAGAGGATCACTGGTAGCAGTAATTGAGCATCATGTTACCAAGACAGTCAACTCGTAAGTACACAGAAAATCTTCAATATTCAGTGAAAGTATCTGGTAGCAAGATGCTTGGAGAAGTCATATGAGGAGTGTTTCACCAAACATATCAATAAGTCTCTTAAAATTCCAGGTAAGTTTTGAGCAAGTCAGGATTTGAGGACAGCATTTGCTGCTAGTCTTGGGTCTCTTTCCCCACACACTTTGTTACCACAATGTTTTTGATGATATATTTTAAAAAATCAGGCCTCAAGCTGTGCTTTCTCCCCTTTTTCTGCTTTCATCTCTTCAAAATCCAAACAAGTATTTGCAAAACCTGAACAATACATTTATGCAATCAAGTCAATATTTTCTCAAAAGCAAAGGAAAAAAGTACTTCTCTTTGTAGAGAAGTTGAGAGGACTCCAGTGTGTGAAGAGCACCTATATTGCAGGCAATAATTACAATGTTCCTTTTCTCTCACTAATGGTTCTATTACTTGTATTATTCTTTTCTTATAAAATGAATTATGTCCCTGGAGCTTTGTGAGGGGATTCATATCTGCTATCTAGACCTGGGGAGGAGAAGAAAAATTTGTATTCACTTAAAACACCTCACAGTGAAGTATGGAAATAATAACTAGTTAGAAAATTAAAGTGATTTCCATGGTTAGTATTTTGTGTGTAGTTTTGACTATAACTACTAAGGGCTCATGTTGGATCTAAATATATATCTTTATAGCTTTATGCCTAAATGAAAAAGATTAAATATAGGTGTTAGAGGTCTCCTGGATGATTATACAGTTGTGCTTAGTTCTCATCTACTGAAAAAGATGTATTTTCAGCACTCAGTTTCAGTAATTTAGTACTGAGTATGCCTTTCTCTGCTGGACCTTCACAAGGAGCACAGAGAGCACTCTACATTCCATAAAGTGAGGGTTTCTCACTCTCAAAGCTGGCTACATGGAGGGATTGCATTTGGAAAGAACTGGTATCTCACTGTGCTTTTGTACTCCTTAAGACTACGATGTACAGGTTTAGTTCTGCAGCCTGTACCTGATGGTGACCTCCTGTGAGTGCACAGAGATGGAAAATTCTAGGATGTTTTAGGAACTGTCTCCTAGGAAATTGCTGCTAAAGGAAGCTCAGCTTTGTATTACTGTTTCTATTCTTTTGGGAATACATAATTTTCTGCCCCTTTACAATCGGGATCCTTGTTTGACTGTTTCTCTTCAGTGTGAGTCTTGAACAGAGCATAGTACAGCAAATGTCGATTTCAATTCTTTGCCTTTAGAGATACACCCTCAGATTTCTAGCTGGAAGACTCTAGGGATTGATGCATGACATTTTCTTGAGATAGTAATCCAAAGCAATTAAGAAACACAAGTCACGAACAAAAACATAACTTGGAAAAAACCCAGAATGAAAATACATATTGCATCCCTTTTATCTAGCCTTTTTATCAAAATGATAATGCTTTGTCTAGCTTGAAATGTTAATTGCATACTACAGGTAAAGGATCAAGGGAAACTGTGCACATGAAAGTGCAGCTTTGCAGGTTATGCCTGATCTGTATTTTCCTTTTGTGAGTGGTATTGGGCTCACACAAGACTTCCTGCTACAAGAGCAATCCTTGCCCCACTGCTCTAAACTAGACCATGATCCTCCTCCTTCCATGGACTCACAGAATGGTTTGGGTTGGAATGGGCTGAAAGTTCATCTAGTTCCACCCCCCTGCCTTGAGCAGGGACAGCTTCCTCTAGACCAGTTTGCTCCAACCTAAACAAATGCATTTTGCTTTCAGTTGATAAAATAAATTGATATTGAACATAAGTTTGCAATCTCTCTTGTATTTTTCTTATCCCTGTTTATGTAGTCCTCAGTTGATAAAATCCTGCGTTAAAGCTCCTTGGTTCCTTTCCTAATGAGAGAAATTAAATTCAACTTATGTGACCTGCTGTGAACTCACCCAGCTCTTTTGAGAAGGGGAAAAATGTCTAAAAATCACAGCTGTACCGGTCTCTTGAACAGAAAAAGACAATACCTGCTGAAAAATATAATATTCCAAGAATATGAGTGCTGGGTATGATGGATGTTGACAGATAGATGAGAGTAAACAAGGGAATAGGAAGATATTTGTCAGTATGACAGGGGCTGATCCTCTCATGCCGCAGGCAGACTCCTATCAAGAGCAAAAAATCTTGAATCTCTATAAGTGGTAAAAATGGGAGGGTTGAGAATAAACAATGAGGTGATCTAGCAAAATTTTGGGGAGCTCAGTGAGGAAGAAGGATGGTAAGCAAGATGGTGATGTGTCTTTTGAAATCTGACGTGCAGATGGAGGGAGGGCTTGTGGATGGGTCAGAGATGTCCAAGTGCTCTGAGCTGGAGGGATGAGCTGGCCCAGGAGGGACCAGGGAAGGCTGGACACTCAGTTTATGCCAGCAGAGATTGTAGTGGGGAAGGCAGTAAAACATGTGGAAATAGAGATGTCACACCAACAGGCCATGGAAGGAAAATGATCTTACAGAATAGTTCAGAGTGAACAAACACAAAAAAACCCCAAACCAAACCAAACCAAACAAAAAAACCCAAACAAACAAAAACAAACAAACAAACAAACAAACAAACAAAACCATTATAAAGAGATGAAAACTTTAAAAAGAGCTTTTTGTCTCAGGAAATCTAGGAAAAGCTCTATTTGCTGGAAAACTTTTAGTTTTGGAATTAAGGTGCGTAAAAGTCTCTGTGACCTAGAAGGGGAAATGAAGGTATTGCCTGGGAAATAGGAGTGGATGACTGTTGTCTACAGTGAGAGAAAAGAAGATTTTGAAGATTACAGAAATTCCTGGGTTTAGCTATACTGGCCTTGAAACAGTGGATAAAAGCCATCAAAGGAAGACTCCATAAAGGTCATTATGATACCTTAGAGAAATGGCAATTAGTTAAATAGCTAAATTTTCTTATTTTTGGGAACTGGATCAACTTTCAGTCTATGAGTTCCTATTTCATATGTACAATGTGCTGCCTTGCTTGATGAACACAAATATATATATATACGTTACTCTTTTGAGAACCTAAAAGTTATTTTAAATTTCTGTTACTATTAAAAGCCAAATTCTGTTTGTGTGTATAAATGGCAAACCAATGGATAACTTCTACTTTCTTGTCCTTTTATTCCCCTGTTCCACTGCTCTCTCTTTACTTCCATGGTCCTTTCCCTCCTTACATTTACCTCTGCAGAATAATTTCCAAAACTATTCAAACACTCCAGGATATTTAAGGCTACTGCCTACAAGGCACCCCAGTGAGTTTTCTCTTTCAGTGTAAAACAATGTGTCTGTGTCCCTGTCCCAAAACACCATCACCAGGCCTTGCAGCAGGGATCTCATGGTGTTAGAGAAGGAAATAAATAGTAACTTATTCAGTCTAGGTTTGTTTTTCACAGAATGAACTCTTTGTCATCAGCTGAGGAAGAGATTCTGCATTAAGAGGTCTACAAGGACAGATCTCTATAGAGAAGCAGCTCTTGCTGAGGACCCAAGCCATGCACCTCAAATTGCTCAGGAGCTGAAAGCTTTGGTGTCCTTGAGGAGGATCAGCTCAGTCAGCTACTGAAAACTCTGCTAATGTGGGATTATGTGTAAAGTGTGAGTTTTATTTCTACCTCTGCCAGAGTTGGGTTGTGACCTGGGGAATGTCTCTTTATCCTTTTAGTCAAATGTCAAAAATATTTCAAGTAACATTTTGTACTAATAAAAGTATTAAAGAGAGACGTGTGTGACACCATAAACATTCAGAAATGCGTTATAGGTGGGGACTACACAATGCTGTGGTGTTCTCCCATGTGTGCCATAGAGCTGTTCTTACATCAGTGCTTTGGATGAGTCACTCTTACATTTGTCTCACAGGGACTGGAACCTTTTGTTTTGGATCGAGACACCATCATTCAACACTGTTTATATAGTGAGGTTTTCTATTTTAAGTCAGTTTCTATTTCCTTCCTGGCTATATTTAAAGAATATTTATTACTACAGTCCATTTCCCCAGAGTAACTGATGAATATAGCTTTTTTAACATTCCATAAATTAGAAATATTTTTTCTTTATTACTTAGTTCTGCTGTTCCATTTATTACCTTTTGTTTGTGAGAAAAAAATACTTTGGATCTTTCATTTGCAAGTAATTTACTGCAGGTTGGTTTGTTTTATTGTGTTCAGTGTTAGCTTCCAACATGGCAATGGAAAAAATTAAATATTTAAGGAGAAATATTTTGACATTGCATAAAAATACTGGGTTTTGCTTGGCTCCTAATTTCAGTTTCAGCTCTTGCTGTTGCTGCTGTCTGACAACTAGAACAGATTTGTCAGAATTTCTTCTTTATTAGAGGTCATGGACAGAATAAACAAATGCTGATGTATTTCTAAATTATAAAGTTTGCCTAAAAAGGGTAATCATGCAGGTCTAATCTGATCAAAACATAAGCAGTGTCCTTGTAGCAGATCTCTGAGGTCATTTGAGACACTTGGGAGAACTGAGAGATCCCCTGTGCCTTTTCTACCTCTGATTCCCAGCACTAAGCAGGAGAACAGGAATATGACATGACCTCCTGCTTTACATTTGGTCAACTCATTTTGCACAGGGGCCAGGTCCTTCTGAAAATAACAGCAATAATTCTGATCTTTAACTTATTCTAACACCTCAAAATATTTGTCTCAGTGATCTTTCTTTCTGCCTTCCTGCTGGGGTCCCAGCAGTGACAGAGGCAGCCAGTGGCAGTTCTTGTCTTTCATTCCTCTCCCAGGGTTTTGATCCCACCTTGGCTCTTCCAGACAACTGCTTCTCCTGTGCCCTTTGCAGGACATTATACTGAGCCAAATATCAAGGACAGATACTTGGAACAGAATCTTCTGGATCTCTGGAGTCTCAAGTTCCAAATCACTGCTGCCACTTGCTCCTTCAACTCTCATGCAGTGATGGACCTTGAACTGGAGTCCAAAGTAAAACCTGACTTTACTGAATCAAGAGAAGTCTGTTGCTGGCTTGATTAGAGCTTGCACTTCATGTTTTCTTATAGAGCCAATGAATATCTGACTGGGCCACACATGCTAAGAAGTTAAACCTTTTTCTCTTTGAAAAAAAAAGGTGCAGGAATGCTGAACTCTCAGTTAGAGAACATTCGATTACAAAGTCAAGCAACAGGTTTAGTAAATGCCATAAGACAAAGCCACATTCTGATCGAGCCCAGGGGTATTTGAGGGATGCCACTGTTTCCTTTCACATACAGGCTGAATAGTAACGAAGGCATGAATTTTTAAAAAGGGAAAACCAAGCCTTCTATCAGGACTCAGCAGAGCCCCAAAGGAGGTTCCTGTGCTGCTGTGTCAGGGCAGCACTGGGGGGCTGCCACGAGTGTCTGAGCCTGGGGAGGCTGAACTGAGATTGCAACAACAGCTTTTTGCAAGTCTTTTGTGTGTCTGTCTTTAAATGAAGTGTTTCTCTATGCAATTTCCTATATTGGTTTATAAGGAACTGTTTTCATGTCTGCTGCACTACAAACTCTTCCATCTCTCCGTGACTCATCTGCACAAAGGAACAGCTCAGATTAAAAATGCTTTCAAACGTGGAGCTGATGGAGATTTGTCAATGTCTGAAACTTCCCCTTCACAAGAGATTTTTTTTTCTCTTTTCTTTGGCTGCCACTGGCTTACATTATCATTCCTAATCTTTTAAGACTCAGGAAAAAAAAAGCAAAAAAGAAAAAAAAAAAGATAATTAAAGACTTTTTAGTGTAAAAGGAATAAAGGAAAGTTACCATCACAGCCTGTCCTTACATGACTGCTTGATTTTCCTGCACTCTTTAAACAATATGAATTGAGCTCATAGTTTGATTCCTTTCCATAGACTTATTTGTGGCTGTTATCTGTTTCACAAGGAAAAGCCGTCAATTCTGATATAATTTAATTTAATTTTATTGGAATACAATAGTAGAAACAGATGTTTATGTGTGGATCTGATTATACAGAAAATAAATCTTCTAATGCTTTCAATAAATATGAATGGTTGCCCAAGACTTCTCATTTTATTGCTGCATTTTTCAAGTTCCCTTTGAAATTACTTGAGTTTTGGTATTTATCTCAAGGTGACAAGTAAGCCTGAAAATCCTCTGAGGTTTTTTTGTTCTTTTTCTTAAGGATGGCTATGCGAGTCTTAGGGATGTAGCAAATACAGAAACCACAATCTTACAGATAATTTCTTAAAGAAGTACAATTCTATTGTGTACATCCAATTACCATGGAAATCAAACCCCTGCTGTTAGAACCTTTCACAGCTCATTTTTCAACTTAATACACTATGAATTCTTGTTCTTCGAGTGTTATTAAATTGTCTCTTAAAAACTTCTTTCCACTGGTCACACACAAACACAGAATGAGAGAATATCCTGAGCTGGAAGGGATCCTTGAGGATCACTGAAACCCAACTCCTGGACAGGAGCCTGCACAGGACCACCCCAAGGATCACACCAGGTGCCTCAGAGCCCAAAAAAATCCCAATAATATTACCAAATTAGAAAGTAACTGGTCACTCTGCAGACCTTCTAAGGCCACTTTCAACTACAGGACAGTAATTAAAGCACATTTCTTGCAGATTCTCATTCACTATATACAGGGTATTAAAACTGCCCTTTTATGGACATCAGGCATTGTCATTTCTGTCTGCCAAGGGACAGCTGCCACTCACCTCTATTCTAATCAAAGCATGATCAGAAAACCTAAATTGCAAAGTGGTTAATGCATTTTAAAAGTAGAAATACTATGCTTAGAGGCCACAGATATTTGTTCTTTTTATCCTGTATTCCCTCTGCAAAGGACAGCCGAGGTTACTGGATGACGTTTTAGAAACTTTTGTTTTAGCACAGGAAGCACCTGTGGGTTTTACAGGGTAGCTTATTTCAGTTGTTATGACAGGGTGAGGATCCTGTAGCTCTACTGTGTGATAACCCACCTCTGTCAAGCACAAAATGTCACCATCACAGACTGTAAACCCACAGCCTGCTGTTCTGGGTGTATTTGCCACCCTGACTAGACTGACACACAGCACACAGTGTGGCTGGGGCACTCTGCTGCCACTGAGCAGCAAAATGAGCATTGCTCACAATTTGCAGAGATGGTGTGGGAGGCAAGAGCAGCATAAATGACACATCAAGTCTATTAAAGCAGTATCTGATGTCAGTGGCAAACTGTGGTTAAATCCTGTCAGGAAGAAGCTTTGTAAATTACAATGCCAGGTGTTGGTCTCTTTTACCATGCTAAAATGTCCTATGGATCATGAATTTTGGGCTAGAACTCAGCAGCATCAGGCTGTTTGTCCTTTTACATCCTCAGAGAGCCCCCAGTAATCAGAAAATCACCGTGCTGGTCACACAGCCTTGTGACAGGAAGGTGTCATCTCCTGTCTGTTATCAGCCACAGCCTGCAAGACCTCAGCTCACAGAGGAGGGATCAGCTGGGAGAAAACCTCCTACAAAATACCAAATTTCTCACAGAGCTGCATCAATTTTAGCAGGAATCCCCTTGGAAATTTTCTCAAAAGAAGGAGATGTGGCTGACAGTTGCCTACAATAGACATGTGAGAGATTCAAACTCTTGGGGTTGGATTTCTGACCTGATGAGCTGCTGACCCTCAGCCCTTTCCTCAGCAGCCCACCCAAATCCCAACACAGCCTGGCAGGGTCTAACAGGAGGCTCATCTCCCCTTTCTTGCCCCTCAGAAGCTCAACAGGGCAGCTGTACACATGCAGCAAGGAGCTGGGGAGAACAGGAAATCATCCCTAGTGGATTGCGAAAAGCCAAGGAGATTAATGGTCTCCTTTCTATTATGTCATTCACTACAAACTTCCCTTCTGCAAGATGACTCTTAATAAGGTTTAATAAGAGTTTTAAATCTGTGAGAGAAATTAAATAACACTAGAAAATAAAAAGAGTTCAAACCTTCCTAAAGCTTTGGATGTGGTACCTGGTAATTCTGAATTAATTACTGGACATAAAACCCACAACAAAAAGACCACAAAATACCTTAGGTCAGAAATTGCTTAGTTTTTTCTGGTTTTTCGTTGGGGTTTTTTTAATAGCATAAATCTGCAATGAAGCATTCTTTTGAATATTCCCATTGCTCTGGTGGTGCTCAACATGATGGGGAAATTGTTCAATAGGAAATGAAATGCTAATTGTACCTAAAAAAGGCATCATCTCTTCCATCTGCATAACCTGACTTGTATGGCTGTCAATAACACATCAAACCTCTAAACAGACAAGCCTGGTGTTTATGAAAACAATCTTGCCTTGAAATTGTGAATAGAGCAGAGCTTTTTTGGTTCTGAACAGAATTTTTACCTTGGAGCAGCTGATCCATTTGCTGGGAACCAGGACAGAAGTGGAGCTAGCATTCCTTAAATGAGATTGGGAAAGGAAAAAAAAAACTTCATTAGTCACTAAGGAGTGTGTATTGCACTGGAAACTGTGCAAACTTCATCTTACATAAAGCTATTGTCAATTACAGATAATCCTTGCTAATTAAGTATTGATCTCATTTGCTTTTAAAGTATGGCAGCAGGAACAAAGCCTGTCCCCATGCAGCTGCTCCAGCTTCGTTTGGCACTTTAAAAGGCACAGTCCATTTGAGCAGCACTCCCTGTGTGTTGGTAAGTTTGCTGTAACTCCCAGTGGGTCAGCTCTACCTCTCCAGCTGTGAATGTAGGTCAGCTGCCTGCCCAGAGTCTGCTCCTTATCTGCAACAGCACAACTCCTCACACGCAACTTCCCAGAGAGCTGCATTTGTCTGTCCTGTGAGAAAGCTCATTTTTCCAGAGCACAGAGCTGATTTTGTGCCATTAACAGTGCTACCAGGCCCCTTATATCTGTCCTGGCTCACCTCTGTCACCAGCCCCCTGTGACACAGCCACTGCCAACATCCTGCCTGCTGTGGCACAGCCAGGATGTCCTCAAGGCCAGTGCCCATCATTTGTGCTGCATCACAGTGATGTGGATGTTTTTTTCCACCATTCAAAAGAGAACATATCAGTTACAATAAACCCCCAAACAATAACTCCTAAAAAAAAGCCCCCCAAAAAAGCCAAAACACTCAAGCAAAATAAAATCCCACCAATTTGTAATGCTGGAGAGGCAAATTTAGTGACTGTGGCACCAGTTTAATGGAAGCAGTTCAGCAAAGGTTAAAAGAGAATTAAAAGCAGTAGGTCCTACCCACTACCCAATTTTAAAGCTGTGTGTAGGACTTGCTGTTGAGATTTACAGGTGTGAAAGCTCAGTTCTGGAAGGAGAATGCATGGTGAGTTGATTGAAGGTAATATTTCACACCACTGGAATTAAAGACATGTCCAGTGCCAAACCATCTAGAAGGGCTGGTAATGCACAAGGAAATGAATTTTTGCTGTGAAGGTGACTGAGCACTGGCACAGGTTTCACAGAGGATCTGGGGGCTCTGCACCCTTAGAGATGCTGGGAAGCTGCCTGGACACAGCCCTGGGCACAGCTGGCTCTGGGTGGCCCTGTTTGAGTAGGGGCTTGGACCATCTGAGCTCCAGATGTCCCTTCTAACCTCAGCCAGCCTTTTATCTTGTGAATTCCAAATGTGTGACCTTAAATGAGCACAGCAGTCCTTGTTAAAATTTCTTTCATTAATTGCAGAGCTGTTTGGACCAGACTCTCCTGGGCTCGTGTCTTGCCTCATTTTTTGTTCAGCCAAGAAATTCCTTTACTTTCCATCCAGGCTGGTGCTGAACTGTTTCTGTGAGTTTTCCTGCTCTGAGCTACCTTGAGGTTTTTAAACCTGAAGCCAACTTGGTTTTGTCCTCAGCATGACTCTGCCTGACTCATGCACTTGTGACCTCCTCCAGAGCATGTCCTAGAAAAAACCCTCTTATCACTGTAATCACAGTTTAAGAGGAATCTGATTTTCATATTCTTTCTAATCTCTGCATGTTTGCAAATGGATTTTTTTTCTTTTTGTTTCGCTGGGTTTTGTTGGTTTTTTTTTCCTTAGTTTCAAGCACCATTAAGGAGCCCCCTGCAGTTTTGCCTCCTCTCTGTGTCTGTTGCTGTTGGTTTATAGGAACAACAGTGGCCTTCTATGATCCATGTATTTATCTACTGAAACATGATCAGGGAACTATTTTTTCTCTTAAAGCACTTAAGTTTTCCCCCTTAAGAAATCCATTGACTCTCCTGTATCACTCTAAATCCCTCTTTAATAGGCATATTGCTTTCTCTTTCATTAAATAACTACATCACCATCTCCAAAATACCTGTTTTAACACAAAAAAAAAAAGCCAGATTTACGGCCTATACCAGGGGGTTTGGAACTGGGTGATATATAAGGTCCGTTCTAACCCAAAATATTTTATGATTCTGTGAAATTAATTTGGCATTTTCTTGCTCCTGTATACAAAGACCTGTGTAGCTTCTCCTGCCCAGTTTTCTCTGTTCCCATCATTTTGCCTCAATAGAAATCCACCAGCAGTACTTAAGTTCAAAACAAAATAAACTCTAGGAGGGAACAGTTTCCTTTTACTAAGGCAACATATAATTATCCAATCTTCAGTTCATATGGAACTTGTTTTTCCATTAGGCTTACAAGGGGCTGCAGCTGTATCTTTCCCTTCAATCTCACAAAAAAACCAAAAAAAAAACCCCAAAAAACCAAACCCTAGTGTTGGATTTGCTTTCTGGTCATTTTGGAAAATCAGTTGAAAGCAAAATATCACCAAGTTGCCCTATCTGGGAACTGCATTCTGACTAACACAATCTTATAGTCTCTGTATTTTTATAAGGAATAATTACTCTTCTGTTCTTTATTTCTGCAGTCCAAACTGTAATACCTGAGACTTATTGTGAACAAAGCAGGGAGATTTTCCTTGTTTAATTCAGTATTCAAAGTGAGGAAAGACAAAAGATTCTCACCCTTCTCCTAGTTAAAGCAGCAGACTGGAGAAGCGGGTGATGTGCACAGTTTCTCAAAACTGAAATAAATCTGAAACATAAAGAGTCCACAGTGACCTCTGTCTGTACAAATTACTCAGGCTGGTTTAACTAAAAACACGCCCATTTCCTGAAAGAAAACCCTTTAGAAAAGGGTTTTGAAAAGGCATTTCCTCGATGTGAGCCTGAGCAGGACCTTCAGTTCTTCTACCTTCTAAATCTTTCCATGGAAACCTCTCAGCAGAGGAAGCATTAGGCTCTGACCATGGTTACCCTTTTTCTAAATAAGCATGAAAAAAACATTAAAAAATATTTTTGTTTGTCGTAAATGTGAATCAAAATATATCAATCTGTCTCCAGTTATCAACTCAGCATCTTTTTTTATGAGAAAAAGATGGACAGGAAAGCTTCACGAGGAGCATCATTCACAATATCTGGATGTGCTGTGGGTAATCAGCCCCAAGGGAAGCCCAGCAAACTCAGTGCTCTTTGTGTTTACTGAGTTTAGTTTTGCTTTAGACCTTTGGTCATTTACTGGTCCCACTGAGCCAGAGATTCTGTAAATAGACCCCCAGGTTCTGATTTACTATGTGCACTGCACAGATGGATAAACCCACCAGTCATCCCTTGAGGATTTTCTTAGAATTCTGAACTGCTGGAGGAAATGGTGCTGGATTTCCATTAGAACTTTGGAAAAGAAAGATTTCTCTCCTCTCCCATTATCACCCTGATAAAT
This sequence comes from Zosterops lateralis, assembly GCF_965231275.1. Taxonomy (NCBI): domain Eukaryota; kingdom Metazoa; phylum Chordata; class Aves; order Passeriformes; family Zosteropidae; genus Zosterops; species Zosterops lateralis. The sequence goes on along the minus strand of NC_139774.1, from coordinate 9,876,515 downwards.
CTCTGTAAGATGCACCTTCTCACCCTTCCAAGTTCCTCTGAAGAACAGCATAAGGCAAATGGCTTTCATGAATCACCTCTTATTGACAAGCCTGTCTACCTGTGTTTTGGGGAGATAAGGGCTTTTTATCTGGCTATCAAAGGTGGTTGTGGACAGAATGCATATGGCAAAAGTTTACAGAACATTCTTTTTCCACTGCTTTAAGAGGCACAGATGCTAACAAATAAATCTGATCATAGAAAGGTGGTTTATTTAACACTACATTTCACGAGTCTTGATCACAAACTTTGTCTTAGTACAATGAAGCACCTCCTAAAGACTGAGATGAGTTGGAAATTACACCACTGATGAAATCACCATTTTGTGGTGGTGTTGCTGACATGGTTGATGCTGTTTTCCAGTGATGGTTCAGTCCAGGCCTATGAAGATGACTCCAAGAGCAGCAGAGACTCATTTTGTTTCCTCCAGGCATCATTGGCTCTTGTCTGTACAGTGGCACATTAGTGTGTGCCAGGCTGCAGGCTGCGTTACACCATCAGGCCATGGGTGCCACCCCAATAATGCTCACCTGGTGTGTGATTATCAGGAGATAAAAATTCCTAATCTGGCTTCATTTGAAACTTTACTGAATCTCAGGGATTTTGTCACAAAACTCCTGCTGATTCCAGACAAAGCACAGCTCAAGAAGATCTGACCTGCCAATTTGTTTAAATGATCATTATAAAAGGGATTTTCATTTAATAATCTTTATTCCCATCACCACTGTGAAATCATGATAATAGATAAAGCATCAGACACCATGTGTTATTCATTAAGCTCTGCAAGCTCAACTGCAAGTGCAAAATCCACAGTAATTACATTTGGGTAATTTTTTTAGGAAATATTTTTGCACAGCAGACATTTACTCAGACAATTTATTTGCAAAGTACTGACTTGTTGCTGGTTGGCATAAAAGGAGAGTTAGAACAATCAGGTTTTATGCTCAAGCAGTTTGGTCTCACTTTTTTGAAGCTGAGACAGCAATTTTTTTGGCTGTGCTCAATAGAAGAATTTAAAAGTGATAGGTCATTGACTGCTGGCTCCAACAAGAAGGACTGAAATCAGTCTGAGGTTTAAATGCAGTATCAGGACAGAGAAAGAGTTAGGGTGATAATATTTCACCCTAAGGGAAAGGCTTCTAAACAAATCTAAGGTTTTGGAACAAAAGTCAAGGCAAAAAGGAGCTGTCAGGCTTGATTTGGGTCAAGAAGACAATAGACTAGGCAGACTGTAAAGTATCTTTTTTTGAAAGAAATTTAGAAATTGTGCAAAACCCCTAAATATTGTGTTCTGAAGTTAAGGAAGATGAGAGATATCCTCATCTGGTGAACAAATTTATTTCTAAAGTTAGTCAATTGTTAACTGCCCAAATTCAGCATTACTTTGCTGGATGGATGCAGGCAGGACAATCATTTTGTGGCAAATGTTCAGTGTGAGCCTCACCTACTATAGGTCAGCTATTTTATAAGTAGTAATTTGATTCTTTAAAAGTGGGATTTGTCCTTTTCGACCCAGATGTCTGTAACTATACCTTAAATCCTTGCCTTGCCATTAATGTCTTGTCAGGGGGAGAAGAGGTATGCTGGGAACAGATTTAAGGCATCTAAACAAAGCCCATCTCATCCTGAGAGTGAATAATTTTTTCCTTTACAGCAAAGAGAGGGTGTATATGCAGTTCAGGCTGCCATTACATCTCTCTCTGTAAACCCCTAACGTCAGGTAAGATGAATCCCACCCCCAGGGAGGTAAAGAAAGGAGGCAGAGATTTGCTACAGCCACAAACTTCTCATGTAGAAGGAAACCTGTGGAAAGGCAAAGCTCAGGCTGAGCTGGGGGGGATCAATGGAAACTCCCTTCACTGGGTGGAAATGACAGAAGGAAGGATGACCTGCTGCAGGTGAATAATTGCTGGGTAAATCCTGGGGGATCTCAGTTAATGGAGTTGCAGCTTAATTAAACCTCATCATTCATAGCTTCCCTTGATTGCTTCTCTTGAACAGTAAATAGAGGAGGGAGGCAAATAGTACAAACTCTGCCAGGTAAGTGGGCTGTTGACATTAATGAGTGGGAATTGTGCAGGAACTGCAGTCAGCTGGGGAGGGAAGGGGATTCTTACCATGACTGTTCTCCCTAACAATTAGGAAAGGCCTGTTCAGGAGAGCTTTTGTTTCTAAGCACAAAGTGAAGACAAAAATTATGCTGAAAATGTGATCTGAAGTGTTTTGAAAATAATACACAGCATAAGAATGCTCCCAGGCTGGCATATTGAGGTTCGGGAAGAGCACTGTGCATATGAAGTGTGTGTGATGCTATTTATTCCACTCTTTGAGCTTTGCTTCAATTTGGGGAGAAATTATATCCTTTAATATAATCAAAACAAAGTAGGTTAGAGGAATATAAGCCAAACTGGCTAAAAGCAATGACTGGCATTTTTTAAAAAGCATAATTTCAAAAGTTTGCTCTGAAAAACTGGTTCATACTTTGTCAGACTGTCTTCTGCCCAACCTGTATTTGAGTGAAAGAAATGTTCTTTCACATTTTCCTGCTCTTACCACATATGGATCCATCCTCTAACCTACTTGGGTAGTTGTGGCACTGTTTGAAGAATAAATAGTTATCAGATACCCGAGTCCAAGCTGAGCAGCATGAGAAAGGAGAAAAGAGTGAACCTACTTTCCACTATGATTTCAATTATCACATTTTTTCCTCCCAAGTAAATTTCCAATCAAAAAAAGAAGGGAATGTTCTCTTACTGATGTCCTTTAGTTGGTACGATCCCTTTTTTAAGGGAAGGGAAGGTTATGTGGAGGAAAGATATTAAATAACCACAGATGTGTTCCAGAAAGAAACTGGCTTTGTGGGTTCAGTCTGTACGATTTTATATTGCTTTATATGCAGAATGGAATATGCTTTAGCAACGATGTATGAAAAAATTGTTAGTGTTATAGCTGATCCTCTTTTGCTAAAATATTTGTATATTTTTTTATCTATCAACAATGGAGACCAAATTACTCAAAACTCAGTCACTCCATGCAAAACCCTTAAATGTCACTATCGATTATTACATAGATTAAAATCAGAATATAAACATGAGGTATTTGTCATACCAGTTAGATTCACAAAGATTTGACATGAAATTCAGAATGCAAAAGGCAGGAGAGATTTCCAAGCCTTTCAGCATTGTTTGAAAGGTATCTTAAGTTTTTTACTGCTTTCTCGTGATAATGTATCATGTATCTATTGTTCATAAATCTTGTTTTCTTGCAACCTTACTTGTAAAATAGAAGCATGTCAAGTGTAACTTTAAATGACTTACAGATGTACTCAACAAGGTGGAATGAAAGATCTATTTCTCTGCCTTTCAAAGATGACACTATTGACATTTTGTTTTCATCATGAAACAAATATGTGGTTTCAAGAATGCTCAAATGCTGTTGCCTTTAAAATGAAGTGCATATCAAATGCTCTGAGGGAGTAATCAAAAAACCTCATTTTTCAATATAGTAAAGAGCAAGAAATACATGCTCTAGGCACATGAAGAAAACAAAGTAGATCAGGAGTCATTTAATACCATGGAAAGAAATGTATTTGAGGACAATTGGCACACACTAATTTACTGCAATAGCACTTGGGTTACATTTATCCCCTTTTGAGCTGATGTTGAAGGAATTTGCAGCATTGAACCCCTCAGTCACAAAGTTGCTAAATAGATGCTGAGAGGCTGTTATAGCTTTGATTTGCTTGGGTGCCAAGCAACAATCCCAGTGAAAATACCAGTGTGTAGCTGATTCTGACTCCTTAGAATTGTAAAATGCCACATCTGATATTCCTGACTGGAGAAGTTCCACAAAGTGTCTGAACTGTTTGTGTTATGGTGGAGTTAAATAACTCCCTGTGCTGAGTCTGACTCTTCCTGTCTCAGGAGCCACACTGGGATTTGTGCTCTGCATGTTCCCTGTGCTGAATCCACCAGTGATCAGAGATGGAGATGGTAATATCAACACTGCAGGGCATGACATTGCTGGGTGCAGGCCCTGTTTGCCAAGGCTGGAGAAATGATGTTCTGATTAATGCTGCAACTTCTTAATCCAAATATCAAAACTCTCTGTCAGCTTAAAATTCCTATCTCTGAGCTCACTTCATAAGTCAGGGACTGCACTGAGAGTGATAAGAGGAATCTCAAATAATTGAAGTATTGGTGTACATTATGAAAGATGAGGTAAAGGAATAAAAGCTCTGATTTTTTCTTGAGTTTTTTTTTTTTATCCAAGAAGAAGCAAAGGCAGTGGCCAAACTGGTAATAGGCCTTTAAGGCAAGTAATTGACTACTAGCCTTCAAAAAGGATCTGATGTGGGTTTATTATCTGTTGTATTCTACTCACAGCATATGATAGGATTTAATGCTGGAAGCCAGGTATCATGTATCCAACACTGATAACTATTTCAATTAGTCTACAGATGAATGTTGATGTAATACGTTCATTCTGTGGGTATTTTTTTGAACAGATATGAGGTTATCTTACTGAACAAATAAACTTGTCCTTGGAAGAAAACCAGAAGTTACTGAATTAGAGAATATGCCCAGAAAGATGCCTATCTGTGTGATGTGTTGCTCGTGATTTTTTTATCTCTGGAAGTAAGAACTTTGTTAGGCACATCTGAAACTCACAGTCTGGCTGGCATGACATGGATATTCTTTACTAAAGTACTCCTGGAGGCTTAGAAATTATCTATTTTCTGCAAATGATTTCTGACTATTAGTTACATGGAAGACACCCAAAAGACTTTACTAAGATTCATCCATAGGCAGGTTCCACTTTGGCATTTGTTTTCTACTATTAAGTTCATTTGAAGCAAGTATCAAACTGGGGCACTCTTTGAAATGCTGTTGAGATCTGGTTTTAATTTTTTGGGTTGTTTGTTTGTTTGTTTGTTTGTTTGTTTTTAATTCTACTGTGCCCATCACATTTCATAGCACAACAAAGATGACATTAGCACAGATTTTGCTAAAAGGCACTAAATCACACACACACACAAAAAGATACTTGGTTGTTTCAGAGATTTTTTCTTCATCTTTTCTTCTATGTTGAAAATTGCAGAAGAATATGAGGTACATACAAATCTAAGCTTCAAGATGAACACAGTCCAATGTTACTAAGAACAGCCTTTCTCTTGTGGATTTTATTTAAGAAAAGAAAAACTGTTAGGGATTAAAGTATTTGGGATGGAAGATCAAAGAAGGAACAAATTAAATAAATACAGAGTCTGGAGTCTGTTGATTTCATTCAATATCCTGTGGACAAGGAATTTACTAGTGGTTTTGTGAACTAAGCTGTCATCTCTGCTAATTTTCTCTTTTGTTCAATCAATGTGTGGACATACTATATCAAACAAATGCATAAGATTCCTCCAGGCTTAATTTGGTGCAGTTAATAAGCCTTTCACTCATCAGCTTTCAGTGTTTAATCTGGATTGTTTTACCTCCTCCTGTTGACTCTAGAGGCTTCTGAGAGGGACTTTATTCTCCTGTATGAAATTGTAAGTTATTTCAAGATTTCTTTCCTTCAGATACACTGATCTGTGCTTGACCAATCCTTCATCCCTGTCACTGTCTCAAAGCCCAAAAAAAGGCAATTGTGTGGCCTTACTCTCAAATGCTGCTGGTCACACTATGCTATTTCCAAGAGCAACTGCTTGTGAATCGTTTCAAAAAACTTGGTTTTGAAATATCTTTAATAGCTAGTTCTGATTTTTTTATTTTATTTTGAGATTTAAAGTTTTTTTAAGTACTGCTGGAAAGTTCACCTTCAGGCAGTTTGTTTTAGCTGATAACTCCAAGAGCACTGGCATCACATCAGCATCCATAAGAGGATGGGTTTTAGACAGACCTGGTCTGGTGATAACACTGTTTACAATAATGCTTCAGAGTGGAGGGAAGGCCAAAACCAAACCAGATTCAGAACAAGGTTTTGAGGTGCTGACTTTCAGGCCCAGGACACATAGCAGGATGCTTTAGAACAGATAGGTTGTTAACTACAAAAATTCACAGCATTGGTGTTGTACCAATGTCATTGCCATCGGCGCAGTCTTGAAATAATTTATAATTTCATACAGGAGAATAAAGACCCTCTCAGAAGCCTCTAGAGGAAACAGGAGCAGGTAAAACAATCCAGATTAACCACTGAAAGCTGATGAGTGAAAGGTTTATTAACTCTGTGATTGCAAGAACTCAAATTTAATGGAAACTCTGATTTCAAAGGACAAGATTTTCATTTTGTAGCTCATACTTCAATGTAGCTCATACTCATGGTCTTCTCAACTCGAGTAAAATTGAATGAAGCATATCAGCATCTGTCCCATGTTATGTATGGTTTACTGTGCGCAAACATTTGGGTGGAAAACCTTTTAGACATACACAGTTAACCTGGGTTCTGCTTCTTGGCTTCTTTAAATGTTTGAAGAAATTGAAGTTATCCTAAAGTGTTATCTAATTTCTGCTGTGGAACAGAGGAATTTTCTGCTGTGAAGGGGAGGAATTGGGAAGTGTGTTTGGGCTCTGAGGACATTGTTGATGCACAAGAGGCTCCACCTGCCAGAAGGCCTTGGTGAGGGTCCCATGGGGGTTCAGAGCAAATCTTGAGTGTCCCACAGCACTAAACTTCTCAAATTATCCCTGAGGAAAAGTGGGTGAGAGAAAAACAGCTTTGATATTAAATTTGATAATATTATGAATCTGATTGTTTTGGAAACCTGCAGCATAAGCATGGCACAGCTGAGGGTTTGGACTGCCAGTTGTAGAGTTTGTGTTCATTCCTTAAGAGGCATCAAAAATGGAGTTTTGAAAGGGCCAGGAAAAGTACATATTTCTGGGGAGTGAAAAGTGAGAAAGGTTTTTGTGCTAAAATTTGTACTAGAACTGAGAACTTAGCGCTAACATAACCTTTTCCATGAAGTGGCCATTTCTCTAATATGTGATTAAACACTTGCTTTAAAAACATATTAAAACATCAATATTTTGCATTTTTCTACTTTAAAATGATGCCATTTTACAGCTTATACTCTAGAATCAGATAGTGAAAATAGGTATAAAATATCTTACATTGAGAAGGCAAAAATGTCTCTTTGACTTATAATGAATGTAATGTAAAAATCATTTGTGATTTTTATCATTTTCCAGGTTTGTTTTGCATGCCCCCAAACCCAAAAAATCTGAAAAGAGAATTTCCCATTGTGTTCTGATGCTTGAATGGAATATTTTGGTTTATTTTATGCCATTCCCACATTCTCAGGTATTTATTACATAGAGATTTTTTTATTCCAAACAAAAAACCCACATTCATCTTTTTTGGGGCTCTTGATTCAGGTGTTTGTGTGCATTGATTCCCATGAAAATGAATTAGCAATAAACCTTATGTTGTTTTTTCTGTATGTACAATGTTTTAGTGAAGAGTTTTATCAATAATTTTGTCCTGGGAATACTTTTAAAGAAATGAAAATATTGAACAATCACGATTTTGTGAATTCTCTCTAGTAATCACACAATTGTATGTAATTTTGTGCCTGTGGGTTTCTTTCCCCTTGAGTAGTTATTTCATTTCAGCATAGAGAAAGATTTGGCATTAGCAGATGTAAATGTTCTGTACTATGCAATTAGAATAAAATTCTTTTTCCTTGAAATTCTGCCAATTTACAATATTGTGAACAGAGGAACAAAAAAAAAAAAAAAATGAGCTGAACATTATAAAAAATCCTGAGAAGGTCTGAGAGGAAAAAGAAATGAAATTCATAATAAGCTCTACCTGTATACAGAATATATATATATATATATATATATATATTTTAAATTGGTGAGAGATATCATATTGCTCCTCAGTTTCTTTATCTTCCTTCTTCCAGAAAAACTTCACTTCACTAAATCTTTCCAGATCTGTTCTGTTCTGTTGTTCTGTGATACTTCTGGAGGGAGTAATATTTCATTCAAACATTAGTAATTTAGACCACATCAGTAGAAATGTGGGGAGTGGATGGACAACATCATGAGAGCAATTCATATGCCCTGACATGTAAATGCAATTAGAGTGGGATTCAGAAAGTGAAAGTATCACAGGGGGAAATGGCCACGGGGTCTGCAAAAAAATGTGTTTGGGAAGCCTGCAGGAAGTGTTGCATAAAATCAGATTATAAAAGAGAGCAGAGGGAAAGGATTCAGAAGGGAAATGGGAAGAGTTTAGGGCTAATTGATATAAGCTCAAGTGCAAGAGTGGCCATCTGGCAGCTCATCCCTAACCTGTACCCTCAGGAGAAAGGAAATTATGATGAGTAGAAAAGATTAGCAAAAATAATTTAACACTTTAAAGAGAGAATTGGGATAAATAAAATTATAAAAGCTCTAGAAAGCTTTGGCAAGGGTTGTGAAGAAGCAGTAAAACTTGAGGAGAGCAGAAAGGCTACCTAAAGCTTTTTTAAAAAATAAATATCTGAGTTTGGCAATGGTTTATTATACAACTGTTTGGTGGGAAACAGCAGGAAAACCTCAAACACCTGCTTGTGCACTTCTATCAACAGCAAAGAATACACAGCCAGTAAGATCTCACACAGAAAATAAAGAACTGTCACTGCTGTTAAAATATGCATCAAAAATGCATTTACAGTGGCCTCTGCAGCTGAGATATGTACAGAAGACATGATTAGAAACATCACTGTCTTTGGCCCTGACAAAACCTGCTCATAATTTTAGAAGGAAAGCAGTCTCTAATATAAGGAAGGATATGGTTATGTTTATTAAAAGAAAAGAGCAAAATTTCTCTGTTCAGTTTAAACTTCTCCAGATTTTTAACTTGTAAATATTTTTTTCTGTATTTGTAACTTTATAATGGCAATGAGGTTCTATAGGAAATTAAACATTTACTTGTATTCCAGAGTTTCTTCTGGTTCAGGTGTTAACTGTCCAATTTATTAACAGAAGAAATTTTTTTATATGTAAGGATCATGCCCTTATAATGACAAAAAAATTGCACCAGGTCTGATTACCATATAAATTGTTCTTGAAATAAAATGGGTTAAAAGAAATAACTTCTTGTCAGACCAATCAAATAGCTGTTAGTACCTTAAATGAACCCATCACATTTGTTCTCCTGCTGCTTCTTTTATCTGAGGGTTATCTCTTTTTTATGATCAATTGTTTTGTTGTTGGGGATGTTGTTAGTCTTAGTAAAGTTATCCTGAAGCAGTTAGGTCAGTAAAAGAAGTTTCAAGAGAAAAAAAAAAATCCACTGAAGTGAATAAAACTGTCTTCAGTATAAAGGTTCACAGCTAAACAGAGAGTGAGTAATAAAAAATGCATTCTGCTTATTATGTTTTCTAATGTGAGGAGACTTTGGCACTTAGTTCAGTTTTTTACATGGAGGGATATTAGATGAGATTATACATCCAACGGGGTTACTATTCATAGATACCCTTGTGAGCTGCCAGTCATCACAGCCAATAGCTCTGGAGAATGGAAAATTCATGAGATGGCGGAAGTAATATAAAGATGGAAAGAAGTATTTTGGCTTTCAGCCTTGGGTCAAAGCTGATTTAGGTGAGTACCATTTCAGAAATAATTAGGAGTACATGTCATTTGGGTTGGAATTATCTTCTTGAATTTTTTAAAAAATATGCAATATAGGCCTATGTACTAATATCTAGAGGAGTATTAGTAGTAGGATGCTGGTACAGCTGGTTCTGTGGGGGCTTGGAAGGAAATTCAATGTGGTTTTGGTTGCCCATGTCTTTAATGAGTTAGAAGTACTGAAGAGTTTGAGCCCTTCCTCCTCCCTCTCCTTTCTTGATTGGCTTCTCCAAAAGCTCTGCAGAGCTCTACTGCTTCTCTCCTGGTCCTTTGGTAGTTTTTTCAGGTCTGGGGAACAGGAGCAGGGTGCAGTGCAAAAAAAGGGGGAAAAAAGAGATGGAATCCTACCAACCTTGTTCATACTCTTAATAGTTTTTTTCTTTATTGTTTATATTTTAGCTGAAGTGGTTTGAAATGTTGGTGCTTAATACATGCATGTGTTTGCAGGAGGGACCAAATCAAGTTTGTCAGTGACTAAACAATACAGCAGTGTCTAGACAAAATGGTTTATCAATGGTAATGACAAAACATTTATCAACAGAAGCAAAAGTTCTTCCAAATAAATCACTGAACTTCCATTTGTCTTCTTGTTTTGTCTGGTTGTGACAGCAATTAAGGGGTGGAAATTATTAAGAGACAGGAGAAATTACTCTGATGAGTAACCGGGCAATTAACTACTCTGAAATCAATAAAAAGTTTAATATCACAATTTCTATTTTTTTTTTTTTTCATTGAATTTAAGCTTTCTCCCCAAAAATCATTCTTCAGTCTTCTTGCAGTGGTGCACATATAACTGCTTGAAACACCAGACATAAGCAAACAAAAGTAGACTTTTGTTTAACATAGATATGTTAAGAAGTTGCAATTCTCTTCCTTCGGTATGTCTGGGAATACAATAATATTTAAGGGTAAAGAATACTGAATCTAGTAAAAACTGAAAAACTTTCAACTACAAACTTTGAGGGAAAATTTGAAGTCTCAATATTTGTTCAATGTTGTGACATAACTATACAATTACAGGACTTCTAAAATTGTTTAATTATTTCCATGTTTTTGATTCTGCAGAGAAATGTGAACTTGCTTGGTTTTTGTAGGATGCAACAATTACCATGGGTTTTCTTTTGTTAAAGGCACAGGTGAGATGAAAAAATTAACAATTGATTCTTTCATAAAAGATTTGTTCTCAGCCCCAATGAGGCAAGAACATTTTTGGTGCACTCTACAAGAGTGCAAATATTTGATGATCTGCAGGAAAAAAAACTCATGTTTTTTATGATTCTTTAGTCAATACAACTTCAGTCAGAAGAGTTTTTGTATAATATTAGAAATAGATTTCTCAGCACACTCTTTTCATATGAAACTGTTGCAATAGCAAAATGCAAAGTTAATCATGATGAAAGGCAACTTGCAGAAGTTCAGAACCTTCTGCTAAATGCCTTTTAAAAGAACCAAATGTGAGATTTCTTGGTTCTGAAGCTGTGGGTTTCCACTGATTGTGAGCTGGGCTTACCAGAAACCTACAACAGCACTTTGTACACTTTTAATGTCCATTGATAATAACAGACTACAGGCATCCTCAGTCCCTTTTATCCCTCTCACTTTTTTTGCTTTGCATGTTAATCTGCCATAATTAATTGCAATTGAGAGTGCTGTCAGTATTTTATCAGCTGCAGATTTATGGAGTGGTTAAGCTGTTGATTATTAAGCCTATTAAGAAGGTCCTCCTGATAACCAAGTGCTAGATATTGCTGGGGCTTTAGGGGTTTATGATTGGGGTTGGAGTTTTTTTAAAGAAAGGGTGGGGGGGGGAAGATATGAGAAAAAAAATAGAAATAGTGAATATTTTCCTGTGAAGTTATAACTCAAAAGGATCAGGAGATGTAATTGCAACTGTACAGACACATGGAGCAGATATGCAGTACATCAATTCCATACCTCAATATTTTCCAGGATATATTTGGAGAAAGATTACATATATTTGGTCAAATCAATTCCATGCTCAATCCTAAAATTTATATTTTTCAGATTACCTGGCAAAACTGTGTATGAGTAAGCTAAATTAAAAAAGGCTGGTTTTTTTCTAACCCCCATTTCCCATCTACCCACTTAAAAACCCCAAAAAGTGAATAAATTGACCTTTTCCAGGTATTCTCAAGCCTTAGAAATGGAATATAAAGGAATGCTTTTAATGTAAGAGCCTATAAACACATTTGATTTTTATTTGTATGTTATGGTGACAGACAAGTCAAGGACAGAAAAAGAAAAGCTGGAGGAGATAAGAGTTTCACTGCCATGGTTTAACCTTGGGTGACAACTCATCCCCACTGCTGCTCATTCACTCCCCTCCCGTGGGATGGGGGAGAGAATCACGAAGGTAAAAGAGAGAAAATATCATGAATGCTGATAAAGATGGTTTAATAGGTAAAGCAAAAACCACACGTGCAAACAGCCCCCCAAAAAGGGAATTTAATCATCACTTCCCATGGGTAGGTAGCTGCTCAGCTATCTCTGGGAAGGCAGAGCTCCATCCTACATTACAGTGACTTGGGAAGACAAACTCCACTCCAAACATCCCCCCTTCCTCCTTCTTCCCCCAGGTTTATATCCTGAGAATGGTGTCATATAGAATGGGATGTCCCTTGGGTCAGCTGGGGTCACCTGTCCTGAGAGAGCCCCTTCCAGCTCCTCAAGCATCCCCAGCCCACTCTGGGGAAGCTGCAAAGGCCTGGACTCTGTAAACTCGGCAGAAACAAAAGACATCCCCAAATTATCAACATTTTTCAGCCCAAACACAAAACACAGCCTCATACTATGTACTGGGAAGAAAATTAACTCTACCCCAGCAAAAAACAGCACCCAGACAAGACACTATGAGGGCTTTTTTTGTTTGTTTGTTTGTTTGGGGGTTTTTTTGCTTAGAGAAAGAACTGTCCAAAAGCAGGAAAGGCAAAGATCTTACCTCAAGCCGTGTTTGCTACCTAAAGCAATAATTTCAAAATTATCTCAACAGCATAAATGAGAACGTAGCTGTGGTGTCTCTCTTTTGTTTTCTTTCATTTTATTTTCCAATCTGCAGAGGTTGTCTCTTCCCACACAACAAAAACGCATTCTGCTTATTGCTGTTCTCCCATGAGCCTGGTAACATCCACATCCTTCTCATGTGTTTGCCAATACAGGCCCTCATTAATTTCCAAGTAAACTTCAAGAAGCCATAAATGGGGCAAGACCAAAGCAATGGGTGTATTTTACAGAACAGGAGGTGCTGCCAGTGTCAAAACAGAGTGCAGTGAATCCTGCAGGTCTGGCTGCTACCCATGATCGTTAGAGGTTAATATTCTCTCTTCCTTTTTCAAGACAAACCTCTCAGTAGGAAAAGATTTCCCCTCCCCTCTGTAAGTACAGCTCGGGCTGATGAACCTAACTTAATTGCCCAAAGATGTGAGATGGAAGTCCTGCATGAGCCACCTTTAAAGGTTTCTGAAAGGCATTATCTGGGATGATTTTCTAGTGTCACTGCAGAAGCCACACCAAGCTCTCTGTGGTCCTTGCCAAAATAGTCAGTGCCCTCAGGTGTTTCAATCAAATAACATCCTCAGCTGATTACACAGATTTGAGACTGAAAGATGGTGAAAAATCTCTTCCTAATCAGTGCTCTCACTTCATGCAGTGCTGTGGGGAGGTGACAGAAGGAGAACTTAGGACAAATCATCATTGTGCCATCCTCCCATGTGTGCTGTCTGGAGAGCCCTGGACTGCCTCCCACCATCATCTCTCCAGGCAGAGGGGTTCCCCCAGGCTGAAACTCCCAGAGACACGGCGTGTGAGGTGGGGGGCATTAGTTGGTAATTGCAATGGGGGACATGATTAGGTGGGGATCCCTGTATCCAGGAAAGGCAAAACAGGCGGGCAGGGGAGTTGTACCAGTGGAGAAGGACATGGAAGGTCATGGACCTTGGGAACCCTGTGTGACTGGAGCTGTGTAGGAGGCAGGGAGAGCGACCTGGGGGGTGACTGGGGGAAGAACACCTGCTCTTACCACTCGGAATGGGGTGCAGAATGATGCCCCAGTGCTCCTGGATGCAGCTCGAAGTTGTTCTGGCAGCTCTCCTCTGCCACGGAAAGGAGGGGATTGATTGAATTGACTGATTATTCTGCATGTTGGTTTCACTCTCCCTTTCCCTCCACTCCTAGCACACGCACACAGCCCTTCTCCGCTACTCCCTAAAAGACAAGATCTCCTCGATAAGGGATCAAACAATCTCAGCCTGGGCATGGCAGATGGGGAGAAGCGGCTCCGATCACTCCCAGCAGCGGGGCGGCACAGCGGGCTGAGGCAGGAGTGTGGCGTGTGAGGGGGACAGCCCCCGCCGGAGCCCCCCGCCCCCCGGGCAGCCCGCACAGCCCTGCCCTCCCCGGGAAGGTTCTCTGGCCACGCCTGCTCCGGGGCAGCCCTTGGGAGGGCTCCGGGCTGCTCGCCCACCTCCGGCTGAGAAGGGGGCGCGCCCAAAACACCATCGAATCCACACCTACGGGAGGACAGCGGCGTGGGAAGAGGGGGAGGGAAGACGGGGAGGACAGCGCAACTCTCATGCCAACCTCGCAGCCGGCTCTTCCTCCAGGAAACCAATCCCGGGCGCTCCCGGGGAGCTCTGCCCCAGCAGCGCCGAGGGGGTAAGGATGAGGCGCCTCCTCAGCCGCGCCGGGGGCGGCTGCAGCACCGCGGACAGAGCCCGGGCGGTCCGGCCACACTGAGCGCCTCCAGCACCGCGGACAGAGCCCGGGCGGTCCGGCCACACTGAGCGCCTCCAGCACCGCGGACAGAGCCCGGGCGGTCCGAACGCTCTGAGCGCCTCCAGCACCGCGGACAGAGCCCGGGCGGTCCGGCTGAGCTGAGCGCCTCCAGCACCGCGGACAGAGCCCGGGCCGGGGAGTCCAGCCCGCTGGGTGAGTCCAGCACCGCGGACACAGCCCCGGGCCGTCCTGCCCTGCCCGCCGAGCTCTTCAGCACCGCGGACAGATCCCAGGCGGTCCGGCAGCGCTGAGCACCTCCAGCACAGCGGACAGAGCCGGGAGCGCCCTGCCCTGCCCTGCCCTGCCCGCTGAGCGCCTCCAGCACCGCGGATACAGCCCAGCCCGGACCATCCTGCCCTGTCCTGCCCGCTAAGCGCCTCCAGCACCGCGGACACAGCCCGGGCCGGCCCGTCCTGCCCGCCCTGACGCCTCCCCGCAGCCATGGGCAGCCGCCCCGCGCCCCGGCACTGAAGCGGAGGCAGCCCCGACGCGCACATGTAAGATGCTGACCCGGGGATGGTGCCCCTGCCCGAGCCTTGCCCCTCTCAGCTGCTCTGAGAAGCGCCCTGGCTCCTCTGAGCCGCTCCTTTCTCAGGCATTGGGAAGTTTTGTGGGGGTTGGAGACGTCTCCGGGTGACACGGTCTCCCCCCAGCCTGAGGATGGGCTGGGGAGAGGGAGGCGGGTTGGCTGCGAGGGAAAGTGGTTTGGCTTTTTACCCTTGGAAATTGCGCTTGGTTTCAGTGTAACGCAGAGGGTTTGCTGTTTATTACCATCCACATGGCCTGGAGCCACGCTGTTGTCTTCTGTCGTAGCTGGGTGAAATGTTTAAGGGTTTGCTCTCCGTGAAAGCTGTGTGGGCAAGGTGAAATAATAATTTTTTAAAAATTGAAATAAGGAATTTAAAAAAGAAAAAAGTAAAAGGGGACACTGTATCGTGCCTGTTGCAGCTTGCAAGGTCTAATGGTTGTCGGGAGTCCTTCTCTCCACGTTGTTTCCTGTCTTGAGATAACTATGAAGTGAGCAGTGAAAAGGGTGCATCAGTAGGGGAAAATGAAATACAGCCAGAACAGAGATTACTAGTTCTTTTCGAAGCTTTTCTTTCTCCTTTTAGTAGAACTTCTTGAAAATCAGCGTTACACTGCCCCCTGCTTGAACAATTAGAGATTTTTCGTTGCTCTCATCACTAGTAAAAATTTATGAATGAACAGGTATTTGTCTGTTTGTGTTCTCTAGTATGATCCAAGCTTGAGTTCTGAAGCGCTGCAACAGTGAGGGTGAATTATTCCTAGTTCCCAAAGCCAGATTTTAAAAAAAGAAAAGTAGAACTCATTCTTCTTGTGACAGTTCATTTGGTGGTCAAACATATTAATGAATGAACAGTAGGAGAGAATGTAAAAATAGCCTTAATTTCGGTACATCTATCTCGTGTGTTCTGAGATAAATTTGTAATAATTAGACAACTTCACAAGGAGACATTAAGGTGAAACAAGGAAGGAATGGGAACAAAAGTAACCTAGTACTTATTTTATAACACAAGATGAATTTGAATAAAAGAACAAAGGTAATTATTTGTCAGTCTCTCCTTCTGCAAAGGTGCATGAAATTTCTATGGGATGGGAAAGAAAATGCTGATGATTAGTTTATAAGAAAGAGAAGGGTGAGACAGCTGAAAAGCAGTGGATTTTTTTTTTCCCTGCAAGATAGCTGGTAGAAAGCCAAATTCCATTTCCTTTTTTTTTTTTTTTTTTTTTTTTTTTTTCAAACCACAAGACAGAGCTGCCTCCTTTCTAACAGAGACCAGGGAGGATTTGAAAATGTAGATGCTATTAAAGATTTGCTGGTCTGTCCTAAATGTTTCTAGGCTGTTATCCTCAGACCTTAAGCTTCATGTCATGAAGATGTTAAGTGTTCATATGTGCCATTGACCAGCACTTTTCAATGGCACCAGAGGCCTGGTTTGTCTTCCTGAACATTCTCATGCTGCCATTCCCTAAAAAGATTTGAAGAGGTGTGGTTTTGATGACTGCTCCTCTAATTCCACAAGGAGAGAGACCTCTTTCCAAATTTTTCTTTTATCTGTATGAGCAGTGGGAATGATGGGGAGGAGGTGTTACTTCCTGCACCTGGTTTGTGGGGCCACTCTGCAAATGAATGAATATCTGCCTGCACAGGCTTAAAATTTCTGTTAATTACATCTAAAAATCTATTAATAAGAAATCTAATAATACATCCTAGTCACATACTCAACTTTTCATGTAGGAGAATGACCACATTGTTGACAGTATTGAATTGGGGTTTTCAATGTTGGTCAAAATCCAAGAGTAAATGAAGTGGCACTTCAGCTTTTCAAAGCATAGAAAACTTCAGAATTAGCTACTGTCAATCAAGGCAGCCACCCCAAATTATACTGAATCTGTTTACATAGTAAATCAGCAATGTGTGTAAAAGGATACTTAGAAGTCTTGTCTTACAGGGGAAAAAGCTTGACTTAAGGTAAGATTTAGAAGGCTGATTTAGATATTTTCCAGGAGAAAAAGGGGGTATCAGAGGACTCTGGCAATACAAGCCTGTGCAGCATTTGGAATGCCAGAGTAGCCTGTTGTATATAGGGAAATAAATGTATGCAGTTGCATTCAGTCTGTGCTCCTTGCCTAAAGTCTGGAGTCTGGTAGCCTGAACTTCAAAATAAGTTTCAATTTTTTAATTAAAATATTAAACATCCTATTCTTTTTACTCTCAACAATTTGAAATATTCTTTTAAATGTATTGATTTCTATATCAGTTTCTGTTTGCTTTTAGAACCCAAGTTCCTTCTTTTTTGTCCATATTTATAGCATGTCTTGGCTGGGCAGGTTTTCTGTGTGGAACCAAGGGTTAACAGAGAAAAATGGTCCTTTGATATATAAGAGCTGTGTCAATTCCAAAGAGGCCTCAGGGAGTCTGCAGCCTTTATGTGCCCTGATTGTTTTCAGAAGTATTGATGTAAGTAGAAAGAAAAATAATAAGTAAAGTGTCAAATTGACAGTTTCTGAGACTCTGCAGGAACCGAGGTCAGTGCTTTCAAAATGGCTTTCAGAAACTGAAATTTTCTTTTCAACAAGGCAGAGTCAATGTCTCATCAAAGCCTCCTCTGATGGGTGCTTATAGAGCTTATAGAGCATAGTAATGGTTACACATCCAAAGTCTCTTCTGTGGTTTCTGGACAAAGGAGGCCACTGAAAGGGCACAGGGAGACTCCTGCCAACGTCTCCTCACTCAGTGAAAGCAAACCCAAAGTGTAGTCAGGGACCAGATGTCCCTAAAGCTGCCTTTGTAAATGTCCTGCTCAATTTTTAGGCTTAAAGAGAAGTAAAGGTTAGTATCACCTGAGAATTCCAGAATTGCTGCAGTTCCTAATACCTATTGGTTTCAATACCTTTTATAGACTTCAGATGTTTTAAACCTCAAGCAGGTACTATTCAGCCTCTCCTACACATTTTTAAAGTTCTGGTTCAAAGCCATGTGTGAAAACTCCAACTCAGCCTTTTAAGGCACCTGGGTCTTTGAATTTTTCTCCAAGCCCCAGCTCCAGGTGGTAGCCCTGCCTTTCCAGAGGTTTTTGTGTGGGACTAGAGAGGCAGCAGAAGGTCTTGAATGGCAGAGTCTGGAGCACCGTGGAAAGGAAAGTCAAGGAGAGGCCATTTGCTGCAATAAGCTCAATGTGAAGCAGCTCAACTTCTTTCTTGTGTCCACTCTGTCCTATATGTCAGCACTCAGATCAGTTAAGAGAGTGTGGTTGTGAAAAGAAAGGGAGAGTTTCAGCTTCAGTGTGTTTCTAATGCCACCACATTAAGGACAAATTTCATGTTATGCCACGTTCCCCTCTCAGGCACTGAGTGTCTCAGCACCGTCAGAGCCAATTGCAAGCCCCTGCTCTTAGTCACTTTAATTAGAAACTGAAAGGCTCCCAGAGGAAGATTTGTTATGAGCTAAATCACCTTTCAGAAAGAGCTATTCTTCTCCACTCCCCACAGGAGTCCAGACATCTTGTGGCTCCCTCAGCCATGGAAAGCTGGATGTGCTTTGCTGCAAGCAGTAATCAGGCCCTGAAATTTTTAATTTTCTTTTCCTGGACCATTTTGTCTCCAAGAGCACTGCATGCATTGGCATCCTTTCCTAGAAAAACACAGTACTTAACTGCAGTGCCTGTTGATTTTGATCACTAGCTGTCTCAATAAAGTATGCAAATACAGAATTATTTCAATCCAAAGTACCTTTGAAGAAAAACGGTAAGATAAATGCAATCAAGTCACAATTGCTTTTATTAAATGAGCACATTTCACACGCTCAGTAAATATGATTAGCTCTAAATCTGCCTGCACATAACTGAAAAGCAGAATAGAACAAGGTGTTGAGTACAGTCGTGACATTGCAGTAGGGTTCAGTTTCCAAGAGCTTCAGCTCCTGCATACATTGCTCTTTGCACTACTGCTTCTCTTGCCATGATTCAGTGCTCAGGTCAAGCATAATTACAACTTTTTTTTCAGAAGAGGGTTTGACAGCTGAATATGTCTAATGAAATTATTCGAAGTTAAAAGTGTAATTTTTTATTCATCTCTACTTCTCTATAAAGACGATAAAGTGTGATAACTGGGATATTGATCTTCTCTGCTGATGAGAGAGGGGACAGGGGGGGTCATAATTCATCTGAGGTGAAATCCTCTGAATGATGGTGCTCCTGTCCTTACCTGCAGGGAGTGGAGATCAGCTCTGTGCCATAGGGAATTCCCTGCAGAACATTTATTGCAAGATAAATATTGGCTAGTCGTTATCTCTTTGAAGAGCAGGTGTTCTTTCCTGTTTCCTCTTTTTCTGATGCAATTTCTGTTGTTAGAAACTGTGTATGAAACCAGTGTTCTCTCTGAGCTGAAGAAAGTGAAATGAAGGTCCTTTTTTTCTGGCATGTTGTAACATATACAACAAACAGGTGTGAATTAGCTCTAGGCCAGACTCTAACCTCTTTTTTAGGCAAAAATCTTAACTAGGCCAACAGTAATATTTTGTGTGGGTTTATGTTTACTTTGGGTGTGATTATAAGGTTATCTGTCCCGTCTATCTGCATTGTCCTTTAGAGGTAATAACATATCTGAAAAGTTTTTCTAACAAAAAAAAGAAAGCATTAAGAACTGTACTTCTACATCAGGAAAAATATCTAATAGATTCCTCAGTGTTGGAAACAATAGATATTTCTGAGTTGCTTCTAGTACTGACACTTTAATATAACAACAAATATAGGATTACCAAATGTCTTACCATACATGGGTTTTGAATATCAAAAAAGCCCAGTGGAATTCCTCCAGGTTGAAGCAGCTAATAAAATAAACTGTCCTAAAATATTTGGGCATGTGCAATCCTGCTGCACTCATTACCTGAGCTGGACTGGTTTCCATTTCCATGGCTTAAGTCATCACCAGCTCATCATTTCAAGTTGCTTAAAATGTTAACAGATTTAATTCAACACTCAGGAACTCCTAAGGCTGTAAATTTTTAAAGTGCCTTTCTGGTTCTGTAATTCCCCACTTAATGAAGTCACAGTTCAGAAGTGTTTGTTTCCATATGTAGTCCTTTCTTGAACTCAGCAAGGTTTCACTACACATTTAAAACGTAAATGTGGTCCTGAATAGCTAAGGACAGGAGCTCCAGCCTAGAATAGCATTTATGCATATGGTTAATCACTTCATTTTAACCATGTTACTCATCCTGGCCTTGCTGGAACTTATTCTGAGATGAAAGCTAATTGCTGAGGAAAATATATATGTATATGCATATATGTTTCCAAAATTTGGACTCCACTGAAATCAATGAAACTTATAAGTTGACTTCAAAGAGCCCCCAGTTTTACCCCAGGCATTTTTTCAGCTTTAGAGAGCTCCATATCCTTGTCAGATATGTTAATTGAATTATTTCTTCATTTAGCTGTTATTGTTTTCTCTTATAGTAAACTTCATGCAGTCTAGGGAATCAAATCATTTAACCATATCTCCTTCATTATTCTTGTATCCCTCAGCTCTGTTTACTTTTTTGACTTCAAATCATGCTGAAAGAAAATACTTTTAAGATTCATACAGCACTTTATCTCCCAGTGGAGCCTGGGATGATATGTTTAGTTTCTACTAGCTTTTATTAAGTTGTTACAGTGATGCATCAAAGCTTAGGGGGAGAGGTTCTTGATCATGAACCTCTGTTTCAAACTTGTGCAGTCACAAATTTGATTTCTTAGGATTTGTTTAAATTTTAATGTAACTTTAAAAAAATTGCTGTAAAAGCTGTTTGAAACTCTTCAGTCCAGATCAGCACAAATGTGATGAATTAAAATGAGAAATATGTGTTAGTTCCATAAGAACAGCTACCTTGAGAATTTTAGTGCCCTGGATCTTTAGGTATTTTGGATTTCTGATAACCCTGTGTTTTACCAGGTTCTTGCTGGTTCTTTTACTCCTTTGTTACATATTCTTGAAGGCGATGTACCTACTCCACTTTGTCTCCTGGCACAGTTCCCTCTCATCACTCACTGCAGCACTTTCCAACTTCTGTAGTATTTTTTCAGAGCAACACATGAACTTCTCATTGACTGAAGGTCATAACCGGCTTGAAGAACAGATGGAGTGTGGAAGGATGAACCTCTGCCACCCACTGAGCATTAACACCTGCTTATTTGTTACATCTGTCCACTGCAGCTCAGAGCCTCCTGAAGATTTTACCCAAGTGATTTAGGACTTGCTGTTGTGCTGAGTGCAAATGCTGTCTGTGAAAGAGGTGTCATTTTTACCTTTTTACTCAGGCTGCACATTCTGGGGGCTTTGGATGGCAATTAGCTCCACATGCTTAGACTCTAAAATGCACTATGAATGTGTTGAAATGCTACTGCAATAGAATTTTCTAAAAGAGCAGCATTGAGACAGCTCTGAATGCAAAATGTGAATGTTTTAATGGCCGATACATTTAGGATTTCCATTTATTTCATACAACAGTGCGTTTTCTCCCCCATGAGACCAACTGCACATAGCATAGCTTTCTTTGGGACTTCCAGAAAAGGTGGAATGAGAATAGTTTGTCTTCATCTCACCAGCTCCAACTGAAAGGCATTTCAGCCACATAATTAGTGGGGAAATTTATGACCCTCTTTTCCTGCTCTCTGTTTGTGGCGAGAGGCCTCTGTCTTGTCTTTCTGCAGTAGCTCTCTAAAAGATGCTTCCTGGGGACTGACGTGACACTGTAGCAGGAGTTATTCCCATGTTTTTCTAAACTCTCCCCTGGGCTTGGGTACTTGTATTTGGAGTAACCACCAACTGTATTTCAGTAAGTTAGACAGTTCATTATTAAACTGCTCTAGATCAGGAAGCAGAAAAATGGTATTATGTACCTTGAAAAAAATGCAGGGAATGAATAGGTGGTTTGCTTGTACCACGTGAATCTCAGCAGAATATGTAATATAATTATCCTTGTTACCATGTATTTAAAATTATGAACATGGTTTTCCATTTAATGGAACATAGTTTATTGGCCTGATCCAAGGTCTGTTGACAAGGGAGAGTTCTGCTGACTTTCTTTAGGGGTGGTGTCTTCAAGGACAAAATTCAAGAAGAGCAACTGAGAGAAATATTGTCTTGTGTATATTAATCCTAAATATGATGTAATGATGTTCCAAACAATACCAATTGAAAAATATGTGTAAAGAATTTCCATTCTTTAAATGGAAAGAATGTGCTGAATATCCTTGTTGCAGTCAGGAAGGGTGAACAAATCACAGGAGAGCTTGGCTTCTGTTCAGAAGCTAATCTTCATTCCATGTGTGTCCTTAATGATTTTAAGTAACTGGCACAGGCCATAAAAAGCTAGCCAGATCTGGTCATAACGACACATTTCCACAGGTTCTGTGAAACAATGACTCTGCTAGGATATAACCAAGGTTCCTGTCTGGTTTCCTGCAGGTTGAGACACAGCAATTCTAAAGACATGCATCGGAGGCACGCCACCCTTCGGGAGAAGGGCCGGCGCCAGGCCATCCGGGGCCCTGCCTACATGTTCAACGAGAAAGGCACCAGCCTCACTGCAGAGGAGGAACATTTCCTTGACTCTGCAGAGTATGGCAACATCCCCGTGGTGCGAAAAATGCTGGAGGAATCCAAAACCTTGAACTTCAACTGTGTCGATTACATGGGACAGAACGCCCTCCAGCTGGCGGTGGGGAACGAGCACTTGGAAGTGACGGAGCTGCTGCTCAAGAAGGAGAATCTGGCTCGGGTTGGGG
This sequence comes from Zosterops lateralis, assembly GCF_965231275.1. Classification (NCBI taxonomy): domain Eukaryota; kingdom Metazoa; phylum Chordata; class Aves; order Passeriformes; family Zosteropidae; genus Zosterops; species Zosterops lateralis. The sequence continues at coordinate 9,853,784 of NC_139774.1, read as the reverse complement.
ATGCGCTTTTGTTGGCCATCAGCAAAGGGTACGTGCGCATTGTGGAAGCAATATTGAACCACCCAGCCTTTGCTCAAGGACAACGTCTCACGCTCAGCCCCCTCGAGCAGGAGCTGAGGGATGATGATTTTTATGCTTACGATGAAGATGGGACTCGGTTCTCCCATGACATTACCCCCATCATACTTGCTGCCCACTGCCAGGAGTATGAGATTGTTCACATCTTACTTCTAAAAGGAGCACGGATTGAGAGGCCACATGACTATTTTTGCAAGTGCAATGAATGTATGGAAAAGCAGAGGAAAGACTCCTTTAGTCACTCTCGCTCAAGAATGAATGCCTACAAAGGATTAGCCAGTGCTGCTTATTTGTCTCTGTCCAGTGAAGACCCTGTCCTTACTGCTCTAGAGCTTAGCAATGAATTGGCCAGGCTAGCCAACATTGAAACTGAATTTAAGGTAACTCACCACTGTGCCTTTTTCCTTGGGCTGAGAGTGTTCAGGCTCTTGTGTAGTTTACATGTTTGATCAAATTTTGGGTTGCTGTCTGAGGGGTGGGGGAGAAAAACTGGCAGAGAGTGCCAGATGTGTTAGCTATGCCTAGATTCAGATCACTGTTTTTCTTCAGTTAATAAATGCTTGGAACTGAACATTGCATATTACAGCAGAAGCTTAAGTTTCTGTGTTGCACACTGGGACTGCTTAGAATCTCTAGTTTGCAGCAGGAATAAAAATTAGATTATTTAAAAAATGGAGACTCATTTTTTGTAAGAAAGGTAAGTCTTCTAATTGAGTCATATATTTTAGAGGTAGAGTTCTAGAGGCTGTTTTAAGAATCCAGTACATCTAGTTCTGCTACAATGATAAAAGGTATAAATCAAGAAGTTTTGGTTCTCTGTAAAATAATTTAAACTGCATTGCCTCTTAATGGTTTGGTGCTTCATCTACACATAATGAATTTCATGAAAAAGGAAAAGAGAAACAATCAATAAATTGTTATGAAGTTTATTGTCATGTCAAACCTAAGAGTAGAGCTTGTGGAGCTCTCTTACAAGTTATTTGAGATTCCCATTATCATAATGAGTTTGTAAATGTCCAATGCCATTTGCAGTATTTCTCTAAGTCATTTGCATGACATAAAGAGCATTGTCTCCCTCTCTAATTTAGATTAGTCATTGAACTCCTCATTTTCAGTGGCTCAGCATCAGCATAAGACTTTTTTCTGACTTATGCCTATTGTGCAGCTAAGTCATGAATCAGTGACTCTGGGGTAATTAAGTCCAAGTTGTGAGTACCCTGGGGTAGGATGCTCACCAGGAATCCATTATTTCTAATTTAGACAACTATCCATGTGTTAAAGCACCTGTTTCAGGATCGGTGGCTCTATACTACAAAGGACTAGGGAAGAGATCATCCCCCTGAATAAACCTTGAATCCCAGGTTCAGTTTTGAGCCCCTCACTCCAAGAAGGTTCTAGAGCAGGTCCAGAGAAGGGCAACAGAGCTGGGGAAGGGTCTGGAGCAGAAGTCTGATGAGGAGCAGCTGAAGGAGATGGGGGCGGGGCTGAGCCTTGAGAAAAGGAGGCTCAGGGGGCACCTTCTCACTCTCCCCAGCACCCTGAGCAGGGGCTGTAGCCAGGTGGGGGTTGGTCTTTTCTCTCAGATGACAAGCAACAGGAGAAACAGCCTCAAGATGTGCCAGGGAGGGTTTAGGCTGGATATTAGGAAAAATCTCTTCACAGAGAAGGGGGGTCAAGCCCTGGAAGAGATCCCCCAGAGGGGTGGCTGTGTCACCATCCCTGAAGGGATTTAAAAGATGTGTAGATGTGTCAGCTGGGGACATGGTTAAGTGGTGGCCTTGGCAGTGCTGGGTTTAAAGCTGGATCTAGAGGGCTTTTCTGACCTAAATGGTTCTATGAATTAATACTTTCCAATTTAAAAGTAAAAAGAAAACATATTCTCAGGCTTTGTAACCCTTTAGTAATTGTAAAAGGAAAAATTTCCCAAACTGCTGAGATCTTTTGGGCAATAAACTCAGGGTAAAATTCTGCAAACACTTTTTCCCCATGTGCATCAGAATGCAAGGACACAATAATTTGAAGGGGAAGTTTTATTTGGATTCAGTCTGACTGAAGTGACCTCCTTGGGCTCAGTGACTCTCACTTTTTGAGTGAGGGCTGCTCCAGTGTGAAAGCGCTGGAGGCTCATGTCCACAATTAACAACATTAATATCTCATTAATGCTCCAGCTTCTTTTCATAGAAAACTGTACATTGAGAGGAGCATGAGCAGCCTTAGCACTGCATGCCTGTCAGTCCTCATAAGTGTCTTGCTGCAGAAGAGTAAATATATTTCTACCAGAATCCTTCCTTTTGTTCCTGGAGCTGCCAGCAGGGTCTGGCACTGGCAAGTGCACAAATGCTCCAGGAGCAAACCAACAATCAAATGTTGAATCATGGTGGTTATATCTCTACACTGGCAAATGGATGGGAATAAATCAATCCTGGGAAAAACCCAAAACATTAGAAGCCATTTGCCAAATGACTGCAATCTCAAGTTTTCCAAGCCCATTGTCTTATTGGAAGGGTCTGTGCAGCAGACATCTATATATGTTAGTGAAGTACCTACCCATACCATTAGTTGCTTCAAAGATTTCACATTTCTTTAGTACATTAATTCTTCTAGAAAAACGAAATTTCTCAAGATTCTAATGCATTCTCACTGTACCAAAAAAAAAAAAAAAAAATACAGAGGTATGTATTTATGTAAAAATATTTATTATTATTAACATAATCAGTGTGATGTGAAATAGGGTATTAATAAAACAGTGGGGGGCTTTTCACAGAACATGACAATTTAAGAATTTATTTAAGGAAAGAACACATTTGTTGAAAATGTATTTAAGAAGCCCACAAATGAAGAAAATGTATGAAATTAAACAAGTTCTGGAGAAGTTTTTTTGTCACTAAAATAGGCCTTTTCCCAGAAACAGATTCCCAAAGTTCTATAATTAAAATTGGCACTCAACAGATTTATAAAACTATCACTTGGGATTATTTAAGAACATTATTTTAAAACTATGTGCAATTGCAGAAATACAGTTTTAAGGAGGTACAAAGAGTCCTTGAAATGGAAAGACACAAAATTTTAATAATGTAGGTGGACAAATAATAAGTAATTTAGTAACCTCTGAAAAAACTGCTAGCATGAGCTAATTAAAATATAAATGCAGCGCCTCTTGCCTGCTGCTTGCTGCCCCAAATCTCTTATGCAACAGCACCTTTCAGCACATCAAAATGAGACACCAATACCTGTGTTATTTTCTTAGAGAACAGGACAATTTTTAAGCAAGTTGCCTCTTTGTGAAGAGAAATGTGAAATAAAACAGCCACATGGATCATGTTAAAGAAGAAAACTTGTGTTACCTGTCGTAGGCCAATTTATCCATTCTTTATTTTTTTACTGTGGCAGAAGCTGACTTTTTATTGCCTTAAATTTCTAAGATTCAGTAATATGCTGCAAATCTGATGAAACAGCTTTGCAAAATATTGCCAAAAAGAAAGTGTTCTTATTATTTGTAGAAAAAAAAATTGCTATGAAATATGGAGCCCATTAGTCTAGAAATAAATAAGGCCTCTTCCCCAAAGTAAAATGAAAAATATGGAACCAGTTGTTCTAAGAGATGGATTTCAGAAAAGAGAGAAGTAAACATCAGTCCCTGTGTATTTTTGCAGGTCTTTATCCAGCGATATTCTCCTGTAGTGGAGGCAGCCCAAGTTAAAAAGATAACCTTAATTAAGTGCTTTGTCATTTTTGTATATCTCGCTTGAAAGCTCAAAATTAGGAAGAAGTTCATGACTTACTCTCTCCTCCTGGTTTTAATTTTGTGTTTTAAAAAACCAAGCCAAGATCCACTGGAGCAAAAGCAGTACAGATTGGAGGCTGATGAGAATTGCTCTCCTCTCTGGTCCAGAGAAATCCATCTCCCTCTTGGCAGCTTGGTGTGAAGGCACATGCAGATGTCTGCACAGTTACCAGCTGTTCACAGCCAGGTGACTCATTTCTAAGGCTGGAATATTAAAAGCAGTCAACAGAATCATTTTTATATGTCTATCAAAAGCCTTAGGAGATTGAATTTCTAGCAAACAGCCTGCTTTCTCTAAAATGCCTTTGCAACTGTCATTAATAGCAGCATCAGCTTAATATTACTGAGTGAAACCAGAGTAATTGTTCAGTTTACTTTTCCTAAAGCAGTGACCATGTACTTCTCTTTTCTGGGGAGATCCCACTCCACAGCCAGGACTGTTTTACAGCCTTGCATGCTCTCAAATTAACCCACATGCTTGTGTGTGTCAGGAAGCATCCTTGTGATGAAGTAAATCAGGCAAATCACTCCATTTAGCAATCCAGACAAATCAAATTAGAGACTCACAAAGGAGGCTCAGAAAAGATCTCACCAGCCATAAGCAGTAAATCAGATCTCAGCTTCTCTTGATTAAAATGTTACTAAAAGCAAGATCAAAATCACCACCTGGAAGACATATGGTGGTTGTTCTTTGTTTACTGCTCCCACCAACACTGTCAGTGCATTTACTACAGGGACCAGGTTTTGTTACTCACTTGTATGTTTCCTACTGGCTCTTTTCCTCTAAAACACTTTCTCTAAAAGCTGTTGGGATCCAAAAGCAGGTCCTGGCAGGGGGCCTGCTCTCATGTGCAGGTCAGCATCACATCCAGGCTCAGCTGGCTGAGGGATGGGTGTCTGCTGGGACAGCAAGTCAAGTGTGTTGGTGCCTGCAGGGATGAGGCTGCTGGGGCTGCCTCTGGTCCCACTGGGGCTGCAGTGATGCAAAGCAGCTGAGGCTCAAATCCCTCCATTCTCATGATGTTGAAAGAGTAACAAAACAGCCCCTGAGACTCAATGACTTGTAGCTGTTCGGGATGATTCCTCTTGCCTCAGTAAGTCAGCTCCAACTTTTATTCTACCTAACTACAAATTATTAACTTCACAGGATACACCTAAACTTCTTAAGAGAAATTACTTTGTCCATTTTCTTAGTATTTCTGGCTCCATAATGCAGAGAGTTAAAAAAATCATTATTAGACTCTTGGTCTTTTGAAATGAGTAATAAAAAAAATAGAAAATGGAATAAAACATTGAAGAGTAAAATAGTAGGAAGGAGAAATACTTTGAGAGAATGGAGGATAGCCGTGAACTTGGAAAGAGAAAAATACTTGAAAACCCTCAGAGTGTAAACCAGCAAGGCTGCACTTATAAACTCTGCCTCCTACCCAGGCTGAACTGACTCTTGGATTGGTTTGCTCTCAGGACTGACTGATGGGAGCTGATGCCTGCAACTCATCTCCCACTGAAACCAGAAACTTGCATAGGAACCCCCCTAACTGGCCTCATGAACATTCTTGTAAATCTATTACTTAATATTTCTGCGCTAACCCATTCTTCTTTGAGTGATCTTTTAATCTTTTCTTAATCTCTGCCCTCATCATATTCTCTGGCAGATGTCTTGCTTCTGTTATGTTTGGGAATAATTTTTATGACTCATATTTATTATTTAGCAAGCTGTTCTTAAAGGCTTTAGTGTGTTTATATGGCATTTGTTTAAGTTTTCATTTAACTTTTCAGACATTCTGTTCTTTTCTTTATTTTTCTTCCAGAAAGGATTTGCATATTTTAGAGAGATGTATTTTTTATTCAAGCAGCTTTCATTTTTTTCCTTCATGTTTCACTTTGCTGGATTTTAAGAAGAGAAAGCAGCAGGGAACTTCAGAAATTTGGTCTGGTAGGCAGAATGTATTCATTGCCTATTAGTACTGTTTTTATTTACTCTTGCACAGCTTTCAATCTTACCTGATGCCTGTTTTGAAAATTAAGCATCACTAATAGAAATACTTATGGGTATATGAACAGTCACTGCTCCCAAGTGATTGTTTTTGGATATTAATTTTTCCAGGTCAATCTTTAGTGAGAGTATTATTTCTTCTTGGGGATGGAGTCAAGGATGTGGTTTGGTGGGTTTTAACCATAAAAAAAACCTGATCCTTTTTTCCCCCTCTTACTTATAAGCCAATTTTCCCCACTGCCATGAAAACACACACATTTAGAACTGATGATTTTTTTATTTTAATTTTCACTTGTGCAAAGCAAATGCATAAACAGGTACAACCAATTACCCAACTGATAATACAGGAAAGAATCAAGTCCCAGTAAAGCAGGAAAACAAATTTCCTATTGTTACAAGTTTAACTTCCTGTTGGAACAAATTAGGCATTAAAATAAGAGAGGAAATCAAAAGCAATAATGGAAATAGCCTGGGAGAAGGAGAACATATTTAAGCCTTGTAGTGAAATTAGAGTTTGGCTCACTGAGTGGAACTTGCTCTGTGCAGAAGGAACTCATTCTCTATGCTGTTCTTCTTCAGAGACAAATTCACTAATAATAGATGCTACACCAGCTTTGTCTTGAGAGCTAAATTAATTAACTGTGGTTACATTTTTCCATGGATATGTAGCAGAGACTGGAAAAAGGATATATATAGTCTTTCTGCTCTTAAAACCCACCAAATTTGTGACTCTTGTGTTGCTCTCTTTAAATATTTATAAATTAAGAAATATCCTTTATATTTTGAGAGCTGTTATGGTAAGTGCTCTTTTTAGGTTCTGTGATTAAATAATTTTCTGCCTGGCACATTGCCCAAGAAAAACAGTTTTAAAATGTTGCATGAGAAGAAAATCTTCAAAGCTTTTCGTAGGGGTGTAGAACCTCTGCCAAAGCTGTGATATCTGGAGCTGTCTCAAGAAATCTAGATTTGTATCTCTGTGTGTGAAGGTGTGTTAGCATCTGTCAGTGTCTGCCCACAGTCAAGCAGAGCAGTAGGTGCCGTGATTCAGAGTGAAGGGTATAACTCAGTCATCTACAACCCACACCTGTACCTGGAAAAATTAAGGCCATTTTTCATGGAAGTTGTAACTCTGTTGGCAGCCCAAGCCACTGAGCAGCCACATAAAATTGGATAATGTCCCCTGCCCACAAGGTTATTTCACCCACCTTAGGAGTGACGTTGTTAAAATCTCCCTGCTGAAGAAAAACCTCTTTAAAGTTATCAAAACACCTTATATGCAGGGAAATGTTTTCTCCACTTTCCTGGGGAACCAGCCCATTCTCTCTTTTGAAAGAGTGAAAAGGGAAAAAAGACTCTTTCTACACATGAAAGCACAGACAATGCACTAGTGCAAGAAAATGCAATATTTGAATTAACGCCTTTTTTGCTTCCCTGGAAAAACTCCAAGAAAGTGAAGGAAACTTTCAACATTTGAGGATGGCAGGACAGATGCAACCCTGGAAATATTTGACTCTCCCAGAGAATAAAGCTGGGATACTTCTGTTTCCTGTGATGCTACTGCAAGTGAGATTTTTGGCAATGCCAGTGTGCACACCATCAGTGCAATGTTTATTGCCCTTTACAGCTCCCTGGGAAGTCATTTTTAGTCCTACTCAGTTAAGGATGAGCAACGTTGCAACTGCAGCACTTACATCTTACTGCTTCCAGCTTGATTGAACATGTCCCTGGAGCAGGATTTTAGTTTAGGTGAACAACAGACATGATCATAAAAAATATAAAATCACTTGGAATCCTCTTATAATCATTAAGGAGAGAAAACATCTGGGAAGCAGGGAGCAATAGAAAAGTGTCACATAAGAAAGTTGCACAGCAGTTGCCTCACCACTGCCAAGCAGTTTAGAAGCATTTTTAGAAGCATTTTAGAAGCAACTTTTAAGCCAATCATTGTGATGCTTTAGCCAGGTAGAGAAATAAGTGTAAAATCTGGAACCAGTTGAAATTGCTTTAAGGGTAATTTTCCTCCCGGGGTTTCAGTGTTTCCTTACAAATAATCAGCCCATCCTCCATCATGAGCACATTTCTGAGGAGTTGGAAAATTCTTATTAATGGATTATTTTTAAGGGTCCTGAAAAGCAGCAGCTGGTAAGAGTGGTGAGCAGAGTGAAGTCCCTTACAAATTAATAAGGTAAGGGTGGTGAGCAGAGTGAAGTCCCTTACAAATAAATAACCCTGGGATAAAAGTGTAACAAAAAAAAGGGGGAGAAATCCAGCAATATAAATGTGTTTGTTTCTCCCCTGCCAGAAACATCTGATGTTTAATTTCTGAATCTGAGACTTCAACCGTTCAGTAAAAGGGTTGGGCTGGGGCTGTCAGTGCTTCTCTCTGTATACATGGCTGGTGACTTTTACTTGTTCCTTTTGTAGCCTGATGTAATGATTAAATTAAGTCCAGATTTTCCACACAGTTCTTAAATTCTGGATGTGATGAGGAATTTGGAAGTTAATTTTTTGTTATATGGGATGAATTTTGTAAACCATTCTGAGGTGCCAAGGCCTTGTGGCAGCTGATTTTGCTGAACCATAATTTTCAGGAAATATATTTGCGTATGTGACATCTCACATACAATAACATCAAGCTTATTGAATATATTTAGAGGGAGTTTAGAGCTGAGGGATCTCCTTTTCATCCTTCCTAAACCTAAACTTGTTAGTGAATACAAGTGTCATTTACCTTTGATAAAGGAAGTCACTAAATATTTTGTAGTTAGGGTGATGTACAATAAATCTTGTAACATGTTACTCAGGAATGTAAAGAGTGTTTAGTAAATAGAAGAAAATTAACACCTGCTATTTTGAGATAATTTGTTGTGTTTAGGCGGGACTTGTGTGAAGGCAAGGTTAAAAACATAGTTAGTGTTACTATGATATAAGGGAAGTGAAATAAGGTAAAATTAAATTAATATAATGTCTGTGTGTGTTGTGGAGTCACATATACTACATATGGCTGGGCAAAGGACAGTAGGTCACTGCTGTGATGATTTAGGTGATATTTAACTGGCTAATGGGAGCTCTTGTAGCAGAAGTGATGCTGACACCTGCTCCTCAGCCACTTTCTGCTTCTCAGAGACAAGGAGTTAAGAAAATTCTTTGGTTTTAGAGATTATTTTGGGTTTAGGAATGAAGATGACCTGTCTGCATTGTGTCTTTTTTGTACAAGCACTACTCTGCAACACCTTTTTGAGTACAGATGCTTAGAAGGCTGACTATAACAGATACAATGACTGTCACAAAGCCAGTAGAGAAGCAACAAACAGTTTAGAAATACTTTCAAATTATGAATGTAAAAATGTCAGCTTGCCACAATCTTACTATTGTCACATTTTGATCTTTGTGACAGCTTTAACACAGGAGAAAAACTCAGTAGCTGTCAAAATCATGGCCCATTTGACCATGGAGTCATCTTCAGATTTGTTGGAGCCATGATTTCCCCCTCACCCTTTGAAAGAATGATGTGCAGTGAAGCAGTGGGTGAGCAGCAGGTCTGATCTGAGGCTGACCCCTGCTCATGGATTCCTCTCTTTAGACAAACGAGGAATAACGTATCACATCTCAGATCCACCACAGCACGGTGGGATTGGCTGGTGTGTCAGGGGTTTATCCTTCCACAATCTCTCCCAATGATCTGGATTTTCCCACAGAATGAACATTTATTTCCCCAGTCTCTAAGCAATAAAAGTGAGACAGACTCCTCTGTACCCCCTCCTGCTGCTCCTCTGGCTGCCCTGTCCCAGTGCCAGAGCCTTTCTGTGGTGCTGGGCAGGAGCCCTCAGTGCTGCTCCAGAGTGGAGCATCCCACATCTCCCTGCCAGGTCTGCTGCCAGATGCTCAGACAGCTCTGATCAGTAGGGAGAAGGATTTGGCCTTTTGCCTATGTTTAGTTAACAGTGACAGAGTGTTTTCCTTTCTTGCCCACTGAGCGTGGAAGACAAAATGAGTCCTGGTGCTCAAATTAGTGCATGAGCTTGATGGCAGCGCAGCAAGGAGGGCTCCTGCTGCCCTGAGCTGGCTGTTGGAAGGGAAAGACTTACTGGGCCTTTCCATCCCAGTCACTGAGTCCTCTGCAGGGAGTACAGAGCTCTTCTGGCTTTGAGTTTGCCCTTACACACTCACCATTCATCTAAGAGAGTTTTCTCTGTGCACTTACTGGTATAAAATGACACAGCAACACAGTTCCCTTCTTCCTCCCCTCAGCAATAAGCAGTACCAAGAGGGATCCACCTTAGATGGAGGTATTTTTCAGAAAGCAAAAATCCAATTCTTGTGATCACCACTGCAGCATCAGTCCAATAGAACATTGGTAAGCTTTGCATTTAATTAGTAGCACCAAATGGCCAACCATTCAGCTGGTATCAGCACTGGGGGTTTGGGAATGGTTAGGAGCTGGGAGGTTTATTATGAGGAGATGACTGCTTTCCAAAGAGTGCTGCTCATTATTCACGTTGGGAAGGGATATCTACTGGAACTACAAATGAGCATAATTAGGATGATTGCTCCGAATAGAATAATGATGTGAGATCAGCAGATGGGAGAATGGAGTCAGGTACGTTCATCCAAGGCACTGTAGGGAATCAATATCATATTAATGAGTGTAAACCAAGTAACACGTTCTGAGGATTTCAAGTCTGACATCAAATAGAATGCAGATGGGAAGTGATTTAGTTTATCCCTCATTATGTTGTTAATTGTTGTTATTGTAGATAATTATGATGAACTTATCCTCACTGAGTCCAGGCAGACTCTTCAGAGAATTGTGGATAAACAGTAATGGTATACAAACAATTTCATGGTGCTTTAAAATGGTGCTGGGTACTGTAGTATCTATGGGGTTTTGGCATTTACATCATCAAAAATGTCAATTTTCTGGAATATAATTTGTTGCAGGGAAATTGTCACCAGTGCAGCATGGAAACAGCTCGTTGCCCACTGGGTGTCATTTCATTCTCACTGTCCAAACCCCAGGATCTGAACTCATTTCAGAACAGAGGGATATAATTATGTACTTCTTATATTCATATTTCTGCTCAAGAAGGTTATGCAGCACGACTTCTAAGTCTGCTCTTCTTAGAGAGAGGACAATTTCCATATGGTCAAGAGTGCTTTGTGCCAGGACTCAGCACTTGGGATCACATTTTTCCAAAGTGCTTGGTTGCTGTTTACATGCTGTGGGAACCAGAATTTCATCGACTCTGATGCCTGGGACCAGTTTTATAAGAAGCTCTCCTTGCTGGACATTGAGAAGTGTGTTAGTTGGCTGTTTGAGACCTGGAAAACAGCAGATTATTTTAATTATAAATATCACTTCCATCATGGCTCACAGTTAAGCCAACATTCACCTGAAGGATGGATTCAGGAGGAGTATTTTCCTGATATGCATACGATTCCTGTGAGAGGAGGGACTCATAGTACCTTTGAACATGTAACTGTGGTCCTCAAGCAAGTTGAAGGTGCCAAATTTACCTCAGCATAAGGGATAAATGAAGCTATCTTGAGCAAACAAATACTTTGAATTTAAATCCATTATTTTCTCCTGTTTTTTCCCCATCTGATTTTCAGGAAACACAGAGATTTCAAGCAGCTGAGCTGCAAAGAGCCACACAATTGAGGGAGAGCAGCTAATTCTTTTAGTGCAAGGAAGCTGTTCCATCTCAAATTCTATAGGAAATAGAAACCTTCCCCAGTGAAGCTTGCAACAAAGAGATCAGGAGTGTAATATACATGGGAAACTGTCAGAGAGAAAAAGTATGGATGGCATGAGGAATGAGAAGCTTGGCCCAGAAGTAACTTTGTGCTTTGATAAATCTCCCAGAGCAGAACTGCAAAATGACCTGGAAGGAGGTTGTGGTGAGGTGGGGGTTGGCCTTTTCTCCCAGGTAACGAGTGATTCTCAGTGTCATATCCCCACAAGGAGCAAACAAATGTCTGAATGTCATGGAGAGGGATTTGGAGCATTGCACTGCATCATCGTGGGCTTATTTTACTGCTGACGTGAACAGATCCTAAACCCCTCTTCAATCAGAAAATTATCAGAGTATTATTTTGAAATGCACAGTTTGCCTTTAAAGAGAAGCTGTTGACAGGACACAGGAGACAAACCCTCTCCTTGGCTGAATATGTGTATTCCCCATGTTTGGCATGCAGATTTCATTAATACCTCTGTCTAGCCTGTCCTGTTTCTGAGACATCCAGGGACTTGATAGTTTATCTTCTGAAAACAGGTGTTTCAGCATAAACATTCCTATTCCCTAGCTCATTCAAATGAGCTAGGGAAAATCTGCAAGAAAAAAAAAAAAAAAAAAAAAACAAAAAACAAACACCTTTCATTTACTTGAGGAATGAAAAGCTGTGGCTTATTTGTGATCTGTGTTTGAAAACTAGCTGAGGTGATAGGAAAGAGAAATACATCAAGCATCAAATGCCATCTTATGTTGAAAAGTTGCTATGCCAACCTTGAGACTTTAAGTATTCTCATTTAAAAAAAAAAAATAAAATTGTAAACCAATATCATTTCTGTTCTGGGTTAATTAAATATTTTCAGAGACTTGGGATGGGGTGTTATTCAGGTCTCTGCTGAATAGCACTGATGCTCCTGCACAGGGGTGCTCAGTAATGGTACCTGTCAGGCTGAAGGTGACTTTGGAGGAAAGGAGTAGAGGAGATGGAGGTGTTTTTCTGGCAACTCATTAGGTATGAAAAGAAAGACTGTATTCTGTTCAGGGTGAGAACTTTGGATAAGCCAAGTCATCCACATTAATTTCAGTGTAGAGAGAGTTCACATGAACAGGAAACTTATTTTAAGTTTCATACAGTAAAGAAAATCAATAGAAGTAATAAAAAAAGGCTGACAGTGGACTGATTCTGAAATTCCTTGTGCTAGGGAATCTAAAACTTTTGTTGAAGAGTGAGGAATTGTGCTCAGTCTCAGTCCTTAACTTTCTTTAAGGATTATGTTCAATTCCTGCCTCTGCTTCCCCAAATAACCCATCCATTAATTTTAGATTTTAAAAAAACCCACCCAGACACCTTTTAAAGGAATTGTTCCAAGGGGAGGTCAAAGTAAAGTATTTTTCCTTCTCTAATGTTTTTATTGATGGAAAAACGGCTCCCAAAATTTATTCATTAGTTTTGGTCCCACAGAAGCTACATTTATCAAAAATATGAATAATTTCCCAGAAGAAATTATTGGTAGAGTTGGTAAATTCATAAGAGCTAGAGGAGAAAAAAGCTAAAGTGCAAAAGAGTAGAAACTAAACAGGGAGGTGCAAACCTGTTCTTTCTGCTGCTTTTGACAGTTCACACTTTAAAGTTCTTGGAACATTATTGTTGAAGATTAAACATATACCTGGACCTGCAAATGATGCTGCAAAAGCATGGTAACAAATTCTGAAGGATTTTCAACTCTACAACTAGAGCCATTACCACCATCTTGTCGAGATCTTTAGATTTGATGTATCCACCAGCCAATAGGTCTAAGGTGAAATCCGAAGTGGTTTGATTGATTCCTTACTGCTCTATCCCCTTGGTGGAGGGGTTTGCTCTCTTAGAGATGAGATTCTGCAGTGCATATGAAGAGATTAATTGCAGCTAGAAAGGTGATGAGAATAAAGAGTCACCAAAAAAAAAAAAAAAAAAAGGTCTTATTGTAAATCATTCAGTGCAACTGCCACTGAAATCCTTGTAATGATGCAAGGAATGTTATTTCCATGACTTGTTGGAAGTCAGAAAATTTTTGGTCCTCAATCAAATGATCGTTTTGTTTCCTGGGCTTCTTTGGAGAAGAATAATGTCAACACAGCAGCACTCTGGTTTGTCCTTGGATTCTTATATTGGCCACATCTCTCAGTGTCTCCTGACAGAATCTAAAATCTTCCTTTGCCTGGAGGCCCCTCTGCTCTGCCCTGCTGCAGCCTGGCTCTGCTCAGAGGGAAAACCACAGCCACATTTTTCTTGGCTCCATGTGGAAGGGTCCAAATTGCTTGGAAAGCAACAGAGTCACACTTCTGAAATGTCAAACTCTTGTGTATGAACAGATTGCATATTATATTATATTATGCTCACTGGAGATTAAGAAGTCAAGGTCTGCATCACTTTAGAAATGAGCTGGGACATCTGTTCCTACCTCCAGAAACATTTAGCAACCTGCACCTGAGTAGAGAACCTGTTCCCTGAGCAGGGAAAGCCCAGTGCAAACAAGCAGTGGGCTTTAAATTCAGACATGGCCACAGATATGACACAATACACCCAGAGCTCAAATAATTCTCTGATGTGCTGCCATTTAAAAACAAGAGAACATAAACCAACTGGATGTACTTTCTGGAAAATTAACTGTACAGCCTTGGCATAGGCTGTGCATGTAGGCATTTAGCCTGGAAACAATAAGAATGCACTCAGCTCTATTCAAAAGTGTCAGCAGCTGGCAAAGCTCTTTGGGAGGGGTGCTCAGTGCATTTCAGAGGATAACAAAGTTACATGGTCAGGATCAGTGCAGGGCCCTTCCTCAGCATCCTGTCTCATCACCTTCCCTCCCACAGGCCTTGTGCTTCTTTTCACTCCCAAACATGTGGCCAGCCAAAGACACTGTAAATAACCAGAAGGAAATCTGTCCCACACCTTTTCTATACAGGCTTGTGCATATTCCATGTGATACCTAATTGGTAAATATTTATAAGCATTTTGAATATTTGACATGATAATTTATTTAACAATTTAATTTCAAATCTTGCATGAAATATTTCTGCTTTTTGTCCCCCTCCTTTCTCTCAGCTTTGTTTTCTTTCTACAATAATTTTAACTTGGGGGAGTTTTCTGTTCATATTTACAGAATTATCTCTCCTTTTTTTTTCTTTTTTCCTTTTTTTTTGCTGTCTCTTCTCAAAATACTAATCTAAGCAATGCAATATTTCTCTCCTTGATATATCAGTATGTGTGATGTAGATTAAACACAAAGAGCCAACAGCTCAAAGAAACATAAAAAGAGACTCTGTGCAATGTGCCTACAGCTTTCATTTGCACAGCAAATTTAACGCTACCCAGAAATGCCAGATAGGTTCCTGGTCTTAGTTTTTCTCATTTCACTTAATTTTTACTCAAACTCCATCCCTCTGACCTGAAACAGCTCTTTTCTGAAAAAAATCTGGTTGGCTTTGAACAGATGTGGAGACATGACAGAGTTCATTTCGAACATAATCAACAGATAATGATAGGGTACTTGGAGAAATTGCAGTGAATGACAAGTACCATCAGCCTTTTCAAAACAGCAAAATTAGACATTTTTAACTCCACATGCACAACAGTGAAGGGAGAAGCAGGAAGTGACTAATTTGGAATCCTTTTATTACGTTCTAATTTTTTAAAAATGATATTGTAACATTCTGAGGCATTATCCTGATCCTTCTCTGCTCACTGCCTCTATTGCAAATAAAATTCTCTTCCATGTGTTATTTGAAACAGACTGGCTCTCTTGCCTACTTAGTTGTATCCCTCATCTTCCTCCCTGAGGCATGACAGGGCTCAGCCTGTCAGGATGAGGCCCCAGCATCTCTCATGTGTGATTTGCAATTTTCATTATTGTAAAAATCCATCTGGTCTGTGAGCCTCATAATCCTCAGACTTTCCAAAACATGGCGCCCAATTGGGGTGCTTGGGGAGATTTTGGTTATTGTCATTGCCTGTGCTTGTGTCTGTGTGTCATATTGTCTGTGAAGCTTTGGGTTATTGTCATTGCCTGTGTCTGTGTGTCATTGTCTGTGAGGGTTTGGGTTATTGTCATTGCCTGTGTCTGTGTGTCATTGTCTGTGAGGGTTTGGGTTATTGTCATTGCACTGCCAGGAGAACTGAGCTGGATTTTGTCTCCAGCCCTGAGTTTCTTGTTGTGGTACAAGTCTGACTCCGTTTGCTGCCCGCTGCCTGTCCAGGCTTGCAGCCAGGATAGTTCTCTACAAAATTTATTTAGACAGGAGGTCCATGAAGTGCCTGGTTTAGGGCTCAAACCTGGCTGGTGGGGCAGTGGTGAAGTGGGGACAGTCCCTTTGCACCCCAGGACAGTGGCCATCTGCCCCTCTGTGTCCTGGCAGAGTCACAAGAGCCCTCAGGGCTGTGATCCTCTAAACCTTGGTGTAACAAGAATCACAGAGAATCACAGAATCCTCTGAGTTTGAAGGGACCCACACAGATCGTCAAATTCCAGCTCCAGGCCCTGCGCAGAAGAGCCCCAAGAATCCCATCATGTTCCTGAGAGTGTTGAGCTCCTTAAGTTCTGTCAGGTTTGATGCTGTGACCACTCCTGGGGAGCCTTTTCCAGTGCCCTGCCACCCTCTGGATGAAGAATTTTTCTAATATCCAACCTAAACCTCTCCTGACACAGCTTCAGGCCATTTCCTCAAGTTCTGTAACTGCTCACCAGTGTCTGGAAATGTGTCCTTGTTTTCCTTCTCCTCTTCCTCCCACCACTCTCTATTCTCTGCCCTGGGTTGAGCCTCCCATCCACTGTCCCAGCACTCCTTCCTGCAGGGAAAGCAGCACCTTGGATTTTCCCAAATGTGTGAAATATGGGCAAAATGTGAAATACACAGTGCTGGCACAAACACCGATAGAGCTTGTACATAAATCTTCTTGGCTTCTCTGGGATTTTTCCCGTGCGTCAGAACCCACAGTTCAGGATTTTGGATGCAGGTACAGAATTCCTGCTTGCGTCACCAGAACTGTGCTCTGCAAGCCAGGATCAGGAGAAACTTGGCTGTCAGACCTCTGTTAATCTCAATTTTTAAGTAAAGAAAAATGTGTGCTTGAGAGAAATACCCTGACATGAGGAGAGTCATTGAGTGTGTCCTCACCATCAGGGTGATCAGGATTTTCTGTGATGACTGTGAGCATTAAGGAAGCCAGAACAAAGATGACAAATGGTTTTGTAAAAGAGATCATCAGAAGACCGGGCAGGTTCAGTGATCTTTGAGACTTGTCTTAACAGATGAGCAGTCACCTGAGAGATGTAATCTGTCCTGCCTGGCTACAGAATTGCTGGAGGGCAGTTTATTTTATTTTACTTTATTTTATTTTATTTTATTTTATTTTATTTTATTTTATTTTATTTTATTCTTTCTACAGCCTGTACCTTAGATAGGATGTATGGCTGCTTGTGTCTACATAAAAAGTCAGAGTCAAAAAACTTTGAATGAGGAAATCATCCATAGTTTCTACAAATGTACAGAACCAGTAAATACATTAAGCTTGGAGATGTGCATAAAGTTGGGTCTTGATGGAGTTTGCCAGCTGGGAACCTGCCATTGCAGATGCTTTGGAAGCACTTTCCTAGTTGTTACTCAATGTCTTTCCTTAAAGAAAGGAGAAGAGGGAAAATAATCTAATTTAATACAAACTAGTTGCTCGGATGATGTGGAAGTGGTGATGAGAACTATCTAAAACATGCTGGTTGAGATGAGCTTGTAAACTTTGCAAACAGTACATAAAGAGTGGTATTAAAGCTCAGCAGAGTTCTCATCCTTGGTTTCTTTTTTTTTTTTTTTTTTTAACTGTTGGGCTAATTAAGCATCTCCATTACCTGTGGCAGCAAGGCATTTCATTCCCACCCTACATATTTTCAGATCTATATATATATACTGCCCTTCACTGTTTCTGTAGTTATTTTGAGGCCGATATTTTTGTTTGGCCATCTATTCTCTCAGTGAAGAGGCAAGCCTTCAATTTACTGAAATTCATCTTGGTGTGGGGAAGATTAAAGCATGGAATTGATTTGAGAGGAGTGCTTTGAAGCCATAAAGTACAATCTGTCTTTCATTTGCATTTCAGACCTTACCTCACCCTGTATTTGAAAATATTGACTCCACAAGTCCTATCTATCTCCACATAAAGCTCAGGTACCAGATTTAGATGTAAGTGGACTGTCAGTTTCTGCCTGAGACATAAGGACATCTTAAATCTTGGTTTCTAGCTTGGCACATTTATGGAAGCCTTGGTGCCCCAGCCTCTGCAATGGGGCATTCACCCAGATAAAGATCTGCTTGTTGTACTCTTATGCCTCCTCTAAAAGAAGATTTGAAGTTCTTGCTCCTCTCCATTAACAACACAATTAGAGCACCTGGTCTGACTACAGCACTCAAGGACAAAAAAAGGAATGCAGATCTGAACTTTTTTAAAATATAAGAGGATGTAAACATACAAGTTTCACCTTGCAGAAGGTGTCAGCAGTAAAATCCTGCTATTCCCCAGCTGTCTTCAGCCCCTTCTCCTAAACATAGATCAGAAATGGCTTTTTCCCTTCCCTTTCCTGTGAAAATGCCCCAGTTGCAGCCCTGAGGAGTTTTTCTGGTTCTCTGTGATTATTCAGTTATTCTGTGCTCTCCCCAGCTCCTCCATGCATGAAAAGCAAAGTTGGGACACTCACACACATTCATGGTAGAAGTAACCTCAAACCTATGACAAAGTCATTAAACCAACCGATTTTAAAAGCTCATTATCATCTCAATTCTGAAGGGGAAACACTGACCAGAGAAGTTAAGCCACCTCTAATTATGTATTTTAGACAATGTTGTTCCAGCTAATTAATGAATGTTTGTACAGTGCTTTGAGATCTTTGGTAACAAGGAAGGCTAATATGTTGCTATGTGTAAATGATAGAATTGATAATTTAGAAAATACAGAAGCACAAAGCAGGGTTACCCTTATCATTTCATCAAAGCCAGGTTTAACTATCTTCTTCTTTTGGCTGCTGGCTTAATTAGATAAGGTACTGAATTTAATTAATTCATCAAACCTAATTTGAAAAGATCTCTCAAGTCACTTAGAGCTTGTCTTATGCTTATTATTCCTATTTATTGAATCGAGCCTTTAATATCACCATTTTGTTATGATATTAATGGTAGCCTTAATTGTATTCTAATTTACCGCATTTACTCAGATGGTGCCACTTTCTCTATTTTTAAGTGTCAAGTATGTGAAAATCAATCACAATTTAATTTAAGGCAGGGAAATTGCTCTTCTAGCCCTCTGTCAAGTCAGGTCCAGGTTATCTCTTTCCCCACAAGTGTAATTTGGGTTTGCAAAGTGAAATTATTCCACAGCAAATCATGCTGAGTTTCTGAAGTTCCGTTACTTGGAGAGGTAACAAGTAATAGAGGTGTGACACTGATCATTTGGATGCTCTTTCAGGAATGTTTAACTAAATTCTGAGG
The DNA here is from genome assembly GCF_965231275.1 of Zosterops lateralis. NCBI lineage: Eukaryota > Metazoa > Chordata > Aves > Passeriformes > Zosteropidae > Zosterops > Zosterops lateralis. The sequence goes on along the minus strand of NC_139774.1, from coordinate 9,834,682 downwards.
TTTGAGGCTGAAGTTGGAATTACAACTATATAATTCATTTGGATACATCTGTGTGTGATGCTCCTGCTTATTGTACCAGTCTGAAACTTCTTGAAAGTTATGAAAGAAAGAATTACCAGGAATGAATCTAAACTGAAAAATTTGCTGCATATTTTATATCCTGCAGTTAGCAGGACCTTTTTTTTTGGCCATATTTTTACATTCCTAGAGATACCCCACGCAGAGAGCAGAGATCAACTGATTGCTTAAAATGAAGATTTCCCTAGAAATTATTTACTTGTTCTGCAAAACTCGTTCTATTGTCATGCAAACGATGGTGCTGATAGAGACATTGCTAATTAAGTCTGGAGGAGTTCCTGTACTTCTGTGAAAAGCCATCAACATGCTGTGTACATCAAATGCTTTCTTACCCTTCCAGGCAGTAGTTTTGCAGAAGTTACCTTGCTCACAATTGCTTTCTCCTCCTTTTTTCATTTGCCTGTTTGCAGCCCAGCTTTCCAGTGCACAGTTAAATACCTTTTTTTTTTCTGTTTTCCCCCAGAACGACTATCGGAAGTTATCTATGCAATGCAAGGACTTTGTCGTGGGGGTGCTGGACCTGTGCAGAGACACTGAAGAAGTGGAAGCTATCCTGAATGGAGATGTCAACATCCATTTGTGCCCTGAGCACCACAGGCCAAGTCTGAGCAGGATTAAACTTGCTATTAAATATGAGGTCAAAAAGGTAAGCTCTTCCTTTGGGCCCCTGGGGAATATGTCTTCACATTTAATTGTGTTTCCTTGATGCCACCTGAAAAATAAATGAAAGGTAAATTTCAGTGGCACCGGGACAGTCCCAAGAATTTTAGCAACTTGTGGCTTGATTTGCAGCTTCTCACATTCTTTAATATGGCAAAGGTTATCTGCAAAGTGAAAAATAAATTCTTCTACAAGTATTTGAAACAACAATTCAGCCTTACAGAAGTGTGCTGTGTGGATGGAAAATGTTATTCTGGCAAATTCCAGGCCTGGGTGGTCCCAATTAATTGCTCCTACAATATGCATTGATGGAAACTGGGCTCCTGCTGCAGGACTCAAAGAGTGTTCCAAATTTTCAAGCTAACATCTGCTCTCTCTTTCCCCTCCCAAACCCACCACCTGCTTCCTTTTGCCTCTTGACTGTGCTGCTGGGCTGGCTGGAGAAGGTCTTTTCCTGTTATGAAAGCTATTAATTAAAGGGAATCTTAAAACATATTTGAAATTAAATGCTCTCATGCTGGAGCACGTAGTATGGAGCCAAATATTTTCTCCTGGGATGTTGTGTCTCTGCTTTGTGCAATCACCAAAACCAAGCTGAGCATCTCAGCTGAACATCATCAGTTCACTCTCAGTCAGATGTTCAATGAGCTGGGTCAAGTTTTGTTATTGGATCAGTTGCTTTGGTACCAGGAGGCCAAACTTGCTCTGGTGCTCTTTCAGAAAATGAATTAATCTAAAAGACACAGATAGTACCTCATCATGGAATAGTGCCCAGTGATCCATGGCCTGAGAATCATCAGTCACAGAATCACAGAACATTCTGAGTTGCAAGGGACCTTTGCCAGAACCCTGAGCCTTTTCAGGGTGTGAATTCTCCTGTGCTACTTTGCTCACTTTTCCCTCTAAAAATTTGTGTCATCCTTTTGATACCAAGAGCACTGGCTTGAGTTGCTGTGCCCCTCTGAGCACTTCTACCTTGGCTTACCTGGCTCCAGAGGGACATTCCCCATTTCTCACCCTGTGCAACTTTTCCCAATGCATGAATATTGACTTAAAGCACCTGTGGGAGGTTGTGTACAGTTGATTTTTTCATGTATAAAAACCTTCCTAAGCCCGAGAAAGCTGAGCATCCTTTCTGGATCACAGCAACTTGTTGCACACTGGTAATAACTGTTAAACTAATTACAGGATGTGAACAGGAGCATTCAGCAGTCTCATGATGACTCTCAGGTCAGCATTTTTCAGCACATTCTTCTCAGCAACCCCTGTGTGTCTATGTGTAAGATGAGCATTTAACTGCTAGCTGGAAAACACGATAGTTCAGCCTGTGGGAGACAGAGACACACTCAGAAAAATGGCTTTGGGCTCTGGGAGTGATGTGATAATAGACTGATATTGGTCACACTTGCTGAACAAAGGGTGTTACAGTAGTGGGGTAATTAATTCCCTAAGAGGAAATGTATTTCAGGTGCAAGCTTTTCATTCAGTTCAGAGATATTTAGGCTTATGTGTACAAATCCTGTGCTTTGAACTCCATTTTCATTTTAAGGAAATCCTATAATAGAGAGGGGTCAGAGGGAAGGTGAAGTATTATGCATATTTAATGAACTAATTCTTGGACAGATTCTTCAAATTTCAAGTCACTTTTTCAAAGCTAATGACTCATCCTGAGTAGACCTTGCCCAGTTCTGGGCTCCTCAGTACAAGAGAGATGTGCAGCTCCTGTAATGGGTCCAGCAGGGAACAAAGATAATTAGGGGACTGGAGCATCCTTCTTAGGAGGGAAGGCTGAGGGAGCTGAGCATGTTCAAACCTGAGAGGAGAGATCTGAGAGGAAACCTCATCAAAATCTGCCAGGGTCTGCAGGGAGGAGGTGTTGAGAGGATGGACCAGGCTGTGCTCAGTGTTCCAGGTAACAGCACAAGAGACACTAGACAGAAACTGATGCCCAGGAAGTTCCACCTGCATAGGAGGAAGAATTTCTTTACTGTTGATGTGACCAAGCACTGGAACAGATTGCCCAGAGAATGTGGAGTCTCCCTCACTGGGGATATTTGAGAACTGTCCAAACATAATCCTGCACCATGTGCCCTGGGATGGCCCTGCTTGTGCAGGAGTTTTATACAAAACAACTTTAGGGACTTCAGAATGGTCTGAAAAAGAAAAAAAAGAAAAAGGTGTTAGTGGTTATGAGTTATTTTTTCATTAAGTTCATATCCAGACTAAATATTTGCACTTGCATAGGAAATTTTAAGAAATATTTGATGGTTCAAAAATCTATTTCTACCATTAGCTTCTTAATTCACATTTCCATATTAATACCAAGTGCCTTACAAAAGGCTTTCTTTGATGAAAAATTGCAGAGAACCATGAAATGCATTGAAAATTATTATTTAATATCCATTATTTTACTTTTACAGCTGCTGATGCAGTCTGTATTTCATCACATTTTTATTTCTAGAGTCTGGGAAAGATGTCAAGGACTCCCATCCTCAGACAGAAGAGCAATTGCATCTTCAGAGTTTCATCAGGCCTTTGAAAAATCTTCTAAAATCTCCCTTGTTCTTCCAAATTTCTTTGTTACTTCATTGTCTTCATACAGTGCAGTTACTGCAGTCACAGCTGTCTAAGGAAAATCCTGTGTTCACATCAGGGCTGGAGCCTTCTTCCTCTGCTCAGTAAACTGGTGCCTATAGCAGGTTTTTGTCCATGCCCTAAATTATCTGTCTCTGCATTTTTCCTCCTGTGTTTCCAATTAAAGCCCCCCATTACCTCATTCATTTTCAGCTTCAAAAAAACTGAGGTTCAAATTCTCTGGTCAAGTGAAAGGACAGGGCTTGATTGATCGTTATGTTTTGTCCTAATTTACAAAGTTTGAGATGAATCTTGTAAAGTCATTCAAGAAAGCATCAAAATTTACAGGCTTCACTTTTTCCTTTTCTTCTGCAAAGCATGCCACTAACACAGTGATGGTGAGAAGCTTACGGTTCTAATTAAAGGACTTTCTATAAAAGATATTTGAAGAATTATGAAACTTTTACACATTACAGTAGTTTACAAGGTTGTTAATAAAAACCCTTTATTGCTGTTACTCTTCACACTTTTTGAAGGAACTAAATACTCACTCTGTACCCCAAGATTTTCAGAAAAAAATCACTCAAATGTCCTCTGCCCAAGTTTTCCAGAAGCATTTCTCCATTTAGATCAACTGTCTTAATGATTCCTTGAAAATTAACAAAATGGAAACACTTTGTCAAGAGCAAAACAATTTTCAAACACATAAACATTTACTGAATCCTGAATTCTTTCCAAGAACTGAACTTTTAGCCCATATTATGGGACTGTTTTTTACAGATTTACCATTGTCTCCCCGGGTTTATTTAGTGATGCTTTGCACTTGCACACTTCAGGCAATAAGAGATTTCTTTCCCTTCCAGCACTGCAGGGTCTGGGGCACAGGGAGGAGGAGGAAGGTGCAGTAAGAGCACCAAGCACTGTGATGATGCTGCACCAGACTGTTCAGGGCTTCTCTTGGACACTGAAGCAGAGGCTGGGAACTTTCACAGTGAGAGCAAACTCTGCTGGAGTCCAGCAGCTGCTCATAGAAGTGGCAAAATAAAAAGCAGCACTAAAGTGGAACAGGTAGTTTTGGTGGATTATAACCAAGAGTGGTTTGATTTGCTAAACTGAAGTTCTGGCCCCAAGGACCATGAGCTCTGTGGGCTGTGGATACCCTCAGCTGCTCCTCATGCAGGTTTACAACATCTGAAAGCTTACTGTGTTCTTGACTAAAAAATTTGTAGTAATGCTTTTTTTTTCTTTTCTTTTCTTGAAACATTCAAACAGATTTGTTTTCACCCAGGTACTTGAAATGTAGGGGTAGCACACATTTTTTCTGTGTGTGAACTCATTTCTAACTAAGCCAGAGTATGATTTCTGCTGTTGAGAGGCAGAGGTGCAGAGGTGCAGAGGGTGGAACTACCCTTGGACAGCCAACAGTGAGAAAATTAGAGTGTTGATGTCTCACAACAAAATCATTTTGCTTTTGTATATCAGCTGCACAGATGCCTTCATATTTTATGTTCTTATTTTAATCTGTACCAATATGATCCTTTCCTGTTTCTCTTCAGTGTTGGCAGAGGACTTGTGTCAACATTTACCTTTAGGTGTCAAGCTGTGGCTTCTCTGTAGGTGTAAAGCTGTTGCTCCTCTGTAGGAGGTGACATTCATTTCCCTTGGCAAAATTATCATTGCTCTATTCTTTTAATTGCAAATGTTGAGTGCCCATCTCTGTCTTCTCAGCAGCTCTGCTCATAACCACCACAAAGCAAGAGCACCTTTCTCTTTCACGAGTTTTAACTTAATTAACAGGAAGATACACAAATTGGGTTGGGGAAAAGAAAAAGAATTAAACAGAACACCAGATGGCTGTGTAAATCCTATTTAAGAGAGAGCTGGAACAGGAACTTTTTCATAACTATATTATTAATAATTAACATATGGAGGATGCTCTGAACAGAATACTCATGGCTGCATTAGATTATAACTTTTCACTGCGTCGGTCACACGATTCAGAGACTTGAGGGCATGAGAAGTCCCAGCTCTCATTAACTGCTGCAGAGCCTGAATGGGAGCTGGGGAGAGTTAGTCCCTGAATGGGCAAGAGAATCAGCCCTGCCTGTGCTGGGGAAACTGTTCTGCCCCCCAAAATGTGCAGTAACAGACACTGCCCCAAACTCAGCTCCACCAGAGCATCCTTAGGAAAGTCACCTGGGACGGCTTGGGTTTTGCCTGGCAAGCACAGGAAAATAAGGTGGAGAACAGAGGGCAGGAGAAACCCAGAACTGACAAGGAGTTCTGCCAGGAGGAGAGCAAGGAGTGTCTGTGCCTCATGCCATGGTGGGTGGGATGTGAGTGCTCTCAGTTTGCAGTTATCCTGCACAGTGCTGGGGGTGCCCTGGGGAGGGGCTGCTGCAGGGGAAAGGGGAAAGGCACACCAGGGCCTGGCCCACAATCTGCACACCAACCTCAACAGCAATGGAAAACTGCATTTGGGTAACCCAAACGAAATTATTCACATCCACAACTTTAGTTTGGGAATTTCTCGTAGGACAAACATTGATCTTTCAGTGTCCCAGCGGCTGTAGCACACACAGATGTGGCTTGGAACAGGACAGGGTTATGGTTTATCATCTGGGTTATGGTTTACCATCTGATGAGAAGCCTCAAGGAGAAGAACTCCTCAGTCAAAAGGGTTTTCAGAAAGTTGTATTTTTGTTTCTGCAATCCCTCATTAATTTTTTTCCCCACATCTTAGTTTCAGGAATATTTACCTGAAGTCTTGTAAAGTCATTGATGGCTTGGACAGTGGTGGTGCGAAGAAAAGTATCTCTTTGCTTCTATCAGGGGAGAGCCAATGAATAGTGTAAAATGTAATTTAATAGCAGTGGAAACACTGTGGTCATTCCGGACTCTAAAGCTTATCCATGTGATTTTTTCTTTTTACATTTTTAATTGCATATTGCAGATGTTTTGACAGAGGTGGAAAGGGAAGGAGTTACTTCCCTTCCTCACAAAATGCATTTCTATATCTGAGTATTTCATTAGCAAGGTTCCTTCCTCCCACTAAAATCTGTGACTATGATTATTTCCTTTTTCCCAGATGTTTTAATTTCTTTTCTTTTCCTTGATGAATCTCATTTTGTTATTTCCTGTACATCCATCAATCCTCTTAAGGTTTCAATGAATCATTTCTTCATCCTGAATATTGTCTGCAGTATTCCCAGTTTACTGTAATATGCAGACTTAATTATTTTCATTTGCAGTGTCACAGGGTCTTAAATATCCATCAAGATACAGACAAGCACAAGAACACATCAAAACCATTATGTGGATGTACATCTGAGATGAAAGGACTTAAAATTACCTTTATTAATAATTAATAATAAAATTCCCATAGAAAAGAGCAATTTATATGGTTTTTTACAAACCTAACCTTAGCTGACTCCAATTTTGACTTTTCCTAGTTCCCCATAGGCAATAGACCTGTAAAGGTGTATTTGGGGTGGAAATTCAGATATGGATGAGCAGAACACTTAAAATAAATACAAATAAATCGGTATTTCAAGTTACTGAGGGTCTTTTCCCAAGTGGTGTTCAAATGTGGATCTGCATGGGTGCTGTCCCAGGGTGAGTCTCCCCTGTGTGAGCTTCTTGTCACATACATTCTTGTGGATGTCTGCATTAGGGCACATTTTTGGGACTCTATACCTGATGGAGAGAGGAGTCTCATCCTCTGAGTGAGTCTGTCTCCCCCTCAGCCCTGCTGGGAATAAATCCATCTCCACCAGAGGTATCTGAGCCCAAACACCAGCCCAGTTTCCTCACCATGCAGCCAAGGGAAAACAGTTCCTGGCTCTCCTGGGGGAGGAAGAGGCTGTGGTGTTTTAAATCTCTCCTTCTATGCCCTCTGTGGCTGTTTTTTTAGATACCAAAGGCACACTGTTGTTTGGTAGTTTTTTTATTGTGGCATGTTTTCAGATGAATAATTCAATAACAAGGATTTTCAAGTGGTTTTGATTTTGCACAGATACAAAAATCCTGGAATCTTAAAGGCTGGGACTTGCAATTCAATTCCATGTTTTCAGATAAATAATTCAGTGATAAGATTTATTCATATATGTAAAAAGAAGAGAAATCAGACAGTAACAATACATCTCTTCAGAAAACATGCAGCCCAGTAGAAAAAGAAACTGAAGTTTTCCAAAGAGCCAACCATCTTATTCCTTACCTTAGAGAAGAACACTGAGCCCAAAAAAAGCCCTTTTTGTCTCAGGAAAGTCAAATTATAAAGAAACTTAAATCAAAGCAAGGTTTAAACTGAACCAATCAAAGAATTTGTGTAAACTCTACATTTTCTAGTTACTCACATCAAACATACCAGATTTGCCTTTTCATTTCATATGGTATAAAATTAACAGAAGAACAACAAAAGTCCCTTCCACTATTACTATTAATTTTGCCTTTCCAGTCGGCACTGAAGAACATTAGTGTCAATGGACAAACTGCATTTGCAGAGGTCTTGGCAGTTTTATTGACCCCATTATTTTTGTTTTCTATTAAACTAATTTGCGTTTATTGGGTTTTAAGTTGTGCCTGGTCAAAGCCTGATTCCACCCACGTCACTCATCCCAGCAGGGTCATTCCCTGCCCTTTCCCTGCCCTGAGCCTCACAGGGGCTTTGGGGCCATCACACAGCACTGGGGTGACCTGCACTGCCCTGGATCTGTCCTGTCACCTCTGCAAAGTGAGATCCCAGTCCTGTTCATGCACCCACTGATTTAGCAGGGAGCAGATCTGCCCCAAACACTCTTGTTTTTATAGAGCACAACGAGTCACAGGAGCTATGTGAAGGTTTGAGTGTTCAAAATCGTCATTTTGTACTGGATAATACAGGTCAACCAGCAAATGGATCCAGATACTGGATTTCAATAAAATTGGAGAACGTGTGACTATCCTGGGGTTTGATGTATTTGCCCTCTGCCAAATGGCTCTGATGAGAAAGATGTTTTGGTTCAGAAGGAAGCAATGTGAAAGGTTTTGTGAAAGGTGCAATTTCTTACTAAAACTGTACTAAATACTTGTGGGTTTATGCCCTAAAAGTAACTCAGAGACTGGAGTTGCACAATTAGTTGGGGTTTTTTTTTCCTGATAATCCTGACTCATCTCGGCCTTGCTTACAAATACAAAACTTTTCCCTTTGCTACAGGTTTAAAAATGCTGAAGTTATACTCCAGACAGCAGGTCTGAATATTCACCAGGCCTGTCACAAAGCCCATCTGCAGGATGAGCAAGAACCTCATGAATATTTGTGTGATGCCATTAGACAGTCAAATGAAGCCCAGGGACAGAGGGAAAGCTGCAGCAATCCTCAGGGCAGGGACATTTCCCTGTTCTCTGGGTGTCTGCAGCAATCTCTCAGAGGACCTTGTGTCACACAGTGTTTCCTTTCATGCCGTGGTCAGATCCCATTGAAACAAGGTTTGAGCTGTTGAATTTTCTTTCATCTTTTTTTTTTTTTTTTTTTTTTAATCTGGACAACAGAATTTGGACCTGTTTTTACTCTCTCTTATAAGGTTAGTCTAATGCAAAGTGTTTTTAAAACAGGGCCCATGGCCATGGATAGAATTTAACTATAATTAGAGCAGGAGGTTTTTTGTGAAAAGGTCCCAGTGTCACAGCATGGATCTTTGGAATGGGACTTCATTTGTTATTTTTATATTCATTATATTTTATTTTCATTAGCAGTAGGGCAAGTACTTTTCTATTTCTTCCTTACACTTCCTGCAGTTTTATTTGCCTCTTTTGCAGCCTCAACAGCAAAGAGTGAACCAAGTTCCAGCCATATTTACCCTCCCACAATTTCAGCTGTCAGAATTTAATACCGCATGCATTTGCTAAAAGTAAAATTTTTCCCCACTCCAGAGCATGAAATATATACATAATTTAATCTAGAATATCCCAAATGCTTCTGCTGAGGTCTCAGATTAGTTTTTTGCAAGACAAAGGGCTCTTTGTTCACTTGGAGGTTTTCAGTGCAGAGTACAACGTGGAGATAAGGAAAGGCTTCTGCCTGTGCTGGTCTTTCCCTGCACTGTGTGTTTTCCAGCAAACTTCAGTAATTCCCACTGAACTCTGTAATCTTCTGCTTTGCATCAAGTGAAACGACTCTGTAATGGGTCTTTTACTGAATAAAAAAAACTGTTTTGACACATTTTCTACCTTTTTTTTCCACCCCCAAAAATGTATGTTTCAGTTCAAGTAAAGTATTTTATTCAGTGTAAATGCAGAGCCTTTATTTAGGCTTCAAGTCCTAAAAATGCCTAAAATAGAAAAGGAGTCTTCAAAAGGGAAAAGTCTTATAAAAGCAAAGAAACTATATTTCGTTTTAATACATTCATTGATTTTTTTGGCCTGTCATTTGCATGTGGGCATCTGTTTACCTCTTAATTCATCTGATCCTCTTTGGTGAAATGGCAGTGCATTTTTCACCCTTCAGGGAAAGAACAGTAATATCCTGCTTTGACCTTTCCCTGAGATTTTCCACCCCTGCCAGTGTTTGCTGATACTCCCACAGTCTTCAGCAACCTGCAGAAAAATGATGATTTCATTTCTCCTTTGGTGAAGGCTTTGCTGGGAGAAACACGGCACTGCCTGAGCAGCAATCCCAGCTTTCCCTCCCTCCTCCCTCCCTCTGGTTTTGCTCAAGCACAGCAAACCTGCCAAGAAAACCTCAATTCCCCTTCCAGACCAGCCCTGGCTTTGGTCCTGCTGGGAACACGAGCATGGAAAGCTCATCTCAGGCTGTGTTTTTCTGTGAAGTGTCAGGAAATCTTCATGAAAATTCTGCTGTACTTTAAACTTTCCAGAGCTCACAACGTGTGTGGTTCAGATCCCACCTGGTTTTCCCAGTGTGTGGATCCCTGCAGGAGCACTGACTGCTCCTCTGGTCCTGACAACACACAATGGTTTGGGTTGGAAAGGGACCTTAAAGATCACCCAGGTCCAACCCTTCTACCATGGGTAGGGCTGGCAAAATGGGAAAAGCCATGGATGCAACCCATTTGCTGCCCCTTTCTTTTTCACTTATAGTTCAGGGGCACAAGGGGACAATTGAAACCCTTTGGATGACTCATTTGAGTCAGCATTTTCCCTCGGATTTCTGGCATTTGAAGGATTACACACCCAGCCCAGGGTTCCTGTGAGCAGGTGCTGCAGCCTAAAAGGTGTTAATAAATGTAGGTGTGCAGAAGCAGAGAGCTACATCAAAAGATAAATGCTTAATAATGAACCCAGAAAGGTTGTTCCAAGGACATGAATGCAGCTACATGATGGAAAGAGAAATTGCTCGTCCCTGCCCCTGCCAGTGTCTCTTGACATCCCCAGTGTTCTCCTGAAAGTCTATTTATGCAGCTCCTTTTCAGCTCACACTCGGTGATTAAACACACTGAAGTTTGCCATAAGGCTGACAAGGAAGGCACAAGCTGAGAGGACCTGACAGGGGCACCTCGGGACTTTATAGTCACAGGTTCATGATGTTAGTTAGCTCTGATATGCAGAGTTTTATCTGCTTTCACTGCTTCACTGATGAGCTTTGCCTTCCTAGCACAGCCCCTGGCTATTCAGTGTAGGTACATTAGCTAAGTGAGGTGATCCTGTCTGAGTGGTTAATTCTTCTGCCTCAGTGGTAGATTTCTGTAGTTTAAAGTGAAATAGAATTATTTCAGTAATAAAAGAGATACTGGCTTCTTTCTGCACCATTAATTCCAATCATCTGAGGCTGACCTCTGTCTCTCAGCTGTCTTGCTGCAAGTTTCCTTATTTCTGCTGACACCATTTTTCTGTCCAAGACAGAGCCTCTCCTCTCCTCTCCTCTCCTCTCCTCTCCTCTCCTCTCCTCTCCTCTCCTCTCCTCTCCTCTCCTCTCCTCTCCTCTCCTCTCCTCTCCTCTCCTCTCCTCTCCTCTCCTCTCCTCTCCTCTCCTCTCCTCTCCTCTCCTCTCCTCTCCTCTCCTCTCCTCTCCTCTCCTCTCCTCTCCTCTCCTCTCCTCTCCTCTCCTCTCCTCTCCTCTCCTCTCCTCTCCTCTCCTCTCCTCTCCTCTCCTCTCCTCTCCTCTCCTCTCCTCTCCTCTCCTCTCCTCTCCTCTCCTCTCCTCTCCCCTCCCTCTGTCCAATATAACAGAAAATAAAAAATAGAAGTCTCTCTATTACAGCATTTTCTATCAGAAGTAACTTTCTATATGTTTATAAAATATAAGGGTACTTTATCATCTGTAGAGTGAACCTCCTGCTTTTATGAACAATTATGCTAAGGAAAAAACCCTCTCATTGTGCTGCAGGAGCTCAGAAGTGTTTCCCCACAGTGCATATAACATGTTAAGCCACTAGAAAGAGCTGTCAGGCATCAAATTAGAAATGTGGAAGAGTGATCACTCATTGTGGTATCCACAGTGGTCTCTGAAACGCCCTCTTTATTCCAATATGTAAAACTCTTCCTTTGGGTCCTTTCAATTCCCACTGAAGTCTTCGAGAAACTTTTTTCCATATTCCAGATAAATATTCATGTATCTCATTTAATCCCCTGTAGCACGGGACAGGGGCTTTTGGAGGTGTCAATACTTCCCTGAGTCTTTCACTGTCTCTCAAAAATGCTGCTTTGGTGGCTTCATTATTTGAGCTGATTGATATGTGATTTGATTAAGGGTATTTTTAGCCTTTTTTAACTTAAAAAGCTGTGTGACTGATAGGCTGGAGGGAAGAACAATTTCCTTTCTATATCAAGAGGTACCAGGAAAAACCACTGCCATCTACTGGGATCCCAGGGCCATGGGACCAGCAGAGCTCCCACCATGGTTCCTGAATGCAGAAACACTGGAAAACACTTTGCTGGAGCTCGCAGATCCTGATGCATTACCTTACTGACTCTGCCCAGGAGATAAAGCACTCAATGCTTTTAAGTGGCTGGTTTTGGAGCCAGGCAATCCCCTCCACTGCCAGTGCTTCCATTTCAATCAGAGATATCCTGCCCTCCTGCACAGCCCTGGTCACACTGCTCTTTCTTGTCTGCAGCACAGGAGTATCCACGGTTTGTCCCTAAAAGCTCCTCGCCTCATTTTCCAGCACTGAAGAAAGGAAAATAGCGTTTAATGGGAACATTGAAAAAGCACTGCAGCATTCAGTCCTCTGAAATTCAATATCACACATCACCATTTGTCACTGTGCTTTGAAGCATTCTGCCTTGGAGCTTTTGTCTCAAGCTCTGTTCCTCTCCGTGCCTAAGTCACTAACCAAAGCATTAGTGTGAGCTTTAACTTGGTGTCAGCGCCCATTCCCAGGGAAGAGAGAAAGTTAATTGGCCCTGTAACATCTCTGAGGAGTTCTAAAATCAGCTGGTAGAGAGAGGGCTGGCAGTGCCCAGGGGTCACTGTGTGTTTCATTAATGTCTGATAGAGAAAACAATGAAACCTGAACTGCTTGCTCTAAGCAAATAACAGATCAAAACCTCATTCATGCTTTGATCTTCCTCATCCTTAACTTATTTTCCCCTCATTTTTGTAATAATCAGAGTAAGATGATGACCTAGGGTGACTTCATGATGCTGAATTGTATCCCCATTCGTCTGTTTAGCCCAGAAATAAATTGTGTGCCTTTAGCCCAGAGCAAAGGTGGGGAGAAGGAGAAGCGGTGGAATTTTTTGGGGCTGTATTAAAAAGCACAGAGATAAGAGCTTCAGCTCTCTCAGGCTCTCAGGCTCTGCTGTCTGCAGCACAGACAGGGAGCAGGAGGGAGCTCTCCTTTGATTTTAGTTTTTTTAGTTAACTGAGGCCAAGAAGTTTTTTGGAGCTGTTCAATTGTTCAGTCTGGGAACACGAGGACTGTCATCCAGGAGCCCCCCAAGCTGCCCTGTGGCTGTGACACCAGACCCAGCCCTGGAGAGACTGAGAACAAACCCAGGACATACCCAGGAAAAGGACTCTTTCTCTCTCTGATCCACGAAGGACTTTCGGAATTTGCCATCTCTTCAGAACAACAAGTGATTCCATTATTTAATATTCATTTGTTCATGTTTGCTTGTTAAATAACAGGTTTTTTCCACTTTTCTGCAAGGAAATCTTTCCCAAACTGGTGGGGAGGAGGGGCTACTTGAATTTTGCTTTCTAGGGGGACATCATTCAGAGGTTTCCTCCCAGATTTGCTCTAAGCCAAGACTTATACTTTTTCGGCACCAAATGTGGGGCTTGGAAAAAAACATGTACGGATTGCAATTTTATATACTTACCCTTTATTGGGGTAAAGCAGTCAGTAGCTATGCTGCTTGAATTCGTAATGTCCCTCTGAGTGGAAACCTTCATGTGTGTCTGGTCCCTAGGGTTTTTTCAGGTTTTAACACCTTTCTGGCCCCTAGGTTTATTTTCCTATCTGGAGATAGTTCTAGTATTGCCCCTAACATGTAGTTTTTACAGTAGAGGGCCACAGATTTGGGTTGCTATTGTGCTGGGCTCGGTGATAATGATTCACAGGGAGTTTACAAAGGTACTGGAGTTTGTGCCAGGTATGCTTGGTTTATGGTTTCTTCACCTTACCCTGTGTTCTAGTTCCAGCAGCATGTTTTGGGAGTTTATTAGTATTGGCACATAGTTTATTAGAGGAGGAGCAGGGGATGAGGCTTTTCAGCCTTTCCTTTCCCTCTTCTCCTTTAATCTGTTACTTGTGGAGAATGTTCAGTTTCCCCTGAATGTCAAAGAAACCACCCTCCCAGTGTTTCACCTGGTGAGCTTCCTCTGTATGGTCTGAAACTTCTCTAGAGTGAGGGCTGAGATGTCCAGAGGAGCTGATGAGACCCCTGACCCAGGAGTGGACCCAGCTGTGGGAAATCCTGAGTGCTGTGGGGAATGGGAGGGTATGGGCCAAAGAGATGACAGATGAACACCAGCTAGACTCTGTGGCCCTCTGCCTGTCTTTATTGCCTTGTTCAAAATGAATCGTTCCACTGAACTGGGTTTTATGGCAATTCCTTCTCAATTTTCCTATATTTGTGTTTTCACTGTAACTGTTTCCAGACAAAGCAAAAAAATGGACAGATTAAAATGTTTGATGAAGTCTCTGAAATGCCAACCAGAAGTCTTTGACTCTCTCATTGTCAAGGACAACTGAATTTCTTTGTTTGAATCAATTCTCATAATGCAGTGAACAATTGCAAGAGGAGGAGGAAGTCTGGATATTGCTTGGGCCCTTCACCTCAGGATCCTGCACATTCACCAGTGTCATTTCCCTTTTCATGAGACACTACAGGTGGTGTTGAATTCATGATATCTAAAAACAAAATTTGCAAAAGGGATCAGTTCTCTACTGAGCTTCCTTCCACCTCATTTTTCTGTCCATTTGCCAGGAGGATAACAAGCTCAGGCAGCATTAGGACGAACATAAACAGCAGGCATTAGGAAATGCCTCCTTGTAGTACTGCTCTCATCACCTCAACCTTGAACTCTAAATGCTCAGAAGGACTAGGACTCATGATTTATAATTATCTTTTTTTGAAAGCTTTCTTTTTCATGAAAGCAGCTTAAAAGAAAGCATATTAAAATGTTAATATTTCCAGGAAAAAATTCTAATGACAAAGGAGGTTAAAAGTACCTATCAGTTTTCTTTGTTCTGATTGATTTATTCAGTGGAAGGGGTACAGTCTCATTTTTTTTCTTTTTTCTTTTGGAGAACTGTAGACCTCAAAGCCTAATTCATCTCAAAAGTGTATTTTAAACAGCTGCTAATGTGCTATTAATGAAAGGAAAGTATTACTCCAGAGCAATCCTAATTACTGTGCAACTGTATTTCCTCCTGAACAGTAACAGTTTGTTATGCAAACATCTCAAAAAGAGTCCATTAAGTTCCCGAATCGATCATCGTTCGCAGACAGAGAAGATTAAAGCACAGCTAGAATTTTCCTCTGCTTTTCAGTCCCAAGAAAACTACAGATGACAGCTGAAATCCTGCAGCTGGGTGAGCTTACAGGGCTGATCCAGGGCAAGGGGCGGCTGCCAGGCTGGTCCCTGTCCCTGTCCTGTGGCTGCCAAGCCCTCAGCAGCCTCTGCTTTCCTCCTCTCTTTTTTTCTTGATTCCCTTCATCCTCTCCTTCACCTCCAGAAAGTTCTACTCTTTGAAAGATTAGAGCATTTTGCATTTCCCTTCTAGGAACATTAATTCAGCCACCACACTAATAAATGAAGCCCTCAGTTACACTAATGCAATTAGCTGCATCAGCAACATATTTATTTGTCTTTTTTTTTCTTTCTGTTATTTTTCATTTTAATTATCCTTCTTTGTGATTAAAGATAGCCACATTCTAAATTCAATCACCTCAAAGAACAGTAAGAACTAAAGAAGTTTAATCTTTTATTATAAAACTCTTAGGTAGGATCTGGTGGGGCTGTAATTTTGCCATTAAGAAATTGCCCTTTTCACTTTTCTGCTGCTCACCTTTCCTTTTTCCTCTTTTTTTTTTCTTTACTTCTGAACAGTAAACTGAAGAAGAGTCTCAGTTACAGGGTACAAATCAGGTACTTTCTGTACTAGAGCACCACAGCTTTTCCTTCTGGTTTTGAATTTGTCTTTTTGTCCTATCGGTAAAGAATGAGCTGTCATATTTTGAAAGGTACTCTGAGATAAAGCATTTAAAGTAGCAAAACCAGCCAGATCTCATAATTTGCAGGAGAGCCCTGCAGAATGGCTCCCTTTGGGTCTTTACAAAGTGAATAGAACAATATAATATTAGCACTGTGTCAATGGCCTCTGTCCTTAGCAAAGTCACCACGGTGTTTTTCAGCTTGATTTCCTCTGTGTCTTTTCTGAATCTCAGGGTATCCTGTCTTACCCCAAGAGGTAACTTGCTCAGAGGTATTTTGTCAGTGCTGACAACTGATGGATTTTGGGGTTTAGCTCAGACATTCTGCTTTTTAATCATATAAAAACATCTTTTCTTTGGAGAAGACAAGGAGCAGGAGTGATGCACATTCTGCCAGTACCTGGGGGTCCTGTGTGCCTGGTTTGCAGTTTTCTGTTTGTTTGTTGGATAACAAAGACATGGCCTGTCATGTTCCATGGGCAAGTTCAGAAGGTTATTCCCTGAAATCTCATCTTCCTCAGACAATGCTACTGATGTGTAGCAATATTTCTGTATAACAGGCCAGTCTGATGCACCAGCCAAACTGGTTGTGAGTAGTATTATCAAACCACCTGCAGTTTTGTTGTTAGAGCTCTCAGGAATTCATCAGGGTTACTGAGAAAACAACAGGATCAAAAATAAGAAGAGAGCCTGAGAAACTGTCTGGAAAAAATGTAAACCCTAGACAGGGAAAGCACAATGTGCTGATGGACGCTTGACCAATTGGATGTCATGAAGGATGTGTGTCTGCCCCATGAAGAAGCAGCTTGGCCAATCCAGAGATGTATGTCCACACAGACAGTAGACCTAGAATCTATATCTGCCATGTAATGTAGACAATAAACAGCTTCTGTTGGAATCATATTGATTTGGTTATTCAGTGGCCCATTTCCCCCTGCACTGATCTCTCTGTTTCTGGTTCTCTTACAGTTCGTTGCTCACCCCAACTGCCAACAGCAGCTGCTCACCATGTGGTATGAGAACCTCTCAGGCTTAAGGCAGCAATCCATAGCTGTGAAGTTCCTGGCTGTCTTTGGGGTCTCCATCGGGCTGCCCTTCCTCGCCATCGCCTACTGGATCGCTCCCTGCAGCAAGGTACAAACTCCTCATTTACAGCCACTCCTACCCAGGCCTGGCATCAAACCTCACATTTGCCCATAAAGCTGTTGGGAAGTGATTGATGGTATCCTCTGAGATTATCCCAGGGGAGAGCAAGCTTGAGGTGCTGCTCAATGGACACAAATAGAACTGTCAGAGTTTGAGATTTGCCTTTACATGGGGTGGTGGACAAAGAGGGTGAGGGAGTGTGTTACAAGAAAACAAAAGGAAAAAGAAATATATAGGAGATAACAACATAGGAATGGGGTGAAGAAAAAATAGAAAAAATAGAAGAAAAAAAAAGAAATGTATAGGAAATAACAAGATAGGAGTGGGATGAAGAAAAAATAGAAGAGCCACCAAAACTGGAAATAACTGAAGGAGAAGATTCTTGTTTTAGTTAATTCTGATGTTTAAATTGTTGTTCTTTTATGCACTTTTTGTTCTGGGTTCCTCCCTTCTTCAAGGCTCCTTTATTACCTTTCCTCCTTCTCTTTGAGCTTGTGGTTTCAATTAGTGGAGCATTATTGTGGTTTTAGTTGATAGAGCATTATTGTGTTTTTAGTTGATAGAGCATTATTGTGCTTTTAGTTAATAGAGCATTATTGTGGTCTTAGTTAGTGGAGTACTATTATGACACATGGGCCTGAAAGTCTGGAAAGCTCCAGGAAAACTCTAAGTGTTGCAGCAAAGACTAGACTTAATCATAAAATCTTTATGGTTTTGAGGGAAAATATGGTGAAACTTGGAATATTGCTGTATACCTAAATATAGATCAGGTGGAGGAGTGAAGTTTGTTGAGACTTAGAGGTCAAAGGACCAGAGCCAATCATTAGCTTAGGTAAAATCTCAAGTTGTTTGTGGTATGAAATCTGTAGAGGTTTCACCCTGAAAGAGTCTGCTCAAACAAGTGCAGATAAATAGGTGTGTGGCTGAGTGATAAATAACTTTGTCACTGCTCTTGCCACAGAAAAAGGAGTGGCAGGGAGGAAGATCATTTCACATTCAGCAATAGCCAACAACATCATCCCTCACAAGGTAGATTTCTTCTGCAGGAGGATTGTCACAGGTACTTAAATTGGATCAAAATGACCCCTGGTGCTGGTATTGTATTCTTGAAAAGTCTTGAAAGTATCTTCTCCCAATTTCTCTAAAAAACAGTGAAGAATCCTTTCTAAATTTGTCAAACTCAGGTAGTTATAGATCCATCAATTAGTATTGAGGAAAGACTATAGTTTGAAACACATAATAATGCAATCAGAAAAACAGTCATTCAGTACTTCTGAGATAATAAAACATATTTAAGCCTTGGTCTCCTCCAAAATAGCTCCAAGAGGAATACTCTGTGTTAGAGTGTATGAGGATGTAACTTCATCTCCTCTCAAGGTCTGTATCAACACAAAGCCCCTCAGTTTTCATGGATACCAGACAGGCTCCAGAGGTGCTCCCAGAGAAGTGCATGTGAAAGCCAGGCTGTGCTGTGGGTAGTTTTGTCTGGGTTTCAGGGAATTATTGTGGGGAATTATGAGCTTGATTCCCTCATGTCAGACCTCAGTCTAGCAGGGATTTATGGAGCTGTTTAATTTCCTTCACCTCTGTTGAATGTGCTGGGAGTTGGCACACCAGCCTACAGCAACATTTGCGGTGTAGTCTCAGAATTACAGAGGCCACATTTGGATATAGCAATAGGTGGGAAGAACAGTTATACCACAAAGAAGTGAAGAATTTAAAATAAAAATGTAAAAACTAAGGGGAAATGAACTGAGGTAAAGCCCCCCTAAAACTAAGATAGTTTTACAGCAGAAGTAAGAAATTATTGAGAAAGTTACTTGGTTTTAATTTCTTTAGGTAAGTGTATTAAAATTTAAAAATGGGAGGTGGGGGTAATACTTAACTTTTCATCAGCTTTGATTTCATTCATTCATTCGTGCATTTCATGCATTCTCATTTTTCAATGTTCCTTCCTTTTCACCCCACTAGACTGTGAAAAACCACATGTAACCTTCTAGCACAAAGTCCAATTGAAATTTCTTTCAAACAGGTATTGTCTTCTAATGCATGGATTTGTCTTGATCAGAACAATGTACTCTTGATTTTTGATTGGGGCCTGTGATAGAAATAACTGAATAACAAGTGCAATTTTTTCCCTAAGGATTGGTACCTCACCCAAAATCATCACTGTTAATTTCAAGGGCTGCAGGTTGATCCAAGGGCTCTGGTATCCTCTCACAGTGTTAATGCACAGAATTCTGCACAGGCAGCCTCTCCACTCCGAGCAGCCCAGTTTTGTCCTGGTCAACTTCACAAGTGTTTTATTTGTTTTCTACTGATGGAAACAATCTTGATGTTACACAAATGAGCAAATAAATAATTTTTCCAGAGTAATAATCAGTTAAGATATTTAACTTAAATCAGGCCAGTCTTCAGAGACACACAGGTGTCCAGGTGTGAGTCAGGGGCTCATTTCTGAACCAAGGCAGTGAGAAAAATGGAGGGAATCTCTAAACTGGAAAACTGCAATAGGAGCTGTCCTAAGCAACACTGCTGTGTGTCACAGTCTTATGATGATCAAATTCTGCAGCTTCCCATAGGGTAATAGAGTAATTCAGATTCAAAATTCCTTCACTGATGTATCTTAGCTAGGAACATACTCTAAGGCTGATCCTCCCCAACAGATAATTTTCTTTAATAAAGCTCTGTGGGGTTAGAATGCACCATACCAAATACGACCCACAAAAATTTGGTACATAGTATTGACTGGAGCTTGTACCTCAAGCTTACTCTTTTTGTTTCATTCAGTTGCACAAAGCTGACTTTATTAAAACCAGTTTTATTGTCAATCAGTCAGTCATTCATTCACTTCTGGATGCACAGAGTGTTGACATGACCCATGAAGTTTAAGCCCATCCTATCCTGAAATATCCATCGATGTCCTGGAAGCCATGACTCTGAAATAAACTCTTTCTTTATATGTTGGTCTCCAAAATTTTTTTCCTTGGTGATCAAAAGAGAAGAGAGATTGGATAGAAAAATTGCACAATCTGTTGCCTGAAAATGTAAGGACAAGAGCAAGAGGGGCTGTTTGGATTATCTGCAGAGCTTCAAGATGTGTTTTCTTTCTTCTCCAGTTGGTTGAAGTGCATGTTCAAACACTGCAACACTGAGAGGTCACTCATACACAGCCCTCATTGTCTGGGCTGTTCTCTCACTTTCCTGAAGCCACTCTGGGGATTTGTGGACTGCAGCTCCCACTGCAACAGACTTTACACTGTTTAAGCACTGGAACTTTAATGGTTGCCTCTGCCTGAGCCATATCTGCACCTTTTAACCTCTAAAATAAATGAGATCAGTACAATAGTATCCTTCATGCTTCTGCTATGGGCATAGTACTGAGGATAGTAATGGATTTTTTTCTTTCTGATATTTCTATCCCTTTTTGTTTCCATCTCTTCGAGCATTTGAAAAAATTTGTAATGATATCACACTATATATTTTTGTTCTGACATGACTTTCCTATCAGAGATAGGATACTAAGTCATGAAATGATCTACTCTCTTAAGAATGAACCTTTGTATTCACACACTGGCAGTGTTTCTATCTTAGCAGTAACAGCCAGACACTACCCTGCAATCCTGGTTTGATGAAAGGTGGTATTTTGATTTTTGAAAAAATCAAAAATCGATACACTCATGCAGTTACACACCTTGAGTTCAGCTGTATCATGTTGTTTGAAAAATCTTATTGTCATAAAGCATTAGACTGGCTGGAGGAACAGACACTTCATTAGTTTTTTACAGAATATTTTAGTCAACACCTTCTGTAGCTCTTAGCTAAAAATCAGATTTCTGAGAAGATATAAAAACCATCAGCTCAAGAAAATAAAGGTAATCTTTCTGCAGTAATAAATGGGACAAATGGCTGATGTAATGCTAACTAAATGAAAATTTCTGTTAAATCATGAGAGAAGTAAGGGAAATAACCCATAGAGTTCATTTGGTTCTGTAATACACAGGATTATTTCTCTAATAACTGAGACTATGCTACTTTAATCTAAGGCTTTTATTTTTTACATTTCTATAGACAGCAGAAAAAGTCTAATTATGTGGAGAGGATTCATGATTCAATAGGTAATGCTTTTTCTCTTTTAGTGAATTCAGGCTAGAAATGAGTCTCATACAGATTGCAAATGCACTTTCTTAAAAACATCTTGCTGAGGATCCAAGGCTGTTGTTACACTTTACTCTTGCAATCTGAACTCTCTCAGGTCACAGGAGGAAAACTTCTGAGATTATTACTGTGTGATTTCAGACCTATCCCATCACCCCACCAGCTCAGTACTGGAATCATAAATTCTACTACAAAGCATAAATCTACACAGCATCAACCATAAAAACTGTTGAGAACTAAACCAATGGTGACAGCACTGGAGGTGAACCAGAACTGAAGGTGTTGAGACTGGTTTTAACACACTTTATCCACTCCTATGTCTGCCATATTATTCCCAGAGAAGACTAAATAAACTTGGGTTTCAACCCAGTGCAACATCTACCCTATTAAACAAGTCCTTATTGACCTCCGAGAATGTTAATAAGGCCCCAGGAAAGAGCAGAGATTTTCATTTTCTTCAATGGCAAATCTCTCCAGTATTTAGAAACATGCACGTTTTCCTGTAGGATTTCCTATTCTGTCAACTTTATAAAATATTTTACTGACATTTTAAAAACTCTGATAAGAAAAAGAAATAAACCCCAGAATCTTAGGACTTCCTTTGAATTTCTGCTAGACCTAGAGACCTCTGCTTTTGAAACATTTCCTGTTCTGCCATAAGCAGCAACCAGGGCTCCTTGAATTAATCTGCTATTGGAGATAAATATGAAAACAACTCATTTCCTTTTTATGTCTTTTTTCTTATGAAGTTTTATTATCAAATCAGTGGATATTAAGAAAAAATTGATGATACTTTGGCATCAAAGTGAATGAATCAATGAATAATATACTGAAAAAAAAATATCCAGCCTCAGAGAGGAGTTTGGAAAGGCCCCATCCAGGCCAGCTCTTCATTGCTCCAACACTGCAGGCTTCAGCTCTAGTGCTCCTGAAAATGCTTCTACTATTTTCTAACTTTCTGTAGTAATGTTTTCTTGGTTAATAGAAAATGTAAAATGAGAGGAGTGATACTTAAATTCATTAACAAAGAAAGATTTTCAAGAGGAGCGGAACAATTATCGGTAGTGAAGAGACCTGCTGCTCTTGTCCTTGGCTTGATGTCTTGAAATAAATCCTTGTGTCCTGGGAGTAATTCTCCAGCTTTTGTGCTAATTATGAGAGAAAACTATGATAGCAAAGCATATGAAAAGCATTACCAAAGAATATTTAAACAGAAGGCTATTTCTTACACATTGATAATGAACTGAGAAGTCACCATTAATAAAAGATTCTAACATATAACAACGATTTAAGGATGAGATTTGTGTCCATCATTAGGATTTATATTGACACACTAGTGCATTCATGTAACACATACACAAACAAATGTCTCTCATATAAATGTCCTGTCTCTTCATTCTCCACTCACCATATGGCCAGGACAATTAGATATTACGTGTGGGTTTAAAGGGCCTTTGTAAGACATTGCCATGCATAGAAAACTACCCAATGCATAATGTCTAGTAACAGCAAATAACAACTTGAACAAATCTAAACCCTACTTAGCTAATGATCCAGAATCAATTACTGAATCCCTTTCACTGTGGGCAAAAGGTTTCAAATTTTTATAGTGAAAAAAACTTGTAGGAGGTGGGTAACTAAAAACCTTATGTCTGTGTCTGTTCCATTGCAGCTGGGACGGACCCTTCGAAGTCCTTTCATGAAGTTTGTGGCTCATGCAGTTTCTTTCACAATCTTCCTTGGACTGTTAGTAGTGAACGCTTCGGATCGCTTTGAGGGAGTCAAAAATCTCCCCAACGAGACCATCACGGACCATCCAAAACAAATATTCAGAGTCAAAACAACCCAGTTCTCATGGACAGAATTGCTGATCATGAAGTGGGTATTGGGTAAGTAAAACCAAAATATCTACAAGGCCTCTGTAGAAATTCAGCCTCATTAGGAGTAGCATGATACATAGTGACAAGACAAAGAAAAAAAGCAAAATTAAAAAAAAAAAAAGAAAACCGCACAAAAAACCAAAACAAACCCAAAACAAATAAAAGCCTGAGCTAAGCAAACAAAAAACCCAAACCAAGAAAACTCCCCCAAAACTGAAACAACCCACTATGAGTCTAGAGGTTGATGTCAAGAGTTTTGATTAAAAGAGGAGCAAAGAAGACTTTGATCTTGGTCACACTTTTGAAAATATGGAATGATGTTACTAAGTTCTCATTGACCTGATTTTTCCACTTTCCATCGTAAATGCTATGGATGTTGCCTATTTACCTGTTGGTTTAATCATTGCATCTTAAAGAAAGTAATATTATAATAGAAACTTGTGGCTTCACTCTGGGAAAAAGTGAACAGAAGGAAGTGCGGTGAGTCTGTCTGATTTATTACCCTGCCATGGGATCCTACTGTAATTCACTGAACCTCAGTGTCTTTATCTGCAAAATGAGTGTAATGTCATTTGCTTTTTTTGTAATCCTCTCCAAGATCTAGTGATGAAACCTGGCAGGCAAGTAAGAGCTGGATTTTATGAAATTTGTAGTACAATTTTTTTTCTGGTGAGGGGACAGTGTGGTGCTCAAATCTTAGAAAAGAAATTAAGTTATTCAACAATTACAAAGTGAGGATTCATGTGGGTGAACCCTTTAAGTGTAAAAGTGTGCCACATGCACAAGTTAAATTTCTGAGGAGTTTCAGATAAATTCATGTCTCACTTTTCCTACAGGCATCATTTACTCCTGGCAGGTCACTTAGTTTGAACCACTAATCTAAACAAGCTCAGGAGAATTTATTGGGAAATTGAGCTTATCAACTCTGCAGAATCTTTGTCTACCTCTTCTGTTGCTATTTTTGCTCACCACCATGGTTTTGATTCTCCTCTTGCAGCAAATAATTCCACTGTTCCATAAGTACTGATGGCATTAAATTCCCCTGAAAAATAGGATATGGCTGCTCTATCTGATGACTTCCTGGCCAATGTTTCTTTGTTCCCTGTCCCCATGATAATCAGAATCCCATACAGGATATTAGGCTAGAAAATACTGAATAGATGCCAGACTGGATGGAGTAAGACTGTAAGATATATTTTTAAAATCATATTAAAGCAGTTGGACAAGATGATTAGATTTTAAACTAGGTATTCTTTTCTTATAGGCAGTAGGTATCTGTCTGCTTGTTGAGTTCCTGAGAGATGAAGAAGAAAACATTTCATTTAAAGTGAAGGTTTTCACTTTTCTGGGAGAAGAAAGGTATTCATTGTACAGACTCCTGAATATAATGAGATTTTCTAATGACTGCCTACATCTGCACTGACAGTCCTCTCTGGCCATTTTACCTGCCTCCATAAAGCTTCAAGTAATCTTTCAGCAATACTGAGGTGAAAGTTTGCTGCACCTGGCCTGCAGACACCTGCACTTGTTGAGCCCCCTGTGTGACCCTGAACTTCAAGGACTGTAAAAGCACTAAGGGTAGCAACTTTTGGTGCAAAAATCTTATAGGTATTATAAATACCTATATGCATGTAGAAATATAATTAAAGTGGCCAATATATACCTGCCTAGTGGCCTTCCCTGACAGAGTGACTGTGTAAGTGCACAAGGACAGGCTGCAGGTGCCATTTAACTGGACTTTTTAATGGATCCCCACAACATGCTTCTCTCTAAATCAGAGAGAGATGGATTTGATGAGTGGACTGATATATGGATAGAAAGCTGTTGGGTCAGTGGCTTGGAGTCCACTGATGGACATCAGTGACAAGTGGTGTCCCTCAGGGGTCTGCACTGTGTTATTTAATACCAGCATTAATGACATAGACAGAGGGCTCAGGTGCACCCTGAGGGAGTTGGCAGATGGTAAATGCTGATGCTGACACACCTAAAGGATGGGAGGCATCATCCAAACAAGTTTAAGGAATTGTGGGGATTTCATGAGGTTAAACAAGACCAACATCCCCCTTGTACGTGGTGCACAGCAATTTTGGTTCATGCATCCAGGGCTCATTACACCCCTTGGCTGTCCCTTCCCTGTGGACAGGTCTTCCCATCTCTTGCCTTCAAACAAGGAAGGCTGGCATTTTCCTTGTGAGCAGTGTGGACAGAATTGTGCACTGAAATCAGGGGGGTTTATTTCTAAATCCCAACTACCAAAGCAGCCAGGGTGGCAGTTAACTCTGGGTAGATGCAATCTGAGCACTGTTAATCTCTTAATCCAACAGCCTTTGGTGGACCCAGGAAGGCTCAAAGGCAGCTCTGCAGCATCAGCTGCTCCTGATTTATGTACCAGGCCAGAGGATATAAAAATCTGACAAACTGTTCCTTTTTGTGCACAGGTGGTGTACAGCACTTGTTGCACACTCCCATTTTTCTTCCAGATGAGCTGTGCCTGTATCTTGACTCTCCTTCCCCTGCTGAAACCAAACCTGCCCATCAAGGTGACAATTCTGATTATCCCTGCTGTGGGAACAAGGGACATGCAGAAGCTGGAGCCAAGGAGCTGCTCATATCCCACATCTCTGAGCACCAAACTCAGGGAAATACCCACTGCCAGAGCCATTGGGGGCCTCAGAAACACCACACTGGGATGTAATCACATCCTGGCAGAGCTGCTGTGTCTAA
This sequence comes from Zosterops lateralis, assembly GCF_965231275.1. Lineage (NCBI taxonomy): Eukaryota > Metazoa > Chordata > Aves > Passeriformes > Zosteropidae > Zosterops > Zosterops lateralis. Next base: position 9,808,859 of record NC_139774.1, on the reverse strand, counting down.
CTGCTTCTCCTTATTTCTTACACCTCATCTTCTGTCCCACCCCTGAATTTTAGCTGATTTTTCTCTTGTCAATATTTTTACTAAGGTGAAATTTTGAATTGCTCTCTCAAAATGTATATACGATTACCCAGCAGTACTGACCAAATAATTATTTTAACTTTTCTACTTGTCCTGAATAGACACTTTTAAAAAATGATTGCCACAAAAATGGGGGAAAGAGCAGTGAAAATTACAGGTCAATAGCATGTTACCTTCGCAGAGGAATTCTAATTTTAGTCAGACTCCTCCATTTTAGACACTTCTTTCTTTATTAATCTGTGATTTAGGTATATTAAGTGAGCAAGATTAGAAATAAATTTGGATGGGAGTCATTTCTGGTCATCAGTGAGCAAGTGCTTTGTTGGCCAATGCTGCCACACATGTGATAGTTCCTTAAGTGCTTTAGTACCTTTATAAAGCACATATGTGTAGTGCACAGGGCTAATGGCTCCTCTCCACCATTTCTAGAACGCTTTTTTTTTTTTCAAGGCAGAAATGTTTTCTTTAATATTTCATCCTCGCTCCAGGAAAATTCCTGAGAAGCCAATTCTTCCACCTTCTCCCTTAGGCTATTTATTATTAAATCTCACTCACAGTGACAGTGTGGGGTGAAGTTCCTGCTTTTACACAGTCAGGCACCATTGGGGAGGAGAGCTGGGAGGCTCCTCCTGCCCTCCCTCTGCCTCTGCACATCTCTCAAGACAGACCTACCCTGGGCATCACCTCTATCAGGTTATAACCTGTATCAGGGTGTATCTCCAGGGAGATTCCAGGGCTTTGGAGGTCACGGGCTCGCTGTGACCTTGGCTGATGGTGCTATGGATAGCTCAGCTTTCTTTTTTCTCTTTAAATCCTCCCCCGTGCACAAGGACTGGCAGCAGCACTTCTCCACTCCTCCACCCTCGGGCTAAATTCCCACTGACCTGTTTCCCTCCCTGCAATCCGCCTTCCCCCTGCACCTCTGGGGACACCCTGTGCTTCCAGGAGCTTCAGGAGTAGCCAAGCAGATGCATTTACATGCCACACCACAAGAGCTTCCAGCAGAGAGGATGAAAGGAGTTCACAGAAGGGAGAAGATTGCAGGAGGTCACATGGAAATTGGCAGTGGCTGCTCCGTCTTGATTAAATGTGAATTTTGCTGCTGCTATGGAAACAGGACGGGGTAGAGCGCAGGAAATATTTATCAGTGGGTTAAATATTCCAGCACTTGAGCTATTCAGGAGCAAGATTTCAGCCCTGGAGCCCTGCTGGGATTGAGAATTGGGCAAATTGGTGAATCTGACCTGAGATCTTTGACTGAATTCACTTGTCCATCCCAGCTCTTCCCAGTAGGACATGGATGTCAAATATTTGAATTCACTGGGTTTGGCATTTAGGTTTATTTGCAAGTCTGTTGTCAGAAATCATAAATTAGGGCTAAACTCAGTGTTTTCAAAGTGGTAGATCAGGCTTTAATATATGGAAATTCATTATTTATTACAGAAAGCTTTATTAAATTGGAAGAACAGAACTTCTGTCTTACACTTTTTTAGTCATGCTAAACTTACTCTTGAACAGTTCTGTTCACATTCTCTAAACAGACACTCTCACTATTCTAGGGAAGGAGGAAAAGAGCAGCAGAGCAAACAGTGCCATCTTCAGTGCCACAGTGTAGGAAGGTCATTTTGGGGACAAGAGAGGAAATCTACCTTTTTTCTGACTATATCAGTAGAATTTTCTAGTGTCACCAGAATTTCCGAATGATGCTTTTTCTGTCATCAGAAATCAGCTTTTCCATTGGCTTATATAGTGACATTTTGAGATTTCTGCTTCATAAGCACAAAAGGACATACAAACTAAAAGGTTGTATTAATTTTAACAAAAAGATGACATGAGCCATTCTCAATAAACTTGTTTAATTAAAGAGTCTTTTATTTCAGTCTCAGAAGCCACTGCAAAGAGGAAACAAATCTGTCTGAGTGAACAAAAACACCTTCTGTGTCTGCCAGTTAAAGATGCTCTGCTCCCTCCACAGGTATGATATGGTCAGAGTGCAAGGAGATCTGGGAGGAGGGTCCACGTGAATATGTGGTGCATCTCTGGAACCTGCTGGACTTTGGGATGCTGTCCATCTTCGTGGCATCCTTCACTGCCAGGTTCATGGCTTTTCTTAAAGCCTCTGAGGCACAACAGTACGTAGATCAGTACGTTCAAGATGATGACCTCAATAATGTCACCCTTCCCCCTGAAGTTGCTTATTTTACCTATGGTAAGATGCTTTTTGCTATCTAATATTTCCTGTTCTTTTTAGGTTAATCTGTGGTAGTACTGAAAGCAGCTTTTTTTGTGATATTGATATAGCTTTTTATAAACAAACCAAATTATTTTCCCAAGATCTACCCATTCCAGCCATCTTCCTAACCAGTCAGAAAGGATCTGAACCTCATTCAGCCTCTGCTCTTGTGCTACAGATACAGTCAGGTCAATCCTGAAAATGTAGCTTGAGCAACAGATAATCAGGATCTCAGAGTGAGCAGAATTACAGATTAATTAATCTGCTTGGTTTTCCAAATGAGAGGAGGGAGATGTGTGAACAAACAGAATCTGAGGCTGCAGTAACTCTGCATTTCTGTTACATCCAACACCTCTATAAAAATAAATAAAAATAGCAATACAAAAAGCTGCTGCTCATCAAAACCTACATTTTTGTAGAGCTATATCACCTATAAGTGCTGACATTGGGAAATTCAAGGTGCAGCAGTGCCTTGAAAATATTATTTTGGATGGCTGAAATGGTTTTCCTTTGCTGTACAGAAATGAATAATCTTCACACGTGTGGGGACTGGAGACACTGCACATCTCTGCAAGCTCTAGTGGCACCCTGAGGAAAATCCATGGGTATTTCTGCTCACAGGGGGCTGCAGGAGCTCCAGAGCTGGGCACCAAGTGTCACCACTTGCTCCCTGGGGCTGTAAGCTTGTTCTAGTGCTGTGGCTGGGGAGGGGAGCTGAGGCAGCATTTCCTCCACTGTAGACAAGTCCCACACAGCCCCAGAGCCATTTCCTGACCCACAGCAGTTCCAGAGCCTCAGGATCTGGATGGGCTCACCAGCTCAGCCTCTTGCATCACTCTCTGCCCACACAAGCAAAAGGCCATGGACACAGTTTGTGGCTTTTCCCTCTCTGGCTTGCTGCTCACCCATTTAATGTGAGTTCATGATACAAAGGTGCAAAGGGTCCAGAACAGAATATCCCAGTGAGATCCTGTGAATTCCTCCATCTGTTGCTTTTGCTTTGGTTCAGATTACTGCAAATAATGCCTAAGTTTACTGCTGTGGCCCTGAAGATGCCACATGTTTTAACTGTGAGTCACAATCTTTCCATCAAGAACCTCAGTTGATGCAAGGACACCTATAAGCCAAATTAATATTAATTATTAATTTACACTTTGAGCAGATTAGGTAAATGATGCATATCTGGAGCTTTCTAAAGTAAAAACATTAGAGTAACTACAATTCAGAAACTGGTTTTAATTTAGAGATAGCACGAAATGGTACACAATGTTTATACCTGCTTTATCTGAACAAATCCTAACTTCCTTATCTAATGGTGGGGATAGACATCTTGGTCTCCCTAATGCTTCCTTTCCAAATACTGACACAGTGCCCTGTATCCAAATCTACAGCTATACTCCACTGTGTTGTGGTTTTGGTTCTCCATCTCAAGAGCTCCAAACGGAGAAGGCACAGCACAGCTGATAATCCAACTAGGAAACAGAAAACGTCAAGGTTGTTTAAAGCCATGCTGGTTTTTTTTCCACTGTATGGCTTAAGTAAATCCCAGTGACCTGGCCATTTCTTGCCTTTACCATGTGAAAAGTACAACTAATTCACCATATTTGTACAGCATGTGATGGTCCAGTGAACAATTGCCCCAAAGTTGTTTTTCTTCTCCTTAACTCCCACCCAAATGCAAGATTGAGCCTGGAAAAGGGTCATTTATCACAACAGCTTCCACCTAACCCTTTTTTGTTACTAACACCTAGTGTAATGTATTGTTTTAGCCAGGAACAAGTGGCTCCCCTCGGATCCTCAGATCATTTCAGAAGGCCTGTATGCCATAGCTGTGGTACTCAGCTTCTCCCGCATTGCTTACATTCTTCCAGCCAACGAAAGCTTCGGCCCCCTGCAGATCTCCCTGGGGAGGACTGTGAAGGATATCTTCAAGTTCATGGTCATCTTCATCATGGTGTTCCTCGCCTTCATGATCGGGATGTTCAACCTTTACTCTTACTACCTTGGTGCGAAGTACAACCCTGCCTTTACAACGTGAGTACCCCGGGGAAAGGGGCTGCTCTGCAGGGCTCAGCCCCTCCTGCCCCACTGCTGCTGCAAGGTCTGCTTGGGTGGCTTCTGCTGCAGCTCTCTGGGGAAAGCACACCCCAAGGTGTTGACCCCAAAGGTTTTGACAGGGAAACTTGTACCACAGCCTGCAGCCTTGGCAGCCAGTTCCAAGCTTGAGCACAGGGAAAGGAGCAATCCAGAACTGATTATTTCTGGAAATCAAGATAGTACATCAGTTTTATGAGATGTTCATATCCATGTGTCAAGAGAAGCAGTGGAGAAGTTAAACCTAAGGTTACTGTTTTTAAACCTGTAAGATGAAATGTAAGTAAAATAAGGAAGGTTTTTCCTTCTCTGGGAGCCAAAGTTGTGAGTTCAATTCCCATAGGGGCCATTCATTTAAGAGTTGGACTCAACAGTCCTTGCGGGTCCCTTCCAACTCAGAATATTCTATGATTGTGTGATCTGTTTTAGGACATCATCTGAATGCAGCTGTGATTGTTGGGTGCCCTTCTGCAGCATCAGCTGCTGGTCATGGTGCTCAAAAAAGAGCACAACCACCCAGGGTGGCTGAGGTGTGGGGTTTAATTCCTGACTTGGAACTTTCCCCATGTGAAAGCTGCACAGAGCATCACAGCAGGCTCTCTCCACAGTGGGTCTGCCTGGGCCATGCTCACCTGCCAGCACTCCCAGCCCTGCAGAGCTGTCTGTGCTGGGTGTCCCTCCTTCACCTTGTCAGAGATGTTGGGAAGAGGTTGGCAAATGCCAATGGAATGAGGTTCAGAGTGAGGCTGCTTTTGAACTTACACCCTTTGGTGGCAGGACAAAATGCAGTCTTGATTCTCCAGGACCCCAGGAACACAAGTCTCAATCTTGTGGGGAAGAGCTGAGGTCCTGAATGAGTTTTCAGAGCAGGGGACCGTCCTGCTGAGTGTGAGGGATGTGCCCCAGCATCCAGAGGAAAGCCTCCTCCCTTGCAGGGCAATGTGGCACCAGCACAGCACTGGGACTGTCAGTTTTATGCCTCACAAATCCACCTTGACTTGCCTTAGGGACACAGCAGGGCTTTCCTTCCCACAACTCCTGTCTGTGGGAAGCTTGGCATGACGTTTTCCCCTTGCTGTGAGCTGACTTCCAGGAAACAACTCCAAAGCCACACTGCCTGAGCCCACAGTGGTTACTGTGTGCACAGCAGACATTTGATGCTGCATTTGATGTGTCAATTCTGGAATGTGTTCCACAGTGAGCCTGGGGCTAAGCTCATCACTCCTCTTGCAGAAATGACCTTCCCAGCATAATTTCTGTCCTGCAAGTGGCTGCTGCCTTCCAGTTTAACCACACCACCCTCTTGTGCAATGTGTAACCTGTAACACGTTTGCTTTCTCTTGTTGAGCCAAATTTGCCTTCTAGACCTCTCCCAGAGCCTCAGGGTGCATTTTAATGTAAGAATTTGTGAGACCAGATGCATTTACATCTATCTGTGCTCAGTAGTTAGGGAGAAGAGAACTGAGTGTGTGGGATGTGACTTGCTTCAGATTTGAAAAGAAGAAGATGCCCTTGAAGCACAAGACTTAATGAGGATCAAGTCAGTCCAATCCCTGACTGCCTGGTGGCACAGCAGCCCTGACTTCTGGTATCCCCCAGGCACATCCCTGGAGAACAGCACTGACAAATTCCAGTAGCTGGTGCAATTCAACACAGGAGCTCTCTTATTAGCACTCATTATCTAACTGCATCTTCCAGTGGTTACTGTCTTTTGATTGAAATAATGATCAAACACTCACTAAAATGATGATTATTCACTGGAGTGAAGATTGCTTTAAGTGCCTTAGGGATATTTGGAGTGGGGAGAGATCCTCCTTAACTTCAGCCTGCTGGCTACTTATCCTGGAGGGACTCCATGTTGTTAATAAAGCGAATTTTCTGTGAGCATAAATTTTCCTCTCAAGAATTTGGAAGACACTTTAAAAATTCTTTCTTCTGGTTATTTAAACATACAGAGTGGCAAAGCATGATCAGTGAAAATGAGCCCTTTCATCATATGAAACAAAAAGAAGAGATTTACATTCATTCCAAAAACCCTTCTTAGACATTCCATGCAACAAACTAGAAGCCCTGAGGTGGTCAGTCTCAAACAATTTTAGTAAGCTAATTGCAAGGTTATTTTGGCAGATGAGCAGACACCACTTGTAGAAATGCTTCCTGCTCTATTTTTTTGTGGCTGTTTGTTGGCCTTGCTGAAGGTGTGGTCTCCTGCTGCCATTAACTCACTCAAGGAAAGGAGGAAGATTTCAGTATTAGAGCTGGATACGGAACTCAGCTGTTCATTCACTGCAAAATCACTGGGGCAAAAAGAAGCAATGCTTTCTTTGGTGTCTTCATAACCTTCCTATGACTTCAGCAACATCACAGGAGGCATTTCCTGGGAGCACATTTGTGAATTCTAATGAGTGAAATTTGATGAAATGATGCGTGAAATTTTACAGTGAGTTTTGTAGTCAGAAAATGTGAGTATTTAACTGTGGGAACTGATTCTCAGAGGTCACTTGGACAGTTGTGACAGAAGAAGACCCATTGGATTTGGGCACGTAATTGGCTGTGGCCAGTTCCAAAGAGCATTGACAGCTCCCTGGATTGCCTCAGTGGGAAACCTTAGACAAACAGCTGCTCACTAAAATAACTCCAAATTACTCATTTAAGAAAAGCACACCTTCCCAGGGCAGTATGTAAGCAGAAAAAAAGAGTGTACACTGAGGGAATTGCTTGCTTAGTTCTAAGGATAATAGTTAGTGAATGTTTGCTTTAACTTTCGCCTTCCCTTGCTACTGCACTTTGAAATTGTGTATTCAATTTCTCCTCTGTTGCCATCTTCAGAGCAAGCACATAGCCCCCCAGTGGCCTCTGATTTGAGTTATAATACAAAGTTTCTGTCATTTCTTTCATTTTGATGTTCTGGAAGCAAAGAAAATAAGGATGCAGTTGCCTTTACTCCACACAGTTAAATGTAGAGATTATTTAACTAACCATACTTCCAAATTTTTTTGGAAGTTCTTCAATGCTGAAGAGCAAATCATTTCCACAGCAGTTGCCACCACGCCAGCTATGTTTATCTGTTTATCAGATGCTGTGTACAGCACACAGCTCTTGAAACAGCCTGTAATTAAGAACATGCTATGCAAACAAAATCGAAATGGAGGCAAGGCTGATTGTGTTCATCTTGCTTTCTGCATCTGAAATCAGGCTGAAGGCTACAAGGCAAGGTTTTCTGTCTCACTCTCCCCAAAGGGGAATGTGACTCACTGCTCAGTGCCAAAGCGACTTCGGGGCTGGAAGGCTTTTTTCTACTTGTTTTGTTTTGTCAAAATGTGATAGTTTTGTAGATTACATTGACTGCATTGCTTTTTTGGCAGTTAGTTCTCAAACTCATTTAAGGAGATAAATCTGAAAGGATGCCTCTGAAAGAGGAGGGCACAAGACTGATATGAAATGAGAGCTTTGCCAAGATCCCTCTTGATGAACAGCACACTGCTGTTTACAAAAGGGAGGGAACTCTGAAAATAGATAAATGGTTATGGTCTGTTAGGAAGCATCACCTTCCTCAATACAAAATCTTTAAATTTTGCTGAAATAAGTGTCATGAAACAAATAAACAAAAAATCTCTGTGCTCTCCCCAGTGCAGCAGTCAGTTCTACCACAGTAAGGAGGGTGATTGCTGCGTGCCCACCTCCACAAGGAGCATCTGTCACTGCCAGACCCTCCTGCTGCCAGGAGCTGTCAGTCTGGGCAGGGCTCCTGACTTCCTAAACCCTTCATTTGTTTGCCTTTGAGAAGGATAAAACACCTGCTGACCTTGCAGGAAGGGGGTAAATTGCTTAGCTGGCAACAAGGAAACACAACAGCATCTTGGAAACTCTGAGAACTTGGCTCCCAACGCCCTCCTCTCATGTGTTAGTGAGATGTTCTTGAAAAAAAAAAAGCCCAGCTGATGCTCCCTGCAACTTTTGCCAAATCTCGTGCAATCTGGCAGTAATCTAAAAGGGAGAAGAAAAGTCATCCAGCCTTTTTGAAGGGTAGGGATGGACAAGTACAAGGTCTCCTTAAATCATTTATTCTGACAGAGACAGACCTGCATCTGCCTGGGGACACTGCTAAATCATTTTGGTGCTACAGGTTAGGTCAACCTCTCCACCAGCCCCACCAGCACAGGCGCTGGTCCCTTATGTGACACTGGAAATAAGGTTTACTGACATTACAGAGGGACCTGGCACCCCTGCCCTCACCTCTGGGACTCAGGGTGGTCAAGGCTGTTTGCAGCTCTCAATTTACTGTTCAAGGAGAATCTGGCCCTGCTGGGGTACAGAGGTTAATGTTTGAGCTGCAGAAAAGGAGCAGAACTGACACATTGAATTAAAATCTGCCTGCAGCACGGAAAACTGAGAGAAACTTCTTAAATTAAAAAGGAAAGTTAATAGCAGGGTGCAGCTGGGCTCAAGGCTGGGGGTCATGGCTTGTATTAGTTTGGGAAATCACTTCAGGGGTGGGTTTCAGTGCCAGAGATCATTGGTGTAATATGTGTTCCTTAACTGGAAAGTACAACATCCATTGAAGGAGCAGCAGCCAGATTGCCGCTGTACAGTGGAGGGAATGTGACACATTAATAATGCCAGGTCAGCTTGGCTGCAGATGAGGGCAGGAGAAAACAGATCAGCAGGTGGAAAAGTGATGACACCTGAGTGTAGCACGGTCAGAGATCATCTCCCAAGAGAATCTTTGCAGCCATGCAGAGGAACAGGGGTCAGGGACTGTGGTATCAGGCACTCTGGGGGTCAATGAAGCTGTGCAACATTTATTTGAAATATCACTCAAGGTTACTCCCCACAAGACAATACACAGAGTAAATACAATACTCTTTACTGCAGTTTTATCACCACTTGTAAATTAAACATGGAGTACCACAAATTATGATGGAAATTAAAAACATGTTTGCTGCAGCAGAAAGGAAATGCCCAGGAATCCACACCAGCCTTTCAAAGGGTTGAAATTAATTTATCTGGCTTTTATGAATGATGTAATGGATGCTGGAATTGATGTAAAATTTCTTTTTCCTGCTGAATATTCCATGGTTTGTGTCTATAAGCTGTTTTTATAAACAGCTTTAGCAGGATTAGTCTGCCACCCTAGTATAAAACATTTCATCAGAATAATTTTTATATGGCACTGTTTCATTTGAAGGTGTTACCTCCTGGCAGGCAGGAGGAGAAAGGAGGCAATTAACTGTTAACAGGCTAAGGACTGCTGGGCAAAGGCAAAATGCCTTTTAAGTTAAATATTAGGCAAAATGCTTTCAAAATGTGCTAGCATCCCTTTTCTTCCTCCTCCTCCTCCTCCTCTTGTCCTTTTCAGCTGTGGCTGCTCCCGTCCCCTGTTACAGCCCTCACTCCTTGGGTCAGACTCTCCTTTTGCCTGTTAGTCCAGCCACATTCTTTCCAGCCTCACACCTCTTTGTCATTAGCTTATTCCCCTTTTTCCTATCTTTCAACCTGTTAATTTTCCTCTTTTTCCTTTCTACTTTCAAGCAAGGATAATAATCAAATCAAAATGCCTCCCTGCAACATCTTCTACCACTCCTTAAATCCAATTTTTTTTCCTACAAATGCTTGGGTGCCTGAAATGTTTGCAGTTCCAAGGCAGGATGGGAAGAAAATCAGACTATGGTCTGGCTATATTTGCACTCTGTGTTCTTTATATTAATTCCACAAAGCAGAATTTTCAATCCCTTCTCCTGGGTAAAAGACATGCTTCTCTTCTGCCCTGGAAACTGCAGAGAAGGAGGTCAGACTTCTATCTTCTTGGGATGAAAAAAGAGTGAGTGAGTAGAAGTAGAAGCAAAAGCCCTACATAAAAAGTTTCCAACTGCAAGTTGCCCACGGATTTGTCATCCCTATTAGGGACACAAAATCCAAGTGTAAATGCACCTGATGAGAACAGATGGAGCAAATCAGGGCACACTGCAACTTTTTAGTATTAATCAGAAATCTTATTTCTTTATCAAATCAGGAAATATGATTTGGCACATCCCTGAGTGATGGATAATGGGTTACAATAACTGTGCCAAGACCTATTTATATTTGTGCATTGCTGCTTTTATTATTAGCATGTGGCCTGGCTAACCCGGTGTCAACTCTGTAATAAAGTGATTGTTTGCTTTATTTTTAGGGTAGAAGAAAGTTTTAAAACCTTATTCTGGTCAATATTTGGCTTATCTGAAGTGATATCTGTGGTGCTGAAGTACGACCATAAATTCATTGAGAATATTGGATATGTACTCTATGGAGTATATAACGTGACCATGGTGGTTGTGCTGCTTAATATGCTAATAGCCATGATCAACAACTCCTATCAGGAAATTGAGGTAAGACAAATCAGATTGCAAACTCAATGTACTTAATTATTACTGATAATGAAAATGCTAAAAACCCAAGGAGGCTGTAGCTTACTCTACATCCAAGGTTAGAATCCTGAAAACATCTTACATGATATAAGAGTTAAGGCTGAGTCTGCCCCCAAATTAGGGCTGAATTAATAATCAACAATGAATCATTTCTATAACTATTTCAGCTTCCTTGTTCTTAATGACCTTCTGTAATTAAACCAAATTTCCTTTACATGTATTTAATCAAAGTGGTTTGTGGTATTTTTTATTTCCTTTGTTGGTTGTGATCATTTATCTCTGTGTATTGCCTTAGCTGCATTGTTTGCTTATGACAGAGTAATATTTCTTTTGACTTTTTGCCCTGTTCTCTACTGCTCAAACACTCCAGGCCATGTAGATCTGAAGCTCATGTGCATTCATGAAAATGTCTAGAAATTCCATATTTTCCAATTACCAGGCATAAAACTTGATGTAATTTTTTTGGAGGAGTCTCTAGAGTCTGCAAAACATGGCTTCATGGACATATACAAAATCCTTCTTTTAAAACATGAGCCCTCAAGGAATATGAATAGGTTTCTGCAGAAAGGCATTTGCAGGGTTTGCCCAGCCCTGCTCAGTAGTGTGCCTTATTAGCAGAGTGGATTTGCTAAATGCTTAGGACAAAAACAACTCCCTGTTAATCTAAATAAAGGCAGGAAAAAAAATTACATTTATTTGGATAATGTTAATGTTGAGTCACCTTTTACTTCTGATTTGTTAAATGTCAAACTTCTGCAGTTGGGTTTGTATTAATTACTTGTCCTAATCTCCCCTCAGAACCTGACATTGAAAAAGGCCAGGGCTGAAAATATTTTCTCACTGTAATGTCTGATTCATCCATGAACTGTAGTACAAATATAACTCTACCCTGTTCATGCTGTAACTGAGTCTAAATGTCAGAGAGACCTTACATATGCTCTCTGCCCCAGAATCTTTCAGGAAAGCAGAATCATTTCTCCAAAGGTTTCTAATAACTTAGGATCAAGCATTTCTCTGAATCCTGTTCACCTGAAGCAAGCTTTACTCCAGAAAGGTCTCAGCCTCTTATTGCATTTTCTAGTTTATTGCAGTAGACAGAGATGCTCTTGAAGAAAAAAAAAAGATCTCTGAAAATATCTGAATAGATGGCCTATTTAGATAATATTAGAAAATATAACTTTCCGGTTATATTAAGATAATATTAGAAAATATTAACTTTCCTGCTTAAACTTTGTGATGGCTGTTTTCTTGGCAAAAATGCTGTGTCATCCTGTCTGGTTGTAGTTAAGTCTTACCTGCATGTTTGCCATGGTCATTGCTAAATCCCTTCCTATTTACTAATTTGGGTGTTGATTTGTTTTTTCTTCTCCCCTTCCCAAGGAGGATGCGGATGTGGAGTGGAAGTTTGCACGTGCCAAGCTCTGGCTATCCTACTTTGACGAAGGAAGGACTTTACCTGCTCCTTTTAACCTAGTGCCAAGCCCTAAATCATTTTATTATCTCATACTGAGAATAAAAATGTGCCTCATAAAACTCTGCAAATCTAAGGCCAAAAACTGTGAAAATGACCTTGAGATGGGGATGCTGAATTCCAAAAAACGGGTATGTTTCATTTCCACTTTTCAGCCTCTTTGTGGAAAGGATCCTGCCAGGGAGCTTCTGGAGGGGGTTGTGTGGCACTCAAGGACTGCAGGGACAGCACAGCCTCTTCCAGGACCTCCTCATTGTGGGTTGTAGGTTGTTTGTATCACATTGTCATCATTGTAGGTCGGTTGTGTCACACTGCAAGCAGAGGGTCCTGCCAAAGGTGTGGCCTCATTGTACCAGGGAAAGGGCAATCTTTATAAAAGCAGGCACTTTTTAAACTTTTGTAAAAGCTGGCACTCCAAGGCCAAATAAGCAAGGTCAAAGAGAGGGGCAGAGGCACAAACAGGTTCACAGCTTGTCTGGCTCAGGACAATTGTTCCAGGCTCTCCCAGCAGAGCTGTGGCACTGCCCAGGGAGGGGAGAAGAGGGTGACACTCTCCAGGTGAGATGTGAGCAGCCCACCCTCAGCTGTAACCTTGAAAGAGAGACTGAGGAGAAGGGAAGGGAAGCTGGAGGAGGCTTTGCAGAGTTTGATTTTGGGACATGTAGGCTGCTTTAAGGTCTGCCTGAGCCTCTTGGAGGAGCAAACTGCAAACTGCTCCACCAAACTGCTCACCAGTTTGTGGTGAGCCAACCAGCTCCAGGCAAAGCCCTGGCCTCCAAAGAGGATCATCCTCCCAGGAGCCTGAGAGAACTGCTCAGGTCTGGTGCTCACCCAGTCTCTGTCAGCACCTAAATTGAAGGGACAAGTCTGTCCATGGGGTTTGCTTCACATTATCAAATAATTTAACTACCATCATGGGGAGTATTGCCAAGACAGACAAGCATGTCTACGCATTTATTTAACACTGCTATTGATTACTGGAAGAACCACTAGAACAGTGGAGTCTCAAAATGAAAGAAGTGTTTCTCCTTCAACTACCTCAAGTAATGATTTAAAAATGTTTTTAAAATGCTGTTTGAATCAGACTGCACTAAGCTTGCTTTGTTTGAAATTTAATTTCTGCTTCAAAGGCTAAAACAAAGTAATAAAAATTTCTCTAAGTCTCTTCTTCCCCATGCCAGATGAGTGAAAGTGTCTGGCTTGACCTTTTTCATGGAACTCATGCAAAATTCATATTTTTCCATGGCTTTAGCATAAACAATTAAGAGTATCAGTCATTTCTCGCTTGCCTATTGATTTTGTTCACATATCATCTTCAAGAGTCTCTGTAAGCTCCTGACACACCTGATGAGTAAGAAAGAAATTTTTAAAAAATTACATTATTACTTCAGACTTTTAATCTACTGATTATAGACATCCTGATTCGAAAGAAAAAAAAATAATCAGGATCTCTGGTTCAACCAGGGAAGAAAAGCCCTTATCCAGGGCCTTCCCTCTACATACAATTGCATATAGGTCTATGATATTTATTCCTCTGAATAAAGGAATTTTTTTGCTAATGTTGGACCAAAAGCCTCAGAGGTGGATTACAGTCCAAGAAACCTCCAACAAATATTGTGTGTAATGTGCAGAAAAGTCTCCTTGGAAGCTTCTAGAGCTGTGATGCCTCTGATAAAAATAAAATGGCCTATTTAGAAAATACTTATTTTTCTTGAGCCAAAAGAAGTAGCAAAGGGTGCTGCTGTTTTAAAAGGACCAGTGAAAATCGATTGTGTTTCAGAATTTGGTTTTGTACCACAGCCTTGTTCTTTCCAAATACAAGTAGTTATCTTTCTTAAGTAGTGCTCTAAATTGATAAACATCAGCCTCATTAAGATGAAAGTATTTTGTGCCTCAACACCTTGTTGTCTAAAACTTGTGTGTGAATACCATTTCTGTCTAGATAATATAGAATCCAGATTTTTCCATTAATTCGTGTATTTTTTTTTTGTTCTTTTCTGTCTTCCAAAAATCTTTTTCAGCCTGAATGTTCTGGCTTTTACTCTACTGTACATAGAACCATTTCCTATAGTTTTTCTAAAGCTTAAATTGGGGCTGTCTGGGTATGAGAAACTATCATTGATTTAATCATATCATAATGTTTTATAATTTCAGAAAGTTCGTTTTCACTCTAGCGTTCAAAACACAGAGAGTTTTTCTGGGAAGAACGCTTATAACAAGCCCACAAGATACCAGGTAATCACAGCACGAGAGCAAGAGCCAGGGGAGAGGTGTGGCCGTGCCCAGCCCTTACCTGCAAGGGTCACCTTTGCCTTCTCCCAGTCGATGCCATCCTGGGATGTGCCAGGCCTGGGCTGGGCTATTTCAGAGACAAAGGCAGCCTGGAAATAAGCGTGGTGTTAGCATTTGTCATGCTAATTAATTCCACTCGAGGGTGTTTAACACTACACGAGCCATCATCCAGCCTTTACTCCTCCCATCTCATTCTGACAGCATTTCATTTCCCAGCCATCCCTCCAGCTGCTGCATCACCTTTTGCATGTGCTTCGTCCTGCTGAGCTAAGCCTGCAATGTGCTACTGTTCAGGACACCCCTGTGGCTGCAGAGGTGGCCCAGGGAGCCACAGCTCTCTGTCCAGCATCAGTGTTGTGCCAGCAGATGTGTCATCTCTTGTGCAAACCTGTCCTAGGGCAATACAGCAAACAGACTGTGCCCTGCAGGAGTTTTGCCTTCTTTTTTAATATAAAGTGAAAAGGAATCTGATGGCAAGTGATGTGTCTGAGGGGACAGACATTAAAGATAGATGAGAAAACAATACTTCAATTGGCTAAAATGTGCAATGGCAGTTCTGGAAGTGGTTTGTCTTGTGTGTTTACAGCTTCCAGCATAACAGGCTCCCAAGCTGTTCAGCAGACCAGTAAGAAACTTCTACTGGTTTTAGAATTTTTTCATGCTGTTCTGCCACAATAGGAGGGGTGTCTAAAAATCTAAGCTAGAAATGGGATACGTTCACTCTGGCATCTGGAGTTAGCTGGCTTGATTCCATCAAAGGAAAAGGGATGAGATACTGTGTCCTGCTCAAAGCAGCATTTCAGTACTCCTGACACGTTCCCATCTATTCAAACCCACAAGTGACGTGTCAGCCTCTTCTGACTGGTTTTTTTCCTTTAGCTATTATTTCTCAATGAGACCACCTAGTGTTTGTGGTAAATCAGAACATTACTTCCAATACTGAAAAAGCCAAAGGTGACTGTGGAAAAGAAATAGAAAAAGATAAGTACCTGTTATTTTGTTTTAATAATGCCAGGTTTGTCTTCAAACTACCTTAGAACATTTTGGTTGCTAGAGGAAGAAATTGCCCAAATAGTATAAGGAGAGTGTAATAGTCTTGATTATCTAAGCATAAAGAAGAAGGAACAGATAATTTGGCTGGCAAGCTTTTCTTCTACACCTGGGAAAACCTCTGAAGGAGCTGCTTCTTGCTGACTGTTCTCTCCAGCAGCGTTTATCGAGTGATGTATCTGCAGCCTGTGCAGTCTGTGTACTTTAGGCTACATATGGGCAGTGCTCTAGAGGGGTAACAAAAATACACAGAGTTTAAACATGCAACATTTTGAAAACCATGAAGAACAAGTCAACACATCTGGGAATAAACCAGTCCAGGAAAAACTATACTTTTATCAAAGAGAATATGGGAACTGGTGTAAAGAGAGGTGATGTATCATTTTTTTCCAGGTAATAAGAGCCTGTGTTCTGACTCCTTATTTTAGTCTAAATTTCCTCTGACTTCTGCTCTGGAAAAAATTACTTATTTTTGGATCTAGGATTTCCCTACTTTCCCCAAACATTACTTCATTTATGTTTTCTCAGGTGACAGCCCTTCTTCCCTCTGGACTCTGCTACCTTGGCCATCTCCAACACAGCGTACGTGCACTGTGCCTCATCTCTGTTGCCTTAGTGACTCACCTGCTTAGCCAGATGCCTCTGACATACAAGGACAGTCTCAGTCATCCCATATTCCATGGCTGCATGGCATATACAAGTGACTGGATCCTTTTTGATCTTCACAAGCCTTTTGCACTGCTATAATCCTTATTTGGCTACTTAGGGAAAAAAAAGAGCAGGTGTCCTTTTTCCTTAATCTGTATTTCAGAACCTTTGTAGCATTTCTCAGTGATGTTCCAAGCAGAGATGTGAT
Organism: Zosterops lateralis; assembly: GCF_965231275.1. Classification (NCBI taxonomy): domain Eukaryota; kingdom Metazoa; phylum Chordata; class Aves; order Passeriformes; family Zosteropidae; genus Zosterops; species Zosterops lateralis. Next base: position 9,792,378 of record NC_139774.1, on the reverse strand, counting down.
TGTTCTGTGAAGAAGTGTGTCCATGCTGCCAAAGGCTTCCCCCTTAACACTGGACATCTGGTCAATCAAAGTCACTGAGCTCTCCTGTGCTTGCAGAGGATGTATCTAAATCTCTGTCTCTGAGAGAACAGTTCTTTTTATGTTTATATATTTTTATTCCTTTTTTTCCTGTATAGGTTTTTATTATGAGATTTTTTTCCTCACTGGGGTGCCTTTTCTGCAGTGAGGATGAGGCAGCTCAGCTGTACCCCAGCGTGCGGCCCTCGACTGCCAGTTACTTTCCTTGCAGATAAATGGAACTTAGACATTCTTGGAACAATAGCACATTGCAGGCTCCCATCCATAACCATCATCTGTTTCCATATGTACTCTTCCTTACTAACAATCATCTTCCATTTTGTAAGTTTACATGGCTCTGTATTTTTCACCATATATGTCTCTTAAAATCTACCATTTCCATAAAAAATTTTTTCTCACTTAAGCCAAGTTCCCCAGCTTTGTTCAGCCTCTGTTTTCTGTCTTTCTCCCATTTTTTTCCTCTAAAAAACCCATTGAAAAGGCTAACAGAGTCTGTCTGTGAACCTCAGGTCAGCTCCATTGTGAGTGAGTTTGCTAACATCATTAATTAACCACTTATTTTTTCCTGTAAAGTACTATTAGACAGCACCATGCTAAAAGAAAGCCCTGGAGCCCATTTCCTCAGCATCCTATTGGATCATCTGTGTTTTCTGTCTGTCTGTGGGACATGTTCTACATTCACATGCATCCCACAAATGTACCCCAAAGTGCTTCATATATGGGGTCATGACTGAGTGGCTGTCAATCAACTGCTGTAGTACTGTAGTACACAATATAAAATGTAAAATAAATGGGAAATAATAATAATAATAATAATAATAATAATAATAGTAATAATAATTCCTAGTGAAACCAGATGTTTGAATTGCTCATAGTGAGTCTGGACTGTGGGCAGTCCCCCACTAAAGGAGTGTTTCTGTTCCCCTTTCAGAAGATAATGAAGCGGCTGATTAAGCGCTATGTGCTGAAGGCTCAGGTTGACCGAGAGAATGACGAGGTCAATGAAGGCAAGTGGAATTTTATAATTGATCCACCTAACAAGCATGTGTTGTTATTGCTGCTGATCTGGCCAGGACGAGGGTTGAACTTAGTTAAGATCCTCTGTGGAGAGAGAGGTTGCTCGTGCTCACACTCAGGTGAGCAGTGCTGGCTCTGAGCCACCCTCGTGCCCTCCAAAGTCCTTATTTTTCCTTAGCAGAACACAAAACTCAAAGGATCTTCACCCAGCCCTGCTCACCCCTGTAGCTCTAACTCTCCTTCCCCTACAGCTACCAGGGTATTGCCAACACCCAACCTTACCCTGGGGTCTCCATAAGGCATTTTCTGACTGCACTGTCCAGACCTGCCCCAAGGACACTGTTTTGAATGGGATCCAGGTTCACATTGCTGTGGTGGCATGTGGGATTTGTGTGCAGATGGAAAAGAACCTTTAATACTTCCTAACTACTGCTCTCCTGTAAATACTCCGTGTAGGCGGAGATCAGTTTGTGGAGAGAGAACAAATTTGATACAGAAACCTGAACTCTCCACACATATTTGCTGTTGCTGTTGGCGCCTCTACTGCAAGTACAGGTTATTCCCTATAACTACAGATATTAAGTGCTTAATGCAGGGAGATCAAATGCAGCTCCACACACATTCCTGACCAGACACACTGAAATTATTGTTCTCTCAGGCCTTGGAACCACAGGGATTACTGACTTGGTTCAGTACAGCTAACAAGAACATTTTCCTCTTTCAGGAGAACTCAAAGAAATCAAACAAGATATTTCCAGTCTCCGCTATGAACTCTTAGAGGAAAAGTCCCAAGCTACTGGTGAGCTGGCAAAACTAATACAACAGCTGAGTGACAAGTTTGGGAAGACCCTAAATAAGGACATTTGATGATGAATACAGAGAAAAACAACTTGTTTTCTAAACATTGTTCATTCTCAACCAGCATCTTAGGAGGGCAAAAAATATGTGCAAGGTGGGTACTGGACACTCAGCTTTTGCTGACAAGCAAAAGTTGGAGCACTTAGTGTTTCTCCTGCACTTGGTGAGTGACCAGTTAAATCTTTTCTGATATGAAAGTGACTTAATGGTACAAATCTATGCCCCTTGACATCAGAAACAGATGCACCATAGAGAAGGCACCTCCACTTAAAGGCAAAAAAAGCCAGATCGTTTATCTGACTCCAGAGAGGACAATGTAATTGTGCTCATTAACACCAACAGAGTCTGTACTGACCAGAAGTGGATGAAGTCTGAAGAAAAAATGTGCCAAGTGTATTCTCTGCAAAATTTTTTAAATTCTTATTCTTGGGTGTGTACTCTCCTTTTATGTTTACATTGGCAACCCTAAATATAACTTTGATCAGCACTGTGGCTAATGAAAAACTAATGAGAAATCATCTGTTGAAGTGACCAAGGCAGTGAATTACAAGTAGACACTGACGGCATTGGAAAAAGGAAATCAAGCTTGTGGTGTAAATTATCCTTTAATCTAATGGGAGGATTTCCAGCCAAACACTCCTGTGCACCTTTTCCAGCTGTATTAGCTAGTCTGCTGGTGGGTATGGTCTCCTTGTATGCACTTAGCCTCTCTTTTATCCTTACTCGATCCCATCTCCAACAACAGTGTACTGAAATATTCTTTATGGTGTGAAACTCACTTCCCAGGAATGCCCAGAGATAAAATACCTTGTGCTAATGTGTTCACCTCAAAGAGCAGCATCAATCCAGAGACAGCGATGCAACTGAGCTCAGCTTTCACATTCCAGAGGTCAAACTGCAAGCCATAGGGAGAGATCCATCACGAAGAACATTGCCCAGTAGTTTCCAGCCTTGAAATTAATACAAAAAAGGCTTCAATTGAACATTCTGACAAAAAAAAAAAAAAAAGGATATGAAGGAAAAATCATTGTAGAAATTGTTTTCACAATTTTGGCTCTTACAGAGGATGAGAAAGGGATTCAAACTGTTCTAAGGCTGTGGTAACACAAGGATCACACTTTTTCAACAGGAAAGTTGTAAGTCTGTGCAACACAACTGCAAACATGGATGGCTTGGGTTTTCATGGTTGGCTACATGATTTCAACTATTTAAAGCACACCTTACTACTTGGGAACCATGGACCTGGACTGTTTGTTTATAGGAGACACCAATAAAAGGAACATGACATCTAGGTTTCAGCTGAGACAAACAAGCAGAGCCAGAAGGTGACCTGTGATCAGTTCTTAAGTGCCAGATGAGAGTACATATAGCCTATTAGAATAATAGTTATATTTGTACAAAAATAAAAGAAAATGGAATAAAAAAGTGTACTGTACGTAGATCTGTTTAGAGAAAAAAAAATACTGTATTTTTACCTTTAATAAAATTATCTTGTATACTGTAATATTTTTACCTAAAAATGGAAAGAAAATAAAATTACCTCATAATATTTTGTTGTACACTGAGTGAACTATTTGCTTGATCTTTTGACTACCTACTACATGGCCTTTTTTTTTTTTTGTCTTTTTTGCAATATGTGAACAATGAAATCATTATATGAAGCAATTTTACCATAGGAATTCTGAAGCCTGAAAGAGCCAAAATGCAACAGTTAAACTAAAATACATTTAAAATGAATAAAGCTAGGGAATTAAAGGCACCATGACCAACTACAGTCCACAGAAATGACCCTTCATTTATGCTTCATAATGACCCTTCATTTATGCTTCATTTGAAATTATTTTGTCATTCATAAAATTAACATCCAAGGAGAGAAATTGAACTCTGGTGGCTTCAGACAAACGTCGTGGTGGTATTGAGTGAGCAAACCAAAGTCAAATGATTCAGGAAAGCTTTGTCAGCTTTAGGTGGTAGGACAAGTGAGAGACCTCTGCCCTGCTCAGCCCATCTGGGTGACGGTGCTTTGCTCCTTGCGTGTGCAGCTGCAGGAAATCTGTCCCATTGTGTGACAGCTCCTGCAAAGTGTGTTGGGATGAAACAAATTCCAGCATTCAGCAAAGGGTGCCCAGGATCAGAGTGAGAAATCAGACACTGCAGGGAGCAGCACTTTGGGCTGTCTCCCACAGCAAGTATTGCTGATATATATTCCATTTTCCCCATAAGAAGAAGGAATATATTTCATGGCAATATTTCTTGCCCCCTCCCCACCTTTCCAGCCACTGTGTAGATTTTTTTTTCCACTTGAAAAAGCAGCCCTGTTGTCATAGCTCTGTCTTAAAATTTAATCTGATTACAGCTCTACACCTGGGTCCTGATCAAAGTATTCCTTCACCCTTCCCATTTAGTGTTTTAGGGATTTAATGAAAATTGTTCTAGGTAGAACTTACAAGGACCACCATAATTGAAATTTCTCATGGTATCGAATGCAAGTCCCACAAAAAAGTTTAGTTGAAATGTGATGATGCACTTATATTTTGTATATTTAAATGCAGCTCAGCAAAATGCCTGATCTACAGCACAGCAACACCTACAGGAATATTCTTTTACTGCTAAATATTGCAATCAATGCATGCTTTGGTCAGCACAAAGACCACCATTCTGTGGATAACTTTGCTGAATTTTTGGGTTCCAGGTGGAGGTGCAGCTGTGCCCATCAGCCCCTGTCCTTCCAGGCTCTGCACAGGTGGAGCAGTGCAGTCCTGCCACAGGGAGTGAGCACACTGCTCTAACTCAGGAACCTGCCCAAAAAGGGCACAATATTCTCTAGGACTTCAAAAGTAGACTAAAGACGCATTAAAAATACTGTTAAAAAAAAAAAAAAATCTGCTTCCTCCCTTTTTGCATTTACATTCTTGAAACTATCAAAGTACAGAGACTTTATATAAATATTCATGACAAGCAAAAATCCCACTACATCAGAGCACTTTTCTCATCTGGTCCCAGTAACACACCCAAGGAAGTTGCTCACTGTGTATTAATGGCCTGTTGGCAGAGTTTATTCTCCAAGGTCAGTTTATAAGAAGTTAAAAATAAGAAGCTTCACTGAAAGAGCAGCATGAGAGAACTTAAAGAGTCTGAAGAGGGAAAATCAAGGTAGGTGAGTCCCAGATTGGATTAGACCTGAGACATGTGGGTCCCCTGTCCCATTCCCCATCCCCAGTGGAGCTCCTGGCAGAGCAGTGTCACAGCAACCACCTGAGTGAATTTGGTCTGGTCTTTGGCTTTGTAATGTAGGTTTTAATGTTCCTTGGACAAATTCATACTATGGAGGGATGGAACTTGACCCAAATTATTTGTAGATACAGAATTATAATTTTTATGGGAAGAGAGGTCACATAAAAATGAAACTAATCTGAAGTCATCCACACAAAGGTGAATATTCTCCAAAAGACTGTCATAATTCTGCAAGTACCACAGGCAAATCAAACTGGAACTTAAATAGACACCCTGAGGAAGATCAGAACAAAGTCATTCACTAGCCAGTATTGATTTATTGACTGCCCAAGTCTCTAGACAGTTGTTTCACACCTTGCAAAGGCCACACCAGCCAGCTGCTGCTGACAGAGCAGAAAGAACAGCAGGAAGCATTTACAGGACTTGATATTTCATGGGGCTGAACTGCCTGGTGTTAAGCCAGGGACCCAGAGGGGCAAGTCTCAAAACTAGGGAGCTGCCCAAGGGCATCTGGCACCATGGCCCTGCTTTCAGGGCCATGCCCATTTTTGCCCTCCAGCTGGATTAATTTATGGAGAATGACTAACAATTATGGTCCTCAGTTCCCAAAAGAACTTGGTTTAAAAGTAAATATTAAGAAGGATATGAATGGTGTAATGAATAGTGGCTTACAAGACTGCCTGCATCCTGACCAGAGCTCATATTAAATTGTCAGAGCTAGGCTTTATTTTTAATTAATCTATATGAGGAAAGCATTTCCAGCAGGCCAAAAGAAATTGCCCTAATTAAAAGATACAAGAAATGAATGATCACTGAGTGAGGACAAGCCAGGACACAGTCCATCACCACAAAGGCAGGGAGCTGAGCAGCGTGGCCAGGGTTCCAAACACATCCCCAGCTGAGAGCAGATCTCTGCTGCTCCATGGCTGGGTCTGGGCTACAGCCTGGGCTGCAGGTGGGGAGGGAGGGGCAGGAGCAGGGCTGCACCCTGGGCAGGGCAGCACCTCTGCTGCCTGCCAGCCCCAGGCAGGGGCCTGACAAACAGGGCATCATGTCATTCCTCAGCTGGCTCCCCTGACTAACCAACAGGCAGGGAAAGAAAAGCCACAGCTTCATAGCCAAGGCTGGCAGGCTGTGCTCTGATGGGCAGGATGGGTGTTTCCTTTATCCAGACACTATAAATGCCTTTCTTGTGACCTGAAAAACAGCTCTGCCCTTGCTGTGGCCACAAATCTCTCACCACTCCAGAGTTAGATGCTGCAGGCAGCAGGTCCCATTACTCCCATTTCACCCTGGCTGTGAGTGGGCTGTAAACCCTGCAGGTACCACACCTGGTGCTGGACAGCAGCCTGCACAAACTACAGCCTAAAGGAACTGACATTTTTATTGAGGAAGGATGAAGATTGCACAGGGGAAATGAAATAGCCCTAGCTTCCAGTGAAGGAAGGCAGATGCAGAGAAATTCAGTGATTTGCCTTATTGACCTGAAAGGAAGGAGCCAAAAATGGGGCTGTGGTTCTGAATCTCATTAGAATGAAAATATATTCATTAGCTTTGTCCTCTCTTAGTCCCTGTTCAGCATGTTTGTAGGGCATACACTCCTCAGTGAGAAATAAGATCTGCCAATGCCTGATGCCAGCAGCATAAGAGCAACAGGAAAAAAGAAATAATGATTGCCTCAGTAATCATATATAATTTTGGGATGTCATTCCTTTTGATCCTTGGGAGATTTTATTGTCTCTTTATCTATGTCTTCACTATTGTTGAATTTAAATAACGTCAAATAGAAAGGGAGATCATAACCAAAGGAGCAAAATAACTAAACTGCTTCTGGGATTTGTGATGCCTATTACAGCAGGTAAAAGGACACTCACTTCATGTCATTTGAGACAGATATTTGACACAAACCTGCAGTGTGACAAAGGGGATTTTGAAGAGCTTAAACAGTTAATGAACAGATAACGATCCTGTTAATATACAACTAATGTTTACTATAATACAGACTAATACTTAATTCCCTTACTAATGATCAATTATTGTGCTGCAAGGTTTTAATTAGGCTCACACAGCAGGAGCAGGGGATCTGGTGAGGAGATGAATGTGTGTGTGGAGTCACTGCCCTGACTCCAGGCTCCTCTCCAGCAGCTGTCCCTGCGGTCGGCACAGCTATGGCAGCACAGCACGTCCATGTGGCCACCGAGCAGGAGGTGAAGGTTGTTCCCCTGCACTTCCAAGTGGGTGCACACAGACTCCATAGCAAGCTGCTTTTGAAAACGAGCTGATGGAAACCTGTCCCTGGGCTCCATCAGCTGGGAGCATCCTGCACTGTGCTCTCCCCTTGGAGCAGGGCTCCAGCCTCATTCTCTCCAGCAGCCCTTCTGAGGGAAAGGACTCTGGAGCAGGGATTGCAGTAACTCACTCCAAGATTTTCATTTGAAGATGAAAAATTCCATGAAATTAAAAACCTGGTTTGATGCAAAAGTGCTCTGTGTACAATATTATGCTTTGGGCCAAATCTTCATCATGGTTCCTAAACACAATTTAAAAATTGAGTTCATCTTAAAAAGAAGCTCGTTGGACTCATATTTTAGAAGCAGCACTGACTGGTTTTGTCAGTCATTCCTGCAGCCAGCCAGGACAGACAGACAGCGCTTCAGCAAGGTACTCAGAAGACCACACTCCTATTCCTAGCTCTGCATTTGCAGCCAGACAAGTGAGCTCATCATTTAGGGACTTCTAATTTTGTCACAGACCTCAGGCAAGCCTTTGGGTGACCAGAGGCCAGCAGGCTCGTTGGAGAGGCAGCCTCTAAGCACACCTGGGAGCAGCACTCCAGCAGCAGCTCTCCAGCTCCCAGCTCTCAGGCAAAGCCTCAGTGAGATCAAAGTAGGACAGGGCATGAATAACAGACACCTCATCACTCACTGCAGAGTGAAAGGACACAGCTAGAGGGAGAGTTTGGTGCTTATTAAACACCCTGAATTGTATTCTGTGTACCTGGGAACACCTGGCTGGGTCCCTGCTGCCACCTGGGCATGGCACCAGAGCCACATTTGTCATGGTGCCCTGGAGCCACCATTCCTGCTGTGACAGGAATCCTTGTGGGTAGCCCAGGAGAGGGCTGTGATGGCAGAGGCAGCCCAGCACAGGCACAGCAGCTGCAGAGAGCAATATGGGCTTAGGGTAAAACTGCTGCCACTTTCCTCCAGGGTGGGATGGGAGGGATGATATCACACACTTGAACCACAAACTTACAGCAGGCTTTGCTTTCAGAGCAGAACACGATGGGAGCAGCTGTCTGCAGGCAGGAGAAGGATGAGAATGAGGGAGGAAATTTGCACTCACAGCAGCTGAGCTGAGCAGGGACACTGAGGTGTGCATCACCTGCCTGTGATTCATTGCCCTTTAGGGAATTACAGTCCATGCACTCTGAGTTTTACTGCTGGGTTTCTTCAAATATTTAGAAAAATATGGGCTGGAGGGGTGGGGCTCATGTTCTGTATCCATCCTAAAGTGAAAATGGTGAGGACAGAAAGGTGTAACTTAAAATATAATTAAAGGAGAGGAAAAAACGGGTGTCAGCAGGCATAAGAGAAAGTAATAGCCCTTCACCCAAGCTGTGCTGGCTCAGAGCCAAGCCCTGGGGACAGACAAAGCATGGTTAAACATACAGAGCCTGCCAAAAGCCACCCCTGACCCCAGACACTGGCTATGGAACACAGACAGCACCATTAGGTGTAGGAATAATTGTGCCTGGTAATGCCAGTTGATGCTGCAGCAAGCCCTCAGCCCCTAAAATTCCCAAGTACCTGGTGCTCTGAGAGGAGAGAAACTGTTTGCTGTTTGTCTCTTTGATTGGGTTTTTTTTTTCAGGAGTTTTTTCCTGCCTTTTAACTGTTTGAAAGTTCCTGTAGCTGCAGAGAGCTGTGAGGAGTTTCTCTATATTTTCTCCACACTTTAGAATAAGCCGTGGATGTCTCAGAGGGATTTCAGTGGGCATGAGCATTCACGAGGGGAAAGCACAATCCAGAGCACTCCCGAACACAAACTGCTCTGGATGGGAGAGAAGGGAGATACCGCCCTGTCTCTGCTGCTGGTTGCAGGGGGAGCCAGCAGGTTGTGCTCATGAACAAGAAATCCACGGCTCTGCTTCTGGGATGCTCCGCAATAAAAAAGCAAAGCTACAGGAAAGAAAAATTTCCTCTTTCTGCAGGGCTTTTCTCCAGCTCATTATAGCAGCCTGCCTACGTGTTTTACCAGCCCATAAAGCCACAAGGATCTGGCGCTTATTAAACTCTGTTATTAGAAAATAGAAATATTGAACTGATGATTTCTTGTTAGAAAGTCAATATTTCTTCAGTATTTCTTCAGCTGACTTCCATGCACTCAGAAGAAGTTTTCTGCTTTTTACTGTCTTATTCTTTGGGTTTTTTTAATTGTCTGCTGGCTCCCAGGGGACAACACTTTTCATTACCTCACATTTTTACCTGCACAAAATATAGATCTAGAGCTCCAGAAGAAAATTCCCTTTTCATCTGAATTTTGTGTGTAGGACCTACTGTGGCCAGAGCTGCTGTTTCCCTAATGTAGGGGTTCTGCTATCTAAACTTACTGAAAAATATAAAGGTTAAGTTTTCTTTCAATCTGTACCTACATAAGCCAACACCAAACTGATTTAAATTAGAAAATAAAAGCATGTTTCTGCTATCACCTCGCATGCAGGGTTTCTTTAATCCATTCTTACAGTTTTAGTAGTATTTCTAGCAAAATGTGGACAATTCTTACATCTGAGGTACCAAGATGCTTGTGATAGCAGAATGACTGACAGTTTTTCCCAAAATCTGATGGGAATCCCTCCAGCACTCATCCTTCCTGGAGTTGGAATTGAGCCTTAAGCCTCTTTCTTGCTCCCCTTTCTAGGCACAAAGCCTGTCCTTGATTAAAGCACTTTAGTCCTAACCTGAATTCCTTAAGTGCAATAGTTTATTTCTTGCTGGTCTTCTTGCAGCAGTGACTCAGAAATCTTTGTGTTATATCAGCTTAAACCAACAACCTTGGTGCTCCCAGCAGCATAAAGCCAGGTGAAGCCTCAAGAGCTCTCCAAAACCAGCATAAACTTATTCCTGGTGTTCAGGAATACCTGGGATGCTCTGGCAGTGGGAATGGACTCCCCTGGGGCTGGGCTGAAAGGCAGGAGTGATACAGAATCATGGGGATGGCACATCCACCACACGTCAATTTAAATTGGGTGCTCACAGCAAAAAAAGCTGAGCTGGCCCAGATAAACAAGTTCAAATGTTTCTTGAAAAAAGGAATAAAGCAGACATAAAAGCATGCTGTAACTGAATTAGTGAAGGTCAGAAAAATCCAAATAAGTCTATCAGCAGCTCTGTGTGTCAGTCCCACTGCTCCCTGTGCTTCCCACAGCCCTGAGCTGTGGGGACCTGGGGCCACCCCCACGCCACAGGCACCCCCTGAATGTGCCGTGCTCAGCCTGAGCCACAGCCTGCATCTTGCTCAGGGCTGTGCTTCAGAAACATATTGTTATCTAAGTCAATCCTCTCAGCCAACCAATTCCAGCAACTCCCTTTGAAAACACCACCCACGTTCTGTAAAAATTCAGATTTGAGATGCAGCCCACAGAGATTAATGAGGGTTTGAATTTATGCCTCAAGAGCTTCCAATGGTTAGATTTTTCTGCTATACCATTATGATCCTCCTATACATATAGGCTGCTCACATACTTCCAGAAAGGGCTTGATTTCACAGCTAATAAAAATTGCATTCAGGAAAATGAAATAAATAAAGCAGTTGCTATTACTCAGGCTGTATTTTAGCACAAAGTCTGGTGATGCAAATTAGTGTGCAGTGGCCAAATGGAGTTTCAGGTGGTGTTTTTCTCAGCTGAAGCTCTGCCATGTGCAGGTGGGCCCCATGAAAGGGGCACAGTGGGGTAGGGGCTCTGCACGGCCCCTCTGCCTGGCCTGGCCCTGGGGGGGCACTTTCCAGCAGCCCCCAGAACATGATGGGGATGTTCCCTGTGGAGAGCTTTTCACTCCAGGTTTGAGGAATAGCAGAAGCCAACAAGACCCTTCCAGTGCTCCTCAGCCTAGTGACAATTCCAGCAGACCTAGTGACAATTCCTCACCACCCAGGCACAAATGCAGCTGGAAGCCACCCTGCTGAGTGCACCCACAAAAAGCGATAAGACACAGCTCTGCACACCAGGCACTGCAGTACAAACACTGAACAAGGTGTTAGCTTGGGCACAGCAGCTGGAAAACACCTCTGTGAAGGTACAGTTCACTCTGTTGTGCTGTAGCAGACATGGGCAGCCCTAGCAGAGCACCAGAGTTCTGCCTTTCTGTGTGAGTGTTGCTTTTCAGATTTCATTTTTATCAAGTTTGACCTGGACACTCTGGGGAAAAGGAAGGGTAAGAATCCCAGCTCTGGCTGAAAAGCCAAATAACCTTGTTCACACAGACTGTCAGAAATGTCTCTATCCTGTCCCTCTCTCCCAGAAAGGATAGAGAGAACATTTACCTTTTCTTAGCACTGCCTATCTCTTCATACATATTTCTGAGTGATCCAGGAACCTCTAAAGCTGTAGGACAGAAAAAACATTCTTCCTCTTTACACATTACATGTGAGACACTCTGAAACAGCTCTCAGGACTGTCCCATAGACCAAGCCCAGAAGGACAGGACCACCACTCTGTCATTTGTGGTATTCCTGCTTCTGCACCCCTTTGAGCCTCATTGTGCACAATCCAGCACAACTGTACACATTTCATGGCTAATGTATTCAAAATAAGCATTACTCAGACTGATGACTAGGTCTTCCCTTACAGCCATCTGGATGGTTTATTTTAGAAAGTGATTTGGAAAACAGTGCTTTATTCATAATTATTCCGAGGGCTCTGTTAGAACACAGGGGCGGTGGGGATCCAGCTCCTGCCTGTGCCTTGCTTTTCTCTCACTGGCCTCCAGCACATCCCCCTCAGTAGTTCCCACAGTTTTTAAAGGAGGAAGATCATATTTATTATTAACCACAACACCTTCTTATCATCAGACTTTGAACAGCATGGAGGTCCCAGAGGTGACCCACCATAAACTCCCTGAGCCAGAGCCACCACACACCTCTAGCACATGTCACCTTGCACTGGGCTGCAGCCACTGACAGAGCTGCACTTTACATAAATGCAAATTAAAGTGCAAATTGCCTTTGCTGAAATTGCTGCTTTCAGTGTGTGTCACTTGCTGCCCTGGAGCCACAATGGGCAGTGGCAGGTTCAGAGTGCCACCAACACAGGTCCCAGAGGCTGATGCCATCCTGCCATGCAGAAAGGGAGAGGCACTTTAAATTTAGGAAGAGTTCTTGTGCATCTCATCCAAGCCTCATAGTGGCTAAATTATTTATTGTGCATTTGCTGCATTATTTATTGAGTCCCTTTTGCCCATACATGCACAGAACATGAGCCAGTGGCTCTGCTACTGATTTCATATCCCATTCTGGCTCCAACAGTTCTTCCCCATTCTCCCCCAAAGGACAGATTACCATGTTATTGTCAAGGTAAATATGTTTTCCCTTGGATGCAGAGTTCTCCTTGGGTGAAAAGGTCCCCACCAACCTCTGGAGAGGCAGGATCTTGTTCAGCAGCTGTGGGAAAATGAGCTGAAATTCTCCCAAAAGATCAGAGCTTTTCTATAAATGTGGTTCTGTGAATAAGGAGCCATCTTCCTACCCCCAGGTATTCACATGCCCTGGAGGGCACTGCTGACCCTCCTGCTGTGGTTTCCTCTTTCAGGGGGCCATCACAACCATGGAGCATTTCCAAGTTTGAGCCACTGAAGCTGTCAGGGACTGGCATGAAGCTCTGCCAGGGGAGGTTTAGGTTGGGTATCCCCACCCAGGGGGTGGCTGGGCACTGGAACAGGCTCCTCAGGGCACTGGTCACAGCACCAAGCCTGACAGAGCTCAGTGAGTGCCTGGACAGCCCTCCCGGGGACAGGGTGAGGTCTTTGGGGTTCCTGTGCAGGGCCAGGAGCTGGGCTCAGTGATCCCTATGGGTCACTCCCAGTTCAGGATATTCTGTAATTCCATGACTGACTTTGCTTTCCCACATCAGGGCAAAGCTCCCGTCTGATATTTCACCAGAACCAAGGCTGCCTTTTCAGAGAACATTTCCATCTGTAATTACTGCACAATGGGACAAAGTGAGAGTGCTTTGATCACGTATTCATGATATCTCCCCTGCTTTGAAGATAACTGTGCAGAGTGACAGCAGCTGTTTTAATCTCCCAGGTGGTGCCAATAAACACAGGAACCGGTAGTTTAACACAACGTTATCCGTGTTCTCATATTCCCCCAATATCTAATAATAGAGCAAAACTGTGAAATAATCCCACAGCTGCAGCCACCTATTAAAACCAAGACAAGACATGTAAAGGATGGCTGTTAGCACCCTCCAAGCCAGTGAATCGTCAAATACTGTCCCATCTGCAGAGAGGGTTGCAGATTTCATTTATTTCTCCAATACATGTCAGAGCAGAAAAAAAAAAAAAAAAAAAAGGGAGGGTATTTTAAAAGGGTATCAAAACCCATCACTTTTTGGACCAGGATGGACCTCTTAAATTGTCAGATTTCACAGCAGAGTCTGTGTGACACTTCTGCAGGTCTTTCATAATCCTGCCCTGTCAGAAGGTTACAGGGCTGCTTGTGATCTGATCTCCAAAGTAATTGCTGGTTGAGAGAAATAAGCAAGACCATTCATTATATTTCACAAAGAACGAAACAAAACACAAAAATAACAAGAGAGAGGATAGATCTGGCTTGTTGAAACAGATGGATATTCCCTCAACTGCATTTCAAGGGCAGGAAGATGCACCAGTCTCTTTCCCACTATGGATTTTTAATAAAAGAAGCAGAAGCAAACAAGGAGGGTTGATACCATGAGTCTGCAAAGGCAGCTGCAGCCTCAAGAGAGGCAATTTTGCCTACAGTTCATTCTGTGTGGTCTCTGGGGATGTATTCTTTGCTGGCATTAATTGGCATGAAAAATCAATACAGCCACGTGTAAAAGCTGCAGTTGTTGCCTGGCTCTTTCTTTCCTTCCCCTCCATTCGCAGAGATGTGCTGTATATTGACAAATTGCTCCTTGGGATGATATGTGCTAACTCCACAGATCCTCAAGTAAACTCATTTCTCTCTAGTCCCCTCTGGTGCAGAGGCTTATGAAAGCAGTTGTGATTCCTGGATCTCTGCCTTTGGCTACACCTGTGATTAATGGCATTCCCCAAGTCTTGTAGATTTGGGATTTTGAGAATATGGTGGGAGAAAATTTGAGTTTGTCAGGCCCCAGGAGTCTGAAGTGTTTGGTGTCAAATCTTCCCTGTGTGGCATTAGATTATTCCCATTTACACATTATTATATCCAGACTTCGCATTTCAAATAGCAATTATTTAGGGTCCCTAGAATCCATTTTTTGTTAAGATGAAGAAACACACTCGAGTTTTTTTGCTGCTCTTTCCCTTGAGACTCCATCCATTTTTGGCTGTACTCTCCTGCATATTCTTCTCTTACTTAAACATGAATAGTTTACTGGTTTTTTTTATTTTATTTCTACTCGATTTGTCACTGTTTTATTATTGTTTTTTGCATTTCTCTGGTGCTGATGTGACATCCCAGAGAAGACAGGATGGATGCCAGGCAGTCCCAACAGAGTTATCCTCTCTTGCTGAACCTCTGGGACTGAGTACCATTTCTTACTCTTTACTGGAGATCTAAAAAGGGCTGAAATGATAATAAATAAATCAATCAATCCAAACTGAGACCCATTCTGTACATGGCTAAAGGGGGAGTTAAGCTGGCTGCTGGTTTTCCCTCTCAGTGGCTTTATCTCCAGACTAGCATCAAAAAGATTTGCTTGACAGCAGCCCAGCAGATAGGAACCTACAGTTCAGATAAACAATATTGACAGGGAAACAATAAAATAATTACATGGATTACACTTACACAGGAACGAGAGCAGTAAAAGGGGTGTGTTCAGAATGGTGCAACTCCACAAACATGAGTTTGTAAGTGTCCTGAGAATTTTGTATTAAAAACTTTCTGTTTTCCCAGCATTATCATTGGGTTTAACAAAAAGCTCTGCCTTTCCCTAAGGATTTGGT